>NC_071579.1:3197574-3837089 GCF_024509145.1 Vidua macroura | reverse complement strand
TGCAAAAAGGGTGAACAAGCTGGTTGTATTTCTCAGATATTGTTTTGCATCAGCAATTTGACTTGTTTAAGAGACCATAACAGATTAAACAATATCTGTTGTTGGCCAGTTTTCCTGATTCTATATGGTCCAATTCAAAAATTTTCGGGCTAAGTGTAACCAGTGGTTGGGTGGTAGGTGTCACAACATTAACATCAAGTCCTACTCCAGTATTTGAATCAATACTTTCAACTTAAAAAACAAAAACAAAAACAAAAACAAAACAAACAAACAAACAAAAAAAGTGCTTCAGTATTTTTGGATCAAAACCAAACTACTTCTGCAGTTTGTGTTCATGTGAAATTGCGCCAACAATCCTGTATGCTTGGGTGTGTAACAACCTTTTTGTCCTGAAAGAGATCCTTTCACTTTTTCTGCATGCTACCACAATTAGTTCAGACCACGGCCACTCAGCTGCTTTCTGGCCATGGGGTTGTGGTAGGATGCAGAAAAATATTACCAGTTTGATCATGGATTAGGTGGTCTTCATGTCCCTCGGAGTTCTTCTGAAAAAGTAAACACAACAGAATTCTGCTGCCGAGAGGCAGAAAAGTTAGAATGATGGAATTATCCAGCATCTATTTGTCCAATGCTCTTTGCCTAGAGCACCAGAGGCTTCCCATGCATATTTCTTCAGAGGGGGTTTTAGCACAAGTGCTACTAGTCCTATAGTAAGAGAGGTCCACCAGAACAGGTTGGCCAGGGTCATGAGCTGGATTATTAGGATCATTTGGTACAGAGCATAGGAGTCAGTGTAGATGCAGACCAAAGAGGAATTCTGTGCTTCTCGTTGAAAAACACTCCAGACAGCTATCAGCTCCCCAACGTGTACACTACCTTCTCCCTCTGTAATCATTTGCTCACCAGAGGAAAAGTGGAGGGCTTCTGCCCTATATCTCCATACTTTTCCTTCCCCTTTAGCAGAAGCATCAGTAAACCAAGAGTTTGCTGATTGTTCGGGGCAGAAAGGAGGGCTTACTTTGATTACAGAGGCAAGTTTGTCCAAGCTCTCCGTTTCTTGGACTGCTAAAGTTCCTTCTGTCCTTGAGAAAAAGTTGCAGTAATGTTCAACCTGAGCATACCATTTTCTAACTGAGGCCCTCTCGGCCACCCCGTCAGGAGGGGGGGGTCCCACTAGTGACTGTCTTGATAACCTTGAAGGGGCCTCTCAATACAATTGGTTGTTTTCGTGCAATTTTTTCTACTTCTAGGAAAGCTAAGCTAACCATAAACAATCCTTTTTCCCAGGTAGTGTATCTTTTCTCAGCATCTTTGGAACCACGGGAATCAAAACCAACAGGTCTTGTCGGAGCCTCAGGACCCCGCTGCCATATGTGTACTGACAGCCCTGAGGAGGCAAATGCCCATTCCACCTGGAAAGGATCTGTAGGATGGATAGGGCCCAGTGCTTGATGAGCTGTTGCTTCAAAAATCAGCAATTGCAATGCTGACTCCTGAGAAAGACTCCAATCCCATTTCACCCCTTTCCTCAACAAGTCATAAAGGGGAACAAATGGGTCGTTCTGGTTACTAGGAAATCTATCTGGTCTTTCTACAGGAGATGCAGCTGCTATCGTTTTTGGAAGGAGAATTGCTGTAGGTTTGAGTGATTCTGGAAGCCCACAAATTCAAGGGGTCATTATTTCGGGCTTCACAGGTAATTGCATCAGGGATTCAAAGCCAGGAATTCATTTCTTTTTGTGAGTCATTTGCAGGCAAGCAGCTTTGTGCACATTTTCCAAGAGCTGGTCGGGGGTACTAATTCTAGCTATGGGATCTCCCCTTTCCAAGGGGCTTGTTCCCCCGGCCCAAAAAGCTGCACGCTGTGTCAGGGACCATGTGTCACCTTTCTCTCCTGTTGTTAAGAAGACACCATGTCCCCAGTACCCACTGGCTTCCTGTTCAGTTAATTGGATTTGATCACCACCAGTGAGGGACACCCGGAAAACATATTCTGTTTCTGATTCATGTGGAGGGTGTCCGTATTCCCTTTTAAGCTTAGCTAGCTCGGTGGCAGTGTTTACTTGTGGTGGTATGTGTTTGGTTGTGATGTGAGGTTGGAGATCATCATCACTGAGATAGTTATACACTGAGATAGTTTTAATCAAGGGTCTCAAGTGATGGCAGCAATGTTCCCCACAATTACTTGCTGCTTCAAGTTCTTGATGAGGATAGATTCGTTTAATGTGAGGAGTTTCCTTCTCCTCAGGCTCTGTAGAGGAATCAGCACGATGTGATTTGTTAACATGTTCCTCTGTTAAGGCAGCTCGCAATGCATAGATCACATTTTTTGCTTCATAGAACTGTTTTTGCAAAATTTCAACTAGATTTTGAAGGGAGTCTATTATAGCATGTTCCTCACTTCTTCGCTCGAAGCCATTTTCTATAGCTGCCGTAAGACAAGCTCCCAAAACTGAGCATAAGATCATTTTCTTTTTGCCCAATTTGAATTTTGTTTCATGTTGTAATGAACACACTCTATCAATAACATTTTCTAAGTTCAACCAATTACTCTGTGCCCATTTTTCTCCTTCCGTAGAAGGTTTGGCATTGTGTTTGGCTAGTAGTGCATAAAATTCAGCTTTCATTTCAAGGCTAAGATTGTCACTCATTTTGTGAAGGGACCAAAACCACGACAGGGAGCTACAAACTTAAGTTCCACAAAACTACACAGCCCTCACTGTGTCGCCCTTCGCTTCCCTGGCTGGGTGAAAGGACAATAATCTGCCTGGGAGGCTCTGCTTAGTTGCTTCAAGTTGTCCCTTCCTTCCAGACCAGATAGACACAACAACAAAACAACAGTGTCCCGCCTTTTGCACTAAGGGATCCTTTATGAATTGCCAAAGACAGTGTGGGTGCCTTTTCAGCTGCAACCCTTCTGTCTAGACAGAAATCCTGTCCGTGACGCCAATTTTAATGTCACGATCCGCTTCTTGCGGGGGTGTCGTGATGGTTCTTTTCACCGATCCCAAAAGTGCAACAAAGGCAAACAACAAGGGACTGTCAGTTAATCAGAAGAAATGCACCTTTATTAGGGGCCAAAAGAGTAAATGCGATAGTGGGCGATTAGAAAGGAGATAGAAGGATAGAGAGAGAGGAGAGGGCTATGGGAATAGCTACCAACACAGGCGAGATCCTCAGTGCTCCGGACGATGGGGATCCGTCTGTCGTGTCGGGGGAGTCTCCGAAGTTCTGGTCGACTCGGGGCTCCAGTTCTAGTCCACAGAGGAAAGAGGGGGGGAACAAGTGTAACAATGAAAGTCCATTGTAATCGCCACGCGGGGGGGAACAGGTGAGTCCACAGAAACCACCAAAGCAAGACGAATCCAATGAAGAATAAGTCCATTAAAATTACTGAAGGGAAACAGGTCATGTCATTAGTGGTCAGACCACCAATTTCCCCTCCTCCCCGCAGTAGGGGTCTCAGTCTCAGCCCTTGGGAGGAGGGTTCTCATTCTTTCTTTGTCACAGTGGTAACGAGGCAGATGAAGGGTCTTCAATGAAGGACCACGGGAGTCACCCCAAAAGTTCATTCGGCTTAAGAACGGAGATTAGAAGAGAAGCAGGCCGCGCATCAGGCTGTCCCGTGCTGGCTCCATGTCAGGTCTTTGTCAAGTCCTTGCCAAGTTCTTACCAGGCCTTGTTGGGAACAGCCAGCATGACGGTTCAGTGGTTCCAGCTGTGCTGTGTCCTGTTCTAAGCCGGAACTGCAGTGGGGGAAGGGATTCTTTCTTGTGGCAATCGGAAGGCAGAATGGAAAATGAGGGGCTTCAGACGGGCTCTTACACCACCCCGTGACTGACGATTGCCCTCGAAAGATCTTCATCAGCAGGGTTCCATGGTGTCGTCGTGGAGTCTTCAGGACTCGTCAAGTGTTGGCAGCACGTCCCAGGGAAAAGAGAAGAGGAAAAGGGAAAGAAGAAACAGGAAAACGAAAACAATCACAACATATCAGTAAACAAATTATAATTAATCCATAAGCAAAATACAATCAGTATTAATTAAATCAATACTAGTTAAACAATAAATTATTGAGATCATAATCAATATGAATCAATTAAACAATAGATTGATCAAATAATTAACCAGTATAATCTATATTAAACAATAATCGATATTACTCAATACAATTTTATCATCAAGAAACAAAAAATAATTTAAAACCGTGATTAGAACAAATCATAAGAGAAAATTATGTAAAACATATCTTCTAACCTTTTCATCTTCTTGTGTCTACAGTCCTGGGAACATCTATAGTGTAAAGAATGTCGGCCAAGTGGTGTGCATTAATTAGAGATGTCAATTTTGTTAGTCGTTTCATCATTCTCCAATTCACAATGAGCAAGATTACTGATCAAACAAAACCAATCATAACTAAAATCCAAAGAACAACAATGGGATGACACAATTTCTTCAGGACACCGGTGGCGGTAAGCGACCACCCGAAAAGGGTATCCCACCACCTGTGCTCGGCATCACTTTTCACCCTTTCTACAACACGATGTATTTCTTGCACATGATGATGAACAGTTACCAGAGTTTTCTGTCCATTCTCCTTGATTTTTCCTAGGATCTCTATCAGATCTTGATGAAGTAATAATTGCTTTACCAGAGTAAGGTTCATCCCAATGGGAGTAGGCGATAGCTTGTGAATCATCGTGAGATTGGATTCTAAAAGTTCATGTGAAGTAACTGGAGCTACAAAAGAAAAATCACATCCTGCAATTTTAGTAAAGCTGCAAGCACAAAAATTTGAATGATTTTTACTAGCTACTACTGTACTTTGTATAAACACAGTATCACAAGCGGTTCTGAAGCAGGCACACCCATTGCCTGTAGATACAAGGACTGTTTCAGAAGTCTCGTTAAGATGACTATCAAAATGACAGCTATTTTGTTCTGTGTCCAGACAAATATCTTGAGCTACAATTGCATTACCTTCACAGATAAACCCTAGTTGTTCTCAGATGGTACAGGACTCTAAATTGACAGTTTGCCATTTGTCATCAATTTGACGGGCCCATTCTCTGTGTTCAGAAGGATAGAAAGTGGGTCCATCATGATTTAATCCTAATGCGATGCTAGGGAATATCAAATGCACTGAGGCATTACTTATGGTCGGCACAAATGCTGGGGTCATAGGTAAAATTCACTAAATTCCACCAGGATTGGAAAACTCTTTCAAAGTCAGTGGCACTGTCCCAGACTATTTTCCTAATTTCAGTCGGAAAAGTGCCTTCTTCACTTTCTCTTCGAATTGCGGCAGCAACTGACTGCATCCATAATTGAGCCTGGATGCAGCTAAGAGCTAAGGAAACATTGCTTTGCGTGGCATTAAGTCCATCAATTATCAATTTGTGGTCTTTCCTATTTACCTTTTCCCAATTTGCTAGAATGTTTGATAGCAACCACTGATGTGTTCCCAAGGCCGATAAGGACGATTGCAGTGGTTGTTGTATTTTGCTTAAATCTTTAGTCGTGGAAGCCAATTTATTCATTTATACTTCTGAATCAATACTATTTAGGATTCCCAATCCTGTTCCCACAAGACCAGTTATGTCTCTTGGCAGCCGGTTTTTAGGAGGCTTCCACTGTCGCAGCCAGGTTGTCCAAGCCTGAAAAGAGGTCTGCAAAAAGGGTGAACAAGCTGGTTGTATTTCTCAGATATTGTTTTGCATCAGCAATTTGACTTGTTTAAGAGACCATAACAGATTAAACAATATCTGTTGTTGGCCAGTTTTCCTGATTCTATATGGTCCAATTTCAAAAATTTTCGGGCTAAGTGTAACCAGTGGTTGGGTGGTAGGTGTCACAACATTAACATCAAGTCCTACTCCAGTATTTGAATCAATACTTTAAACTTAAAAAACAAAAACAAAAACAAAAACAAAACAAACAAACAAACAAAAAAAGTGCTTCAGTATTTTTGGATCAAAACCAAACTACTTCTGCAGTTTGTGTTCATGTGAAATTGCGCCAACAATCCTGTATGCTTGGGTGTGTAACAACCTTTTTGTCCTGAAAGAGATCCTTTCACTTTTTCTGCATGCTACCACAATTAGTTCAGACCACGGCCACTCAGCTGCTTTCTGGCCATGGGGTTGTGGTAGGATGCAGAAAAATATTACCAGTTTGATCATGGATTAGGTGGTCTTCATGTCCCTCGGAGTTCTTCTGAAAAAGTAAACACAACAGAATTCTGCTGCCGAGAGGCAGAAAAGTTAGAATGATGGAATTATCCAGCATCTATTTGTCCAATGCTCTTTGCCTAGAGCACCAGAGGCTTCCCATGCATATTTCTTCAGAGGGGGTTTTAGCACAAGTGCTACTAGTCCTATAGTAAGAGAGGTCCACCAGAACAGGTTGGCCAGGGTCATGAGCTGGATTATTAGGATCATTTGGTACAGAGCATAGGAGTCAGTGTAGATGCAGACCAAAGAGGAATTCTGTGCTTCTCGTTGAAAAACACTCCAGACAGCTATCAGCTCCCCAACGTGTACACTACCTTCTCCCTCTGTAATCATTTGCTCACCAGAGGAAAAGTGGAGGGCTTCTGCCCTATATCTCCATACTTTTCCTTCCCCTTTAGCAGAAGCATCAGTAAACCAAGAGTTTGCTGATTGTTCGGGGCAGAAAGGAGGGCTTACTTTGATTACAGAGGCAAGTTTGTCCAAGCTCTCCGTTTCTTGGACTGCTAAAGTTCCTTCTGTCCTTGAGAAAAAGTTGCAGTAATGTTCAACCTGAGCATACCATTTTCTAACTGAGGCCCTCTCGGCCACCCCGTCAGGAGGGGGGGGGTCCCACTAGTGACTGTCTTGATAACCTTGAAGGGGCCTCTCAATACAATTGGTTGTTTTCGTGCAATTTTTTCTACTTCTAGGAAAGCTAAGCTAACCATAAACAATCCTTTTTCCCAGGTAGTGTATCTTTTCTCAGCATCTTTGGAACCACGGGAATCAAAACCAACAGGTCTTGTCGGAGCCTCAGGACCCCGCTGCCATATGTGTACTGACAGCCCTGAGGAGGCAAATGCCCATTCCACCTGGAAAGGATCTGTAGGATGGATAGGGCCCAGTGCTTGATGAGCTGTTGCTTCAAAAATCAGCAATTGCAATGCTGACTCCTGAGAAAGACTCCAATCCCATTTCACCCCTTTCCTCAACAAGTCATAAAGGGGAACAAATGGGTCGTTCTGGTTACTAGGAAATCTATCTGGTCTTTCTACAGGAGATGCAGCTGCTATCGTTTTTGGAAGGAGAATTGCTGTAGGTTTGAGTGATTCTGGAAGCCCACAAATTCAAGGGGTCATTATTTCGGGCTTCACAGGTAATTGCATCAGGGATTCAAAGCCAGGAATTCATTTCTTTTTGTGAGTCATTTGCAGGCAAGCAGCTTTGTGCACATTTTCCAAGAGCTGGTCGGGGGTACTAATTCTAGCTATGGGATCTCCCCTTTCCAAGGGGCTTGTTCCCCCGGCCCAAAAAGCTGCACGCTGTGTCAGGGACCATGTGTCACCTTTCTCTCCTGTTGTTAAGAAGACACCATGTCCCCAGTACCCACTGGCTTCCTGTTCAGTTAATTGGATTTGATCACCACCAGTGAGGGACACCCGGAAAACATATTCTGTTTCTGATTCATGTGGAGGGTGTCCGTATTCCCTTTTAAGCTTAGCTAGCTCGGTGGCAGTGTTTACTTGTGGTGGTATGTGTTTGGTTGTGATGTGAGGTTGGAGATCATCATCACTGAGATAGTTATACACTGAGATAGTTTTAATCAAGGGTCTCAAGTGATGGCAGCAATGTTCCCCACAATTACTTGCTGCTTCAAGTTCTTGATGAGGATAGATTCGTTTAATGTGAGGAGTTTCCTTCTCCTCAGGCTCTGTAGAGGAATCAGCACGATGTGATTTGTTAACATGTTCCTCTGTTAAGGCAGCTCGCAATGCATAGATCACATTTTTTGCTTCATAGAACTGTTTTTGCAAAATTTCAACTAGATTTTGAAGGGAGTCTATTATAGCATGTTCCTCACTTCTTCGCTCGAAGCCATTTTCTATAGCTGCCGTAAGACAAGCTCCCAAAACTGAGCATAAGATCATTTTCTTTTTGCCCAATTTGAATTTTGTTTCATGTTGTAATGAACACACTCTATCAATAACATTTTCTAAGTTCAACCAATTACTCTGTGCCCATTTTTCTCCTTCCGTAGAAGGTTTGGCATTGTGTTTGGCTAGTAGTGCATAAAATTCAGCTTTCATTTCAAGGCTAAGATTGTCACTCATTTTGTGAAGGGACCAAAACCACGACAGGGAGCTACAAACTTAAGTTCCACAAAACTACACAGCCCTCACTGTGTCGCCCTTCGCTTCCCTGGCTGGGTGAAAGGACAATAATCTGCCTGGGAGGCTCTGCTTAGTTGCTTCAAGTTGTCCCTTCCTTCCCAGACCAGATAGACACAACAACAAAACAACAGTGTCCCGCCTTTTGCACTAAGGGATCCTTTATGAATTGCCAAAGACAGTGTGGGTGCCTTTTCAGCTGCAACCCTTCTGTCTAGACAGAAATCCTGTCCGTGACGCCAATTTTAATGTCACGATCCGCTTCTTGCGGGGTGTCGTGATGGTTCTTTTCACCGATCCCAAAAGTGCAACAAAGGCAAACAACAAGGGACTGTCAGTTAATCAGAAGAAATGCACCTTTATTAGGGGCCAAAAGAGTAAATGCGATAGTGGGCGATTAGAAAGGAGATAGAAGGATAGAGAGAGAGGAGAGGGCTATGGGAATAGCTACCAACACAGGCGAGATCCTCAGTGCTCCGGACGATGGGGATCCGTCTGTCGTGTCGGGGGAGTCTCCGAAGTTCTGGTCGACTCGGGGCTCCAGTTCTAGTCCACAGAGGAAAGAGGGGGGAACAAGTGTAACAATGAAAGTCCATTGTAATCGCCACGCGGGAACAGGTGAGTCCACAGAAACCACCAAAGCAAGACGAATCCAATGAAGAATAAGTCCATTAAAATTACTGAAGGGAAACAGGTCATGTCATTAGTGGTCAGACCACCAATTTCCCCTCCTCCCCGCAGTAGGGGTCTCAGTCTCAGCCCTTGGGAGGAGGGTTCTCATTCTTTCTTTGTCACAGTGGTAACGAGGCAGATGAAGGGTCTTCAATGAAGGACCACGGGAGTCACCCCAAAAGTTCATTCGGCTTAAGAACGGAGATTAGAAGAGAAGCAGGCCGCGCATCAGGCTGTCCCGTGCTGGCTCCATGTCAGGTCTTTGTCAAGTCCTTGCCGAGTTCTTACCAGGCCTTGTTGGGAACAGCCAGCATGACGGTTCAGTGGTTCCAGCTGTGCTGTGTCCTGTTCTAAGCCGGAACTGCAGTGGGGGAAGGGATTCTTTCTTGTGGCAATCGGAAGGCAGAATGGAAAATGAGGGGCTTCAGACGGGCTCTTACACCACCCCGTGACTGACGATTGCCCTCGAAAGATCTTCATCAGCAGGGTTCCATGGTGTCGTCGTGGAGTCTTCAGGACTCGTCAAGTGTTGGCAGCACGTCCCAGGGAAAAGAGAAGAGGAAAAGGGAAAGAAGAAACAGGAAAACGAAAACAATCACAACATATCAGTAAACAAATTATAATTAATCCATAAGCAAAATACAATCAGTATTAATTAAATCAATACTAGTTAAACAATAAATTATTGAGATCATAATCAATATGAATCAATTAAACAATAGATTGATCAAATAATTAACCAGTATAATCTATATTAAACAATAATCGATATTACTCAATACAATTTTATCATCAAGAAACAAAAAATAATTTAAAACCGTGATTAGAACAAATCATAAGAGAAAATTATGTAAAACATATCTTCTAACCTTTTCATCTTCTTGTGTCTACAGTCCTGGGAACATCTATAGTGTAAAGAATGTCGGCCAAGTGGTGTGCATTAATTAGAGATGTCAATTTTGTTAGTCGTTTCATCATTCTCCAATTCACAATGAGCAAGATTACTGATCAAACAAAACCAATCATAACTAAAATCCAAAGAACAACAATGGGATGACACAATTTGTTCAGGACACCGGTGGCGGTAAGCGACCACCCGAAAAGGGTATCCCACCACCTGTGCTCGGCATCACTTTTCACCCTTTCTACAACACGATGTATTTCTTGCACATGATGATGAACAGTTACCAGAGTTTTCTGTCCATTCTCCTTGATTTTTCCTAGGATCTCTATCAGATCTTGATGAAGTAATAATTGCTTTACCAGAGTAAGGTTCATCCCAATGGGAGTAGGCGATAGCTTGTGAATCATCGTGAGATTGGATTCTAAAAGTTCATGTGAAGTAACTGGAGCTACAAAAGAAAAATCACATCCTGCAATTTTAGTAAAGCTGCAAGCACAAAAATTTGAATGATTTTTACTAGCTACTACTGTACTTTGTATAAACACAGTATCACAAGCGGTTCTGAAGCAGGCACACCCATTGCCTGTAGATACAAGGACTGTTTCAGAAGTCTCGTTAAGATGACTATCAAAATGACAGCTATTTTGTTCTGTGTCCAGACAAATATCTTGAGCTACAATTGCATTACCTTCACAGATAAACCCTAGTTGTTCTCAGATGGTACAGGACTCTAAATTGACAGTTTGCCATTTGTCATCAATTTGACGGGCCCATTCTCTGTGTTCAGAAGGATAGAAAGTGGGTCCATCATGATTTAATCCTAATGCGATGCTAGGGAATATCAAATGCACTGAGGCATTACTTATGGTCGGCACAAATGCTGGGGTCATAGGTAAAATTCACTAAATTCCACCAGGATTGGAAAACTCTTTCAAAGTCAGTGGCACTGTCCCAGACTATTTTCCTAATTTCAGTCGGAAAAGTGCCTTCTTCACTTTCTCTTCGAATTGCGGCAGCAACTGACTGCATCCATAATTGAGCCTGGATGCAGCTAAGAGCTAAGGAAACATTGCTTTGCGTGGCATTAAGTCCATCAATTATCAATTTGTGGTCTTTCCTATTTACCTTTTCCCAATTTGCTAGAATGTTTGATAGCAACCACTGATGTGTTCCCAAGGCCGATAAGGACGATTGCAGTGGTTGTTGTATTTTGCTTAAATCTTTAGTCGTGGAAGCCAATTTATTCATTTATACTTCTGAATCAATACTATTTAGGATTCCCAATCCTGTTCCCACAAGACCAGTTATGTCTCTTGGCAGCCGGTTTTTAGGAGGCTTCCACTGTCGCAGCCAGGTTGTCCAAGCCTGAAAAGAGGTCTGCAAAAAGGGTGAACAAGCTGGTTGTATTTCTCAGATATTGTTTTGCATCAGCAATTTGACTTGTTTAAGAGACCATAACAGATTAAACAATATCTGTTGTTGGCCAGTTTTCCTGATTCTATATGGTCCAATTTCAAAAATTTTCGGGCTAAGTGTAACCAGTGGTTGGGTGGTAGGTGTCACAACATTAACATCAAGTCCTACTCCAGTATTTGAATCAATACTTTCAACTTAAAAAACAAAAACAAAAACAAAAACAAAACAAACAAACAAACAAAAAAAGTGCTTCAGTATTTTTGGATCAAAACCAAACTACTTCTGCAGTTTGTGTTCATGTGAAATTGCGCCAACAATCCTGTATGCTTGGGTGTGTAACAACCTTTTTGTCCTGAAAGAGATCCTTTCACTTTTTCTGCATGCTACCACAATTAGTTCAGACCACGGCCACTCAGCTGCTTTCTGGCCATGGGGTTGTGGTAGGATGCAGAAAAATATTACCAGTTTGATCATGGATTAGGTGGTCTTCATGTCCCTCGGAGTTCTTCTGAAAAAGTAAACACAACAGAATTCTGCTGCCGAGAGGCAGAAAAGTTAGAATGATGGAATTATCCAGCATCTATTTGTCCAATGCTCTTTGCCTAGAGCACCAGAGGCTTCCCATGCATATTTCTTCAGAGGGGGTTTTAGCACAAGTGCTACTAGTCCTATAGTAAGAGAGGTCCACCAGAACAGGTTGGCCAGGGTCATGAGCTGGATTATTAGGATCATTTGGTACAGAGCATAGGAGTCAGTGTAGATGCAGACCAAAGAGGAATTCTGTGCTTCTCGTTGAAAAACACTCCAGACAGCTATCAGCTCCCCAACGTGTACACTACCTTCTCCCTCTGTAATCATTTGCTCACCAGAGGAAAAGTGGAGGGCTTCTGCCCTATATCTCCATACTTTTCCTTCCCCTTTAGCAGAAGCATCAGTAAACCAAGAGTTTGCTGATTGTTCGGGGCAGAAAGGAGGGCTTACTTTGATTACAGAGGCAAGTTTGTCCAAGCTCTCCGTTTCTTGGACTGCTAAAGTTCCTTCTGTCCTTGAGAAAAAGTTGCAGTAATGTTCAACCTGAGCATACCATTTTCTAACTGAGGCCCTCTCGGCCACCCCGTCAGGAGGGGGGGGTCCCACTAGTGACTGTCTTGATAACCTTGAAGGGGCCTCTCAATACAATTGGTTGTTTTCGTGCAATTTTTTCTACTTCTAGGAAAGCTAAGCTAACCATAAACAATCCTTTTTCCCAGGTAGTGTATCTTTTCTCAGCATCTTTGGAACCACGGGAATCAAAACCAACAGGTCTTGTCGGAGCCTCAGGACCCCGCTGCCATATGTGTACTGACAGCCCTGAGGAGGCAAATGCCCATTCCACCTGGAAAGGATCTGTAGGATGGATAGGGCCCAGTGCTTGATGAGCTGTTGCTTCAAAAATCAGCAATTGCAATGCTGACTCCTGAGAAAGACTCCAATCCCATTTCACCCCTTTCCTCAACAAGTCATAAAGGGGAACAAATGGGTCGTTCTGGTTACTAGGAAATCTATCTGGTCTTTCTACAGGAGATGCAGCTGCTATCGTTTTTGGAAGGAGAATTGCTGTAGGTTTGAGTGATTCTGGAAGCCCACAAATTCAAGGGGTCATTATTTCGGGCTTCACAGGTAATTGCATCAGGGATTCAAAGCCAGGAATTCATTTCTTTTTGTGAGTCATTTGCAGGCAAGCAGCTTTGTGCACATTTTCCAAGAGCTGGTCGGGGGTACTAATTCTAGCTATGGGATCTCCCCTTTCCAAGGGGCTTGTTCCCCCGGCCCAAAAAGCTGCACGCTGTGTCAGGGACCATGTGTCACCTTTCTCTCCTGTTGTTAAGAAGACACCATGTCCCCAGTACCCACTGGCTTCCTGTTCAGTTAATTGGATTTGATCACCACCAGTGAGGGACACCCGGAAAACATATTCTGTTTCTGATTCATGTGGAGGGTGTCCGTATTCCCTTTTAAGCTTAGCTAGCTCGGTGGCAGTGTTTACTTGTGGTGGTATGTGTTTGGTTGTGATGTGAGGTTGGAGATCATCATCACTGAGATAGTTATACACTGAGATAGTTTTAATCAAGGGTCTCAAGTGATGGCAGCAATGTTCCCCACAATTACTTGCTGCTTCAAGTTCTTGATGAGGATAGATTCGTTTAATGTGAGGAGTTTCCTTCTCCTCAGGCTCTGTAGAGGAATCAGCACGATGTGATTTGTTAACATGTTCCTCTGTTAAGGCAGCTCGCAATGCATAGATCACATTTTTTGCTTCATAGAACTGTTTTTGCAAAATTTCAACTAGATTTTGAAGGGAGTCTATTATAGCATGTTCCTCACTTCTTCGCTCGAAGCCATTTTCTATAGCTGCCGTAAGACAAGCTCCCAAAACTGAGCATAAGATCATTTTCTTTTTGCCCAATTTGAATTTTGTTTCATGTTGTAATGAACACACTCTATCAATAACATTTTCTAAGTTCAACCAATTACTCTGTGCCCATTTTTCTCCTTCCGTAGAAGGTTTGGCATTGTGTTTGGCTAGTAGTGCATAAAATTCAGCTTTCATTTCAAGGCTAAGATTGTCACTCATTTTGTGAAGGGACCAAAACCACGACAGGGAGCTACAAACTTAAGTTCCACAAAACTACACAGCCCTCACTGTGTCGCCCTTCGCTTCCCTGGCTGGGTGAAAGGACAATAATCTGCCTGGGAGGCTCTGCTTAGTTGCTTCAAGTTGTCCCTTCCTTCCCAGACCAGATACACACAACAACAAAACAACAGTGTCCCGCCTTTTGCACTAAGGGATCCTTTATGAATTGCCAAAGACAGTGTGGGTGCCTTTTCAGCTGCAACCCTTCTGTCTAGACAGAAATCCTGTCCGTGACGCCAATTTTAATGTCACGATCCGCTTCTTGCGGGGTGTCGTGATGGTTCTTTTCACCGATCCCAAAAGTGCAACAAAGGCAAACAACAAGGGACTGTCAGTTAATCAGAAGAAATGCACCTTTATTAGGGGCCAAAAGAGTAAATGCGATAGTGGGCGATTAGAAAGGAGATAGAAGGATAGAGAGAGAGGAGAGGGCTATGGGAATAGCTACCAACACAGGCGAGATCCTCAGTGCTCCGGACGATGGGGATCCGTCTGTCGTGTCGGGGGAGTCTCCGAAGTTCTGGTCGACTCGGGGCTCCAGTTCTAGTCCACAGAGGAAAGAGGGGGGAACAAGTGTAACAATGAAAGTCCATTGTAATCGCCACGCGGGAACAGGTGAGTCCACAGAAACCACCAAAGCAAGACGAATCCAATGAAGAATAAGTCCATTAAAATTACTGAAGGGAAACAGGTCATGTCATTAGTGGTCAGACCACCAATTTCCCCTCCTCCCCGCAGTAGGGGTCTCAGTCTCAGCCCTTGGGAGGAGGGTTCTCATTCTTTCTTTGTCACAGTGGTAACGAGGCAGATGAAGGGTCTTCAATGAAGGACCACGGGAGTCACCCCAAAAGTTCATTCGGCTTAAGAACGGAGATTAGAAGAGAAGCAGGCCGCGCATCAGGCTGTCCCGTGCTGGCTCCATGTCAGGTCTTTGTCAAGTCCTTGCCGAGTTCTTACCAGGCCTTGTTGGGAACAGCCAGCATGACGGTTCAGTGGTTCCAGCTGTGCTGTGTCCTGTTCTAAGCCGGAACTGCAGTGGGGGAAGGGATTCTTTCTTGTGGCAATCGGAAGGCAGAATGGAAAATGAGGGGCTTCAGACGGGCTCTTACACCACCCCGTGACTGACGATTGCCCTCGAAAGATCTTCATCAGCAGGGTTCCATGGTGTCGTCGTGGAGTCTTCAGGACTCGTCAAGTGTTGGCAGCACGTCCCAGGGAAAAGAGAAGAGGAAAAGGGAAAGAAGAAACAGGAAAACGAAAACAATCACAACATATCAGTAAACAAATTATAATTAATCCATAAGCAAAATACAATCAGTATTAATTAAATCAATACTAGTTAAACAATAAATTATTGAGATCATAATCAATATGAATCAATTAAACAATAGATTGATCAAATAATTAACCAGTATAATCTATATTAAACAATAATCGATATTACTCAATACAATTTTATCATCAAGAAACAAAAAATAATTTAAAACCGTGATTAGAACAAATCATAAGAGAAAATTATGTAAAACATATCTTCTAACCTTTTCATCTTCTTGTGTCTACAGTCCTGGGAACATCTATAGTGTAAAGAATGTCGGCCAAGTGGTGTGCATTAATTAGAGATGTCAATTTTGTTAGTCGTTTCATCATTCTCCAATTCACAATGAGCAAGATTACTGATCAAACAAAACCAATCATAACTAAAATCCAAAGAACAACAATGGGATGACACAATTTCTTCAGGACACCGGTGGCGGTAAGCGACCACCCGAAAAGGGTATCCCACCACCTGTGCTCGGCATCACTTTTCACCCTTTCTACAACACGATGTATTTCTTGCACATGATGATGAACAGTTACCAGAGTTTTCTGTCCATTCTCCTTGATTTTTCCTAGGATCTCTATCAGATCTTGATGAAGTAATAATTGCTTTACCAGAGTAAGGTTCATCCCAATGGGAGTAGGCGATAGCTTGTGAATCATCGTGAGATTGGATTCTAAAAGTTCATGTGAAGTAACTGGAGCTACAAAAGAAAAATCACATCCTGCAATTTTAGTAAAGCTGCAAGCACAAAAATTTGAATGATTTTTACTAGCTACTACTGTACTTTGTATAAACACAGTATCACAAGCGGTTCTGAAGCAGGCACACCCATTGCCTGTAGATACAAGGACTGTTTCAGAAGTCTCGTTAAGATGACTATCAAAATGACAGCTATTTTGTTCTGTGTCCAGACAAATATCTTGAGCTACAATTGCATTACCTTCACAGATAAACCCTAGTTGTTCTCAGATGGTACAGGACTCTAAATTGACAGTTTGCCATTTGTCATCAATTTGACGGGCCCATTCTCTGTGTTCAGAAGGATAGAAAGTGGGTCCATCATGATTTAATCCTAATGCGATGCTAGGGAATATCAAATGCACTGAGGCATTACTTATGGTCGGCACAAATGCTGGGGTCATAGGTAAAATTCACTAAATTCCACCAGGATTGGAAAACTCTTTCAAAGTCAGTGGCACTGTCCCAGACTATTTTCCTAATTTCAGTCGGAAAAGTGCCTTCTTCACTTTCTCTTCGAATTGCGGCAGCAACTGACTGCATCCATAATTGAGCCTGGATGCAGCTAAGAGCTAAGGAAACATTGCTTTGCGTGGCATTAAGTCCATCAATTATCAATTTGTGGTCTTTCCTATTTACCTTTTCCCAATTTGCTAGAATGTTTGATAGCAACCACTGATGTGTTCCCAAGGCCGATAAGGACGATTGCAGTGGTTGTTGTATTTTGCTTAAATCTTTAGTCGTGGAAGCCAATTTATTCATTCATACTTCTGAATCAATACTATTTAGGATTCCCAATCCTGTTCCCACAAGACCAGTTATGTCTCTTGGCAGCCGGTTTTTAGGAGGCTTCCACTGTCGCAGCCAGGTTGTCCAAGCCTGAAAAGAGGTCTGCAAAAAGGGTGAACAAGCTGGTTGTATTTCTCAGATATTGTTTTGCATCAGCAATTTGACTTGTTTAAGAGACCATAACAGATTAAACAATATCTGTTGTTGGCCAGTTTTCCTGATTCTATATGGTCCAATTTCAAAAATTTTCGGGCTAAGTGTAACCAGTGGTTGGGTGGTAGGTGTCACAACATTAACATCAAGTCCTACTCCAGTATTTGAATCAATACTTTCAACTTAAAAAACAAAAACAAAAACAAAAACAAAACAAACAAACAAACAAAAAAAGTGCTTCAGTATTTTTGGATCAAAACCAAACTACTTCTACAGTTTGTGTTCATGTGAAATTGCGCCAACAATCCTGTATGCTTGGGTGTGTAACAACCTTTTTGTCCTGAAAGAGATCCTTTCACTTTTTCTGCATGCTACCACAATTAGTTCAGACCACGGCCACTCAGCTGCTTTCTGGCCATGGGGTTGTGGTAGGATGCAGAAAAATATTACCAGTTTGATCATGGATTAGGTGGTCTTCATGTCCCTCGGAGTTCTTCTGAAAAAGTAAACACAACAGAATTCTGCTGCCGAGAGGCAGAAAAGTTAGAATGATGGAATTATCCAGCATCTATTTGTCCAATGCTCTTTGCCTAGAGCACCAGAGGCTTCCCATGCATATTTCTTCAGAGGGGGTTTTAGCACAAGTGCTACTAGTCCTATAGTAAGAGAGGTCCACCAGAACAGGTTGGCCAGGGTCATGAGCTGGATTATTAGGATCATTTGGTACAGAGCATAGGAGTCAGTGTAGATGCAGACCAAAGAGGAATTCTGTGCTTCTCGTTGAAAAACACTCCAGACAGCTATCAGCTCCCCAACGTGTACACTACCTTCTCCCTCTGTAATCATTTGCTCACCAGAGGAAAAGTGGAGGGCTTCTGCCCTATATCTCCATACTTTTCCTTCCCCTTTAGCAGAAGCATCAGTAAACCAAGAGTTTGCTGATTGTTCGGGGCAGAAAGGAGGGCTTACTTTGATTACAGAGGCAAGTTTGTCCAAGCTCTCCGTTTCTTGGACTGCTAAAGTTCCTTCTGTCCTTGAGAAAAAGTTGCAGTAATGTTCAACCTGAGCATACCATTTTCTAACTGAGGCCCTCTCGGCCACCCCGTCAGGAGGGGGGGGTCCCACTAGTGACTGTCTTGATAACCTTGAAGGGGCCTCTCAATACAATTGGTTGTTTTCGTGCAATTTTTTCTACTTCTAGGAAAGCTAAGCTAACCATAAACAATCCTTTTTCCCAGGTAGTGTATCTTTTCTCAGCATCTTTGGAACCACGGGAATCAAAACCAACAGGTCTTGTCGGAGCCTCAGGACCCCGCTGCCATATGTGTACTGACAGCCCTGAGGAGGCAAATGCCCATTCCACCTGGAAAGGATCTGTAGGATGGATAGGGCCCAGTGCTTGATGAGCTGTTGCTTCAAAAATCAGCAATTGCAATGCTGACTCCTGAGAAAGACTCCAATCCCATTTCACCCCTTTCCTCAACAAGTCATAAAGGGGAACAAATGGGTCGTTCTGGTTACTAGGAAATCTATCTGGTCTTTCTACAGGAGATGCAGCTGCTATCGTTTTTGGAAGGAGAATTGCTGTAGGTTTGAGTGATTCTGGAAGCCCACAAATTCAAGGGGTCATTATTTCGGGCTTCACAGGTAATTGCATCAGGGATTCAAAGCCAGGAATTCATTTCTTTTTGTGAGTCATTTGCAGGCAAGCAGCTTTGTGCACATTTTCCAAGAGCTGGTCGGGGGTACTAATTCTAGCTATGGGATCTCCCCTTTCCAAGGGGCTTGTTCCCCCGGCCCAAAAAGCTGCACGCTGTGTCAGGGACCATGTGTCACCTTTCTCTCCTGTTGTTAAGAAGACACCATGTCCCCAGTACCCACTGGCTTCCTGTTCAGTTAATTGGATTTGATCACCACCAGTGAGGGACACCCGGAAAACATATTCTGTTTCTGATTCATGTGGAGGGTGTCCGTATTCCCTTTTAAGCTTAGCTAGCTCGGTGGCAGTGTTTACTTGTGGTGGTATGTGTTTGGTTGTGATGTGAGGTTGGAGATCATCATCACTGAGATAGTTATACACTGAGATAGTTTTAATCAAGGGTCTCAAGTGATGGCAGCAATGTTCCCCACAATTACTTGCTGCTTCAAGTTCTTGATGAGGATAGATTCGTTTAATGTGAGGAGTTTCCTTCTCCTCAGGCTCTGTAGAGGAATCAGCACGATGTGATTTGTTAACATGTTCCTCTGTTAAGGCAGCTCGCAATGCATAGATCACATTTTTTGCTTCATAGAACTGTTTTTGCAAAATTTCAACTAGATTTTGAAGGGAGTCTATTATAGCATGTTCCTCACTTCTTCGCTCGAAGCCATTTTCTATAGCTGCCGTAAGACAAGCTCCCAAAACTGAGCATAAGATCATTTTCTTTTTGCCCAATTTGAATTTTGTTTCATGTTGTAATGAACACACTCTATCAATAACATTTTCTAAGTTCAACCAATTACTCTGTGCCCATTTTTCTCCTTCCGTAGAAGGTTTGGCATTGTGTTTGGCTAGTAGTGCATAAAATTCAGCTTTCATTTCAAGGCTAAGATTGTCACTCATTTTGTGAAGGGACCAAAACCACGACAGGGAGCTACAAACTTAAGTTCCACAAAACTACACAGCCCTCACTGTGTCGCCCTTCGCTTCCCTGGCTGGGTGAAAGGACAATAATCTGCCTGGGAGGCTCTGCTTAGTTGCTTCAAGTTGTCCCTTCCTTCCCAGACCAGATACACACAACAACAAAACAACAGTGTCCCGCCTTTTGCACTAAGGGATCCTTTATGAATTGCCAAAGACAGTGTGGGTGCCTTTTCAGCTGCAACCCTTCTGTCTAGACAGAAATCCTGTCCGTGACGCCAATTTTAATGTCACGATCCGCTTCTTGCGGGGTGTCGTGATGGTTCTTTTCACCCATCCCAAAAGTGCAACAAAGGCAAACAACAAGGGACTGTCAGTTAATCAGAAGAAATGCACCTTTATTAGGGGCCAAAAGAGTAAATGCGATAGTGGGCGATTAGAAAGGAGATAGAAGGATAGAGAGAGAGGAGAGGGCTATGGGAATAGCTACCAACACAGGCGAGATCCTCAGTGGTCCGGACGATGGGGATCCGTCTGTCGTGTCGGGGGAGTCTCCGAAGTTCTGGTCGACTCGGGGCTCCAGTTCTAGTCCACAGAGGAAAGAGGGGGGAACAAGTGTAACAATGAAAGTCCATTGTAATCGCCACGCGGGAACAGGTGAGTCCACAGAAACCACCAAAGCAAGACGAATCCAATGAAGAATAAGTCCATTAAAATTACTGAAGGGAAACAGGTCATGTCATTAGTGGTCAGACCACCAATTTCCCCTCCTCCCCGCAGTAGGGGTCTCAGTCTCAGCCCTTGGGAGGAGGGTTCTCATTCTTTCTTTGTCACAGTGGTAACGAGGCAGATGAAGGGTCTTCAATGAAGGACCACGGGAGTCACCCCAAAAGTTCATTCGGCTTAAGAACGGAGATTAGAAGAGAAGCAGGCCGCACATCAGGCGGTCCCGTGCTGGCTCCATGTCAGGTCTTTGCCAAGTCCTTGCCAACTCTTTGCCAAGTTCTTACCAGGCCTTGTTGGGAACAGCCAGCATGACGGTTCAGTGGTTCCAGCTGTGCTGTGTCCTGTTCTAAGCCGGAACTGCAGTGGGGGAAGGGATCCTTTCTTGTGGCAATCGGAAGGCAGAATGGAAAATGAGGGTCTTCAGACAGGCTCTTACCGCAAGGAGCAGCTGCTGGATTCTTGCAATTGCCTTCAGTGCGCTCAGAAGCCCGCTGCTCTGCTGCTGCGTTTTTCGCCTTCAGTCAATTGCACACTACTGAAGCTGAGGCAGGCTGTTCAGCTTTGCTGCTTTTCAGCATCTCAGCTGCCCT
The DNA here is from genome assembly GCF_024509145.1 of Vidua macroura. Lineage (NCBI taxonomy): Eukaryota > Metazoa > Chordata > Aves > Passeriformes > Viduidae > Vidua > Vidua macroura. The sequence goes on along the minus strand of NC_071579.1, from coordinate 3,816,109 downwards.
TCTGCTCTGTGACAGCTCTCCAGGTTTCTTGCCTTCGCCAGGAACAACGTGCCCGCTACTACCCAGAGCTGGGCAGGAGTGGTCAGAGAGCACGGCCATCAGTCAGGAGGTTGCAGCTTGCCCAGGAAAATGCAGTGTCCTTGGAATGTGCAGCAAATCTTATTTCCTGGCAAGGTCGGGCTAAGTGAGCGGTGCTGGTAGACTTTCTCCTTGAGAACTGGAGCGGAAAAGCTTTTGGCTAAGATATAGGCGACTAGAGAGGCAGAATACGCAGCTCCGCAGCTGGCCGAAAGCAAGTGCCGCTTCCCGGCGTCTTTCGGCAAAAGCAGCGCTCCGGAGCGTACCGCTGCCGCTCCAGTCATCTGTGCGCGAAGAAGCCGCTTCTTGGCCTCCGGCAGCCGGAGATCGCGGTAGCTTGCAAGAGGCGAAGAACGAAGCCGCGAAGAAGCCGGCTTGTGTGCGAAGCTCGCAGACTGCTGCAGGACGCTGGCTGCCCTTCTGCTGCCTGTTGAATTCACTCTTGGCATGCCAATGGGAGGTGTTCCAGGACAACTTTCCTGGGTTTTGACGTCGTCCTCATGCATCCCTCCTTGGAAAGTCCTGCTGCTCTCCAGAGGCTCCGAGATGCAGAGAACACGGTGGCAGCTGCTGAAAAGAAGGGCAACTGTGAGTTGGTCAAAAAGCAAGAACACAGGCAGCTGCCTGTGCTTGGCAAGGAGCAGCTGCTGCATGCTTGCAATTGCCTTCAGTGCGCTCAGAAGCCCGCTTCTCTGCTGCTGCGTTTTTCGCCTTCAGTCAATTGCACACTGCTGAAGCTGAGGCACGCTGTTCAGCTTTGCTGCTTTTCAGCATCTCAGCTGCCCTTCTGCTCTGTGACAGCTCTCCAGGTTTCTTGCCTTCGCCAGGCTGCAACGTGCCCGCTACTACCAAGAGCTAGATAGGAGAGGGCAGAGAGCACGGCCATCTGTCAGCAGTTTGCAGCTTGCCTAAGAAAATGCAGTGTCCTTGGAATGTGCAGCAAATCCCATTTCTTGGCAAGGTCGGGCTAAGTGAGCAGTGCTGGTAGACTTTCTCCTTGAGAACTGGAGCGGAAAAGCTTTTGGCTAAGATGTAGGCGACTAGAGAGGCAGAATACGCAGCTCCGGAGCTGGCCGAAAGCAAGAGCCGCTTCCCGGCGTCTTTCGGCAAAAGCGGCGCTCGGGAGCGCACCGCTGCCGCGCCAGTGATCTGTGCGCGAAGTAGCCGCTTCTTGGCCTCCGGCAGCCGGAGATCGCGGTAGCTTGCAAGAGGCGAAGAACGAAGCCGCCAAGAAGCTGGCTTGTGTGCGAAGCTCGCAGACTGCTGCAGGACGGTGGCTGCTGCTCTCTTGCCTCTTGAATTCACTCTTGGCATGCCAATGGGAGGTGTTCCAGGACAACTTTCCTGGGTTTTGACATAGTCGTCATGCATCCCTCCTTGGAAAGTCCTGCTGCTCTCCAGAGGCTCCGAGATGCAGAGAACACGGTGGCAGCTGCTGAAAAGAAGGGCAACTGTGAGTTGGTCAAGAAGCAAGAACATAGGCAGCTGACTGTGCTTGGCAAGTGTCACGATCCGCGTATTGCGAGGTGTCGTGATGGTTCTTTTCACCGATCCCAAAAGTGCAACAAAGGCAAACAACAAGGGACTGTCAGTTAATCAGAAGAAATGCACCTTTATTAGGGGCCAAAAGCGTAAATGCGATAGTGGGCGATTAGAAAGGAGATAGAAGGATAGAGAGAGAGGAGAGGGCTATGGGAATAGCTACCAACACAGGCGAGATCCTCAGTGCTCCGGACGATGGGGATCCGTCTGTCGTGTCGGGGGAGTCTCCGAAGTTCTGGTCGACTCGGGGCTCCAGTTCTAGTCCACAGAGGAAAGAGGGGGGAACAAGTGTAACAATGAAAGTCCATTGTAATCGCCACGCGGGAACAGGTGAGTCCACAGAAACCACCAAAGCAAGACGAATCCAATGAAGAATAAGTCCATTAAAATTACTGAAGGGAAACAGGTCATGTCATTAGTGGTCAGACCACCAATTTCCCCTCCTCCCCGCAGTAGGGGTCTCAGTCTCAGCCCTTGGGAGGAGGGTTCTCATTCTTTCTTTGTCACAGTGGTAACGAGGCAGATGAAGGGTCTTCAATGAAGGACCACGGGAGTCACCCCAAAAGTTCATTCGGCTTAAGAACGGAGATTAGAAGAGAAGCAGGCCGCGCATCAGGCTGTCCCGTGCTGGCTCCATGTCAGGTCTTTGTCAAGTCCTTGCCAAGTTCTTACCAGGCCTTGTTGGGAACAGCCAGCATGACGGTTCAGTGGTTCCAGCTGTGCTGTGTCCTGTTCTAAGCCGGAACTGCAGTGGGGGAAGGGATTCTTTCTTGTGGCAATCGGAAGGCAGAATGGAAAATGAGGGGCTTCAGACGGGCTCTTACACCACCCCGTGACTGACGATTGCCCTCGAAAGATCTTCATCAGCAGGGTTCCATGGTGTCGTCGTGGAGTCTTCAGGACTCGTCAAGTGTTGGCAGCACGTCCCAGGGAAAAGAGAAGAGGAAAAGGGAAAGAAGAAACAGGAAAACGAAAACAATCACAACATATCAGTAAACAAATTATAATTAATCCATAAGCAAAATACAATCAGTATTAATTAAATCAATACTAGTTAAACAATAAATTATTGAGATCATAATCAATATGAATCAATTAAACAATAGATTGATCAAATAATTAACCAGTATAATCTATATTAAACAATAATCGATATTACTCAATACAATTTTATCATCAAGAAACAAAAAATAATTTAAAACCGTGATTAGAACAAATCATAAGAGAAAATTATGTAAAACATATCTTCTAACCTTTTCATCTTCTTGTGTCTACAGTCCTGGGAACATCTATAGTGTAAAGAATGTCGGCCAAGTGGTGTGCATTAATTAGAGATGTCAATTTTGTTAGTCGTTTCATCATTCTCCAATTCACAATGAGCAAGATTACTGATCAAACAAAACCAATCATAACTAAAATCCAAAGAACAACAATGGGATGACACAATTTCTTCAGGACACCGGTGGCGGTAAGCGACCACCCGAAAAGGGTATCCCACCACCTGTGCTCGGCATCACTTTTCACCCTTTCTACAACACGATGTATTTCTTGCACATGATGATGAACAGTTACCAGAGTTTTCTGTCCATTCTCCTTGATTTTTCCTAGGATCTCTATCAGATCTTGATGAAGTAATAATTGCTTTACCAGAGTAAGGTTCATCCCAATGGGAGTAGGCGATAGCTTGTGAACCATCGTGAGATTGGATTCTAAAAGTTCATGTGAAGTAACTGGAGCTACAAAAGAAAAATCACATCCTGCAATTTTAGTAAAGCTGCAAGCACAAAAATTTGAATGATTTTTACTAGCTACTACTGTACTTTGTATAAACACAGTATCACAAGCGGTTCTGAAGCAGGCACACCCATTGCCTGTAGATACAAGGACTGTTTCAGAAGTCTCGTTAAGATGACTATCAAAATGACAGCTATTTTGTTCTGTGTCCAGACAAATATCTTGAGCTACAATTGCATTACCTTCACAGATAAACCCTAGTTGTTCTCAGATGGTACAGGACTCTAAATTGACAGTTTGCCATTTGTCATCAATTTGACGGGCCCATTCTCTATGTTCAGAAGGATAGAAAGTGGGTCCATCATGATTTAATCCTAATGCGATGCTAGGGAATATCAAATGCACTGAGGCATTACTTATGGTCGGCACAAATGCTGGGGTCATAGGTAAAATTCACTAAATTCCACCAGGATTGGAAAACTCTTTCAAAGTCAGTGGCACTGTCCCAGACTATTTTCCTAATTTCAGTCGGAAAAGTGCCTTCTTCACTTTCTCTTCGAATTGCGGCAGCAACTGACTGCATCCATAATTGAGCCTGGATGCAGCTAAGAGCTAAGGAAACATTGCTTTGCGTGGCATTAAGTCCATCAATTATCAATTTGTGGTCTTTCCTATTTACCTTTTCCCAATTTGCTAGAATGTTTGATAGCAACCACTGATGTGTTCCCAAGGCCGATAAGGACGATTGCAGTGGTTGTTGTATTTTGCTTAAATCTTTAGTCGTGGAAGCCAATTTATTCATTTATACTTCTGAATCAATACTATTTAGGATTCCCAATCCTGTTCCCACAAGACCAGTTATGTCTCTTGGCAGCCGGTTTTTAGGAGGCTTCCACTGTCGCAGCCAGGTTGTCCAAGCCTGAAAAGAGGTCTGCAAAAAGGGTGAACAAGCTGGTTGTATTTCTCAGATATTGTTTTGCATCAGCAATTTGACTTGTTTAAGAGACCATAACAGATTAAACAATATCTGTTGTTGGCCAGTTTTCCTGATTCTATATGGTCCAATTTCAAAAATTTTCGGGCTAAGTGTAACCAGTGGTTGGGTGGTAGGTGTCACAACATTAACATCAAGTCCTACTCCAGTATTTGAATCAATACTTTCAACTTAAAAAACAAAAACAAAAACAAAAACAAAACAAACAAACAAACAAAAAAAGTGCTTCAGTATTTTTGGATCAAAACCAAACTACTTCTACAGTTTGTGTTCATGTGAAATTGCGCCAACAATCCTGTATGCTTGGGTGTGTAACAACCTTTTTGTCCTGAAAGAGATCCTTTCACTTTTTCTGCATGCTACCACAATTAGTTCAGACCACGGCCACTCAGCTGCTTTCTGGCCATGGGGTTGTGGTAGGATGCAGAAAAATATTACCAGTTTGATCATGGATTAGGTGGTCTTCATGTCCCTCGGAGTTCTTCTGAAAAAGTAAACACAACAGAATTCTGCTGCCGAGAGGCAGAAAAGTTAGAATGATGGAATTATCCAGCATCTATTTGTCCAATGCTCTTTGCCTAGAGCACCAGAGGCTTCCCATGCATATTTCTTCAGAGGGGGTTTTAGCACAAGTGCTACTAGTCCTATAGTAAGAGAGGTCCACCAGAACAGGTTGGCCAGGGTCATGAGCTGGATTATTAGGATCATTTGGTACAGAGCATAGGAGTCAGTGTAGATGCAGACCAAAGAGGAATTCTGTGCTTCTCGTTGAAAAACACTCCAGACAGCTATCAGCTCCCCAACGTGTACACTACCTTCTCCCTCTGTAATCATTTGCTCACCAGAGGAAAAGTGGAGGGCTTCTGCCCTATATCTCCATACTTTTCCTTCCCCTTTAGCAGAAGCATCAGTAAACCAAGAGTTTGCTGATTGTTCGGGGCAGAAAGGAGGGCTTACTTTGATTACAGAGGCAAGTTTGTCCAAGCTCTCCGTTTCTTGGACTGCTAAAGTTCCTTCTGTCCTTGAGAAAAAGTTGCAGTAATGTTCAACCTGAGCATACCATTTTCTAACTGAGGCCCTCTCGGCCACCCCGTCAGGAGGGGGGGTCCCACTAGTGACTGTCTTGATAACCTTGAAGGGGCCTCTCAATACAATTGGTTGTTTTCGTGCAATTTTTTCTACTTCTAGGAAAGCTAAGCTAACCATAAACAATCCTTTTTCCCAGGTAGTGTATCTTTTCTCAGCATCTTTGGAACCACGGGAATCAAAACCAACAGGTCTTGTCGGAGCCTCAGGACCCCGCTGCCATATGTGTACTGACAGCCCTGAGGAGGCAAATGCCCATTCCACCTGGAAAGGATCTGTAGGATGGATAGGGCCCAGTGCTTGATGAGCTGTTGCTTCAAAAATCAGCAATTGCAATGCTGACTCCTGAGAAAGACTCCAATCCCATTTCACCCCTTTCCTCAACAAGTCATAAAGGGGAACAAATGGGTCGTTCTGGTTACTAGGAAATCTATCTGGTCTTTCTACAGGAGATGCAGCTGCTATCGTTTTTGGAAGGAGAATTGCTGTAGGTTTGAGTGATTCTGGAAGCCCACAAATTCAAGGGGTCATTATTTCGGGCTTCACAGGTAATTGCATCAGGGATTCAAAGCCAGGAATTCATTTCTTTTTGTGAGTCATTTGCAGGCAAGCAGCTTTGTGCACATTTTCCAAGAGCTGGTCGGGGGTACTAATTCTAGCTATGGGATCTCCCCTTTCCAAGGGGCTTGTTCCCCCGGCCCAAAAAGCTGCACGCTGTGTCAGGGACCATGTGTCACCTTTCTCTCCTGTTGTTAAGAAGACACCATGTCCCCAGTACCCACTGGCTTCCTGTTCAGTTAATTGGATTTGATCACCACCAGTGAGGGACACCCGGAAAACATATTCTGTTTCTGATTCATGTGGAGGGTGTCCGTATTCCCTTTTAAGCTTAGCTAGCTCGGTGGCAGTGTTTACTTGTGGTGGTATGTGTTTGGTTGTGATGTGAGGTTGGAGATCATCATCACTGAGATAGTTATACACTGAGATAGTTTTAATCAAGGGTCTCAAGTGATGGCAGCAATGTTCCCCACAATTACTTGCTGCTTCAAGTTCTTGATGAGGATAGATTCGTTTAATGTGAGGAGTTTCCTTCTCCTCAGGCTCTGTAGAGGAATCAGCACGATGTGATTTGTTAACATGTTCCTCTGTTAAGGCAGCTCGCAATGCATAGATCACATTTTTTGCTTCATAGAACTGTTTTTGCAAAATTTCAACTAGATTTTGAAGGGAGTCTATTATAGCATGTTCCTCACTTCTTCGCTCGAAGCCATTTTCTATAGCTGCCGTAAGACAAGCTCCCAAAACTGAGCATAAGATCATTTTCTTTTTGCCCAATTTGAATTTTGTTTCATGTTGTAATGAACACACTCTATCAATAACATTTTCTAAGTTCAACCAATTACTCTGTGCCCATTTTTCTCCTTCCGTAGAAGGTTTGGCATTGTGTTTGGCTAGTAGTGCATAAAATTCAGCTTTCATTTCAAGGCTAAGATTGTCACTCATTTTGTGAAGGGACCAAAACCACGACAGGGAGCTACAAACTTAAGTTCCACAAAACTACACAGCCCTCACTGTGTCGCCCTTTGCTTCCCTGGCTGGGTGAAAGGACAATAATCTGCCTGGGAGGCTCTGCTTAGTTGCTTCAAGTTGTCCCTTCCTTCCCAGACCAGATACACACAACAACAAAACAACAGTGTCCCGCCTTTTGCACTAAGGGATCCTTTATGAATTGCCAAAGACAGTGTGGGTGCCTTTTCAGCTGCAACCCTTCTGTCTAGACAGAAATCCTGTCCGTGACGCCAATTTTAATGTCACGATCCGCTTCTTGCGGGGTGTCGTGATGGTTCTTTTCACCGATCCCAAAAGTGCAACAAAGGCAAACAACAAGGGACTGTCAGTTAATCAGAAGAAATGCACCTTTATTAGGGGCCAAAAGAGTAAATGCGATAGTGGGCGATTAGAAAGGAGATAGAAGGATAGAGAGAGAGGAGAGGGCTATGGGAATAGCTACCAACACAGGCGAGATCCTCAGTGCTCCGGACGATGGGGATCCGTCTGTCGTGTCGGGGGAGTCTCCGAAGTTCTGGTCGACTCGGGGCTCCAGTTCTAGTCCACAGAGGAAAGAGGGGGGAACAAGTGTAACAATGAAAGTCCATTGTAATCGCCACGCGGGAACAGGTGAGTCCACAGAAACCACCAAAGCAAGACGAATCCAATGAAGAATAAGTCCATTAAAATTACTGAAGGGAAACAGGTCATGTCATTAGTGGTCAGACCACCAATTTCCCCTCCTCCCCGCAGTAGGGGTCTCAGTCTCAGCCCTTGGGAGGAGGGTTCTCATTCTTTCTTTGTCACAGTGGTAACGAGGCAGATGAAGGGTCTTCAATGAAGGACCACGGGAGTCACCCCAAAAGTTCATTCGGCTTAAGAACGGAGATTAGAAGAGAAGCAGGCCGCACATCAGGCGGTCCCGTGCTGGCTCCATGTCAGGTCTTTGCCAAGTCCTTGCCAACTCTTTGCCAAGTTCTTACCAGGCCTTGTTGGGAACAGCCAGCATGACGGTTCAGTGGTTCCAGCTGTGCTGTGTCCTGTTCTAAGCCGGAACTGCAGTGGGGGAAGGGATCCTTTCTTGTGGCAATCGGAAGGCAGAATGGAAAATGAGGGTCTTCAGACAGGCTCTTACCGCAAGGAGCAGCTGCTGGATTCTTGCAATTGCCTTCAGTGCGCTCAGAAGCCCGCTGCTCTGCTGCTGCGTTTTTCGCCTTCAGTCAATTGCACACTACTGAAGCTGAGGCAGGCTGTTCAGCTTTGCTGCTTTTCAGCATCTCCGCTGCCCTTCTGCTCTGTGACAGCTCTCCAGGTGTCTTGCCTTCGCCAGGCACAACGTGCCCGCTACTACCCAGAGCTGGGCAGGAGTGGTCAGAGAGCACGGCCATCAGTCAGGAGGTTGCAGCTTGCCCAGGAAAATGCAGTGTCCTTGGAATGTGCAGCAAATCTTATTTCCTGGCAAGGTCGGGCTAAGTGAGCGGTGCTGGTAGACTTTCTCCTTGAGAACTGGAGCGGAAAAGCTTTTGGCTAAGATGTAGGCGACTAGAGAGGCAGAATACGCAGCTCCGGAGCTGGCCGAAAGCAAGTGCCGCTTCCTGGCGTCTTTCGGCAAAAGCAGCGCTCCGAAGCGTACCGCTGCCGCTCCAGTCATCTGTGCGCGAAGAAGCCGCTTCTTGGCCTCCGGCAGCCGGAGATCGCGGTAGCTTGCAAGAGGCGAAGAACGAAGCCGCGAAGAAGCCGGCTTGTGTGCGAAGCTCGCAGACTGCTGCAGGACGCTGGCTGCCCTTCTGCTGCCTGTTGAATTCACTCTTGGCATGCCAATGGGAGGTGTTCCAGGACAACTTTCCTGGGTTTTGACGTCGTCCTCATGCATCCCTCCTTGGAAAGTCCTGCTGCTCTCCAGAGGCTCCGAGATGCAGAGAACACGGTGGCAGCTGCTGAAAAGAAGGGCAACTGTGAGTTGGTCAAAAAGCAAGAACACAGGCAGCTGCCTGTGCTTGGCAAGGAGCAGCTGCTGCATGCTTGCAATTGCCTTCAGTGCGCTCAGAAGCCCGCTTCTCTGCTGCTGCGTTTTTCGCCTTCAGTCAATTGCACACTGCTGAAGCTGAGGCACGCTGTTCAGCTTTGCTGCTTTTCAGCATCTCAGCTGCCCTTCTGCTCTGTGACAGCTCTCCAGGTTTCTTGCCTTCGCCAGGCTGCAACGTGCCCGCTACTACCAAGAGCTGGATAGGAGAGGGCAGAGAGCACGGCCATCTGTCAGCAGTTTGCAGCTTGCCTAAGAAAATGCAGTGTCCTTGGAATGTGCAGCAAATCCCATTTCTTGGCAAGGTCGGGCTAAGTGAGCAGTGCTGGTAGACTTTCTCCTTGAGAACTGGAGCGGAAAAGCTTTTGGCTAAGATGTAGGCGACTAGAGAGGCAGAATACGCAGCTCCGGAGCTGGCCGAAAGCAAGAGCCGCTTCCCGGCGTCTTTCGGCAAAAGCGGCGCTCGGGAGCGCACCGCTGCCGCGCCAGTGATCTGTGCGCGAAGTAGCCGCTTCTTGGCCTCCGGCAGCCGGAGATCGCGGTAGCTTGCAAGAGGCGAAGAACGAAGCCGCCAAGAAGCTGGCTTGTGTGCGAAGCTCGCAGACTGCTGCAGGACGGTGGCTGCTGCTCTCTTGCCTCTTGAATTCACTCTTGGCATGCCAATGGGAGGTGTTCCAGGACAACTTTCCTGGGTTTTGACATAGTCGTCATGCATCCCTCCTTGGAAAGTCCTGCTGCTCTCCAGAGGCTCCGAGATGCAGAGAACACGGTGGCAGCTGCTGAAAAGAAGGGCAACTGTGAGTTGGTCAAGAAGCAAGAACACAGGCAGCTGCCTGTGCTTGGCAAGGAGCAGCTGCTGGATTCTTGCAATTGCCTTCAGTGCTCTCAGAGGCCCACTGCTCTGTTGCTGCGTTTTTCGCCTTCAGTCAATTGCACACTACTGAAGCTGAGGCAGGCAGTTCAGCTTTGCTGCTTTTCAGCATCTCAGCTGCCCTTCTGCTCTGTGACAGCTCTCCAGGTTTCTTGCCTTCGCCAGGCTGCAACGTGCCCGCTACTACCAAGAGCTGGATAGGAGAGCGCAGAGAGCACGGTCATCTGTCAGCAGGTTGCATCTTGCCCAGGAAAATGCAGTGTCCTTGTTATGTGCAGCAAATGACATTTCTTGGCAAGGTCGGGCTAAGTGAGCAGTGCTGGGAGACTTTCTCCTTGAGAACTGGAGCGGAAAAGCTTTTCGCTAAGATGTAGGTGACTAGAGAGGCAGAATACGCAGCTCCGGAGCTGGCCGAAAGCAAGAGCCGCTTCCCGGCGTCTTTCGGCAAAAGCGGCGCTCCGGAGCGCACCGCTGCCGCGCCAGTGATCTGTGCGCGAAGTAGCCGCTTCTTGGCCTCCGGCAGCCGGAGATCGCGGTAGCTTGCAAGAGGTGAAGAACGAAGCCGCGAAGAAGCCGGCTTGTGTGCGAAGCTCGCAGACAGCTGCAGGACGGTGGCTGCCCTTCTGCTGCCTGTTGAATTCACTCTTGGCATGCCAATGGGAGGTGTTCCAGGACAACTTTCCTGGGTTTTTATTTTAGTTGCCATGCATCCCTCCTTGGAAAGTCCTGCTGCTCTCCAGAAGCTCCGAGATGCAGAGAACACGGTGGCAGCTGCTGAAAAGAAGGGCAACTGTGAGTTGGTCAAGAACAAGAACATAGGCAGCTGCCTGTGCTTGGCAAGGAGCAACTGCTGGATTCTTGCAATTGCCTTCAGTGCGCTCAGAAGCCCGCTGCTCTGCTGCTGCGTTTTTCGCCTTCAGTCAATTGCACACTACTGAAGCTGAGGCAGGCTGTTCAGCTTTGCTGCTTTTCAGCATCTCAGCTGCCCTTCTGCTCTGTGACAGCTCTCCAGGTTTCTTGCCTTCGCCAGGCTGCAACGTGCCCGCTAAAACCAAGAGCTGGATAGGAGAGCGCAGAGAGCACGGCCATCTGTCAGCAGTTTGCGGCTTGCCTAAGAAAATGCAGTGTCCTTGGAATGTGCAGCAAATCCCATTTCTTGGCAAGGTCGGGCTAAGTGAGCAGTGCTGGTACACTTTCTCCTTGAGAACTGGAGCGGAAAAGCTTTTGGCTAAGATGTAGGCGACTAGAGAGGCAGAATAGGCAGCTCCGGAGCTGGCCGAAAGCAAGAGCCGCTTCCCGGCGTCTTTCGGCAAAAGCGGCGCTTCGGAGCGTACCGCTGCCGCTCCAGTGATCTGTGCGCGAAGTAGCCGCTTCTTGGCCTCCGGCAGCCGGAGATCGCGGTAGCTTGCAAGAGGCGAAGAACGAAGCCGCGAAGAAGCCGGCTTGAGTGCGAAGCTCGCAGACTGCTGCAGGACGGTGGCTGCTGCTCTCTTGCCTCTTGAATTCACTCTTGGCATGCCAATGGGAGGTGTTCCAGGACAACTTTCCTGGGTTTTGACCTAGTCGTCATGCATCCCTCCTTGGAAAGTCGTGCTGCTCTCCAGAGGCTCCGAGATGCAGAGAACACGGTGGCAGCTGCTGAAAAGAAGGGCAACTGTGAGTTGGTCAAGAAGCAAGAACACAGGCAGCTGCCTGTGCTTGGCAAGGAGCAGCTGCTGGATTTTTGCAATTGCCTTCAGTGCGCTCAGAGCCCCACTGCTCTGCTGCTGCGTTTTTCGCCTTCAGTCAATTGCACACTACTGAAGCTGAGGCAGGCTGTTCAGCTTTGCTGCTTTTCAGCATCTCAGCTGCCCTTCTGCTCTGTGACAGCTCTCCAGGTTTCTTGCCTTCGCCAGGCTGCAACGTGCCCGCTACTACCAAGAGCTGGATAGGAGAGCGCAGAGAGCACGGCCATTTGTCAGCAGTTTGCGGCTTGCCTAAGAAAATGCAGTGTCCTTGGAATGTGCAGCAAATCCCATTTCTTGGCAAGGTCGGGCTAAGTGAGCAGTGCTGGGACACTTTCTCCTTGAGAACTGGAGCGGAAAAGCTTTTCGCTAAGATGTAGGTGACTAGAGAGGCAGAATACGCAGCTCTGGAGCTGGCCGAAAGCAAGTGCCGCTTCCCGGCGTCTTTCGGCAAAAGCGGCGCTCCGGAGCGTACCGCTGCCGCTCCAGTGATCTGTGCGCGAAGTAGCCGCTTCTTGGCCTCCGGCAGCCGGAGATCGCGGTAGCTTGCAAGAGGCGAAGAACGAAGCCGCGAAGAAGCCGGCTTGTGTGCGAAGCTCGCAGACTGCTGCAGGACGCTGGCTGCCGCTCTCCTGCCTCTTGAATTCACTCTTGGCATGCCAATGGGAGGTGTTCCAGGACAACTTTCCTGGGTTTTTATTTTAGTTGCCATGCATCCCTCCTTGGAAAGTCGTGCTGCTCTCCAGAGGCTCCGAGATGCAGAGAACACGGTGGCAGCTGCTGAAAAGAAGGGCAACTGTGACTTGGTCAAGAAGCAAGAACACAGGCAGCTGCCTGTGCTTGGCAAGGAGCAGCTGCTGGATTCTTGCAATTGCCTTCAGTGCGCACAGAAGCCCGCTGCTCTGCTGCTGCGTTTTTCGCCTTCAGTCAATTGCACACTACTGAAGCTGAGGCAGGCTGTTCAGCTTTGCTGCTTTTCAGCATCTCAGCTGCCCTTCTGCTCTGTGACAGCTCTCCAGGTTTCTTGCCTTCGCCAGGCTGCAACGTGCCCGCTACTACCAAGAGCTGGATAGGAGAGCGCAGAGAGCACGGTCATCTGTCAGCAGGTTGCATCTTGCCCAGGAAAATGCAGTGTCCTTGTTATGTGCAGCAAATGACATTTCTTGGCAAGGTCGGGCTAAGTGAGCAGTGCTGGTACACTTTCTCCTTGAGAACTGGAGCGGAAAAGCTTTTCGCTAAGATGTAGGTGACTAGAGAGGCAGAATACGCAGCTCTGGAGCTGGCCGAAAGCAAGTGCCGCTTCCCGGCGTCTTTCGGCAAAAGCGGCGCTCCGGAGCGTACCGCTGCCGCTCCAGTGATCTGTGCGCGAAGTAGCCGCTTCTTGGCCTCCGGCAGCCGGAGATCGCGGTAGCTTGCAAGAGGCGAAGAACGAAGCCGCGAAGAAGCCGGCTTGTGTGCGAAGCTCGCAGACTGCTGCAGGACGCTGGCTGCCGCTCTCCTGCCTCTTGAATTCACTCTTGGCATGCCAATGGGAGGTGTTCCAGGACAACTTTCCTGGGTTTTTATTTTAGTTGCCATGCATCCCTCCTTGGAAAGTCGTGCTGCTCTCCAGAGGCTCCGAGATGCAGAGAACACGGTGGCAGCTGCTGAAAAGAAGGGCAACTGTGACTTGGTCAAGAAGCAAGAACACAGGCAGCTGCCTGTGCTTGGCAAGGAGCAACTGCTTGATTCTTGCAATTGCCTTCAGTGCGCTCAGAAGCCCGCTGCTCTGTTGCTGCGATTTTATCCTTCAGTCAATTGCACACTACTGAAGCTGAGGCAGGCTGTTCAGCTTTGCTGCTTTTCAGCATCTCAGCTGCCCTTCTGCTCTGTGACAGCTCTCCAGGTTTCTTGCCTTCGCCAGGCTGCAACGTGCCCGCTACTACCAAGAGCTGGATAGGAGAGCGCAGAGAGCACGGTCATCTGTCAGCAGGTTGCATCTTGCCCAGGAAAATGCAGTGTCCTTGTTATGTGCAGCAAATGACATTTCTTGGCAAGGTCGGGCTAAGTGAGCAGTGCTGGTACACTTTCTCCTTGAGAACTGGAGCGGAAAAGCTTTTCGCTAAGATGTAGGTGACTAGAGAGGCAGAATACGCAGCTCCGGAGCTGGCCGAAAGCAAGTGCCGCTTCCCGGCGTCTTTCGGCAAAAGCGGCGCTCCGGAGCGTACCGCTGCCGCTCCAGTCATCTGTGCGCGAAGTAGCCGCTTCTTGGCCTCCGGCAGCCGGAGATCGCGGTAGCTTGCAAGAGGCGAAGAACGAAGCCGCGAAGAAGCCGGCTTGTGTGCGAAGCTCGCAGACTGCTGCAGGACGGTGGCTGCCGCTCTCCTGCCTCTTGAATTCACTCTTGGCATGCCAATGGGAGGTGTTCCAGGACAACTTTCCTGGGTTTTGACCTAGTCGTCATGCATCCCTCCTTGGAAAGTCGTGCTGCTCTCCAGAGGCTCCGAGATGCAGAGAACACGGTGGCAGCTGCTGAAAAGAAGGGCAACTGTGAGTTGGTCAAGAAGCAAGAACACAGGCAGCTGCCTGTGCTTGGCAAGGAGCAGCTGCTGGATTCTTGCAATTGCCTTCAGTGCGCTCAGAAGCCCGCTGCTCTGTTGCTGCGTTTTTCGCCTTCAGTCAATTGCACACTACTGAAGCTGAGGCAGGCTGTTCAGCTTTGCTGCTTTTCAGCATCTCAGCTGCCCTTCTGCTCTGTGACAGCTCTCCAGGTTTCTTGCCTTCGCCAGGCTGCAACGTGCCCGCTACTACCCAGAGCTGGATAGGAGAGGGCAGAGAGCACGGCCATCTGTCAGCAGTTTGCGGCTTGCCTAAGAAAATGCAGTGTCCTTGGAATGTGCAGCAAATCCCATTTCTTGGCAAGGTCGGGCTAAGTGAGCAGTGCTGGTACACTTTCTCCTTGAGAACTGGAGCGGAAAAGCTTTTCGCTAAGATGTAGGTGACTAGAGAGGCAGAATACGCAGCTCTGGAGCTGGCCGAAAGCAAGTGCCGCTTCCCGGCGTCTTTCGGCAAAAGCGGCGCTCCGGAGCGTACCGCTGCCGCTCCAGTGATCTGTGCGCGAAGTAGCCGCTTCTTGGCCTCCGGCAGCCGGAGATCGCGGTAGCTTGCAAGAGGCGAAGAACGAAGCCGCGAAGAAGCCGGCTTGTGTGCGAAGCTCGCAGACTGCTGCAGGACGGTGGCTGCCGCTCTCCTGCCACTGGAATTCACTCTTGGCATGCCAATGGGAGGTGTTCCAGGACAACTTTCCTGGGTTTTGACGTCGTCCTCATGCATCCCTCCTTGGAAAGTCCTGCTGCTCTCCAGAGGCTCCGAGATGCAGAGAACACGGTGGCAGCTGCTGAAAAGAAGGGCAACTGTGAGTTGGTCAAGAAGCAAGAACACAGGCAGCTGCCTGTGCTTGGCAAGGAGCAGCTGCTGGATTTTTGCAATTGCCTTCAGTGCGCACAGAAGCCCGCTGCTCTGTTGCTTGGTTTTTCGCCTTCAGTCAATTGCACACTGCTGAAGCTGAGGCAGGCTGTTTAGCTTTGCTGCTTTTCAGCATCTCAGCTGCCCTTCTGCTCTGTGACAGCTCTCCAGGTTTCTTGCCTTCGCCAGGCTGCAACGTGCCCGCTACTACCAAGAGCTGGATAGGAGAGGGCAGAGAGCACGGCCATCTGCCAGCAGTTTGCGGCTTGCCTAAGAAAATGCAGTGTCCTTGGAATGTGCAGCAAATCCCATTTCTTGGCAAGGTCGGGCTAAGTGAGCAGTGCTGGTACACTTTCTCCTTGAGAACTGGAGCGGAAAAGCTTTTCGCTAAGATGTAGGTGACTAGAGAGGCAGAATACGCAGCTCCGGAGCTGGCCGAAAGCAAGTGCCGCTTCCCGGCGTCTTTCGGCAAAAGCGGCGCTCCGGAGCGTACCGCTGCCGCTCCAGTGATCTGTGCGCGAAGTAGCCGCTTCTTGGCCTCCGGCAGCCGGAGATCGCGGTAGCTTGCAAGAGGCGAAGAACGAAGCCGCGAAGAAGCCGGCTTGTGTGCGAAGCTCGCAGACTGCTGCAGGACGGTGGCTGCCGCTCTCCTGCCTCTTGAATTCACTCTTGGCATGCCAATGGGAGGTGTTCCAGGACAACTTTCCTGGGTTTTGACCTAGTCGTCATGCATCCCTCCTTGGAAAGTCGTGCTGCTCTCCAGAGGCTCCGAGATGCAGAGAACACGGTGGCAGCTGCTGAAAAGAAGGGCAACTGTGACTTGGTCAAGAAGCAAGAACACAGGCAGCTGCCTGTGCTTGGCAAGGAGCAGCTGCTGCATTCTTGCAATTGCCTTCAGTGCGCACAGAAGCCCGCTGCTCTGTTGCTGCGATTTTCGCCTTCAGTCAATTGCACACTACTGAAGCTGAGGCAGGCTGTTCAGCTTTGCTGCTTTTCAGCATCTCAGCTGCCCTTCTGCTCTGTGACAGCTCTCCAGGTTTCTTGCCTTCGCCAGGCTGCAACGTGCCCGCTACTACCAAGAGCTGGATAGGAGAGCGCAGAGAGCACGGTCATCTGTCAGCAGGTTGCATCTTGCCCAGGAAAATGCAGTGTCCTTGTTATGTGCAGCAAATGACATTTCTTGGCAAGGTCGGGCTAAGTGAGCAGTGCTGGTACACTTTCTCCTTGAGAACTGGAGCGGAAAAGCTTTTCGCTAAGATGTAGGTGACTAGAGAGGCAGAATACGCAGCTCTGGAGCTGGCCGAAAGCAAGTGCCGCTTCCCGGCGTCTTTCGGCAAAAGCGGCGCTCCGGAGCGTACCGCTGCCGCTCCAGTCATCTGTGCGCGAAGTAGCCGCTTCTTGGCCTCCGGCAGCCGGAGATCGCGGTAGCTTGCAAGAGGCGAAGAACGAAGCCGCGAAGAAGCCGGCTTGTGTGCGAAGCTCGCAGACTGCTGCAGGACGGTGGCTGCCGCTCTCCTGCCACTTGAATTCACTCTTGGCATGCCAATGGGAGGTGTTCCAGGACAACTTTCCTGGGTTTTGACGTCGTCCTCATGCATCCCTCCTTGGAAAGTCGTGCTGCTCTCCAGAGGCTCCGAGATGCAGAGAACACGGTGGCAGCTGCTGAAAAGAAGGGCAACTGTGAGTTGGTCAAGAAGCAAGAACACAGGCAGCTGCCTGTGCTTGGCAAGGAGCAGCTGCTGGATTCTTGCAATTGCCTTCAGTGCGCTCAGAAGCCCGCTGCTCTGCTGCTGCGTTTTTCGCCTTCAGTCAATTGCACACTACTGAAGCTGAGGCAGGCTGTTCAGCTTTGCTGCTTTTCAGCATCTCAGCTGCCCTTCTGCTCTGTGACAGCTCTCCAGGTTTCTTGCCTTCGCCAGGCTGCAACGTGCCCGCTACTACCAAGAGCTGGATAGGAGAGCGCAGAGAGCACGGTCATCTGTCAGCAGGTTGCATCTTGCCCAGGAAAATGCAGTGTCCTTGTTATGTGCAGCAAATGACTTTTCTTGGCAAGGTCGGGCTAAGTGAGCAGTGCTGGTAGACTTTCTCCTTGAGAACTGGAGCGGAAAAGCTTTTGGCTAAGATGTAGGCGACTAGAGAGGCAGAATACGCAGCTCCGGAGCTGGCCGAAAGCAAGTGCCGCTTCCCGGCGTCCTTCGGCAAAAGCGCCGCTCCGGAGCGCACCGCTGCCGCTCCAGTGATCTGTGCGCGAAGTAGCCGCTTCTTGGCCTCCGGCAGCCGGAGATCGCGGTAGCTTGCAAGAGGCGAAGAACGAAGCCGCGAAGAAGCCGGCTTGTGTGCGAAGCTCGCAGACTGCTGCAGGACGGTGGCTGCCCTTCTGCTGCCTGTTGAATTCACTCTTGGCATGCCAATGGGAGGTGTTCCAGGACAACTTTCCTGGGTTTTGACCTAGTCGTCATGCATCCCTCCTTGGAAAGTCGTGCCGCTCTCCAGAGGCTCCGAGATGCAGAGAACACGGTGGCAGCTGCTGAAAAGAAGGGCAACTGTGAGTTGGTCAAGAAGCAAGAACATAGGCAGCTGCCTGTGCTTGGCAAGGAGCAACTGCTGGATTCTTGCAATTGCCTTCAGTGCGCTCAGAAGCTAGCTGCTCTGCTGCTGCGTTTTTCGCCTTCAGTCAATTGCACACTGCTGAAGCTGAGGCAGGCTGTTCAGCTTTGCTGCTTTTCAGCATCTCAGCTGCCCTTCTGCTCTGTGACAGCTCTCCAGGTTTCTTGCCTTCGCCAGGCTGCAACGTGCCCGCTACTACCAAGAGCTGGGCAGGAGTGGGCAGAGAGCACGGCCATCTGTCAGCAGGTTACATCTTGCCCAGGAAAATGCAGTGTCCTTGTTATGTGCAGCAAATGACATTTCTTGGCAAGGTCGGGCTAAGTGAGCAGTGCTGGTACACTTTCTCCTTGAGAACTGGAGCGGAAAAGCTTTTCGCTAAGATGTAGGTGACTAGAGAGGCAGAATACGCAGCTCTGGAGCTGGCCGAAAGCAAGTGCCGCTTCCCGGCGTCTTTCGGCAAAAGCGGCGCTCCGGAGCGTACCGCTGCCGCTCCAGTCATCTGTGCGCGAAGTAGCCGCTTCTTGGCCTCCGGCAGCCGGAGATCGCGGTAGCTTGCAAGAGGCGAAGAACGAAGCCGCGAAGAAGCCGGCTTGTGTGCGAAGCTCGCAGACTGCTGCAGGACGGTGGCTGCCGCTCTCCTGCCTCTTGAATTCACTCTTGGCATGCCAATGGGAGGTGTTCCAGGACAACTTTCCTGGGTTTTTATTTTAGTTGCCATGCATCCCTCCTTGGAAAGTCGTGCTGCTCTCCAGAGGCTCCGAGATGCAGAGAACACGGTGGCAGCTGCTGAAAAGAAGGGCAACTGTGAGTTGGTCAAGAAGCAAGAACACAGGCAGCTGCCTGTGCTTGGCAAGGAGCAGCTGCTGCATGCTTGCAATTGCCTTCAGTGCGCTCAGAAGCCCGCTGCTCTGTTGCTGCGATTTTCGCCTTCTGTCAATTGCACACTACTGAAGCTGAGGCACGCTGTTCAGCTTTGCTGCTTTTCAGCATCTCAGCTGCCCTTCTGCTCTGTGACAGCTCTCCAGGTTTCTTGCCTTCGCCAGGCTGCAACGTGCCCGCTACTACCAAGAGCTGGATAGGAGAGCGCAGAGAGCACGGTCATCTGTCAGCAGGTTGCATCTTGCCCAGGAAAATGCAGTGTCCTTGTTATGTGCAGCAAATGACATTTCTTGGCAAGGTCGGGCTAAGTGAGCAGTGCTGGTACACTTTCTCCTTGAGAACTGGAGCGGAAAAGCTTTTCGCTAAGATGTAGGTGACTAGAGAGGCAGAATACGCAGCTCCGGAGCTGGCCGAAAGCAAGTGCCGCTTCCCGGAGTCTTTCGGCAAAAGCGGCGCTCCGGAGCGTACCGCTGCCGCTCCAGTGATCTGTGCGCGAAGTAGCCGCTTCTTGGCCTCCGGCAGCCGGAGATCGCGGTAGCTTGCAAGAGGCGAAGAACGAAGCCGCGAAGAAGCCGGCTTGTATGCGAAGCTCGCAGACTGCTGCAGGACGGTGGCTGCCGCTCTCCTGCCTCTTGAATTCACTCTTGGCATGCCAATGGGAGGTGTTCCAGGACAACTTTCCTGGGTTTTTATTTTAGTTGCCATGCATCCCTCCTTGGAAAGTCGTGCTGCTCTCCAGAGGCTCCGAGATGCAGAGAACACGGTGGCAGCTGCTGAAAAGAAGGGCAACTGTGAGTTGGTCAAGAAGCAAGAACACAGGCAGCTGCCTGTGCTTGGCAAGGAGCAGCTGCTGGATTCTTGCAATTGCCTTCAGTGCGCACAGAAGCCCGCTGCTCTGCTGCTGCGATTTTCGCCTTCAGTCAATTGCACACTACTGAAGCTGAGGCAGGCTGTTCAGCTTTGCTGCTTTTCAGCATCTCAGCTGCCCTTCTGCTCTGTGACAGCTCTCCAGGTTTCTTGCCTTCGCCAGGCTGCAACGTGCCCGCTACTACCAAGAGCTGGATAGGAGAGCGCAGAGAGCACGGTCATCTGTCAGCAGGTTGCATCTTGCCCAGGAAAATGCAGTGTCCTTGTTATGTGCAGCAAATGACATTTCTTGGCAAGGTCGGGCTAAATGAGCAGTGCTGGTACACTTTCTCCTTGAGAACTGGAGCGGAAAAGCTTTTGGCTAAGATGTAGGCGACTAGAGAGGCAGAATACGCAGCTCCGCAGCTGGCCGAAAGCAAGTGCCGCTTCCCGGCGTCTTTCGGCAAAAGCGGCGCTCCGGAGCGTACCGCTGCCGCTCCAGTGATCTGTGCGCGAAGTAGCCGCTTCTTGGCCTCCGGCAGCCGGAGATCGCGGTAGCTTGCAAGAGGCGAAGAACGAAGCCGCGAAGAAGCCGGCTTGTGTGCGAAGCTCGCAGACTGCTGCAGGACGGTGGCTGCCGCTCTCCTGCCTCTTGAATTCACTCTTGGCATGCCAATGGGAGGTGTTCCAGGACAACTTTCCTGGGTTTTTATTTTAGTTGCCATGCATCCCTCCTTGGAAAGTCGTGCTGCTCTCCA
Organism: Vidua macroura; assembly: GCF_024509145.1. NCBI lineage: Eukaryota > Metazoa > Chordata > Aves > Passeriformes > Viduidae > Vidua > Vidua macroura. Next base: position 3,795,975 of record NC_071579.1, on the reverse strand, counting down.
GAGGCTCCGAGATGCAGAGAACACGGTGGCAGCTGCTGAAAAGAAGGGCAACTGTGAGTTGGTCAAGAAGCAAGAACACAGGCAGCTGCCTGTGCTTGGCAAGGAGCAACTGCTTGATTCTTGCAATTGCCTTCAGTGCGCTCAGAAGCCCGCTGCTCTGTTGCTGCGATTTTCGCCTTCAGTCAATTGCACACTACTGAAGCTGAGGCAGGCTGTTCAGCTTTGCTGCTTTTCAGCATCTCAGCTGCCCTTCTGCTCTGTGACAGCTCTCCAGGTTTCTTGCCTTCGCCAGGCTGCAACGTGCCCGCTACTACCAAGAGCTGGATAGGAGAGCGCAGAGAGCACGGTCATCTGTCAGCAGGTTGCATCTTGCCCAGGAAAATGCAGTGTCCTTGTTATGTGCAGCAAATGACATTTCTTGGCAAGGTCGGGCTAAGTGAGCAGTGCTGGTACACTTTCTCCTTGAGAACTGGAGCGGAAAAGCTTTTCGCTAAGATGTAGGTGACTAGAGAGGCAGAATACGCAGCTCCGGAGCTGGCCGAAAGCAAGTGCCGCTTCCCGGCGTCTTTCGGCAAAAGCGGCGCTCCGGAGCGTACCGCTGCCGCTCCAGTCATCTGTGCGCGAAGTAGCCGCTTCTTGGCCTCCGGCAGCCGGAGATCGCGGTAGCTTGCAAGAGGCGAAGAACGAAGCCGCGAAGAAGCCGGCTTGTGTGCGAAGCTCGCAGACTGCTGCAGGACGGTGGCTGCCGCTCTCCTGCCTCTTGAATTCACTCTTGGCATGCCAATGGGAGGTGTTCCAGGACAACTTTCCTGGGTTTTGACCTAGTCGTCATGCATCCCTCCTTGGAAAGTCGTGCTGCTCTCCAGAGGCTCCGAGATGCAGAGAACACGGTGGCAGCTGCTGAAAAGAAGGGCAACTGTGACTTGGTCAAGAAGCAAGAACACAGGCAGCTGCCTGTGCTTGGCAAGGAGCAGCTGCTGCATGCTTGCAATTGCCTTCAGTGCGCTCAGAAGCCCGCTGCTCTGTTGCTGCGATTTTCGCCTTCTGTCAATTGCACACTACTGAAGCTGAGGCACGCTGTTCAGCTTTGCTGCTTTTCAGCATCTCAGCTGCCCTTCTGCTCTGTGACAGCTCTCCAGGTTTCTTGCCTTCGCCAGGCTGCAACGTGCCCGCTACTACCAAGAGCTGGATAGGAGAGCGCAGAGAGCACGGTCATCTGTCAGCAGGTAGCATCTTGCCCAGGAAAATGCAGTGTCCTTGTTATGTGCAGCAAATGACATTTCTTGGCAAGGTCGGGCTAAGTGAGCAGTGCTGGTACACTTTCTCCTTGAGAACTGGAGCGGAAAAGCTTTTCGCTAAGATGTAGGTGACTAGAGAGGCAGAATACGCAGCTCCGGAGCTGGCCGAAAGCAAGTGCCGCTTCCCGGCGTCTTTCGGCAAAAGCGGCGCTCCGGAGCGTACCGCTGCCGCTCCAGTCATCTGTGCGCGAAGTAGCCGCTTCTTGGCCTCCGGCAGGCGGAGATCGCGGTAGCTTGCAAGAGGCGAAGAACGAAGCCGCGAAGAAGCCGGCTTGTGTGCGAAGCTCGCAGACTGCTGCAGGACGGTGGCTGCCGCTCTCCTGCCTCTTGAATTCACTCTTGGCATGCCAATGGGAGGTGTTCCAGGACAACTTTCCTGGGTTTTTATTTTAGTTGCCATGCATCCCTCCTTGGAAAGTCGTGCTGCTCTCCAGAGGCTCCGAGATGCAGAGAACACGGTGGCAGCTGCTGAAAAGAAGGGCAACTGTGACTTGGTCAAGAAGCAAGAACACAGGCAGCTGCCTGTGCTTGGCAAGGAGCAGCTGCTGCATTCTTGCAATTGCCTTCAGTGCGCACAGAAGCCCGCTGCTCTGTTGCTTGGTTTTTCGCCTTCAGTCAATTGCACACTGCTGAAGCTGAGGCAGGCTGTTTAGCTTTGCTGATTTTCAGCATCTCAGCTGCCCTTCTGCTCTGTGACAGCTCTCCAGGTTTCTTGCCTTCGCCAGGCTGCAACGTGCCCGCTACTACCAAGAGCTGGATAGGAGAGGGCAGAGAGCACGGCCATCTGTCAGCAGTTTGCGGCTTGCCTAAGAAAATGCAGTGTCCTTGGAATGTGCAGCAAATCCCATTTCTTGGCAAGGTCGGGCTAAGTGAGCAGTGCTGGTACACTTTCTCCTTGAGAACTGGAGCGGAAAAGCTTTTCGCTAAGATGTAGGTGACTAGAGAGGCAGAATACGCAGCTCTGGAGCTGGCCGAAAGCAAGTGCCGCTTCCCGGCGTCTTTCGGCAAAAGCGGCGCTCCGGAGCGTACCGCTGCCGCTCCAGTCATCTGTGCGCGAAGTAGCCGCTTCTTGGCCTCCGGCAGCCGGAGATCGCGGTAGCTTGCAAGAGGCGAAGAACGAAGCCGCGAAGAAGCCGGCTTGTGTGCGAAGCTCGCAGACTGCTGCAGGACGGTGGCTGCCGCTCTCCTGCCTCTTGAATTCACTCTTGGCATGCCAATGGGAGGTGTTCCAGGACAACTTTCCTGGGTTTTGACCTAGTCGTCATGCATCCCTCCTTGGAAAGTCGTGCTGCTCTCCAGAGGCTCCGAGATGCAGAGAACACGGTGGCAGCTGCTGAAAAGGAGGGCAACTGTGAGTTGGTCAAGAAGCAAGAACACAGGCAGCTGCCTGTGCTTGGCAAGGAGCAGCTGCTGGATTCTTGCAATTGCCTTCAGTGCGCACAGAAGCCCGCTGCTCTGCTGCTGCGATTTTCGCCTTCAGTCAATTGCACACTACTGAAGCTGAGGCAGGCTGTTCAGCTTTGCTGCTTTTCAGCATCTCAGCTGCCCTTCTGCTCTGTGACAGCTCTCCAGGTTTCTTGCCTTCGCCAGGCTGCAACGTGCCCGCTACTACCAAGAGCTGGATAGGAGAGCGCAGAGAGCACGGTCATCTGTCAGCAGGTTGCATCTTGCCCAGGAAAATGCAGTGTCCTTGTTATGTGCAGCAAATGACATTTCTTGGCAAGGTCGGGCTAAATGAGCAGTGCTGGTAGACTTTCTCCTTGAGAACTGGAGCGGAAAAGCTTTTCGCTAAGATGTAGGCGACTAGAGAGGCAGAATACGCAGCTCCGCAGCTGGCCGAAAGCAAGTGCCGCTTCCCGGCGTCTTTCGGCAAAAGCGGCGCTCCGGAGCGTACCGCTGCCGCTCCAGTCATCTGTGCGCGAAGTAGCCGCTTCTTGGCCTCCGGCAGCCGGAGATCGCGGTAGCTTGCAAGAGGCGAAGAACGAAGCCGCGAAGAAGCCGGCTTGTGTGCGAAGCTCGCAGACTGCTGCAGGACGCTGGCTGCCCTTCTGCTGCCTGTTGAATTCACTCTTGGCATGCCAATGGGAGGTGTTCCAGGACAACTTTCCTGGGTTTTGACGTCGTCCTCTTGCATCCCTCCTTGGAAAGTCGTGCTGCTCTCCAGAGGCTCCGAGATGCAGAGAACACGGTGGCAGCTGCTGAAAAGAAGGGCAACTGTGAGTTGGTCAAAAAGCAAGAACACAGGCAGCTGCCTGTGCTTGGCAAGGAGCAGCTGCTGCATGCTTGCAATTGCCTTCAGTGCGCTCAGAAGCCCGCTGCTCTGCTGCTGCGTTTTTCGCCTTCAGTCAATTGCACACTGCTGAAGCTGAGGCACGCTGTTCAGCTTTGCTGCTTTTCAGCATCTCAGCTGCCCTTCTGCTCTGTGACAGCTCTCCAGGTTTCTTGCCTTCGCCAGGCTGCAACGTGCCCGCTACTACCAAGAGCTAGATAGGAGAGGGCAGAGAGCACGGCCATCTGTCAGCAGTTTGCAGCTTGCCTAAGAAAATGCAGTGTCCTTGGAATGTGCAGCAAATCCCATTTCTTGGCAAGGTCGGGCTAAGTGAGCAGTGCTGGTACACTTTCTCCTTGAGAACTGGAGCGGAAAAGCTTTTGGCTAAGATGTAGGTGACTAGAGAGGCAGAATACGCAGCTCCGGAGCTGGCCGAAAGCAAGAGCCGCTTCCCGGCGTCTTTCGGCAAAAGCGGCGCTCGGGAGCGCACCGCTGCCGCGCCAGTCATCTGTGCGCGAAGTAGCCGCTTCTTGGCCTCCGGCAGCCGGAGATCGCGGTAGCTTGCAAGAGGCGAAGAACGAAGCCGCCAAGAAGCTGGCTTGTGTGCGAAGCTCGCAGACTGCTGCAGGACGGTGGCTGCTGCTCTCTTGCCTCTTGAATTCACTCTTGGCATGCCAATGGGAGGTGTTCCAGGACAACTTTCCTGGGTTTTGACATAGTCGTCATGCATCCCTCCTTGGAAAGTCCTGCTGCTCTCCAGAGGCTCCGAGATGCAGAGAACACGGTGGCAGCTGCTGAAAAGAAGGGCAACTGTGAGTTTGTCAAGAAGCAAGAACATAGGCAGCTGACTGTGCTTGGCAAGTGTCACGATCCGCGTATTGCGAGGTGTCGTGATGGTTCTTTTCACCGATCCCAAAAGTGCAACAAAGGCAAACAACAAGGGACTGTCAGTTAATCAGAAGAAATGCACCTTTATTAGGGGCCAAAAGCGTAAATGCGATAGTGGGCGATTAGAAAGGAGATAGAAGGATAGAGAGAGAGGAGAGGGCTATGGGAATAGCTACCAACACAGGCGAGATCCTCAGTGGTCCGGACGATGGGGATCCGTCTGTCGTGTCGGGGGAGTCTCCGAAGTTCTGGTCGACTCGGGGCTCCAGTTCTAGTCCACAGAGGAAAGAGGGGGGAACAAGTGTAACAATGAAAGTCCATTGTAATCGCCACGCGGGAACAGGTGAGTCCACAGAAACCACCAAAGCAAGACGAATCCAATGAAGAATAAGTCCATTAAAATTACTGAAGGGAAACAGGTCATGTCATTAGTGGTCAGACCACCAATTTCCCCTCCTCCCCGCAGTAGGGGTCTCAGTCTCAGCCCTTGGGAGGAGGGTTCTCATTCTTTCTTTGTCACAGTGGTAACGAGGCAGATGAAGGGTCTTCAATGAAGGACCACGGGAGTCACCCCAAAAGTTCATTCGGCTTAAGAACGGAGATTAGAAGAGAAGCAGGCCGCGCATCAGGCTGTCCCGTGCTGGCTCCATGTCAGGTCTTTGTCAAGTCCTTGCCAAGTTCTTACCAGGCCTTGTTGGGAACAGCCAGCATGACGGTTCAGTGGTTCCAGCTGTGCTGTGTCCTGTTCTAAGCCGGAACTGCAGTGGGGGAAGGGATTCTTTCTTGTGGCAATCGGAAGGCAGAATGGAAAATGAGGGGCTTCAGACGGGCTCTTACACCACCCCGTGACTGACGATTGCCCTCGAAAGATCTTCATCAGCAGGGTTCCATGGTGTCGTCGTGGAGTCTTCAGGACTCGTCAAGTGTTGGCAGCACGTCCCAGGGAAAAGAGAAGAGGAAAAGGGAAAGAAGAAACAGGAAAACGAAAACAATCACAACATATCAGTAAACAAATTATAATTAATCCATAAGCAAAATACAATCAGTATTAATTAAATCAATACTAGTTAAACAATAAATTATTGAGATCATAATCAATATGAATCAATTAAACAATAGATTGATCAAATAATTAACCAGTATAATCTATATTAAACAATAATCGATATTACTCAATACAATTTTATCATCAAGAAACAAAAAATAATTTAAAACCGTGATTAGAACAAATCATAAGAGAAAATTATGTAAAACATATCTTCTAACCTTTTCATCTTCTTGTGTCTACAGTCCTGGGAACATCTATAGTGTAAAGAATGTCGGCCAAGTGGTGTGCATTAATTAGAGATGTCAATTTTGTTAGTCGTTTCATCATTCTCCAATTCACAATGAGCAAGATTACTGATCAAACAAAACCAATCATAACTAAAATCCAAAGAACAACAATGGGATGACACAATTTCTTCAGGACACCGGTGGCGGTAAGCGACCACCCGAAAAGGGTATCCCACCACCTGTGCTCGGCATCACTTTTCACCCTTTCTACAACACGATGTATTTCTTGCACATGATGATGAACAGTTACCAGAGTTTTCTGTCCATTCTCCTTGATTTTTCCTAGGATCTCTATCAGATCTTGATGAAGTAATAATTGCTTTACCAGAGTAAGGTTCATCCCAATGGGAGTAGGCGATAGCTTGTGAATCATCGTGAGATTGGATTCTAAAAGTTCATGTGAAGTAACTGGAGCTACAAAAGAAAAATCACATCCTGCAATTTTAGTAAAGCTGCAAGCACAAAAATTTGAATGATTTTTACTAGCTACTACTGTACTTTGTATAAACACAGTATCACAAGCGGTTCTGAAGCAGGCACACCCATTGCCTGTAGATACAAGGACTGTTTCAGAAGTCTCGTTAAGATGACTATCAAAATGACAGCTATTTTGTTCTGTGTCCAGACAAATATCTTGAGCTACAATTGCATTACCTTCACAGATAAACCCTAGTTGTTCTCAGATGGTACAGGACTCTAAATTGACAGTTTGCCATTTGTCATCAATTTGACGGGCCCATTCTCTGTGTTCAGAAGGATAGAAAGTGGGTCCATCATGATTTAATCCTAATGCGATGCTAGGGAATATCAAATGCACTGAGGCATTACTTATGGTCGGCACAAATGCTGGGGTCATAGGTAAAATTCACTAAATTCCACCAGGATTGGAAAACTCTTTCAAAGTCAGTGGCACTGTCCCAGACTATTTTCCTAATTTCAGTCGGAAAAGTGCCTTCTTCACTTTCTCTTCGAATTGCGGCAGCAACTGACTGCATCCATAATTGAGCCTGGATGCAGCTAAGAGCTAAGGAAACATTGCTTTGCGTGGCATTAAGTCCATCAATTATCAATTTGTGGTCTTTCCTATTTACCTTTTCCCAATTTGCTAGAATGTTTGATAGCAACCACTGATGTGTTCCCAAGGCCGATAAGGACGATTGCAGTGGTTGTTGTATTTTGCTTAAATCTTTAGTCGTGGAAGCCAATTTATTCATTTATACTTCTGAATCAATACTATTTAGGATTCCCAATCCTGTTCCCACAAGACCAGTTATGTCTCTTGGCAGCCGGTTTTTAGGAGGCTTCCACTGTCGCAGCCAGGTTGTCCAAGCCTGAAAAGAGGTCTGCAAAAAGGGTGAACAAGCTGGTTGTATTTCTCAGATATTGTTTTGCATCAGCAATTTGACTTGTTTAAGAGACCATAACAGATTAAACAATATCTGTTGTTGGCCAGTTTTCCTGATTCTATATGGTCCAATTTCAAAAATTTTCGGGCTAAGTGTAACCAGTGGTTGGGTGGTAGGTGTCACAACATTAACATCAAGTCCTACTCCAGTATTTGAATCAATACTTTAAACTTAAAAAACAAAAACAAAAACAAAAACAAAACAAACAAACAAACAAAAAAAGTGCTTCAGTATTTTTGGATCAAAACCAAACTACTTCTACAGTTTGTGTTCATGTGAAATTGCGCCAACAATCCTGTATGCTTGGGTGTGTAACAACCTTTTTGTCCTGAAAGAGATCCTTTCACTTTTTCTGCATGCTACCACAATTAGTTCAGACCACGGCCACTCAGCTGCTTTCTGGCCATGGGGTTGTGGTAGGATGCAGAAAAATATTACCAGTTTGATCATGGATTAGGTGGTCTTCATGTCCCTCGGAGTTCTTCTGAAAAAGTAAACACAACAGAATTCTGCTGCCGAGAGGCAGAAAAGTTAGAATGATGGAATTATCCAGCATCTATTTGTCCAATGCTCTTTGCCTAGAGCACCAGAGGCTTCCCATGCATATTTCTTCAGAGGGGGTTTTAGCACAAGTGCTACTAGTCCTATAGTAAGAGAGGTCCACCAGAACAGGTTGGCCAGGGTCATGAGCTGGATTATTAGGATCATTTGGTACAGAGCATAGGAGTCAGTGTAGATGCAGACCAAAGAGGAATTCTGTGCTTCTCGTTGAAAAACACTCCAGACAGCTATCAGCTCCCCAACGTGTACACTACCTTCTCCCTCTGTAATCATTTGCTCACCAGAGGAAAAGTGGAGGGCTTCTGCCCTATATCTCCATACTTTTCCTTCCCCTTTAGCAGAAGCATCAGTAAACCAAGAGTTTGCTGATTGTTCGGGGCAGAAAGGAGGGCTTACTTTGATTACAGAGGCAAGTTTGTCCAAGCTCTCCGTTTCTTGGACTGCTAAAGTTCCTTCTGTCCTTGAGAAAAAGTTGCAGTAATGTTCAACCTGAGCATACCATTTTCTAACTGAGGCCCTCTCGGCCACCCCGTCAGGAGGGGGGGGTCCCACTAGTGACTGTCTTGATAACCTTGAAGGGGCCTCTCAATACAATTGGTTGTTTTCGTGCAATTTTTTCTACTTCTAGGAAAGCTAAGCTAACCATAAACAATCCTTTTTCCCAGGTAGTGTATCTTTTCTCAGCATCTTTGGAACCACGGGAATCAAAACCAACAGGTCTTGTCGGAGCCTCAGGACCCCGCTGCCATATGTGTACTGACAGCCCTGAGGAGGCAAATGCCCATTCCACCTGGAAAGGATCTGTAGGATGGATAGGGCCCAGTGCTTGATGAGCTGTTGCTTCAAAAATCAGCAATTGCAATGCTGACTCCTGAGAAAGACTCCAATCCCATTTCACCCCTTTCCTCAACAAGTCATAAAGGGGAACAAATGGGTCGTTCTGGTTACTAGGAAATCTATCTGGTCTTTCTACAGGAGATGCAGCTGCTATCGTTTTTGGAAGGAGAATTGCTGTAGGTTTGAGTGATTCTGGAAGCCCACAAATTCAAGGGGTCATTATTTCGGGCTTCACAGGTAATTGCATCAGGGATTCAAAGCCAGGAATTCATTTCTTTTTGTGAGTCGTTTGCAGGCAAGCAGCTTTGTGCACATTTTCCAAGAGCTGGTCGGGGGTACTAATTCTAGCTATGGGATCTCCCCTTTCCAAGGGGCTTGTTCCCCCGGCCCAAAAAGCTGCACGCTGTGTCAGGGACCATGTGTCACCTTTCTCTCCTGTTGTTAAGAAGACACCATGTCCCCAGTACCCACTGGCTTCCTGTTCAGTTAATTGGATTTGATCACCACCAGTGAGGGACACCCGGAAAACATATTCTGTTTCTGATTCATGTGGAGGGTGTCCGTATTCCCTTTTAAGCTTAGCTAGCTCGGTGGCAGTGTTTACTTGTGGTGGTATGTGTTTGGTTGTGATGTGAGGTTGGAGATCATCATCACTGAGATAGTTATACACTGAGATAGTTTTAATCAAGGGTCTCAAGTGATGGCAGCAATGTTCCCCACAATTACTTGCTGCTTCAAGTTCTTGATGAGGATAGATTCGTTTAATGTGAGGAGTTTCCTTCTCCTCAGGCTCTGTAGAGGAATCAGCACGATGTGATTTGTTAACATGTTCCTCTGTTAAGGCAGCTCGCAATGCATAGATCACATTTTTTGCTTCATAGAACTGTTTTTGCAAAATTTCAACTAGATTTTGAAGGGAGTCTATTATAGCATGTTCCTCACTTCTTCGCTCGAAGCCATTTTCTATAGCTGCCGTAAGACAAGCTCCCAAAACTGAGCATAAGATCATTTTCTTTTTGCCCAATTTGAATTTTGTTTCATGTTGTAATGAACACACTCTATCAATAACATTTTCTAAGTTCAACCAATTACTCTGTGCCCATTTTTCTCCTTCCGTAGAAGGTTTGGCATTGTGTTTGGCTAGTAGTGCATAAAATTCAGCTTTCATTTCAAGGCTAAGATTGTCACTCATTTTGTGAAGGGACCAAAACCACGACAGGGAGCTACAAACTTAAGTTCCACAAAACTACACAGCCCTCACTGTGTCGCCCTTCGCTTCCCTGGCTGGGTGAAAGGACAATAATCTGCCTGGGAGGCTCTGCTTAGTTGCTTCAAGTTGTCCCTTCCTTCCCAGACCAGATACACACAACAACAAAACAACAGTGTCCCGCCTTTTGCACTAAGGGATCCTTTATGAATTGCCAAAGACAGTGTGGGTGCCTTTTCAGCTGCAACCCTTCTGTCTAGACAGAAATCCTGTCCGTGACGCCAATTTTAATGTCACGATCCGCTTCTTGCGGGGTGTCGTGATGGTTCTTTTCACCCATCCCAAAAGTGCAACAAAGGCAAACAACAAGGGACTGTCAGTTAATCAGAAGAAATGCACCTTTATTAGGGGCCAAAAGAGTAAATGCGATAGTGGGCGATTAGAAAGGAGATAGAAGGATAGAGAGAGAGGAGAGGGCTATGGGAATAGCTACCAACACAGGCGAGATCCTCAGTGGTCCGGACGATGGGGATCCGTCTGTCGTGTCGGGGGAGTCTCCGAAGTTCTGGTCGACTCGGGGCTCCAGTTCTAGTCCACAGAGGAAAGAGGGGGGAACAAGTGTAACAATGAAAGTCCATTGTAATCGCCACGCGGGAACAGGTGAGTCCACAGAAACCACCAAAGCAAGACGAATCCAATGAAGAATAAGTCCATTAAAATTACTGAAGGGAAACAGGTCATGTCATTAGTGGTCAGACCACCAATTTCCCCTCCTCCCCGCAGTAGGGGTCTCAGTCTCAGCCCTTGGGAGGAGGGTTCTCATTCTTTCTTTGTCACAGTGGTAACGAGGCAGATGAAGGGTCTTCAATGAAGGACCACGGGAGTCACCCCAAAAGTTCATTCGGCTTAAGAACGGAGATTAGAAGAGAAGCAGGCCGCACATCAGGCGGTCCCGTGCTGGCTCCATGTCAGGTCTTTGCCAAGTCCTTGCCAACTCTTTGCCAAGTTCTTACCAGGCCTTGTTGGGAACAGCCAGCATGACGGTTCAGTGGTTCCAGCTGTGCTGTGTCCTGTTCTAAGCCGGAACTGCAGTGGGGGAAGGGATCCTTTCTTGTGGCAATCGGAAGGCAGAATGGAAAATGAGGGTCTTCAGACAGGCTCTTACCGCAAGGAGCAGCTGCTGGATTCTTGCAATTGCCTTCAGTGCGCTCAGAAGCCCGCTGCTCTGCTGCTGCGTTTTTCGCCTTCAGTCAATTGCACACTACTGAAGCTGAGGCAGGCTGTTCAGCTTTGCTGCTTTTCAGCATCTCAGCTGCCCTTCTGCTCTGTGACAGCTCTCCAGGTTTCTTGCCTTCGCCAGGAACAACGTGCCCGCTACTACCCAGAGCTGGGCAGGAGTGGTCAGAGAGCACGGCCATCAGTCAGGAGGTTGCAGCTTGCCCAGGAAAATGCAGTGTCCTTGGAATGTGCAGCAAATCTTATTTCCTGGCAAGGTCGGGCTAAGTGAGCGGTGCTGGTAGACTTTCTCCTTGAGAACTGGAGCGGAAAAGCTTTTGGCTAAGATATAGGCGACTAGAGAGGCAGAATACGCAGCTCCGGAGCTGGCCGAAAGCAAGTGCCGCTTCCCGGCGTCTTTCGGCAAAAGCAGCGCTCCGGAGCGTACCGCTGCCGCTCCAGTCATCTGTGCGCGAAGAAGCCGCTTCTTGGCCTCCGGCAGCCGGAGATCGCGGTAGCTTGCAAGAGGCGAAGAACGAAGCCGCGAAGAAGCCGGCTTGTGTGCGAAGCTCGCAGACTGCTGCAGGACGCTGGCTGCCCTTCTGCTGCCTGTTGAATTCACTCTTGGCATGCCAATGGGAGGTGTTCCAGGACAACTTTCCTGGGTTTTGACGTCGTCCTCATGCATCCCTCCTTGGAAAGTCCTGCTGCTCTCCAGAGGCTCCGAGATGCAGAGAACACGGTGGCAGCTGCTGAAAAGAAGGGCAACTGTGAGTTGGTCAAAAAGCAAGAACACAGGCAGCTGCCTGTGCTTGGCAAGGAGCAGCTGCTGGATTCTTGCAATTGCCTTCAGTGCGCTCAGAAGCCCGCTTCTCTGCTGCTGCGTTTTTCGCCTTCAGTCAATTGCACACTGCTGAAGCTGAGGCACGCTGTTCAGCTTTGCTGCTTTTCAGCATCTCAGCTGCCCTTCTGCTCTGTGACAGCTCTCCAGGTTTCTTGCCTTCGCCAGGCTGCAACGTGCCCGCTACTACCAAGAGCTAGATAGGAGAGGGCAGAGAGCACGGCCATCTGTCAGCAGTTTGCAGCTTGCCTAAGAAAATGCAGTGTCCTTGGAATGTGCAGCAAATCCCATTTCTTGGCAAGGTCGGGCTAAGTGAGCAGTGCTGGTAGACTTTCTCCTTGAGAACTGGAGCGGAAAAGCTTTTGGCTAAGATGTAGGCGACTAGAGAGGCAGAATACGCAGCTCCGGAGCTGGCCGAAAGCAAGAGCCGCTTCCCGGCGTCTTTCGGCAAAAGCGGCGCTCGGGAGCGCACCGCTGCCGCGCCAGTGATCTGTGCGCGAAGTAGCCGCTTCTTGGCCTCCGGCAGCCGGAGATCGCGGTAGCTTGCAAGAGGCGAAGAACGAAGCCGCCAAGAAGCTGGCTTGTGTGCGAAGCTCGCAGACTGCTGCAGGACGGTGGCTGCTGCTCTCTTGCCTCTTGAATTCACTCTTGGCATGCCAATGGGAGGTGTTCCAGGACAACTTTCCTGGGTTTTGACATAGTCGTCATGCATCCCTCCTTGGAAAGTCCTGCTGCTCTCCAGAGGCTCCGAGATGCAGAGAACACGGTGGCAGCTGCTGAAAAGAAGGGCAACTGTGAGTTGGTCAAGAAGCAAGAACATAGGCAGCTGACTGTGCTTGGCAAGTGTCACGATCCGCGTATTGCGAGGTGTCGTGATGGTTCTTTTCACCGATCCCAAAAGTGCAACAAAGGCAAACAACAAGGGACTGTCAGTTAATCAGAAGAAATGCACCTTTATTAGGGGCCAAAAGCGTAAATGCGATAGTGGGCGATTAGAAAGGAGATAGAAGGATAGAGAGAGAGGAGAGGGCTATGGGAATAGCTACCAACACAGGCGAGATCCTCAGTGCTCCGGACGATGGGGATCCGTCTGTCGTGTCGGGGGAGTCTCCGAAGTTCTGGTCGACTCGGGGCTCCAGTTCTAGTCCACAGAGGAAAGAGGGGGGAACAAGTGTAACAATGAAAGTCCATTGTAATCGCCACGCGGGAACAGGTGAGTCCACAGAAACCACCAAAGCAAGACGAATCCAATGAAGAATAAGTCCATTAAAATTACTGAAGGGAAACAGGTCATGTCATTAGTGGTCAGACCACCAATTTCCCCTCCTCCCCGCAGTAGGGGTCTCAGTCTCAGCCCTTGGGAGGAGGGTTCTCATTCTTTCTTTGTCACAGTGGTAACGAGGCAGATGAAGGGTCTTCAATGAAGGACCACGGGAGTCACCCCAAAAGTTCATTCGGCTTAAGAACGGAGATTAGAAGAGAAGCAGGCCGCGCATCAGGCTGTCCCGTGCTGGCTCCATGTCAGGTCTTTGTCAAGTCCTTGCCAAGTTCTTACCAGGCCTTGTTGGGAACAGCCAGCATGACGGTTCAGTGGTTCCAGCTGTGCTGTGTCCTGTTCTAAGCCGGAACTGCAGTGGGGGAAGGGATTCTTTCTTGTGGCAATCGGAAGGCAGAATGGAAAATGAGGGGCTTCAGACGGGCTCTTACACCACCCCGTGACTGACGATTGCCCTCGAAAGATCTTCATCAGCAGGGTTCCATGGTGTCGTCGTGGAGTCTTCAGGACTCGTCAAGTGTTGGCAGCACGTCCCAGGGAAAAGAGAAGAGGAAAAGGGAAAGAAGAAACAGGAAAACGAAAACAATCACAACATATCAGTAAACAAATTATAATTAATCCATAAGCAAAATACAATCAGTATTAATTAAATCAATACTAGTTAAACAATAAATTATTGAGATCATAATCAATATGAATCAATTAAACAATAGATTGATCAAATAATTAACCAGTATAATCTATATTAAACAATAATCGATATTACTCAATACAATTTTATCATCAAGAAACAAAAAATAATTTAAAACCGTGATTAGAACAAATCATAAGAGAAAATTATGTAAAACATATCTTCTAACCTTTTCATCTTCTTGTGTCTACAGTCCTGGGAACATCTATAGTGTAAAGAATGTCGGCCAAGTGGTGTGCATTAATTAGAGATGTCAATTTTGTTAGTCGTTTCATCATTCTCCAATTCACAATGAGCAAGATTACTGATCAAACAAAACCAATCATAACTAAAATCCAAAGAACAACAATGGGATGACACAATTTCTTCAGGACACCGGTGGCGGTAAGCGACCACCCGAAAAGGGTATCCCACCACCTGTGCTCGGCATCACTTTTCACCCTTTCTACAACACGATGTATTTCTTGCACATGATGATGAACAGTTACCAGAGTTTTCTGTCCATTCTCCTTGATTTTTCCTAGGATCTCTATCAGATCTTGATGAAGTAATAATTGCTTTACCAGAGTAAGGTTCATCCCAATGGGAGTAGGCGATAGCTTGTGAACCATCGTGAGATTGGATTCTAAAAGTTCATGTGAAGTAACTGGAGCTACAAAAGAAAAATCACATCCTGCAATTTTAGTAAAGCTGCAAGCACAAAAATTTGAATGATTTTTACTAGCTACTACTGTACTTTGTATAAACACAGTATCACAAGCGGTTCTGAAGCAGGCACACCCATTGCCTGTAGATACAAGGACTGTTTCAGAAGTCTCGTTAAGATGACTATCAAAATGACAGCTATTTTGTTCTGTGTCCAGACAAATATCTTGAGCTACAATTGCATTACCTTCACAGATAAACCCTAGTTGTTCTCAGATGGTACAGGACTCTAAATTGACAGTTTGCCATTTGTCATCAATTTGACGGGCCCATTCTCTGTGTTCAGAAGGATAGAAAGTGGGTCCATCATGATTTAATCCTAATGCGATGCTAGGGAATATCAAATGCACTGAGGCATTACTTATGGTCGGCACAAATGCTGGGGTCATAGGTAAAATTCACTAAATTCCACCAGGATTGGAAAACTCTTTCAAAGTCAGTGGCACTGTCCCAGACTATTTTCCTAATTTCAGTCGGAAAAGTGCCTTCTTCACTTTCTCTTCGAATTGCGGCAGCAACTGACTGCATCCATAATTGAGCCTGGATGCAGCTAAGAGCTAAGGAAACATTGCTTTGCGTGGCATTAAGTCCATCAATTATCAATTTGTGGTCTTTCCTATTTACCTTTTCCCAATTTGCTAGAATGTTTGATAGCAACCACTGATGTGTTCCCAAGGCCGATAAGGACGATTGCAGTGGTTGTTGTATTTTGCTTAAATCTTTAGTCGTGGAAGCCAATTTATTCATTTATACTTCTGAATCAATACTATTTAGGATTCCCAATCCTGTTCCCACAAGACCAGTTATGTCTCTTGGCAGCCGGTTTTTAGGAGGCTTCCACTGTCGCAGCCAGGTTGTCCAAGCCTGAAAAGAGGTCTGCAAAAAGGGTGAACAAGCTGGTTGTATTTCTCAGATATTGTTTTGCATCAGCAATTTGACTTGTTTAAGAGACCATAACAGATTAAACAATATCTGTTGTTGGCCAGTTTTCCTGATTCTATATGGTCCAATTTCAAAAATTTTCGGGCTAAGTGTAACCAGTGGTTGGGTGGTAGGTGTCACAACATTAACATCAAGTCCTACTCCAGTATTTGAATCAATACTTTAAACTTAAAAAACAAAAACAAAAACAAAAACAAAACAAACAAACAAACAAAAAAAGTGCTTCAGTATTTTTGGATCAAAACCAAACTACTTCTACAGTTTGTGTTCATGTGAAATTGCGCCAACAATCCTGTATGCTTGGGTGTGTAACAACCTTTTTGTCCTGAAAGAGATCCTTTCACTTTTTCTGCATGCTACCACAATTAGTTCAGACCACGGCCACTCAGCTGCTTTCTGGCCATGGGGTTGTGGTAGGATGCAGAAAAATATTACCAGTTTGATCATGGATTAGGTGGTCTTCATGTCCCTCGGAGTTCTTCTGAAAAAGTAAACACAACAGAATTCTGCTGCCGAGAGGCAGAAAAGTTAGAATGATGGAATTATCCAGCATCTATTTGTCCAATGCTCTTTGCCTAGAGCACCAGAGGCTTCCCATGCATATTTCTTCAGAGGGGGTTTTAGCACAAGTGCTACTAGTCCTATAGTAAGAGAGGTCCACCAGAACAGGTTGGCCAGGGTCATGAGCTGGATTATTAGGATCATTTGGTACAGAGCATAGGAGTCAGTGTAGATGCAGACCAAAGAGGAATTCTGTGCTTCTCGTTGAAAAACACTCCAGACAGCTATCAGCTCCCCAACGTGTACACTACCTTCTCCCTCTGTAATCATTTGCTCACCAGAGGAAAAGTGGAGGGCTTCTGCCCTATATCTCCATACTTTTCCTTCCCCTTTAGCAGAAGCATCAGTAAACCAAGAGTTTGCTGATTGTTCGGGGCAGAAAGGAGGGCTTACTTTGATTACAGAGGCAAGTTTGTCCAAGCTCTCCGTTTCTTGGACTGCTAAAGTTCCTTCTGTCCTTGAGAAAAAGTTGCAGTAATGTTCAACCTGAGCATACCATTTTCTAACTGAGGCCCTCTCGGCCACCCCGTCAGGAGGGGGGGGTCCCACTAGTGACTGTCTTGATAACCTTGAAGGGGCCTCTCAATACAATTGGTTGTTTTCGTGCAATTTTTTCTACTTCTAGGAAAGCTAAGCTAACCATAAACAATCCTTTTTCCCAGGTAGTGTATCTTTTCTCAGCATCTTTGGAACCACGGGAATCAAAACCAACAGGTCTTGTCGGAGCCTCAGGACCCCGCTGCCATATGTGTACTGACAGCCCTGAGGAGGCAAATGCCCATTCCACCTGGAAAGGATCTGTAGGATGGATAGGGCCCAGTGCTTGATGAGCTGTTGCTTCAAAAATCAGCAATTGCAATGCTGACTCCTGAGAAAGACTCCAATCCCATTTCACCCCTTTCCTCAACAAGTCATAAAGGGGAACAAATGGGTCGTTCTGGTTACTAGGAAATCTATCTGGTCTTTCTACAGGAGATGCAGCTGCTATCGTTTTTGGAAGGAGAATTGCTGTAGGTTTGAGTGATTCTGGAAGCCCACAAATTCAAGGGGTCATTATTTCGGGCTTCACAGGTAATTGCATCAGGGATTCAAAGCCAGGAATTCATTTCTTTTTGTGAGTCATTTGCAGGCAAGCAGCTTTGTGCACATTTTCCAAGAGCTGGTCGGGGGTACTAATTCTAGCTATGGGATCTCCCCTTTCCAAGGGGCTTGTTCCCCCGGCCCAAAAAGCTGCACGCTGTGTCAGGGACCATGTGTCACCTTTCTCTCCTGTTGTTAAGAAGACACCATGTCCCCAGTACCCACTGGCTTCCTGTTCAGTTAATTGGATTTGATCACCACCAGTGAGGGACACCCGGAAAACATATTCTGTTTCTGATTCATGTGGAGGGTGTCCGTATTCCCTTTTAAGCTTAGCTAGCTCGGTGGCAGTGTTTACTTGTGGTGGTATGTGTTTGGTTGTGATGTGAGGTTGGAGATCATCATCACTGAGATAGTTATACACTGAGATAGTTTTAATCAAGGGTCTCAAGTGATGGCAGCAATGTTCCCCACAATTACTTGCTGCTTCAAGTTCTTGATGAGGATAGATTCGTTTAATGTGAGGAGTTTCCTTCTCCTCAGGCTCTGTAGAGGAATCAGCACGATGTGATTTGTTAACATGTTCCTCTGTTAAGGCAGCTCGCAATGCATAGATCACATTTTTTGCTTCATAGAACTGTTTTTGCAAAATTTCAACTAGATTTTGAAGGGAGTCTATTATAGCATGTTCCTCACTTCTTCGCTCGAAGCCATTTTCTATAGCTGCCGTAAGACAAGCTCCCAAAACTGAGCATAAGATCATTTTCTTTTTGCCCAATTTGAATTTTGTTTCATGTTGTAATGAACACACTCTATCAATAACATTTTCTAAGTTCAACCAATTACTCTGTGCCCATTTTTCTCCTTCCGTAGAAGGTTTGGCATTGTGTTTGGCTAGTAGTGCATAAAATTCAGCTTTCATTTCAAGGCTAAGATTGTCACTCATTTTGTGAAGGGACCAAAACCACGACAGGGAGCTACAAACTTAAGTTCCACAAAACTACACAGCCCTCACTGTGTCGCCCTTCGCTTCCCTGGCTGGGTGAAAGGACAATAATCTGCCTGGGAGGCTCTGCTTAGTTGCTTCAAGTTGTCCCTTCCTTCCCAGACCAGATAGACACAACAACAAAACAACAGTGTCCCGCCTTTTGCACTAAGGGATCCTTTATGAATTGCCAAAGACAGTGTGGGTGCCTTTTCAGCTGCAACCCTTCTGTCTAGACAGAAATCCTGTCCGTGACGCCAATTTTAATGTCACGATCCGCTTCTTGCGGGGTGTCGTGATGGTTCTTTTCACCGATCCCAAAAGTGCAACAAAGGCAAACAACAAGGGACTGTCAGTTAATCAGAAGAAATGCACCTTTATTAGGGGCCAAAAGCGTAAATGCGATAGTGGGCGATTAGAAAGGAGATAGAAGGATAGAGAGAGAGGAGAGGGCTATGGGAATAGCTACCAACACAGGCGAGATCCTCAGTGCTCCGGACGATGGGGATCCGTCTGTCGTGTCGGGGGAGTCTCCGAAGTTCTGGTCGACTCGGGGCTCCAGTTCTAGTCCACAGAGGAAAGAGGGGGGAACAAGTGTAACAATGAAAGTCCATTGTAATCGCCACGCGGGAACAGGTGAGTCCACAGAAACCACCAAAGCAAGACGAATCCAATGAAGAATAAGTCCATTAAAATTACTGAAGGGAAACAGGTCATGTCATTAGTGGTCAGACCACCAATTTCCCCTCCTCCCCGCAGTAGGGGTCTCAGTCTCAGCCCTTGGGAGGAGGGTTCTCATTCTTTCTTTGTCACAGTGGTAACGAGGCAGATGAAGGGTCTTCAATGAAGGACCACGGGAGTCACCCCAAAAGTTCATTCGGCTTAAGAACGGAGATTAGAAGAGAAGCAGGCCGCGCATCAGGCTGTCCCGTGCTGGCTCCATGTCAGGTCTTTGTCAAGTCCTTGCCAAGTTCTTACCAGGCCTTGTTGGGAACAGCCAGCATGACGGTTCAGTGGTTCCAGCTGTGCTGTGTCCTGTTCTAAGCCGGAACTGCAGTGGGGGAAGGGATTCTTTCTTGTGGCAATCGGAAGGCAAAATGGAAAATGAGGGGCTTCAGACGGGCTCTTACACCACCCCGTGACTGACGATTGCCCTCGAAAGATCTTCATCAGCAGGGTTCCATGGTGTCGTCGTGGAGTCTTCAGGACTCGTCAAGTGTTGGCAGCACGTCCCAGGGAAAAGAGAAGAGGAAAAGGGAAAGAAGAAACAGGAAAACGAAAACAATCACAACATATCAGTAAACAAATTATAATTAATCCATAAGCAAAATACAATCAGTATTAATTAAATCAATACTAGTTAAACAATAAATTATTGAGATCATAATCAATATGAATCAATTAAACAATAGATTGATCAAATAATTAACCAGTATAATCTATATTAAACAATAATCGATATTACTCAATACAATTTTATCATCAAGAAACAAAAAATAATTTAAAACCGTGATTAGAACAAATCATAAGAGAAAATTATGTAAAACATATCTTCTAACCTTTTCATCTTCTTGTGTCTACAGTCCTGGGAACATCTATAGTGTAAAGAATGTCGGCCAAGTGGTGTGCATTAATTAGAGATGTCAATTTTGTTAGTCGTTTCATCATTCTCCAATTCACAATGAGCAAGATTACTGATCAAACAAAACCAATCATAACTAAAATCCAAAGAACAACAATGGGATGACACAATTTGTTCAGGACACCGGTGGCGGTAAGCGACCACCCGAAAAGGGTATCCCACCACCTGTGCTCGGCATCACTTTTCACCCTTTCTACAACACGATGTATTTCTTGCACATGATGATGAACAGTTACCAGAGTTTTCTGTCCATTCTCCTTGATTTTTCCTAGGATCTCTATCAGATCTTGATGAAGTAATAATTGCTTTACCAGAGTAAGGTTCATCCCAATGGGAGTAGGCGATAGCTTGTGAATCATCGTGAGATTGGATTCTAAAAGTTCATGTGAAGTAACTGGAGCTACAAAAGAAAAATCACATCCTGCAATTTTAGTAAAGCTGCAAGCACAAAAATTTGAATGATTTTTACTAGCTACTACTGTACTTTGTATAAACACAGTATCACAAGCGGTTCTGAAGCAGGCACACCCATTGCCTGTAGATACAAGGACTGTTTCAGAAGTCTCGTTAAGATGACTATCAAAATGACAGCTATTTTGTTCTGTGTCCAGACAAATATCTTGAGCTACAATTGCATTACCTTCACAGATAAACCCTAGTTGTTCTCAGATGGTACAGGACTCTAAATTGACAGTTTGCCATTTGTCATCAATTTGACGGGCCCATTCTCTGTGTTCAGAAGGATAGAAAGTGGGTCCATCATGATTTAATCCTAATGCGATGCTAGGGAATATCAAATGCACTGAGGCATTACTTATGGTCGGCACAAATGCTGGGGTCATAGGTAAAATTCACTAAATTCCACCAGGATTGGAAAACTCTTTCAAAGTCAGTGGCACTGTCCCAGACTATTTTCCTAATTTCAGTCGGAAAAGTGCCTTCTTCACTTTCTCTTCGAATTGCGGCAGCAACTGACTGCATCCATAATTGAGCCTGGATGCAGCTAAGAGCTAAGGAAACATTGCTTTGCGTGGCATTAAGTCCATCAATTATCAATTTGTGGTCTTTCCTATTTACCTTTTCCCAATTTGCTAGAATGTTTGATAGCAACCACTGATGTGTTCCCAAGGCCGATAAGGACGATTGCAGTGGTTGTTGTATTTTGCTTAAATCTTTAGTCGTGGAAGCCAATTTATTCATTTATACTTCTGAATCAATACTATTTAGGATTCCCAATCCTGTTCCCACAAGACCAGTTATGTCTCTTGGCAGCCGGTTTTTAGGAGGCTTCCACTGTCGCAGCCAGGTTGTCCAAGCCTGAAAAGAGGTCTGCAAAAAGGGTGAACAAGCTGGTTGTATTTCTCAGATATTGTTTTGCATCAGCAATTTGACTTGTTTAAGAGACCATAACAGATTAAACAATATCTGTTGTTGGCCAGTTTTCCTGATTCTATATGGTCCAATTTCAAAAATTTTCGGGCTAAGTGTAACCAGTGGTTGGGTGGTAGGTGTCACAACATTAACATCAAGTATTTGAACACTCCAGTATTTGAATCAATACTTTAAACTTAAAAAACAAAAACAAAAACAAAAACAAAACAAACAAACAAACAAAAAAAGTGCTTCAGTATTTTTGGATCAAAACCAAACTACTTCTGCAGTTTGTGTTCATGTGAAATTGCGCCAACAATCCTGTATGCTTGGGTGTGTAACAACCTTTTTGTCCTGAAAGAGATCCTTTCACTTTTTCTGCATGCTACCACAATTAGTTCAGACCACGGCCACTCAGCTGCTTTCTGGCCATGGGGTTGTGGTAGGATGCAGAAAAATATTACCAGTTTGATCATGGATTAGGTGGTCTTCATGTCCCTCGGAGTTCTTCTGAAAAAGTAAACACAACAGAATTCTGCTGCCGAGAGGCAGAAAAGTTAGAATGATGGAATTATCCAGCATCTATTTGTCCAATGCTCTTTGCCTAGAGCACCAGAGGCTTCCCATGCATATTTCTTCAGAGGGGGTTTTAGCACAAGTGCTACTAGTCCTATAGTAAGAGAGGTCCACCAGAACAGGTTGGCCAGGGTCATGAGCTGGATTATTAGGATCATTTGGTACAGAGCATAGGAGTCAGTGTAGATGCAGACCAAAGAGGAATTCTGTGCTTCTCGTTGAAAAACACTCCAGACAGCTATCAGCTCCCCAACGTGTACACTACCTTCTCCCTCTGTAATCATTTGCTCACCAGAGGAAAAGTGGAGGGCTTCTGCCCTATATCTCCATACTTTTCCTTCCCCTTTAGCAGAAGCATCAGTAAACCAAGAGTTTGCTGATTGTTCGGGGCAGAAAGGAGGGCTTACTTTGATTACAGAGGCAAGTTTGTCCAAGCTCTCCGTTTCTTGGACTGCTAAAGTTCCTTCTGTCCTTGAGAAAAAGTTGCAGTAATGTTCAACCTGAGCATACCATTTTCTAACTGAGGCCCTCTCGGCCACCCCGTCAGGAGGGGGGGTCCCACTAGTGACTGTCTTGATAACCTTGAAGGGGCCTCTCAATACAATTGGTTGTTTTCGTGCAATTTTTTCTACTTCTAGGAAAGCTAAGCTAACCATAAACAATCCTTTTTCCCAGGTAGTGTATCTTTTCTCAGCATCTTTGGAACCACGGGAATCAAAACCAACAGGTCTTGTCGGAGCCTCAGGACCCCGCTGCCATATGTGTACTGACAGCCCTGAGGAGGCAAATGCCCATTCCACCTGGAAAGGATCTGTAGGATGGATAGGGCCCAGTGCTTGATGAGCTGTTGCTTCAAAAATCAGCAATTGCAATGCTGACTCCTGAGAAAGACTCCAATCCCATTTCACCCCTTTCCTCAACAAGTCATAAAGGGGAACAAATGGGTCGTTCTGGTTACTAGGAAATCTATCTGGTCTTTCTACAGGAGATGCAGCTGCTATCGTTTTTGGAAGGAGAATTGCTGTAGGTTTGAGTGATTCTGGAAGCCCACAAATTCAAGGGGTCATTATTTCGGGCTTCACAGGTAATTGCATCAGGGATTCAAAGCCAGGAATTCATTTCTTTTTGTGAGTCATTTGCAGGCAAGCAGCTTTGTGCACATTTTCCAAGAGCTGGTCGGGGGTACTAATTCTAGCTATGGGATCTCCCCTTTCCAAGGGGCTTGTTCCCCCGGCCCAAAAAGCTGCACGCTGTGTCAGGGACCATGTGTCACCTTTCTCTCCTGTTGTTAAGAAGACACCATGTCCCCAGTACCCACTGGCTTCCTGTTCAGTTAATTGGATTTGATCACCACCAGTGAGGGACACCCGGAAAACATATTCTGTTTCTGATTCATGTGGAGGGTGTCCGTATTCCCTTTTAAGCTTAGCTAGCTCGGTGGCAGTGTTTACTTGTGGTGGTATGTGTTTGGTTGTGATGTGAGGTTGGAGATCATCATCACTGAGATAGTTATACACTGAGATAGTTTTAATCAAGGGTCTCAAGTGATGGCAGCAATGTTCCCCACAATTACTTGCTGCTTCAAGTTCTTGATGAGGATAGATTCGTTTAATGTGAGGAGTTTCCTTCTCCTCAGGCTCTGTAGAGGAATCAGCACGATGTGATTTGTTAACATGTTCCTCTGTTAAGGCAGCTCGCAATGCATAGATCACATTTTTTGCTTCATAGAACTGTTTTTGCAAAATTTCAACTAGATTTTGAAGGGAGTCTATTATAGCATGTTCCTCACTTCTTCGCTCGAAGCCATTTTCTATAGCTGCCGTAAGACAAGCTCCCAAAACTGAGCATAAGATCATTTTCTTTTTGCCCAATTTGAATTTTGTTTCATGTTGTAATGAACACACTCTATCAATAACATTTTCTAAGTTCAACCAATTACTCTGTGCCCATTTTTCTCCTTCCGTAGAAGGTTTGGCATTGTGTTTGGCTAGTAGTGCATAAAATTCAGCTTTCATTTCAAGGCTAAGATTGTCACTCATTTTGTGAAGGGACCAAAACCACGACAGGGAGCTACAAACTTAAGTTCCACAAAACTACACAGCCCTCACTGTGTCGCCCTTCGCTTCCCTGGCTGGGTGAAAGGACAATAATCTGCCTGGGAGGCTCTGCTTAGTTGCTTCAAGTTGTCCCTTCCTTCCCAGACCAGATACACACAACAACAAAACAACAGTGTCCCGCCTTTTGCACTAAGGGATCCTTTATGAATTGCCAAAGACAGTGTGGGTGCCTTTTCAGCTGCAACCCTTCTGTCTAGACAGAAATCCTGTCCGTGACGCCAATTTTAATGTCACGATCCGCTTCTTGCGGGGTGTCGTGATGGTTCTTTTCACCGATCCCAAAAGTGCAACAAAGGCAAACAACAAGGGACTGTCAGTTAATCAGAAGAAATGCACCTTTATTAGGGGCCAAAAGCGTAAATGCGATAGTGGGCGATTAGAAAGGAGATAGAAGGATAGAGAGAGAGGAGAGGGCTATGGGAATAGCTACCAACACAGGCGAGATCCTCAGTGCTCCGGACGATGGGGATCCGTCTGTCGTGTCGGGGGAGTCTCCGAAGTTCTGGTCGACTCGGGGCTCCAGTTCTAGTCCACAGAGGAAAGAGGGGGGAACAAGTGTAACAATGAAAGTCCATTGTAATCGCCACGCGGGAACAGGTGAGTCCACAGAAACCACCAAAGCAAGACGAATCCAATGAAGAATAAGTCCATTAAAATTACTGAAGGGAAACAGGTCATGTCATTAGTGGTCAGACCACCAATTTCCCCTCCTCCCCGCAGTAGGGGTCTCAGTCTCAGCCCTTGGGAGGAGGGTTCTCATTCTTTCTTTGTCACAGTGGTAACGAGGCAGATGAAGGGTCTTCAATGAAGGACCACGGGAGTCACCCCAAAAGTTCATTCGGCTTAAGAACGGAGATTAGAAGAGAAGCAGGCCGCGCATCAGGCTGTCCCGTGCTGGCTCCATGTCAGGTCTTTGTCAAGTCCTTGCCAAGTTCTTACCAGGCCTTGTTGGGAACAGCCAGCATGACGGTTCAGTGGTTCCAGCTGTGCTGTGTCCTGTTCTAAGCCGGAACTGCAGTGGGGGAAGGGATTCTTTCTTGTGGCAATCGGAAGGCAGAATGGAAAATGAGGGGCTTCAGACGGGCTCTTACACCACCCCGTGACTGACGATTGCCCTCGAAAGATCTTCATCAGCAGGGTTCCATGGTGTCGTCGTGGAGTCTTCAGGACTCGTCAAGTGTTGGCAGCACGTCCCAGGGAAAAGAGAAGAGGAAAAGGGAAAGAAGAAACAGGAAAACGAAAACAATCACAACATATCAGTAAACAAATTATAATTAATCCATAAGCAAAATACAATCAGTATTAATTAAATCAATACTAGTTAAACAATAAATTATTGAGATCATAATCAATATGAATCAATTAAACAATAGATTGATCAAATAATTAACCAGTATAATCTATATTAAACAATAATCGATATTACTCAATACAATTTTATCATCAAGAAACAAAAAATAATTTAAAACCGTGATTAGAACAAATCATAAGAGAAAATTATGTAAAACATATCTTCTAACCTTTTCATCTTCTTGTGTCTACAGTCCTGGGAACATCTATAGTGTAAAGAATGTCGGCCAAGTGGTGTGCATTAATTAGAGATGTCAATTTTGTTAGTCGTTTCATCATTCTCCAATTCACAATGAGCAAGATTACTGATCAAACAAAACCAATCATAACTAAAATCCAAAGAACAACAATGGGATGACACAATTTCTTCAGGACACCGGTGGCGGTAAGCGACCACCCGAAAAGGGTATCCCACCACCTGTGCTCGGCATCACTTTTCACCCTTTCTACAACACGATGTATTTCTTGCACATGATGATGAACAGTTACCAGAGTTTTCTGTCCATTCTCCTTGATTTTTCCTAGGATCTCTATCAGATCTTGATGAAGTAATAATTGCTTTACCAGAGTAAGGTTCATCCCAATGGGAGTAGGCGATAGCTTGTGAATCATCGTGAGATTGGATTCTAAAAGTTCATGTGAAGTAACTGGAGCTACAAAAGAAAAATCACATCCTGCAATTTTAGTAAAGCTGCAAGCACAAAAATTTGAATGATTTTTACTAGCTACTACTGTACTTTGTATAAACACAGTATCACAAGCGGTTCTGAAGCAGGCACACCCATTGCCTGTAGATACAAGGACTGTTTCAGAAGTCTCGTTAAGATGACTATCAAAATGACAGCTATTTTGTTCTGTGTCCAGACAAATATCTTGAGCTACAATTGCATTACCTTCACAGATAAACCCTAGTTGTTCTCAGATGGTACAGGACTCTAAATTGACAGTTTGCCATTTGTCATCAATTTGACGGGCCCATTCTCTGTGTTCAGAAGGATAGAAAGTGGGTCCATCATGATTTAATCCTAATGCGATGCTAGGGAATATCAAATGCACTGAGGCATTACTTATGGTCGGCACAAATGCTGGGGTCATAGGTAAAATTCACTAAATTCCACCAGGATTGGAAAACTCTTTCAAAGTCAGTGGCACTGTCCCAGACTATTTTCCTAATTTCAGTCGGAAAAGTGCCTTCTTCACTTTCTCTTCGAATTGCGGCAGCAACTGACTGCATCCATAATTGAGCCTGGATGCAGCTAAGAGCTAAGGAAACATTGCTTTGCGTGGCATTAAGTCCATCAATTATCAATTTGTGGTCTTTCCTATTTACCTTTTCCCAATTTGCTAGAATGTTTGATAGCAACCACTGATGTGTTCCCAAGGCCGATAAGGACGATTGCAGTGGTTGTTGTATTTTGCTTAAATCTTTAGTCGTGGAAGCCAATTTATTCATTTATACTTCTGAATCAATACTATTTAGGATTCCCAATCCTGTTCCCACAAGACCAGTTATGTCTCTTGGCAGCCGGTTTTTAGGAGGCTTCCACTGTCGCAGCCAGGTTGTCCAAGCCTGAAAAGAGGTCTGCAAAAAGGGTGAACAAGCTGGTTGTATTTCTCAGATATTGTTTTGCATCAGCAATTTGACTTGTTTAAGAGACCATAACAGATTAAACAATATCTGTTGTTGGCCAGTTTTCCTGATTCTATATGGTCCAATTTCAAAAATTTTCGGGCTAAGTGTAACCAGTGGTTGGGTGGTAGGTGTCACAACATTAACATCAAGTCCTACTCCAGTATTTGAATCAATACTTTAAACTTAAAAAACAAAAACAAAAACAAAAACAAAACAAACAAACAAACAAAAAAAGTGCTTCAGTATTTTTGGATCAAAACCAAACTACTTCTACAGTTTGTGTTCATGTGAAATTGCGCCAACAATCCTGTATGCTTGGGTGTGTAACAACCTTTTTGTCCTGAAAGAGATCCTTTCACTTTTTCTGCATGCTACCACAATTAGTTCAGACCACGGCCACTCAGCTGCTTTCTGGCCATGGGGTTGTGGTAGGATGCAGAAAAATATTACCAGTTTGATCATGGATTAGGTGGTCTTCATGTCCCTCGGAGTTCTTCTGAAAAAGTAAACACAACAGAATTCTGCTGCCGAGAGGCAGAAAAGTTAGAATGATGGAATTATCCAGCATCTATTTGTCCAATGCTCTTTGCCTAGAGCACCAGAGGCTTCCCATGCATATTTCTTCAGAGGGGGTTTTAGCACAAGTGCTACTAGTCCTATAGTAAGAGAGGTCCACCAGAACAGGTTGGCCAGGGTCATGAGCTGGATTATTAGGATCATTTGGTACAGAGCATAGGAGTCAGTGTAGATGCAGACCAAAGAGGAATTCTGTGCTTCTCGTTGAAAAACACTCCAGACAGCTATCAGCTCCCCAACGTGTACACTACCTTCTCCCTCTGTAATCATTTGCTCACCAGAGGAAAAGTGGAGGGCTTCTGCCCTATATCTCCATACTTTTCCTTCCCCTTTAGCAGAAGCATCAGTAAACCAAGAGTTTGCTGATTGTTCGGGGCAGAAAGGAGGGCTTACTTTGATTACAGAGGCAAGTTTGTCCAAGCTCTCCGTTTCTTGGACTGCTAAAGTTCCTTCTGTCCTTGAGAAAAAGTTGCAGTAATGTTCAACCTGAGCATACCATTTTCTAACTGAGGCCCTCTCGGCCACCCCGTCAGGAGGGGGGGTCCCACTAGTGACTGTCTTGATAACCTTGAAGGGGCCTCTCAATACAATTGGTTGTTTTCGTGCAATTTTTTCTACTTCTAGGAAAGCTAAGCTAACCATAAACAATCCTTTTTCCCAGGTAGTGTATCTTTTCTCAGCATCTTTGGAACCACGGGAATCAAAACCAACAGGTCTTGTCGGAGCCTCAGGACCCCGCTGCCATATGTGTACTGACAGCCCTGAGGAGGCAAATGCCCATTCCACCTGGAAAGGATCTGTAGGATGGATAGGGCCCAGTGCTTGATGAGCTGTTGCTTCAAAAATCAGCAATTGCAATGCTGACTCCTGAGAAAGACTCCAATCCCATTTCACCCCTTTCCTCAACAAGTCATAAAGGGGAACAAATGGGTCGTTCTGGTTACTAGGAAATCTATCTGGTCTTTCTACAGGAGATGCAGCTGCTATCGTTTTTGGAAGGAGAATTGCTGTAGGTTTGAGTGATTCTGGAAGCCCACAAATTCAAGGGGTCATTATTTCGGGCTTCACAGGTAATTGCATCAGGGATTCAAAGCCAGGAATTCATTTCTTTTTGTGAGTCATTTGCAGGCAAGCAGCTTTGTGCACATTTTCCAAGAGCTGGTCGGGGGTACTAATTCTAGCTATGGGATCTCCCCTTTCCAAGGGGCTTGTTCCCCCGGCCCAAAAAGCTGCACGCTGTGTCAGGGACCATGTGTCACCTTTCTCTCCTGTTGTTAAGAAGACACCATGTCCCCAGTACCCACTGGCTTCCTGTTCAGTTAATTGGATTTGATCACCACCAGTGAGGGACACCCGGAAAACATATTCTGTTTCTGATTCATGTGGAGGGTGTCCGTATTCCCTTTTAAGCTTAGCTAGCTCGGTGGCAGTGTTTACTTGTGGTGGTATGTGTTTGGTTGTGATGTGAGGTTGGAGATCATCATCACTGAGATAGTTATACACTGAGATAGTTTTAATCAAGGGTCTCAAGTGATGGCAGCAATGTTCCCCACAATTACTTGCTGCTTCAAGTTCTTGATGAGGATAGATTCGTTTAATGTGAGGAGTTTCCTTCTCCTCAGGCTCTGTAGAGGAATCAGCACGATGTGATTTGTTAACATGTTCCTCTGTTAAGGCAGCTCGCAATGCATAGATCACATTTTTTGCTTCATAGAACTGTTTTTGCAAAATTTCAACTAGATTTTGAAGGGAGTCTATTATAGCATGTTCCTCACTTCTTCGCTCGAAGCCATTTTCTATAGCTGCCGTAAGACAAGCTCCCAAAACTGAGCATAAGATCATTTTCTTTTTGCCCAATTTGAATTTTGTTTCATGTTGTAATGAACACACTCTATCAATAACATTTTCTAAGTTCAACCAATTACTCTGTGCCCATTTTTCTCCTTCCGTAGAAGGTTTGGCATTGTGTTTGGCTAGTAGTGCATAAAATTCAGCTTTCATTTCAAGGCTAAGATTGTCACTCATTTTGTGAAGGGACCAAAACCACGACAGGGAGCTACAAACTTAAGTTCCACAAAACTACACAGCCCTCACTGTGTCGCCCTTCGCTTCCCTGGCTGGGTGAAAGGACAATAATCTGCCTGGGAGGCTCTGCTTAGTTGCTTCAAGTTGTCCCTTCCTTCCCAGACCAGATACACACAACAACAAAACAACAGTGTCCCGCCTTTTGCACTAAGGGATCCTTTATGAATTGCCAAAGACAGTGTGGGTGCCTTTTCAGCTGCAACCCTTCTGTCTAGACAGAAATCCTGTCCGTGACGCCAATTTTAATGTCACGATCCGCTTCTTGCGGGGTGTCGTGATGGTTCTTTTCACCGATCCCAAAAGTGCAACAAAGGCAAACAACAAGGGACTGTCAGTTAATCAGAAGAAATGCACCTTTATTAGGGGCCAAAAGAGTAAATGCGATAGTGGGCGATTAGAAAGGAGATAGAAGGATAGAGAGAGAGGAGAGGGCTATGGGAATAGCTACCAACACAGGCGAGATCCTCAGTGCTCCGGACGATGGGGATCCGTCTGTCGTGTCGGGGGAGTCTCCGAAGTTCTGGTCGACTCGGGGCTCCAGTTCTAGTCCACAGAGGAAAGAGGGGGGAACAAGTGTAACAATGAAAGTCCATTGTAATCGCCACGCGGGAACAGGTGAGTCCACAGAAACCACCAAAGCAAGACGAATCCAATGAAGAATAAGTCCATTAAAATTACTGAAGGGAAACAGGTCATGTCATTAGTGGTCAGACCACCAATTTCCCCTCCTCCCCGCAGTAGGGGTCTCAGTCTCAGCCCTTGGGAGGAGGGTTCTCATTCTTTCTTTGTCACAGTGGTAACGAGGCAGATGAAGGGTCTTCAATGAAGGACCACGGGAGTCACCCCAAAAGTTCATTCGGCTTAAGAACGGAGATTAGAAGAGAAGCAGGCCGCGCATCAGGCTGTCCCGTGCTGGCTCCATGTCAGGTCTTTGTCAAGTCCTTGCCAAGTTCTTACCAGGCCTTGTTGGGAACAGCCAGCATGACGGTTCAGTGGTTCCAGCTGTGCTGTGTCCTGTTCTAAGCCGGAACTGCAGTGGGGGAAGGGATTCTTTCTTGTGGCAATCGGAAGGCAGAATGGAAAATGAGGGGCTTCAGACGGGCTCTTACACCACCCCGTGACTGACGATTGCCCTCGAAAGATCTTCATCAGCAGGGTTCCATGGTGTCGTCGTGGAGTCTTCAGGACTCGTCAAGTGTTGGCAGCACGTCCCAGGGAAAAGAGAAGAGGAAAAGGGAAAGAAGAAACAGGAAAACGAAAACAATCACAACATATCAGTAAACAAATTATAATTAATCCATAAGCAAAATACAATCAGTATTAATTAAATCAATACTAGTTAAACAATAAATTATTGAGATCATAATCAATATGAATCAATTAAACAATAGATTGATCAAATAATTAACCAGTATAATCTATATTAAACAATAATCGATATTACTCAATACAATTTTATCATCAAGAAACAAAAAATAATTTAAAACCGTGATTAGAACAAATCATAAGAGAAAATTATGTAAAACATATCTTCTAACCTTTTCATCTTCTTGTGTCTACAGTCCTGGGAACATCTATAGTGTAAAGAATGTCGGCCAAGTGGTGTGCATTAATTAGAGATGTCAATTTTGTTAGTCGTTTCATCATTCTCCAATTCACAATGAGCAAGATTACTGATCAAACAAAACCAATCATAACTAAAATCCAAAGAACAACAATGGGATGACACAATTTCTTCAGGACACCGGTGGCGGTAAGCGACCACCCGAAAAGGGTATCCCACCACCTGTGCTCGGCATCACTTTTCACCCTTTCTACAACACGATGTATTTCTTGCACATGATGATGAACAGTTACCAGAGTTTTCTGTCCATTCTCCTTGATTTTTCCTAGGATCTCTATCAGATCTTGATGAAGTAATAATTGCTTTACCAGAGTAAGGTTCATCCCAATGGGAGTAGGCGATAGCTTGTGAATCATCGTGAGATTGGATTCTAAAAGTTCATGTGAAGTAACTGGAGCTACAAAAGAAAAATCACATCCTGCAATTTTAGTAAAGCTGCAAGCACAAAAATTTGAATGATTTTTACTAGCTACTACTGTACTTTGTATAAACACAGTATCACAAGCGGTTCTGAAGCAGGCACACCCATTGCCTGTAGATACAAGGACTGTTTCAGAAGTCTCGTTAAGATGACTATCAAAATGACAGCTATTTTGTTCTGTGTCCAGACAAATATCTTGAGCTACAATTGCATTACCTTCACAGATAAACCCTAGTTGTTCTCAGATGGTACAGGACTCTAAATTGACAGTTTGCCATTTGTCATCAATTTGACGGGCCCATTCTCTGTGTTCAGAAGGATAGAAAGTGGGTCCATCATGATTTAATCCTAATGCGATGCTAGGGAATATCAAATGCACTGAGGCATTACTTATGGTCGGCACAAATGCTGGGGTCATAGGTAAAATTCACTAAATTCCACCAGGATTGGAAAACTCTTTCAAAGTCAGTGGCACTGTCCCAGACTATTTTCCTAATTTCAGTCGGAAAAGTGCCTTCTTCACTTTCTCTTCGAATTGCGGCAGCAACTGACTGCATCCATAATTGAGCCTGGATGCAGCTAAGAGCTAAGGAAACATTGCTTTGCGTGGCATTAAGTCCATCAATTATCAATTTGTGGTCTTTCCTATTTACCTTTTCCCAATTTGCTAGAATGTTTGATAGCAACCACTGATGTGTTCCCAAGGCCGATAAGGACGATTGCAGTGGTTGTTATATTTTGCTTAAATCTTTAGTCGTGGAAGCCAATTTATTCATTTATACTTCTGAATCAATACTATTTAGGATTCCCAATCCTGTTCCCACAAGACCAGTTATGTCTCTTGGCAGCCGGTTTTTAGGAGGCTTCCACTGTCGCAGCCAGGTTGTCCAAGCCTGAAAAGAGGTCTGCAAAAAGGGTGAACAAGCTGGTTGTATTTCTCAGATATTGTTTTGCATCAGCAATTTGACTTGTTTAAGAGACCATAACAGATTAAACAATATCTGTTGTTGGCCAGTTTTCCTGATTCTATATGGTCCAATTTCAAAAATTTTCGGGCTAAGTGTAACCAGTGGTTGGGTGGTAGGTGTCACAACATTAACATCAAGTCCTACTCCAGTATTTGAATCAATACTTTAAACTTAAAAAACAAAAACAAAAACAAAAACAAAACAAACAAACAAACAAAAAAAGTGCTTCAGTATTTTTGGATCAAAACCAAACTACTTCTGCAGTTTGTGTTCATGTGAAATTGCGCCAACAATCCTGTATGCTTGGGTGTGTAACAACCTTTTTGTCCTGAAAGAGATCCTTTCACTTTTTCTGCATGCTACCACAATTAGTTCAGACCACGGCCACTCAGCTGCTTTCTGGCCATGGGGTTGTGGTAGGATGCAGAAAAATATTACCAGTTTGATCATGGATTAGGTGGTCTTCATGTCCCTCGGAGTTCTTCTGAAAAAGTAAACACAACAGAATTCTGCTGCCGAGAGGCAGAAAAGTTAGAATGATGGAATTATCCAGCATCTATTTGTCCAATGCTCTTTGCCTAGAGCACCAGAGGCTTCCCATGCATATTTCTTCAGAGGGGGTTTTAGCACAAGTGCTACTAGTCCTATAGTAAGAGAGGTCCACCAGAACAGGTTGGCCAGGGTCATGAGCTGGATTATTAGGATCATTTGGTACAGAGCATAGGAGTCAGTGTAGATGCAGACCAAAGAGGAATTCTGTGCTTCTCGTTGAAAAACACTCCAGACAGCTATCAGCTCCCCAACGTGTACACTACCTTCTCCCTCTGTAATCATTTGCTCACCAGAGGAAAAGTGGAGGGCTTCTGCCCTATATCTCCATACTTTTCCTTCCCCTTTAGCAGAAGCATCAGTAAACCAAGAGTTTGCTGATTGTTCGGGGCAGAAAGGAGGGCTTACTTTGATTACAGAGGCAAGTTTGTCCAAGCTCTCCGTTTCTTGGACTGCTAAAGTTCCTTCTGTCCTTGAGAAAAAGTTGCAGTAATGTTCAACCTGAGCATACCATTTTCTAACTGAGGCCCTCTCGGCCACCCCGTCAGGAGGGGGGGGTCCCACTAGTGACTGTCTTGATAACCTTGAAGGGGCCTCTCAATACAATTGGTTGTTTTCGTGCAATTTTTTCTACTTCTAGGAAAGCTAAGCTAACCATAAACAATCCTTTTTCCCAGGTAGTGTATCTTTTCTCAGCATCTTTGGAACCACGGGAATCAAAACCAACAGGTCTTGTCGGAGCCTCAGGACCCCGCTGCCATATGTGTACTGACAGCCCTGAGGAGGCAAATGCCCATTCCACCTGGAAAGGATCTGTAGGATGGATAGGGCCCAGTGCTTGATGAGCTGTTGCTTCAAAAATCAGCAATTGCAATGCTGACTCCTGAGAAAGACTCCAATCCCATTTCACCCCTTTCCTCAACAAGTCATAAAGGGGAACAAATGGGTCGTTCTGGTTACTAGGAAATCTATCTGGTCTTTCTACAGGAGATGCAGCTGCTATCGTTTTTGGAAGGAGAATTGCTGTAGGTTTGAGTGATTCTGGAAGCCCACAAATTCAAGGGGTCATTATTTCGGGCTTCACAGGTAATTGCATCAGGGATTCAAAGCCAGGAATTCATTTCTTTTTGTGAGTCATTTGCAGGCAAGCAGCTTTGTGCACATTTTCCAAGAGCTGGTCGGGGGTACTAATTCTAGCTATGGGATCTCCCCTTT
Organism: Vidua macroura; assembly: GCF_024509145.1. Taxonomy (NCBI): domain Eukaryota; kingdom Metazoa; phylum Chordata; class Aves; order Passeriformes; family Viduidae; genus Vidua; species Vidua macroura. The sequence goes on along the minus strand of NC_071579.1, from coordinate 3,761,751 downwards.
CCAAGGGGCTTGTTCCCCCGGCCCAAAAAGCTGCACGCTGTGTCAGGGACCATGTGTCACCTTTCTCTCCTGTTGTTAAGAAGACACCATGTCCCCAGTACCCACTGGCTTCCTGTTCAGTTAATTGGATTTGATCACCACCAGTGAGGGACACCCGGAAAACATATTCTGTTTCTGATTCATGTGGAGGGTGTCCGTATTCCCTTTTAAGCTTAGCTAGCTCGGTGGCAGTGTTTACTTGTGGTGGTATGTGTTTGGTTGTGATGTGAGGTTGGAGATCATCATCACTGAGATAGTTATACACTGAGATAGTTTTAATCAAGGGTCTCAAGTGATGGCAGCAATGTTCCCCACAATTACTTGCTGCTTCAAGTTCTTGATGAGGATAGATTCGTTTAATGTGAGGAGTTTCCTTCTCCTCAGGCTCTGTAGAGGAATCAGCACGATGTGATTTGTTAACATGTTCCTCTGTTAAGGCAGCTCGCAATGCATAGATCACATTTTTTGCTTCATAGAACTGTTTTTGCAAAATTTCAACTAGATTTTGAAGGGAGTCTATTATAGCATGTTCCTCACTTCTTCGCTCGAAGCCATTTTCTATAGCTGCCGTAAGACAAGCTCCCAAAACTGAGCATAAGATCATTTTCTTTTTGCCCAATTTGAATTTTGTTTCATGTTGTAATGAACACACTCTATCAATAACATTTTCTAAGTTCAACCAATTACTCTGTGCCCATTTTTCTCCTTCCGTAGAAGGTTTGGCATTGTGTTTGGCTAGTAGTGCATAAAATTCAGCTTTCATTTCAAGGCTAAGATTGTCACTCATTTTGTGAAGGGACCAAAACCACGACAGGGAGCTACAAACTTAAGTTCCACAAAACTACACAGCCCTCACTGTGTCGCCCTTTGCTTCCCTGGCTGGGTGAAAGGACAATAATCTGCCTGGGAGGCTCTGCTTAGTTGCTTCAAGTTGTCCCTTCCTTCCCAGACCAGATACACACAACAACAAAACAACAGTGTCCCGCCTTTTGCACTAAGGGATCCTTTATGAATTGCCAAAGACAGTGTGGGTGCCTTTTCAGCTGCAACCCTTCTGTCTAGACAGAAATCCTGTCCGTGACGCCAATTTTAATGTCACGATCCGCTTCTTGCGGGGTGTCGTGATGGTTCTTTTCACCGATCCCAAAAGTGCAACAAAGGCAAACAACAAGGGACTGTCAGTTAATCAGAAGAAATGCACCTTTATTAGGGGCCAAAAGCGTAAATGCGATAGTGGGCGATTAGAAAGGAGATAGAAGGATAGAGAGAGAGGAGAGGGCTATGGGAATAGCTACCAACACAGGCGAGATCCTCAGTGGTCCGGACGATGGGGATCCGTCTGTCGTGTCGGGGGAGTCTCCGAAGTTCTGGTCGACTCGGGGCTCCAGTTCTAGTCCACAGAGGAAAGAGGGGGGAACAAGTGTAACAATGAAAGTCCATTGTAATCGCCACGCGGGAACAGGTGAGTCCACAGAAACCACCAAAGCAAGACGAATCCAATGAAGAATAAGTCCATTAAAATTACTGAAGGGAAACAGGTCATGTCATTAGTGGTCAGACCACCAATTTCCCCTCCTCCCCGCAGTAGGGGTCTCAGTCTCAGCCCTTGGGAGGAGGGTTCTCATTCTTTCTTTGTCACAGTGGTAACGAGGCAGATGAAGGGTCTTCAATGAAGGACCACGGGAGTCACCCCAAAAGTTCATTCGGCTTAAGAACGGAGATTAGAAGAGAAGCAGGCCGCGCATCAGGCTGTCCCGTGCTGGCTCCATGTCAGGTCTTTGTCAAGTCCTTGCCAAGTTCTTACCAGGCCTTGTTGGGAACAGCCAGCATGACGGTTCAGTGGTTCCAGCTGTGCTGTGTCCTGTTCTAAGCCGGAACTGCAGTGGGGGAAGGGATTCTTTCTTGTGGCAATCGGAAGGCAGAATGGAAAATGAGGGGCTTCAGACGGGCTCTTACACCACCCCGTGACTGACGATTGCCCTCGAAAGATCTTCATCAGCAGGGTTCCATGGTGTCGTCGTGGAGTCTTCAGGACTCGTCAAGTGTTGGCAGCACGTCCCAGGGAAAAGAGAAGAGGAAAAGGGAAAGAAGAAACAGGAAAACGAAAACAATCACAACATATCAGTAAACAAATTATAATTAATCCATAAGCAAAATACAATCAGTATTAATTAAATCAATACTAGTTAAACAATAAATTATTGAGATCATAATCAATATGAATCAATTAAACAATAGATTGATCAAATAATTAACCAGTATAATCTATATTAAACAATAATCGATATTACTCAATACAATTTTATCATCAAGAAACAAAAAATAATTTAAAACCGTGATTAGAACAAATCATAAGAGAAAATTATGTAAAACATATCTTCTAACCTTTTCATCTTCTTGTGTCTACAGTCCTGGGGACATCTATAGTGTAAAGAATGTCGGCCAAGTGGTGTGCATTAATTAGAGATGTCAATTTTGTTAGTCGTTTCATCATTCTCCAATTCACAATGAGCAAGATTACTGATCAAACAAAACCAATCATAACTAAAATCCAAAGAACAACAATGGGATGACACAATTTGTTCAGGACACCGGTGGCGGTAAGCGACCACCCGAAAAGGGTATCCCACCACCTGTGCTCGGCATCACTTTTCACCCTTTCTACAACACGATGTATTTCTTGCACATGATGATGAACAGTTACCAGAGTTTTCTGTCCATTCTCCTTGATTTTTCCTAGGATCTCTATCAGATCTTGATGAAGTAATAATTGCTTTACCAGAGTAAGGTTCATCCCAATGGGAGTAGGCGATAGCTTGTGAATCATCGTGAGATTGGATTCTAAAAGTTCATGTGAAGTAACTGGAGCTACAAAAGAAAAATCACATCCTGCAATTTTAGTAAAGCTGCAAGCACAAAAATTTGAATGATTTTTACTAGCTACTACTGTACTTTGTATAAACACAGTATCACAAGCGGTTCTGAAGCAGGCACACCCATTGCCTGTAGATACAAGGACTGTTTCAGAAGTCTCGTTAAGATGACTATCAAAATGACAGCTATTTTGTTCTGTGTCCAGACAAATATCTTGAGCTACAATTGCATTACCTTCACAGATAAACCCTAGTTGTTCTCAGATGGTACAGGACTCTAAATTGACAGTTTGCCATTTGTCATCAATTTGACGGGCCCATTCTCTGTGTTCAGAAGGATAGAAAGTGGGTCCATCATGATTTAATCCTAATGCGATGCTAGGGAATATCAAATGCACTGAGGCATTACTTATGGTCGGCACAAATGCTGGGGTCATAGGTAAAATTCACTAAATTCCACCAGGATTGGAAAACTCTTTCAAAGTCAGTGGCACTGTCCCAGACTATTTTCCTAATTTCAGTCGGAAAAGTGCCTTCTTCACTTTCTCTTCGAATTGCGGCAGCAACTGACTGCATCCATAATTGAGCCTGGATGCAGCTAAGAGCTAAGGAAACATTGCTTTGCGTGGCATTAAGTCCATCAATTATCAATTTGTGGTCTTTCCTATTTACCTTTTCCCAATTTGCTAGAATGTTTGATAGCAACCACTGATGTGTTCCCAAGGCCGATAAGGACGATTGCAGTGGTTGTTGTATTTTGCTTAAATCTTTAGTCGTGGAAGCCAATTTATTCATTTATACTTCTGAATCAATACTATTTAGGATTCCCAATCCTGTTCCCACAAGACCAGTTATGTCTCTTGGCAGCCGGTTTTTAGGAGGCTTCCACTGTCGCAGCCAGGTTGTCCAAGCCTGAAAAGAGGTCTGCAAAAAGGGTGAACAAGCTGGTTGTATTTCTCAGATATTGTTTTGCATCAGCAATTTGACTTGTTTAAGAGACCATAACAGATTAAACAATATCTGTTGTTGGCCAGTTTTCCTGATTCTATATGGTCCAATTTCAAAAATTTTCGGGCTAAGTGTAACCAGTGGTTGGGTGGTAGGTGTCACAACATTAACATCAAGTCCTACTCCAGTATTTGAATCAATACTTTAAACTTAAAAAACAAAAACAAAAACAAAAACAAAAACAAAACAAACAAACAAAAAAAGTGCTTCAGTATTTTTGGATCAAAACCAAACTACTTCTGCAGTTTGTGTTCATGTGAAATTGCGCCAACAATCCTGTATGCTTGGGTGTGTAACAACCTTTTTGTCCTGAAAGAGATCCTTTCACTTTTTCTGCATGCTACCACAATTAGTTCAGACCACGGCCACTCAGCTGCTTTCTGGCCATGGGGCTGTGGTAGGATGCAGAAAAATATTACCAGTTTGATCATGGATTAGGTGGTCTTCATGTCCCTCGGAGTTCTTCTGAAAAAGTAAACACAACAGAATTCTGCTGCCGAGAGGCAGAAAAGTTAGAATGATGGAATTATCCAGCATCTATTTGTCCAATGCTCTTTGCCTAGAGCACCAGAGGCTTCCCATGCATATTTCTTCAGAGGGGGTTTTAGCACAAGTGCTACTAGTCCTATAGTAAGAGAGGTCCACCAGAACAGGTTGGCCAGGGTCATGAGCTGGATTATTAGGATCATTTGGTACAGAGCATAGGAGTCAGTGTAGATGCAGACCAAAGAGGAATTCTGTGCTTCTCGTTGAAAAACACTCCAGACAGCTATCAGCTCCCCAACGTGTACACTACCTTCTCCCTCTGTAATCATTTGCTCACCAGAGGAAAAGTGGAGGGCTTCTGCCCTATATCTCCATACTTTTCCTTCCCCTTTAGCAGAAGCATCAGTAAACCAAGAGTTTGCTGATTGTTCGGGGCAGAAAGGAGGGCTTACTTTGATTACAGAGGCAAGTTTGTCCAAGCTCTCCGTTTCTTGGACTGCTAAAGTTCCTTCTGTCCTTGAGAAAAAGTTGCAGTAATGTTCAACCTGAGCATACCATTTTCTAACTGAGGCCCTCTCGGCCACCCCGTCAGGAGGGGGGGGTCCCACTAGTGACTGTCTTGATAACCTTGAAGGGGCCTCTCAATACAATTGGTTGTTTTCGTGCAATTTTTTCTACTTCTAGGAAAGCTAAGCTAACCATAAACAATCCTTTTTCCCAGGTAGTGTATCTTTTCTCAGCATCTTTGGAACCACGGGAATCAAAACCAACAGGTCTTGTCGGAGCCTCAGGACCCCGCTGCCATATGTGTACTGACAGCCCTGAGGAGGCAAATGCCCATTCCACCTGGAAAGGATCTGTAGGATGGATAGGGCCCAGTGCTTGATGAGCTGTTGCTTCAAAAATCAGCAATTGCAATGCTGACTCCTGAGAAAGACTCCAATCCCATTTCACCCCTTTCCTCAACAAGTCATAAAGGGGAACAAATGGGTCGTTCTGGTTACTAGGAAATCTATCTGGTCTTTCTACAGGAGATGCAGCTGCTATCGTTTTTGGAAGGAGAATTGCTGTAGGTTTGAGTGATTCTGGAAGCCCACAAATTCAAGGGGTCATTATTTCGGGCTTCACAGGTAATTGCATCAGGGATTCAAAGCCAGGAATTCATTTCTTTTTGTGAGTCATTTGCAGGCAAGCAGCTTTGTGCACATTTTCCAAGAGCTGGTCGGGGGTACTAATTCTAGCTATGGGATCTCCCCTTTCCAAGGGGCTTGTTCCCCCGGCCCAAAAAGCTGCACGCTGTGTCAGGGACCATGTGTCACCTTTCTCTCCTGTTGTTAAGAAGACACCATGTCCCCAGTACCCACTGGCTTCCTGTTCAGTTAATTGGATTTGATCACCACCAGTGAGGGACACCCGGAAAACATATTCTGTTTCTGATTCATGTGGAGGGTGTCCGTATTCCCTTTTAAGCTTAGCTAGCTCGGTGGCAGTGTTTACTTGTGGTGGTATGTGTTTGGTTGTGATGTGAGGTTGGAGATCATCATCACTGAGATAGTTATACACTGAGATAGTTTTAATCAAGGGTCTCAAGTGATGGCAGCAATGTTCCCCACAATTACTTGCTGCTTCAAGTTCTTGATGAGGATAGATTCGTTTAATGTGAGGAGTTTCCTTCTCCTCAGGCTCTGTAGAGGAATCAGCACGATGTGATTTGTTAACATGTTCCTCTGTTAAGGCAGCTCGCAATGCATAGATCACATTTTTTGCTTCATAGAACTGTTTTTGCAAAATTTCAACTAGATTTTGAAGGGAGTCTATTATAGCATGTTCCTCACTTCTTCGCTCGAAGCCATTTTCTATAGCTGCCGTAAGACAAGCTCCCAAAACTGAGCATAAGATCATTTTCTTTTTGCCCAATTTGAATTTTGTTTCATGTTGTAATGAACACACTCTATCAATAACATTTTCTAAGTTCAACCAATTACTCTGTGCCCATTTTTCTCCTTCCGTAGAAGGTTTGGCATTGTGTTTGGCTAGTAGTGCATAAAATTCAGCTTTCATTTCAAGGCTAAGATTGTCACTCATTTTGTGAAGGGACCAAAACCACGACAGGGAGCTACAAACTTAAGTTCCACAAAACTACACAGCCCTCACTGTGTCGCCCTTCGCTTCCCTGGCTGGGTGAAAGGACAATAATCTGCCTGGGAGGCTCTGCTTAGTTGCTTCAAGTTGTCCCTTCCTTCCCAGACCAGATACACACAACAACAAAACAACAGTGTCCCGCCTTTTGCACTAAGGGATCCTTTATGAATTGCCAAAGACAGTGTGGGTGCCTTTTCAGCTGCAACCCTTCTGTCTAGACAGAAATCCTGTCCGTGACGCCAATTTTAATGTCACGATCCGCTTCTTGCGGGGTGTCGTGATGGTTCTTTTCACCGATCCCAAAAGTGCAACAAAGGCAAACAACAAGGGACTGTCAGTTAATCAGAAGAAATGCACCTTTATTAGGGGCCAAAAGAGTAAATGCGATAGTGGGCGATTAGAAAGGAGATAGAAGGATAGAGAGAGAGGAGAGGGCTATGGGAATAGCTACCAACACAGGCGAGATCCTCAGTGCTCCGGACGATGGGGATCCGTCTGTCGTGTCGGGGGAGTCTCCGAAGTTCTGGTCGACTCGGGGCTCCAGTTCTAGTCCACAGAGGAAAGAGGGGGGAACAAGTGTAACAATGAAAGTCCATTGTAATCGCCACGCGGGAACAGGTGAGTCCACAGAAACCACCAAAGCAAGACGAATCCAATGAAGAATAAGTCCATTAAAATTACTGAAGGGAAACAGGTCATGTCATTAGTGGTCAGACCACCAATTTCCCCTCCTCCCCGCAGTAGGGGTCTCAGTCTCAGCCCTTGGGAGGAGGGTTCTCATTCTTTCTTTGTCACAGTGGTAACGAGGCAGATGAAGGGTCTTCAATGAAGGACCACGGGAGTCACCCCAAAAGTTCATTCGGCTTAAGAACGGAGATTAGAAGAGAAGCAGGCCGCGCATCAGGCTGTCCCGTGCTGGCTCCATGTCAGGTCTTTGTCAAGTCCTTGCCAAGTTCTTACCAGGCCTTGTTGGGAACAGCCAGCATGACGGTTCAGTGGTTCCAGCTGTGCTGTGTCCTGTTCTAAGCCGGAACTGCAGTGGGGGAAGGGATTCTTTCTTGTGGCAATCGGAAGGCAGAATGGAAAATGAGGGGCTTCAGACGGGCTCTTACACCACCCCGTGACTGACGATTGCCCTCGAAAGATCTTCATCAGCAGGGTTCCATGGTGTCGTCGTGGAGTCTTCAGGACTCGTCAAGTGTTGGCAGCACGTCCCAGGGAAAAGAGAAGAGGAAAAGGGAAAGAAGAAACAGGAAAACGAAAACAATCACAACATATCAGTAAACAAATTATAATTAATCCATAAGCAAAATACAATCAGTATTAATTAAATCAATACTAGTTAAACAATAAATTATTGAGATCATAATCAATATGAATCAATTAAACAATAGATTGATCAAATAATTAACCAGTATAATCTATATTAAACAATAATCGATATTACTCAATACAATTTTATCATCAAGAAACAAAAAATAATTTAAAACCGTGATTAGAACAAATCATAAGAGAAAATTATGTAAAACATATCTTCTAACCTTTTCATCTTCTTGTGTCTACAGTCCTGGGAACATCTATAGTGTAAAGAATGTCGGCCAAGTGGTGTGCATTAATTAGAGATGTCAATTTTGTTAGTCGTTTCATCATTCTCCAATTCACAATGAGCAAGATTACTGATCAAACAAAACCAATCATAACTAAAATCCAAAGAACAACAATGGGATGACACAATTTCTTCAGGACACCGGTGGCGGTAAGCGACCACCCGAAAAGGGTATCCCACCACCTGTGCTCGGCATCACTTTTCACCCTTTCTACAACACGATGTATTTCTTGCACATGATGATGAACAGTTACCAGAGTTTTCTGTCCATTCTCCTTGATTTTTCCTAGGATCTCTATCAGATCTTGATGAAGTAATAATTGCTTTACCAGAGTAAGGTTCATCCCAATGGGAGTAGGCGATAGCTTGTGAATCATCGTGAGATTGGATTCTAAAAGTTCATGTGAAGTAACTGGAGCTACAAAAGAAAAATCACATCCTGCAATTTTAGTAAAGCTGCAAGCACAAAAATTTGAATGATTTTTACTAGCTACTACTGTACTTTGTATAAACACAGTATCACAAGCGGTTCTGAAGCAGGCACACCCATTGCCTGTAGATACAAGGACTGTTTCAGAAGTCTCGTTAAGATGACTATCAAAATGACAGCTATTTTGTTCTGTGTCCAGACAAATATCTTGAGCTACAATTGCATTACCTTCACAGATAAACCCTAGTTGTTCTCAGATGGTACAGGACTCTAAATTGACAGTTTGCCATTTGTCATCAATTTGACGGGCCCATTCTCTGTGTTCAGAAGGATAGAAAGTGGGTCCATCATGATTTAATCCTAATGCGATGCTAGGGAATATCAAATGCACTGAGGCATTACTTATGGTCGGCACAAATGCTGGGGTCATAGGTAAAATTCACTAAATTCCACCAGGATTGGAAAACTCTTTCAAAGTCAGTGGCACTGTCCCAGACTATTTTCCTAATTTCAGTCGGAAAAGTGCCTTCTTCACTTTCTCTTCGAATTGCGGCAGCAACTGACTGCATCCATAATTGAGCCTGGATGCAGCTAAGAGCTAAGGAAACATTGCTTTGCGTGGCATTAAGTCCATCAATTATCAATTTGTGGTCTTTCCTATTTACCTTTTCCCAATTTGCTAGAATGTTTGATAGCAACCACTGATGTGTTCCCAAGGCCGATAAGGACGATTGCAGTGGTTGTTGTATTTTGCTTAAATCTTTAGTCGTGGAAGCCAATTTATTCATTTATACTTCTGAATCAATACTATTTAGGATTCCCAATCCTGTTCCCACAAGACCAGTTATGTCTCTTGGCAGCCGGTTTTTAGGAGGCTTCCACTGTCGCAGCCAGGTTGTCCAAGCCTGAAAAGAGGTCTGCAAAAAGGGTGAACAAGCTGGTTGTATTTCTCAGATATTGTTTTGCATCAGCAATTTGACTTGTTTAAGAGACCATAACAGATTAAACAATATCTGTTGTTGGCCAGTTTTCCTGATTCTATATGGTCCAATTTCAAAAATTTTCGGGCTAAGTGTAACCAGTGGTTGGGTGGTAGGTGTCACAACATTAACATCAAGTCCTACTCCAGTATTTGAATCAATACTTTAAACTTAAAAAACAAAAACAAAAACAAAAACAAAACAAACAAACAAACAAAAAAAGTGCTTCAGTATTTTTGGATCAAAACCAAACTACTTCTACAGTTTGTGTTCATGTGAAATTGCGCCAACAATCCTGTATGCTTGGGTGTGTAACAACCTTTTTGTCCTGAAAGAGATCCTTTCACTTTTTCTGCATGCTACCACAATTAGTTCAGACCACGGCCACTCAGCTGCTTTCTGGCCATGGGGTTGTGGTAGGATGCAGAAAAATATTACCAGTTTGATCATGGATTAGGTGGTCTTCATGTCCCTCGGAGTTCTTCTGAAAAAGTAAACACAACAGAATTCTGCTGCCGAGAGGCAGAAAAGTTAGAATGATGGAATTATCCAGCATCTATTTGTCCAATGCTCTTTGCCTAGAGCACCAGAGGCTTCCCATGCATATTTCTTCAGAGGGGGTTTTAGCACAAGTGCTACTAGTCCTATAGTAAGAGAGGTCCACCAGAACAGGTTGGCCAGGGTCATGAGCTGGATTATTAGGATCATTTGGTACAGAGCATAGGAGTCAGTGTAGATGCAGACCAAAGAGGAATTCTGTGCTTCTCGTTGAAAAACACTCCAGACAGCTATCAGCTCCCCAACGTGTACACTACCTTCTCCCTCTGTAATCATTTGCTCACCAGAGGAAAAGTGGAGGGCTTCTGCCCTATATCTCCATACTTTTCCTTCCCCTTTAGCAGAAGCATCAGTAAACCAAGAGTTTGCTGATTGTTCGGGGCAGAAAGGAGGGCTTACTTTGATTACAGAGGCAAGTTTGTCCAAGCTCTCCGTTTCTTGGACTGCTAAAGTTCCTTCTGTCCTTGAGAAAAAGTTGCAGTAATGTTCAACCTGAGCATACCATTTTCTAACTGAGGCCCTCTCGGCCACCCCGTCAGGAGGGGGGGGTCCCACTAGTGACTGTCTTGATAACCTTGAAGGGGCCTCTCAATACAATTGGTTGTTTTCGTGCAATTTTTTCTACTTCTAGGAAAGCTAAGCTAACCATAAACAATCCTTTTTCCCAGGTAGTGTATCTTTTCTCAGCATCTTTGGAACCACGGGAATCAAAACCAACAGGTCTTGTCGGAGCCTCAGGACCCCGCTGCCATATGTGTACTGACAGCCCTGAGGAGGCAAATGCCCATTCCACCTGGAAAGGATCTGTAGGATGGATAGGGCCCAGTGCTTGATGAGCTGTTGCTTCAAAAATCAGCAATTGCAATGCTGACTCCTGAGAAAGACTCCAATCCCATTTCACCCCTTTCCTCAACAAGTCATAAAGGGGAACAAATGGGTCGTTCTGGTTACTAGGAAATCTATCTGGTCTTTCTACAGGAGATGCAGCTGCTATCGTTTTTGGAAGGAGAATTGCTGTAGGTTTGAGTGATTCTGGAAGCCCACAAATTCAAGGGGTCATTATTTCGGGCTTCACAGGTAATTGCATCAGGGATTCAAAGCCAGGAATTCATTTCTTTTTGTGAGTCATTTGCAGGCAAGCAGCTTTGTGCACATTTTCCAAGAGCTGGTCGGGGGTACTAATTCTAGCTATGGGATCTCCCCTTTCCAAGGGGCTTGTTCCCCCGGCCCAAAAAGCTGCACGCTGTGTCAGGGACCATGTGTCACCTTTCTCTCCTGTTGTTAAGAAGACACCATGTCCCCAGTACCCACTGGCTTCCTGTTCAGTTAATTGGATTTGATCACCACCAGTGAGGGACACCCGGAAAACATATTCTGTTTCTGATTCATGTGGAGGGTGTCCGTATTCCCTTTTAAGCTTAGCTAGCTCGGTGGCAGTGTTCACTTGTGGTGGTATGTGTTTGGTTGTGATGTGAGGTTGGAGATCATCATCACTGAGATAGTTATACACTGAGATAGTTTTAATCAAGGGTCTCAAGTGATGGCAGCAATGTTCCCCACAATTACTTGCTGCTTCAAGTTCTTGATGAGGATAGATTCGTTTAATGTGAGGAGTTTCCTTCTCCTCAGGCTCTGTAGAGGAATCAGCACGATGTGATTTGTTAACATGTTCCTCTGTTAAGGCAGCTCGCAATGCATAGATCACATTTTTTGCTTCATAGAACTGTTTTTGCAAAATTTCAACTAGATTTTGAAGGGAGTCTATTATAGCATGTTCCTCACTTCTTCGCTCGAAGCCATTTTCTATAGCTGCCGTAAGACAAGCTCCCAAAACTGAGCATAAGATCATTTTCTTTTTGCCCAATTTGAATTTTGTTTCATGTTGTAATGAACACACTCTATCAATAACATTTTCTAAGTTCAACCAATTACTCTGTGCCCATTTTTCTCCTTCCGTAGAAGGTTTGGCATTGTGTTTGGCTAGTAGTGCATAAAATTCAGCTTTCATTTCAAGGCTAAGATTGTCACTCATTTTGTGAAGGGACCAAAACCACGACAGGGAGCTACAAACTTAAGTTCCACAAAACTACACAGCCCTCACTGTGTCGCCCTTCGCTTCCCTGGCTGGGTGAAAGGACAATAATCTGCCTGGGAGGCTCTGCTTAGTTGCTTCAAGTTGTCCCTTCCTTCCCAGACCAGATAGACACAACAACAAAACAACAGTGTCCCGCCTTTTGCACTAAGGGATCCTTTATGAATTGCCAAAGACAGTGTGGGTGCCTTTTCAGCTGCAACCCTTCTGTCTAGACAGAAATCCTGTCCGTGACGCCAATTTTAATGTCACGATCCGCTTCTTGCGGGGTGTCGTGATGGTTCTTTTCACCGATCCCAAAAGTGCAACAAAGGCAAACAACAAGGGACTGTCAGTTAATCAGAAGAAATGCACCTTTATTAGGGGCCAAAAGAGTAAATGCGATAGTGGGCGATTAGAAAGGAGATAGAAGGATAGAGAGAGAGGAGAGGGCTATGGGAATAGCTACCAACACAGGCGAGATCCTCAGTGCTCCGGACGATGGGGATCCGTCTGTCGTGTCGGGGGAGTCTCCGAAGTTCTGGTCGACTCGGGGCTCCAGTTCTAGTCCACAGAGGAAAGAGGGGGGAACAAGTGTAACAATGAAAGTCCATTGTAATCGCCACGCGGGAACAGGTGAGTCCACAGAAACCACCAAAGCAAGACGAATCCAATGAAGAATAAGTCCATTAAAATTACTGAAGGGAAACAGGTCATGTCATTAGTGGTCAGACCACCAATTTCCCCTCCTCCCCGCAGTAGGGGTCTCAGTCTCAGCCCTTGGGAGGAGGGTTCTCATTCTTTCTTTGTCACAGTGGTAACGAGGCAGATGAAGGGTCTTCAATGAAGGACCACGGGAGTCACCCCAAAAGTTCATTCGGCTTAAGAACGGAGATTAGAAGAGAAGCAGGCCGCGCATCAGGCTGTCCCGTGCTGGCTCCATGTCAGGTCTTTGTCAAGTCCTTGCCAAGTTCTTACCAGGCCTTGTTGGGAACAGCCAGCATGACGGTTCAGTGGTTCCAGCTGTGCTGTGTCCTGTTCTAAGCCGGAACTGCAGTGGGGGAAGGGATTCTTTCTTGTGGCAATCGGAAGGCAGAATGGAAAATGAGGGGCTTCAGACGGGCTCTTACACCACCCCGTGACTGACGATTGCCCTCGAAAGATCTTCATCAGCAGGGTTCCATGGTGTCGTCGTGGAGTCTTCAGGACTCGTCAAGTGTTGGCAGCACGTCCCAGGGAAAAGAGAAGAGGAAAAGGGAAAGAAGAAACAGGAAAACGAAAACAATCACAACATATCAGTAAACAAATTATAATTAATCCATAAGCAAAATACAATCAGTATTAATTAAATCAATACTAGTTAAACAATAAATTATTGAGATCATAATCAATATGAATCAATTAAACAATAGATTGATCAAATAATTAACCAGTATAATCTATATTAAACAATAATCGATATTACTCAATACAATTTTATCATCAAGAAACAAAAAATAATTTAAAACCGTGATTAGAACAAATCATAAGAGAAAATTATGTAAAACATATCTTCTAACCTTTTCATCTTCTTGTGTCTACAGTCCTGGGAACATCTATAGTGTAAAGAATGTCGGCCAAGTGGTGTGCATTAATTAGAGATGTCAATTTTGTTAGTCGTTTCATCATTCTCCAATTCACAATGAGCAAGATTACTGATCAAACAAAACCAATCATAACTAAAATCCAAAGAACAACAATGGGATGACACAATTTCTTCAGGACACCGGTGGCGGTAAGCGACCACCCGAAAAGGGTATCCCACCACCTGTGCTCGGCATCACTTTTCACCCTTTCTACAACACGATGTATTTCTTGCACATGATGATGAACAGTTACCAGAGTTTTCTGTCCATTCTCCTTGATTTTTCCTAGGATCTCTATCAGATCTTGATGAAGTAATAATTGCTTTACCAGAGTAAGGTTCATCCCAATGGGAGTAGGCGATAGCTTGTGAATCATCGTGAGATTGGATTCTAAAAGTTCATGTGAAGTAACTGGAGCTACAAAAGAAAAATCACATCCTGCAATTTTAGTAAAGCTGCAAGCACAAAAATTTGAATGATTTTTACTAGCTACTACTGTACTTTGTATAAACACAGTATCACAAGCGGTTCTGAAGCAGGCACACCCATTGCCTGTAGATACAAGGACTGTTTCAGAAGTCTCGTTAAGATGACTATCAAAATGACAGCTATTTTGTTCTGTGTCCAGACAAATATCTTGAGCTACAATTGCATTACCTTCACAGATAAACCCTAGTTGTTCTCAGATGGTACAGGACTCTAAATTGACAGTTTGCCATTTGTCATCAATTTGACGGGCCCATTCTCTGTGTTCAGAAGGATAGAAAGTGGGTCCATCATGATTTAATCCTAATGCGATGCTAGGGAATATCAAATGCACTGAGGCATTACTTATGGTCGGCACAAATGCTGGGGTCATAGGTAAAATTCACTAAATTCCACCAGGATTGGAAAACTCTTTCAAAGTCAGTGGCACTGTCCCAGACTATTTTCCTAATTTCAGTCGGAAAAGTGCCTTCTTCACTTTCTCTTCGAATTGCGGCAGCAACTGACTGCATCCATAATTGAGCCTGGATGCAGCTAAGAGCTAAGGAAACATTGCTTTGCGTGGCATTAAGTCCATCAATTATCAATTTGTGGTCTTTCCTATTTACCTTTTCCCAATTTGCTAGAATGTTTGATAGCAACCACTGATGTGTTCCCAAGGCCGATAAGGACGATTGCAGTGGTTGTTGTATTTTGCTTAAATCTTTAGTCGTGGAAGCCAATTTATTCATTTATACTTCTGAATCAATACTATTTAGGATTCCCAATCCTGTTCCCACAAGACCAGTTATGTCTCTTGGCAGCCGGTTTTTAGGAGGCTTCCACTGTCGCAGCCAGGTTGTCCAAGCCTGAAAAGAGGTCTGCAAAAAGGGTGAACAAGCTGGTTGTATTTCTCAGATATTGTTTTGCATCAGCAATTTGACTTGTTTAAGAGACCATAACAGATTAAACAATATCTGTTGTTGGCCAGTTTTCCTGATTCTATATGGTCCAATTTCAAAAATTTTCGGGCTAAGTGTAACCAGTGGTTGGGTGGTAGGTGTCACAACATTAACATCAAGTCCTACTCCAGTATTTGAATCAATACTTTAAACTTAAAAAACAAAAACAAAAACAAAAACAAAACAAACAAACAAACAAAAAAAGTGCTTCAGTATTTTTGGATCAAAACCAAACTACTTCTGCAGTTTGTGTTCATGTGAAATTGCGCCAACAATCCTGTATGCTTGGGTGTGTAACAACCTTTTTGTCCTGAAAGAGATCCTTTCACTTTTTCTGCATGCTACCACAATTAGTTCAGACCACGGCCACTCAGCTGCTTTCTGGCCATGGGGTTGTGGTAGGATGCAGAAAAATATTACCAGTTTGATCATGGATTAGGTGGTCTTCATGTCCCTCGGAGTTCTTCTGAAAAAGTAAACACAACAGAATTCTGCTGCCGAGAGGCAGAAAAGTTAGAATGATGGAATTATCCAGCATCTATTTGTCCAATGCTCTTTGCCTAGAGCACCAGAGGCTTCCCATGCATATTTCTTCAGAGGGGGTTTTAGCACAAGTGCTACTAGTCCTATAGTAAGAGAGGTCCACCAGAACAGGTTGGCCAGGGTCATGAGCTGGATTATTAGGATCATTTGGTACAGAGCATAGGAGTCAGTGTAGATGCAGACCAAAGAGGAATTCTGTGCTTCTCGTTGAAAAACACTCCAGACAGCTATCAGCTCCCCAACGTGTACACTACCTTCTCCCTCTGTAATCATTTGCTCACCAGAGGAAAAGTGGAGGGCTTCTGCCCTATATCTCCATACTTTTCCTTCCCCTTTAGCAGAAGCATCAGTAAACCAAGAGTTTGCTGATTGTTCGGGGCAGAAAGGAGGGCTTACTTTGATTACAGAGGCAAGTTTGTCCAAGCTCTCCGTTTCTTGGACTGCTAAAGTTCCTTCTGTCCTTGAGAAAAAGTTGCAGTAATGTTCAACCTGAGCATACCATTTTCTAACTGAGGCCCTCTCGGCCACCCCGTCAGGAGGGGGGGGTCCCACTAGTGACTGTCTTGATAACCTTGAAGGGGCCTCTCAATACAATTGGTTGTTTTCGTGCAATTTTTTCTACTTCTAGGAAAGCTAAGCTAACCATAAACAATCCTTTTTCCCAGGTAGTGTATCTTTTCTCAGCATCTTTGGAACCACGGGAATCAAAACCAACAGGTCTTGTCGGAGCCTCAGGACCCCGCTGCCATATGTGTACTGACAGCCCTGAGGAGGCAAATGCCCATTCCACCTGGAAAGGATCTGTAGGATGGATAGGGCCCAGTGCTTGATGAGCTGTTGCTTCAAAAATCAGCAATTGCAATGCTGACTCCTGAGAAAGACTCCAATCCCATTTCACCCCTTTCCTCAACAAGTCATAAAGGGGAACAAATGGGTCGTTCTGGTTACTAGGAAATCTATCTGGTCTTTCTACAGGAGATGCAGCTGCTATCGTTTTTGGAAGGAGAATTGCTGTAGGTTTGAGTGATTCTGGAAGCCCACAAATTCAAGGGGTCATTATTTCGGGCTTCACAGGTAATTGCATCAGGGATTCAAAGCCAGGAATTCATTTCTTTTTGTGAGTCATTTGCAGGCAAGCAGCTTTGTGCACATTTTCCAAGAGCTGGTCGGGGGTACTAATTCTAGCTATGGGATCTCCCCTTTCCAAGGGGCTTGTTCCCCCGGCCCAAAAAGCTGCACGCTGTGTCAGGGACCATGTGTCACCTTTCTCTCCTGTTGTTAAGAAGACACCATGTCCCCAGTACCCACTGGCTTCCTGTTCAGTTAATTGGATTTGATCACCACCAGTGAGGGACACCCGGAAAACATATTCTGTTTCTGATTCATGTGGAGGGTGTCCGTATTCCCTTTTAAGCTTAGCTAGCTCGGTGGCAGTGTTTACTTGTGGTGGTATGTGTTTGGTTGTGATGTGAGGTTGGAGATCATCATCACTGAGATAGTTATACACTGAGATAGTTTTAATCAAGGGTCTCAAGTGATGGCAGCAATGTTCCCCACAATTACTTGCTGCTTCAAGTTCTTGATGAGGATAGATTCGTTTAATGTGAGGAGTTTCCTTCTCCTCAGGCTCTGTAGAGGAATCAGCACGATGTGATTTGTTAACATGTTCCTCTGTTAAGGCAGCTCGCAATGCATAGATCACATTTTTTGCTTCATAGAACTGTTTTTGCAAAATTTCAACTAGATTTTGAAGGGAGTCTATTATAGCATGTTCCTCACTTCTTCGCTCGAAGCCATTTTCTATAGCTGCCGTAAGACAAGCTCCCAAAACTGAGCATAAGATCATTTTCTTTTTGCCCAATTTGAATTTTGTTTCATGTTGTAATGAACACACTCTATCAATAACATTTTCTAAGTTCAACCAATTACTCTGTGCCCATTTTTCTCCTTCCGTAGAAGGTTTGGCATTGTGTTTGGCTAGTAGTGCATAAAATTCAGCTTTCATTTCAAGGCTAAGATTGTCACTCATTTTGTGAAGGGACCAAAACCACGACAGGGAGCTACAAACTTAAGTTCCACAAAACTACACAGCCCTCACTGTGTCGCCCTTCGCTTCCCTGGCTGGGTGAAAGGACAATAATCTGCCTGGGAGGCTCTGCTTAGTTGCTTCAAGTTGTCCCTTCCTTCCCAGACCAGATACACACAACAACAAAACAACAGTGTCCCGCCTTTTGCACTAAGGGATCCTTTATGAATTGCCAAAGACAGTGTGGGTGCCTTTTCAGCTGCAACCCTTCTGTCTAGACAGAAATCCTGTCCGTGACGCCAATTTTAATGTCACGATCCGCTTCTTGCGGGGTGTCGTGATGGTTCTTTTCACCGATCCCAAAAGTGCAACAAAGGCAAACAACAAGGGACTGTCAGTTAATCAGAAGAAATGCACCTTTATTAGGGGCCAAAAGAGTAAATGCGATAGTGGGCGATTAGAAAGGAGATAGAAGGATAGAGAGAGAGGAGAGGGCTATGGGAATAGCTACCAACACAGGCGAGATCCTCAGTGCTCCGGACGATGGGGATCCGTCTGTCGTGTCGGGGGAGTCTCCGAAGTTCTGGTCGACTCGGGGCTCCAGTTCTAGTCCACAGAGGAAAGAGGGGGGAACAAGTGTAACAATGAAAGTCCATTGTAATCGCCACGCGGGAACAGGTGAGTCCACAGAAACCACCAAAGCAAGACGAATCCAATGAAGAATAAGTCCATTAAAATTACTGAAGGGAAACAGGTCATGTCATTAGTGGTCAGACCACCAATTTCCCCTCCTCCCCGCAGTAGGGGTCTCAGTCTCAGCCCTTGGGAGGAGGGTTCTCATTCTTTCTTTGTCACAGTGGTAACGAGGCAGATGAAGGGTCTTCAATGAAGGACCACGGGAGTCACCCCAAAAGTTCATTCGGCTTAAGAACGGAGATTAGAAGAGAAGCAGGCCGCGCATCAGGCTGTCCCGTGCTGGCTCCATGTCAGGTCTTTGTCAAGTCCTTGCCAAGTTCTTACCAGGCCTTGTTGGGAACAGCCAGCATGACGGTTCAGTGGTTCCAGCTGTGCTGTGTCCTGTTCTAAGCCGGAACTGCAGTGGGGGAAGGGATTCTTTCTTGTGGCAATCGGAAGGCAGAATGGAAAATGAGGGGCTTCAGACGGGCTCTTACACCACCCCGTGACTGACGATTGCCCTCGAAAGATCTTCATCAGCAGGGTTCCATGGTGTCGTCGTGGAGTCTTCAGGACTCGTCAAGTGTTGGCAGCACGTCCCAGGGAAAAGAGAAGAGGAAAAGGGAAAGAAGAAACAGGAAAACGAAAACAATCACAACATATCAGTAAACAAATTATAATTAATCCATAAGCAAAATACAATCAGTATTAATTAAATCAATACTAGTTAAACAATAAATTATTGAGATCATAATCAATATGAATCAATTAAACAATAGATTGATCAAATAATTAACCAGTATAATCTATATTAAACAATAATCGATATTACTCAATACAATTTTATCATCAAGAAACAAAAAATAATTTAAAACCGTGATTAGAACAAATCATAAGAGAAAATTATGTAAAACATATCTTCTAACCTTTTCATCTTCTTGTGTCTACAGTCCTGGGGACATCTATAGTGTAAAGAATGTCGGCCAAGTGGTGTGCATTAATTAGAGATGTCAATTTTGTTAGTCGTTTCATCATTCTCCAATTCACAATGAGCAAGATTACTGATCAAACAAAACCAATCATAACTAAAATCCAAAGAACAACAATGGGATGACACAATTTCTTCAGGACACCGGTGGCGGTAAGCGACCACCCGAAAAGGGTATCCCACCACCTGTGCTCGGCATCACTTTTCACCCTTTCTACAACACGATGTATTTCTTGCACATGATGATGAACAGTTACCAGAGTTTTCTGTCCATTCTCCTTGATTTTTCCTAGGATCTCTATCAGATCTTGATGAAGTAATAATTGCTTTACCAGAGTAAGGTTCATCCCAATGGGAGTAGGCGATAGCTTGTGAATCATCGTGAGATTGGATTCTAAAAGTTCATGTGAAGTAACTGGAGCTACAAAAGAAAAATCACATCCTGCAATTTTAGTAAAGCTGCAAGCACAAAAATTTGAATGATTTTTACTAGCTACTACTGTACTTTGTATAAACACAGTATCACAAGCGGTTCTGAAGCAGGCACACCCATTGCCTGTAGATACAAGGACTGTTTCAGAAGTCTCGTTAAGATGACTATCAAAATGACAGCTATTTTGTTCTGTGTCCAGACAAATATCTTGAGCTACAATTGCATTACCTTCACAGATAAACCCTAGTTGTTCTCAGATGGTACAGGACTCTAAATTGACAGTTTGCCATTTGTCATCAATTTGACGGGCCCATTCTCTATGTTCAGAAGGATAGAAAGTGGGTCCATCATGATTTAATCCTAATGCGATGCTAGGGAATATCAAATGCACTGAGGCATTACTTATGGTCGGCACAAATGCTGGGGTCATAGGTAAAATTCACTAAATTCCACCAGGATTGGAAAACTCTTTCAAAGTCAGTGGCACTGTCCCAGACTATTTTCCTAATTTCAGTCGGAAAAGTGCCTTCTTCACTTTCTCTTCGAATTGCGGCAGCAACTGACTGCATCCATAATTGAGCCTGGATGCAGCTAAGAGCTAAGGAAACATTGCTTTGCGTGGCATTAAGTCCATCAATTATCAATTTGTGGTCTTTCCTATTTACCTTTTCCCAATTTGCTAGAATGTTTGATAGCAACCACTGATGTGTTCCCAAGGCCGATAAGGACGATTGCAGTGGTTGTTGTATTTTGCTTAAATCTTTAGTCGTGGAAGCCAATTTATTCATTTATACTTCTGAATCAATACTATTTAGGATTCCCAATCCTGTTCCCACAAGACCAGTTATGTCTCTTGGCAGCCGGTTTTTAGGAGGCTTCCACTGTCGCAGCCAGGTTGTCCAAGCCTGAAAAGAGGTCTGCAAAAAGGGTGAACAAGCTGGTTGTATTTCTCAGATATTGTTTTGCATCAGCAATTTGACTTGTTTAAGAGACCATAACAGATTAAACAATATCTGTTGTTGGCCAGTTTTCCTGATTCTATATGGTCCAATTTCAAAAATTTTCGGGCTAAGTGTAACCAGTGGTTGGGTGGTAGGTGTCACAACATTAACATCAAGTCCTACTCCAGTATTTGAATCAATACTTTAAACTTAAAAAACAAAAACAAAAACAAAAACAAAAACAAAACAAACAAACAAAAAAAGTGCTTCAGTATTTTTGGATCAAAACCAAACTACTTCTGCAGTTTGTGTTCATGTGAAATTGCGCCAACAATCCTGTATGCTTGGGTGTGTAACAACCTTTTTGTCCTGAAAGAGATCCTTTCACTTTTTCTGCATGCTACCACAATTAGTTCAGACCACGGCCACTCAGCTGCTTTCTGGCCATGGGGTTGTGGTAGGATGCAGAAAAATATTACCAGTTTGATCATGGATTAGGTGGTCTTCATGTCCCTCGGAGTTCTTCTGAAAAAGTAAACACAACAGAATTCTGCTGCCGAGAGGCAGAAAAGTTAGAATGATGGAATTATCCAGCATCTATTTGTCCAATGCTCTTTGCCTAGAGCACCAGAGGCTTCCCATGCATATTTCTTCAGAGGGGGTTTTAGCACAAGTGCTACTAGTCCTATAGTAAGAGAGGTCCACCAGAACAGGTTGGCCAGGGTCATGAGCTGGATTATTAGGATCATTTGGTACAGAGCATAGGAGTCAGTGTAGATGCAGACCAAAGAGGAATTCTGTGCTTCTCGTTGAAAAACACTCCAGACAGCTATCAGCTCCCCAACGTGTACACTACCTTCTCCCTCTGTAATCATTTGCTCACCAGAGGAAAAGTGGAGGGCTTCTGCCCTATATCTCCATACTTTTCCTTCCCCTTTAGCAGAAGCATCAGTAAACCAAGAGTTTGCTGATTGTTCGGGGCAGAAAGGAGGGCTTACTTTGATTACAGAGGCAAGTTTGTCCAAGCTCTCCGTTTCTTGGACTGCTAAAGTTCCTTCTGTCCTTGAGAAAAAGTTGCAGTAATGTTCAACCTGAGCATACCATTTTCTAACTGAGGCCCTCTCGGCCACCCCGTCAGGAGGGGGGGGTCCCACTAGTGACTGTCTTGATAACCTTGAAGGGGCCTCTCAATACAATTGGTTGTTTTCGTGCAATTTTTTCTACTTCTAGGAAAGCTAAGCTAACCATAAACAATCCTTTTTCCCAGGTAGTGTATCTTTTCTCAGCATCTTTGGAACCACGGGAATCAAAACCAACAGGTCTTGTCGGAGCCTCAGGACCCCGCTGCCATATGTGTACTGACAGCCCTGAGGAGGCAAATGCCCATTCCACCTGGAAAGGATCTGTAGGATGGATAGGGCCCAGTGCTTGATGAGCTGTTGCTTCAAAAATCAGCAATTGCAATGCTGACTCCTGAGAAAGACTCCAATCCCATTTCACCCCTTTCCTCAACAAGTCATAAAGGGGAACAAATGGGTCGTTCTGGTTACTAGGAAATCTATCTGGTCTTTCTACAGGAGATGCAGCTGCTATCGTTTTTGGAAGGAGAATTGCTGTAGGTTTGAGTGATTCTGGAAGCCCACAAATTCAAGGGGTCATTATTTCGGGCTTCACAGGTAATTGCATCAGGGATTCAAAGCCAGGAATTCATTTCTTTTTGTGAGTCATTTGCAGGCAAGCAGCTTTGTGCACATTTTCCAAGAGCTGGTCGGGGGTACTAATTCTAGCTATGGGATCTCCCCTTTCCAAGGGGCTTGTTCCCCCGGCCCAAAAAGCTGCACGCTGTGTCAGGGACCATGTGTCACCTTTCTCTCCTGTTGTTAAGAAGACACCATGTCCCCAGTACCCACTGGCTTCCTGTTCAGTTAATTGGATTTGATCACCACCAGTGAGGGACACCCGGAAAACATATTCTGTTTCTGATTCATGTGGAGGGTGTCCGTATTCCCTTTTAAGCTTAGCTAGCTCGGTGGCAGTGTTTACTTGTGGTGGTATGTGTTTGGTTGTGATGTGAGGTTGGAGATCATCATCACTGAGATAGTTATACACTGAGATAGTTTTAATCAAGGGTCTCAAGTGATGGCAGCAATGTTCCCCACAATTACTTGCTGCTTCAAGTTCTTGATGAGGATAGATTCGTTTAATGTGAGGAGTTTCCTTCTCCTCAGGCTCTGTAGAGGAATCAGCACGATGTGATTTGTTAACATGTTCCTCTGTTAAGGCAGCTCGCAATGCATAGATCACATTTTTTGCTTCATAGAACTGTTTTTGCAAAATTTCAACTAGATTTTGAAGGGAGTCTATTATAGCATGTTCCTCACTTCTTCGCTCGAAGCCATTTTCTATAGCTGCCGTAAGACAAGCTCCCAAAACTGAGCATAAGATCATTTTCTTTTTGCCCAATTTGAATTTTGTTTCATGTTGTAATGAACACACTCTATCAATAACATTTTCTAAGTTCAACCAATTACTCTGTGCCCATTTTTCTCCTTCCGTAGAAGGTTTGGCATTGTGTTTGGCTAGTAGTGCATAAAATTCAGCTTTCATTTCAAGGCTAAGATTGTCACTCATTTTGTGAAGGGACCAAAACCACGACAGGGAGCTACAAACTTAAGTTCCACAAAACTACACAGCCCTCACTGTGTCGCCCTTCGCTTCCCTGGCTGGGTGAAAGGACAATAATCTGCCTGGGAGGCTCTGCTTAGTTGCTTCAAGTTGTCCCTTCCTTCCCAGACCAGATACACACAACAACAAAACAACAGTGTCCCGCCTTTTGCACTAAGGGATCCTTTATGAATTGCCAAAGACAGTGTGGGTGCCTTTTCAGCTGCAACCCTTCTGTCTAGACAGAAATCCTGTCCGTGACGCCAATTTTAATGTCACGATCCGCTTCTTGCGGGGTGTCGTGATGGTTCTTTTCACCGATCCCAAAAGTGCAACAAAGGCAAACAACAAGGGACTGTCAGTTAATCAGAAGAAATGCACCTTTATTAGGGGCCAAAAGAGTAAATGCGATAGTGGGCGATTAGAAAGGAGATAGAAGGATAGAGAGAGAGGAGAGGGCTATGGGAATAGCTACCAACACAGGCGAGATCCTCAGTGCTCCGGACGATGGGGATCCGTCTGTCGTGTCGGGGGAGTCTCCGAAGTTCTGGTCGACTCGGGGCTCCAGTTCTAGTCCACAGAGGAAAGAGGGGGGAACAAGTGTAACAATGAAAGTCCATTGTAATCGCCACGCGGGAACAGGTGAGTCCACAGAAACCACCAAAGCAAGACGAATCCAATGAAGAATAAGTCCATTAAAATTACTGAAGGGAAACAGGTCATGTCATTAGTGGTCAGACCACCAATTTCCCCTCCTCCCCGCAGTAGGGGTCTCAGTCTCAGCCCTTGGGAGGAGGGTTCTCATTCTTTCTTTGTCACAGTGGTAACGAGGCAGATGAAGGGTCTTCAATGAAGGACCACGGGAGTCACCCCAAAAGTTCATTCGGCTTAAGAACGGAGATTAGAAGAGAAGCAGGCCGCACATCAGGCGGTCCCGTGCTGGCTCCATGTCAGGTCTTTGCCAAGTCCTTGCCAACTCTTTGCCAAGTTCTTACCAGGCCTTGTTGGGAACAGCCAGCATGACGGTTCAGTGGTTCCAGCTGTGCTGTGTCCTGTTCTAAGCCGGAACTGCAGTGGGGGAAGGGATTCTTTCTTGTGGCAATCGGAAGGCAGAATGGAAAATGAGGGGCTTCAGACGGGCTCTTACACCACCCTGTGACTGACGATTGCCCTCGAAAGATCTTCATCAGCAGGGTTCCATGGTGTCGTCGTGGAGTCTTCAGGACTCGTCAAGTGTTGGCAGCACGTCCCAGGGAAAAGAGAAGAGGAAAAGGGAAAGAAGAAACAGGAAAACGAAAACAATCACAACATATCAGTAAACAAATTATAATTAATCCATAAGCAAAATACAATCAGTATTAATTAAATCAATACTAGTTAAACAATAAATTATTGAGATCATAATCAATATGAATCAATTAAACAATAGATTGATCAAATAATTAACCAGTATAATCTATATTAAACAATAATCGATATTACTCAATACAATTTTATCATCAAGAAACAAAAAATAATTTAAAACCGTGATTAGAACAAATCATAAGAGAAAATTATGTAAAACATATCTTCTAACCTTTTCATCTTCTTGTGTCTACAGTCCTGGGGACATCTATAGTGTAAAGAATGTCGGCCAAGTGGTGTGCATTAATTAGAGATGTCAATTTTGTTAGTCGTTTCATCATTCTCCAATTCACAATGAGCAAGATTACTGATCAAACAAAACCAATCATAACTAAAATCCAAAGAACAACAATGGGATGACACAATTTCTTCAGGACACCGGTGGCGGTAAGCGACCACCCGAAAAGGGTATCCCACCACCTGTGCTCGGCATCACTTTTCACCCTTTCTACAACACGATGTATTTCTTGCACATGATGATGAACAGTTACCAGAGTTTTCTGTCCATTCTCCTTGATTTTTCCTAGGATCTCTATCAGATCTTGATGAAGTAATAATTGCTTTACCAGAGTAAGGTTCATCCCAATGGGAGTAGGCGATAGCTTGTGAATCATCGTGAGATTGGATTCTAAAAGTTCATGTGAAGTAACTGGAGCTACAAAAGAAAAATCACATCCTGCAATTTTAGTAAAGCTGCAAGCACAAAAATTTGAATGATTTTTACTAGCTACTACTGTACTTTGTATAAACACAGTATCACAAGCGGTTCTGAAGCAGGCACACCCATTGCCTGTAGATACAAGGACTGTTTCAGAAGTCTCGTTAAGATGACTATCAAAATGACAGCTATTTTGTTCTGTGTCCAGACAAATATCTTGAGCTACAATTGCATTACCTTCACAGATAAACCCTAGTTGTTCTCAGATGGTACAGGACTCTAAATTGACAGTTTGCCATTTGTCATCAATTTGACGGGCCCATTCTCTATGTTCAGAAGGATAGAAAGTGGGTCCATCATGATTTAATCCTAATGCGATGCTAGGGAATATCAAATGCACTGAGGCATTACTTATGGTCGGCACAAATGCTGGGGTCATAGGTAAAATTCACTAAATTCCACCAGGATTGGAAAACTCTTTCAAAGTCAGTGGCACTGTCCCAGACTATTTTCCTAATTTCAGTCGGAAAAGTGCCTTCTTCACTTTCTCTTCGAATTGCGGCAGCAACTGACTGCATCCATAATTGAGCCTGGATGCAGCTAAGAGCTAAGGAAACATTGCTTTGCGTGGCATTAAGTCCATCAATTATCAATTTGTGGTCTTTCCTATTTACCTTTTCCCAATTTGCTAGAATGTTTGATAGCAACCACTGATGTGTTCCCAAGGCCGATAAGGACGATTGCAGTGGTTGTTGTATTTTGCTTAAATCTTTAGTCGTGGAAGCCAATTTATTCATTTATACTTCTGAATCAATACTATTTAGGATTCCCAATCCTGTTCCCACAAGACCAGTTATGTCTCTTGGCAGCCGGTTTTTAGGAGGCTTCCACTGTCGCAGCCAGGTTGTCCAAGCCTGAAAAGAGGTCTGCAAAAAGGGTGAACAAGCTGGTTGTATTTCTCAGATATTGTTTTGCATCAGCAATTTGACTTGTTTAAGAGACCATAACAGATTAAACAATATCTGTTGTTGGCCAGTTTTCCTGATTCTATATGGTCCAATTTCAAAAATTTTCGGGCTAAGTGTAACCAGTGGTTGGGTGGTAGGTGTCACAACATTAACATCAAGTCCTACTCCAGTATTTGAATCAATACTTTAAACTTAAAAAACAAAAACAAAAACAAAAACAAAACAAACAAACAAACAAAAAAAGTGCTTCAGTATTTTTGGATCAAAACCAAACTACTTCTACAGTTTGTGTTCATGTGAAATTGCGCCAACAATCCTGTATGCTTGGGTGTGTAACAACCTTTTTGTCCTGAAAGAGATCCTTTCACTTTTTCTGCATGCTACCACAATTAGTTCAGACCACGGCCACTCAGCTGCTTTCTGGCCATGGGGTTGTGGTAGGATGCAGAAAAATATTACCAGTTTGATCATGGATTAGGTGGTCTTCATGTCCCTCGGAGTTCTTCTGAAAAAGTAAACACAACAGAATTCTGCTGCCGAGAGGCAGAAAAGTTAGAATGATGGAATTATCCAGCATCTATTTGTCCAATGCTCTTTGCCTAGAGCACCAGAGGCTTCCCATGCATATTTCTTCAGAGGGGGTTTTAGCACAAGTGCTACTAGTCCTATAGTAAGAGAGGTCCACCAGAACAGGTTGGCCAGGGTCATGAGCTGGATTATTAGGATCATTTGGTACAGAGCATAGGAGTCAGTGTAGATGCAGACCAAAGAGGAATTCTGTGCTTCTCGTTGAAAAACACTCCAGACAGCTATCAGCTCCCCAACGTGTACACTACCTTCTCCCTCTGTAATCATTTGCTCACCAGAGGAAAAGTGGAGGGCTTCTGCCCTATATCTCCATACTTTTCCTTCCCCTTTAGCAGAAGCATCAGTAAACCAAGAGTTTGCTGATTGTTCGGGGCAGAAAGGAGGGCTTACTTTGATTACAGAGGCAAGTTTGTCCAAGCTCTCCGTTTCTTGGACTGCTAAAGTTCCTTCTGTCCTTGAGAAAAAGTTGCAGTAATGTTCAACCTGAGCATACCATTTTCTAACTGAGGCCCTCTCGGCCACCCCGTCAGGAGGGGGGGGTCCCACTAGTGACTGTCTTGATAACCTTGAAGGGGCCTCTCAATACAATTGGTTGTTTTCGTGCAATTTTTTCTACTTCTAGGAAAGCTAAGCTAACCATAAACAATCCTTTTTCCCAGGTAGTGTATCTTTTCTCAGCATCTTTGGAACCACGGGAATCAAAACCAACAGGTCTTGTCGGAGCCTCAGGACCCCGCTGCCATATGTGTACTGACAGCCCTGAGGAGGCAAATGCCCATTCCACCTGGAAAGGATCTGTAGGATGGATAGGGCCCAGTGCTTGATGAGCTGTTGCTTCAAAAATCAGCAATTGCAATGCTGACTCCTGAGAAAGACTCCAATCCCATTTCACCCCTTTCCTCAACAAGTCATAAAGGGGAACAAATGGGTCGTTCTGGTTACTAGGAAATCTATCTGGTCTTTCTACAGGAGATGCAGCTGCTATCGTTTTTGGAAGGAGAATTGCTGTAGGTTTGAGTGATTCTGGAAGCCCACAAATTCAAGGGGTCATTATTTCGGGCTTCACAGGTAATTGCATCAGGGATTCAAAGCCAGGAATTCATTTCTTTTTGTGAGTCATTTGCAGGCAAGCAGCTTTGTGCACATTTTCCAAGAGCTGGTCGGGGGTACTAATTCTAGCTATGGGATCTCCCCTTTCCAAGGGGCTTGTTCCCCCGGCCCAAAAAGCTGCACGCTGTGTCAGGGACCATGTGTCACCTTTCTCTCCTGTTGTTAAGAAGACACCATGTCCCCAGTACCCACTGGCTTCCTGTTCAGTTAATTGGATTTGATCACCACCACTGAGGGACACCCGGAAAACATATTCTGTTTCTGATTCATGTGGAGGGTGTCCGTATTCCCTTTTAAGCTTAGCTAGCTCGGTGGCAGTGTTTACTTGTGGTGGTATGTGTTTGGTTGTGATGTGAGGTTGGAGATCATCATCACTGAGATAGTTATACACTGAGATAGTTTTAATCAAGGGTCTCAAGTGATGGCAGCAATGTTCCCCACAATTACTTGCTGCTTCAAGTTCTTGATGAGGATAGATTCGTTTAATGTGAGGAGTTTCCTTCTCCTCAGGCTCTGTAGAGGAATCAGCACGATGTGATTTGTTAACATGTTCCTCTGTTAAGGCAGCTCGCAATGCATAGATCACATTTTTTGCTTCATAGAACTGTTTTTGCAAAATTTCAACTAGATTTTGAAGGGAGTCTATTATAGCATGTTCCTCACTTCTTCGCTCGAAGCCATTTTCTATAGCTGCCGTAAGACAAGCTCCCAAAACTGAGCATAAGATCATTTTCTTTTTGCCCAATTTGAATTTTGTTTCATGTTGTAATGAACACACTCTATCAATAACATTTTCTAAGTTCAACCAATTACTCTGTGCCCATTTTTCTCCTTCCGTAGAAGGTTTGGCATTGTGTTTGGCTAGTAGTGCATAAAATTCAGCTTTCATTTCAAGGCTAAGATTGTCACTCATTTTGTGAAGGGACCAAAACCACGACAGGGAGCTACAAACTTAAGTTCCACAAAACTACACAGCCCTCACTGTGTCGCCCTTCGCTTCCCTGGCTGGGTGAAAGGACAATAATCTGCCTGGGAGGCTCTGCTTAGTTGCTTCAAGTTGTCCCTTCCTTCCCAGACCAGATACACACAACAACAAAACAACAGTGTCCCGCCTTTTGCACTAAGGGATCCTTTATGAATTGCCAAAGACAGTGTGGGTGCCTTTTCAGCTGCAACCCTTCTGTCTAGACAGAAATCCTGTCCGTGACGCCAATTTTAATGTCACGATCCGCTTCTTGCGGGGTGTCGTGATGGTTCTTTTCACCGATCCCAAAAGTGCAACAAAGGCAAACAACAAGGGACTGTCAGTTAATCAGAAGAAATGCACCTTTATTAGGGGCCAAAAGCGTAAATGCGATAGTGGGCGATTAGAAAGGAGATAGAAGGACAGAGAGAGAGGAGAGGGCTATGGGAATAGCTACCAACACAGGCGAGATCCTCAGTGCTCCGGACGATGGGGATCCGTCTGTCGTGTCGGGGGAGTCTCCGAAGTTCTGGTCGACTCGGGGCTCCAGTTCTAGTCCACAGAGGAAAGAGGGGGGAACAAGTGTAACAATGAAAGTCCATTGTAATCGCCACGCGGGAACAGGTGAGTCCACAGAAACCACCAAAGCAAGACGAATCCAATGAAGAATAAGTCCATTAAAATTACTGAAGGGAAACAGGTCATGTCATTAGTGGTCAGACCACCAATTTCCCCTCCTCCCCGCAGTAGGGGTCTCAGTCTCAGCCCTTGGGAGGAGGGTTCTCATTCTTTCTTTGTCACAGTGGTAACGAGGCAGATGAAGGGTCTTCAATGAAGGACCACGGGAGTCACCCCAAAAGTTCATTCGGCTTAAGAACGGAGATTAGAAGAGAAGCAGGCCGCGCATCAGGCTGTCCCGTGCTGGCTCCATGTCAGGTCTTTGTCAAGTCCTTGCCAAGTTCTTACCAGGCCTTGTTGGGAACAGCCAGCATGACGGTTCAGTGGTTCCAGCTGTGCTGTGTCCTGTTCTAAGCCGGAACTGCAGTGGGGGAAGGGATTCTTTCTTGTGGCAATCGGAAGGCAGAATGGAAAATGAGGGGCTTCAGACGGGCTCTTACACCACCCCGTGACTGACGATTGCCCTCGAAAGATCTTCATCAGCAGGGTTCCATGGTGTCGTCGTGGAGTCTTCAGGACTCGTCAAGTGTTGGCAGCACGTCCCAGGGAAAAGAGAAGAGGAAAAGGGAAAGAAGAAACAGGAAAACGAAAACAATCACAACATATCAGTAAACAAATTATAATTAATCCATAAGCAAAATACAATCAGTATTAATTAAATCAATACTAGTTAAACAATAAATTATTGAGATCATAATCAATATGAATCAATTAAACAATAGATTGATCAAATAATTAACCAGTATAATCTATATTAAACAATAATCGATATTACTCAATACAATTTTATCATCAAGAAACAAAAAATAATTTAAAACCGTGATTAGAACAAATCATAAGAGAAAATTATGTAAAACATATCTTCTAACCTTTTCATCTTCTTGTGTCTACAGTCCTGGGAACATCTATAGTGTAAAGAATGTCGGCCAAGTGGTGTGCATTAATTAGAGATGTCAATTTTGTTAGTCGTTTCATCATTCTCCAATTCACAATGAGCAAGATTACTGATCAAACAAAACCAATCATAACTAAAATCCAAAGAACAACAATGGGATGACACAATTTCTTCAGGACACCGGTGGCGGTAAGCGACCACCCGAAAAGGGTATCCCACCACCTGTGCTCGGCATCACTTTTCACCCTTTCTACAACACGATGTATTTCTTGCACATGATGATGAACAGTTACCAGAGTTTTCTGTCCATTCTCCTTGATTTTTCCTAGGATCTCTATCAGATCTTGATGAAGTAATAATTGCTTTACCAGAGTAAGGTTCATCCCAATGGGAGTAGGCGATAGCTTGTGAATCATCGTGAGATTGGATTCTAAAAGTTCATGTGAAGTAACTGGAGCTACAAAAGAAAAATCACATCCTGCAATTTTAGTAAAGCTGCAAGCACAAAAATTTGAATGATTTTTACTAGCTACTACTGTACTTTGTATAAACACAGTATCACAAGCGGTTCTGAAGCAGGCACACCCATTGCCTGTAGATACAAGGACTGTTTCAGAAGTCTCGTTAAGATGACTATCAAAATGACAGCTATTTTGTTCTGTGTCCAGACAAATATCTTGAGCTACAATTGCATTACCTTCACAGATAAACCCTAGTTGTTCTCAGATGGTACAGGACTCTAAATTGACAGTTTGCCATTTGTCATCAATTTGACGGGCCCATTCTCTGTGTTCAGAAGGATAGAAAGTGGGTCCATCATGATTTAATCCTAATGCGATGCTAGGGAATATCAAATGCACTGAGGCATTACTTATGGTCGGCACAAATGCTGGGGTCATAGGTAAAATTCACTAAATTCCACCAGGATTGGAAAACTCTTTCAAAGTCAGTGGCACTGTCCCAGACTATTTTCCTAATTTCAGTCGGAAAAGTGCCTTCTTCACTTTCTCTTCGAATTGCGGCAGCAACTGACTGCATCCATAATTGAGCCTGGATGCAGCTAAGAGCTAAGGAAACATTGCTTTGCGTGGCATTAAGTCCATCAATTATCAATTTGTGGTCTTTCCTATTTACCTTTTCCCAATTTGCTAGAATGTTTGATAGCAACCACTGATGTGTTCCCAAGGCCGATAAGGACGATTGCAGTGGTTGTTGTATTTTGCTTAAATCTTTAGTCGTGGAAGCCAATTTATTCATTTATACTTCTGAATCAATACTATTTAGGATTCCCAATCCTGTTCCCACAAGACCAGTTATGTCTCTTGGCAGCCGGTTTTTAGGAGGCTTCCACTGTCGCAGCCAGGTTGTCCAAGCCTGAAAAGAGGTCTGCAAAAAGGGTGAACAAGCTGGTTGTATTTCTCAGATATTGTTTTGCATCAGCAATTTGACTTGTTTAAGAGACCATAACAGATTAAACAATATCTGTTGTTGGCCAGTTTTCCTGATTCTATATGGTCCAATTTCAAAAATTTTCGGGCTAAGTGTAACCAGTGGTTGGGTGGTAGGTGTCACAACATTAACATCAAGTCCTACTCCAGTATTTGAATCAATACTTTAAACTTAAAAAACAAAAACAAAAACAAAAACAAAACAAACAAACAAACAAAAAAAGTGCTTCAGTATTTTTGGATCAAAACCAAACTACTTCTACAGTTTGTGTTCATGTGAAATTGCGCCAACAATCCTGTATGCTTGGGTGTGTAACAACCTTTTTGTCCTGAAAGAGATCCTTTCACTTTTTCTGCATGCTACCACAATTAGTTCAGACCACGGCCACTCAGCTGCTTTCTGGCCATGGGGTTGTGGTAGGATGCAGAAAAATATTACCAGTTTGATCATGGATTAGGTGGTCTTCATGTCCCTCGGAGTTCTTCTGAAAAAGTAAACACAACAGAATTCTGCTGCCGAGAGGCAGAAAAGTTAGAATGATGGAATTATCCAGCATCTATTTGTCCAATGCTCTTTGCCTAGAGCACCAGAGGCTTCCCATGCATATTTCTTCAGAGGGGGTTTTAGCACAAGTGCTACTAGTCCTATAGTAAGAGAGGTCCACCAGAACAGGTTGGCCAGGGTCATGAGCTGGATTATTAGGATCATTTGGTACAGAGCATAGGAGTCAGTGTAGATGCAGACCAAAGAGGAATTCTGTGCTTCTCGTTGAAAAACACTCCAGACAGCTATCAGCTCCCCAACGTGTACACTACCTTCTCCCTCTGTAATCATTTGCTCACCAGAGGAAAAGTGGAGGGCTTCTGCCCTATATCTCCATACTTTTCCTTCCCCTTTAGCAGAAGCATCAGTAAACCAAGAGTTTGCTGATTGTTCGGGGCAGAAAGGAGGGCTTACTTTGATTACAGAGGCAAGTTTGTCCAAGCTCTCCGTTTCTTGGACTGCTAAAGTTCCTTCTGTCCTTGAGAAAAAGTTGCAGTAATGTTCAACCTGAGCATACCATTTTCTAACTGAGGCCCTCTCGGCCACCCCGTCAGGAGGGGGGGGTCCCACTAGTGACTGTCTTGATAACCTTGAAGGGGCCTCTCAATACAATTGGTTGTTTTCGTGCAATTTTTTCTACTTCTAGGAAAGCTAAGCTAACCATAAACAATCCTTTTTCCCAGGTAGTGTATCTTTTCTCAGCATCTTTGGAACCACGGGAATCAAAACCAACAGGTCTTGTCGGAGCCTCAGGACCCCGCTGCCATATGTGTACTGACAGCCCTGAGGAGGCAAATGCCCATTCCACCTGGAAAGGATCTGTAGGATGGATAGGGCCCAGTGCTTGATGAGCTGTTGCTTCAAAAATCAGCAATTGCAATGCTGACTCCTGAGAAAGACTCCAATCCCATTTCACCCCTTTCCTCAACAAGTCATAAAGGGGAACAAATGGGTCGTTCTGGTTACTAGGAAATCTATCTGGTCTTTCTACAGGAGATGCAGCTGCTATCGTTTTTGGAAGGAGAATTGCTGTAGGTTTGAGTGATTCTGGAAGCCCACAAATTCAAGGGGTCATTATTTCGGGCTTCACAGGTAATTGCATCAGGGATTCAAAGCCAGGAATTCATTTCTTTTTGTGAGTCATTTGCAGGCAAGCAGCTTTGTGCACATTTTCCAAGAGCTGGTCGGGGGTACTAATTCTAGCTATGGGATCTCCCCTTTCCAAGGGGCTTGTTCCCCCGGCCCAAAAAGCTGCACGCTGTGTCAGGGACCATGTGTCACCTTTCTCTCCTGTTGTTAAGAAGACACCATGTCCCCAGTACCCACTGGCTTCCTGTTCAGTTAATTGGATTTGATCACCACCAGTGAGGGACACCCGGAAAACATATTCTGTTTCTGATTCATGTGGAGGGTGTCCGTATTCCCTTTTAAGCTTAGCTAGCTCGGTGGCAGTGTTTACTTGTGGTGGTATGTGTTTGGTTGTGATGTGAGGTTGGAGATCATCATCACTGAGATAGTTATACACTGAGATAGTTTTAATCAAGGGTCTCAAGTGATGGCAGCAATGTTCCCCACAATTACTTGCTGCTTCAAGTTCTTGATGAGGATAGATTCGTTTAATGTGAGGAGTTTCCTTCTCCTCAGGCTCTGTAGAGGAATCAGCACGATGTGATTTGTTAACATGTTCCTCTGTTAAGGCAGCTCGCAATGCATAGATCACATTTTTTGCTTCATAGAACTGTTTTTGCAAAATTTCAACTAGATTTTGAAGGGAGTCTATTATAGCATGTTCCTCACTTCTTCGCTCGAAGCCATTTTCTATAGCTGCCGTAAGACAAGCTCCCAAAACTGAGCATAAGATCATTTTCTTTTTGCCCAATTTGAATTTTGTTTCATGTTGTAATGAACACACTCTATCAATAACATTTTCTAAGTTCAACCAATTACTCTGTGCCCATTTTTCTCCTTCCGTAGAAGGTTTGGCATTGTGTTTGGCTAGTAGTGCATAAAATTCAGCTTTCATTTCAAGGCTAAGATTGTCACTCATTTTGTGAAGGGACCAAAACCACGACAGGGAGCTACAAACTTAAGTTCCACAAAACTACACAGCCCTCACTGTGTCGCCCTTCGCTTCCCTGGCTGGGTGAAAGGACAATAATCTGCCTGGGAGGCTCTGCTTAGTTGCTTCAAGTTGTCCCTTCCTTCCCAGACCAGATACACACAACAACAAAACAACAGTGTCCCGCCTTTTGCACTAAGGGATCCTTTATGAATTGCCAAAGACAGTGTGGGTGCCTTTTCAGCTGCAACCCTTCTGTCTAGACAGAAATCCTGTCCGTGACGCCAATTTTAATGTCACGATCCGCTTCTTGCGGGGTGTCGTGATGGTTCTTTTCACCGATCCCAAAAGTGCAACAAAGGCAAACAACAAGGGACTGTCAGTTAATCAGAAGAAATGCACCTTTATTAGGGGCCAAAAGCGTAAATGCGATAGTGGGCGATTAGAAAGGAGATAGAAGGACAGAGAGAGAGGAGAGGGCTATGGGAATAGCTACCAACACAGGCGAGATCCTCAGTGCTCCGGACGATGGGGATCCGTCTGTCGTGTCGGGGGAGTCTCCGAAGTTCTGGTCGACTCGGGGCTCCAGTTCTAGTCCACAGAGGAAAGAGGGGGGAACAAGTGTAACAATGAAAGTCCATTGTAATCGCCACGCGGGAACAGGTGAGTCCACAGAAACCACCAAAGCAAGACGAATCCAATGAAGAATAAGTCCATTAAAATTACTGAAGGGAAACAGGTCATGTCATTAGTGGTCAGACCACCAATTTCCCCTCCTCCCCGCAGTAGGGGTCTCAGTCTCAGCCCTTGGGAGGAGGGTTCTCATTCTTTCTTTGTCACAGTGGTAACGAGGCAGATGAAGGGTCTTCAATGAAGGACCACGGGAGTCACCCCAAAAGTTCATTCGGCTTAAGAACGGAGATTAGAAGAGAAGCAGGCCGCGCATCAGGCTGTCCCGTGCTGGCTCCATGTCAGGTCTTTGTCAAGTCCTTGCCAAGTTCTTACCAGGCCTTGTTGGGAACAGCCAGCATGACGGTTCAGTGGTTCCAGCTGTGCTGTGTCCTGTTCTAAGCCGGAACTGCAGTGGGGGAAGGGATTCTTTCTTGTGGCAATCGGAAGGCAGAATGGAAAATGAGGGGCTTCAGACGGGCTCTTACACCACCCCGTGACTGACGATTGCCCTCGAAAGATCTTCATCAG
The DNA here is from genome assembly GCF_024509145.1 of Vidua macroura. NCBI lineage: Eukaryota > Metazoa > Chordata > Aves > Passeriformes > Viduidae > Vidua > Vidua macroura. Next base: position 3,725,720 of record NC_071579.1, on the reverse strand, counting down.
CAGGGTTCCATGGTGTCGTCGTGGAGTCTTCAGGACTCGTCAAGTGTTGGCAGCACGTCCCAGGGAAAAGAGAAGAGGAAAAGGGAAAGAAGAAACAGGAAAACGAAAACAATCACAACATATCAGTAAACAAATTATAATTAATCCATAAGCAAAATACAATCAGTATTAATTAAATCAATACTAGTTAAACAATAAATTATTGAGATCATAATCAATATGAATCAATTAAACAATAGATTGATCAAATAATTAACCAGTATAATCTATATTAAACAATAATCGATATTACTCAATACAATTTTATCATCAAGAAACAAAAAATAATTTAAAACCGTGATTAGAACAAATCATAAGAGAAAATTATGTAAAACATATCTTCTAACCTTTTCATCTTCTTGTGTCTACAGTCCTGGGAACATCTATAGTGTAAAGAATGTCGGCCAAGTGGTGTGCATTAATTAGAGATGTCAATTTTGTTAGTCGTTTCATCATTCTCCAATTCACAATGAGCAAGATTACTGATCAAACAAAACCAATCATAACTAAAATCCAAAGAACAACAATGGGATGACACAATTTCTTCAGGACACCGGTGGCGGTAAGCGACCACCCGAAAAGGGTATCCCACCACCTGTGCTCGGCATCACTTTTCACCCTTTCTACAACACGATGTATTTCTTGCACATGATGATGAACAGTTACCAGAGTTTTCTGTCCATTCTCCTTGATTTTTCCTAGGATCTCTATCAGATCTTGATGAAGTAATAATTGCTTTACCAGAGTAAGGTTCATCCCAATGGGAGTAGGCGATAGCTTGTGAATCATCGTGAGATTGGATTCTAAAAGTTCATGTGAAGTAACTGGAGCTACAAAAGAAAAATCACATCCTGCAATTTTAGTAAAGCTGCAAGCACAAAAATTTGAATGATTTTTACTAGCTACTACTGTACTTTGTATAAACACAGTATCACAAGCGGTTCTGAAGCAGGCACACCCATTGCCTGTAGATACAAGGACTGTTTCAGAAGTCTCGTTAAGATGACTATCAAAATGACAGCTATTTTGTTCTGTGTCCAGACAAATATCTTGAGCTACAATTGCATTACCTTCACAGATAAACCCTAGTTGTTCTCAGATGGTACAGGACTCTAAATTGACAGTTTGCCATTTGTCATCAATTTGACGGGCCCATTCTCTGTGTTCAGAAGGATAGAAAGTGGGTCCATCATGATTTAATCCTAATGCGATGCTAGGGAATATCAAATGCACTGAGGCATTACTTATGGTCGGCACAAATGCTGGGGTCATAGGTAAAATTCACTAAATTCCACCAGGATTGGAAAACTCTTTCAAAGTCAGTGGCACTGTCCCAGACTATTTTCCTAATTTCAGTCGGAAAAGTGCCTTCTTCACTTTCTCTTCGAATTGCGGCAGCAACTGACTGCATCCATAATTGAGCCTGGATGCAGCTAAGAGCTAAGGAAACATTGCTTTGCGTGGCATTAAGTCCATCAATTATCAATTTGTGGTCTTTCCTATTTACCTTTTCCCAATTTGCTAGAATGTTTGATAGCAACCACTGATGTGTTCCCAAGGCCGATAAGGACGATTGCAGTGGTTGTTGTATTTTGCTTAAATCTTTAGTCGTGGAAGCCAATTTATTCATTTATACTTCTGAATCAATACTATTTAGGATTCCCAATCCTGTTCCCACAAGACCAGTTATGTCTCTTGGCAGCCGGTTTTTAGGAGGCTTCCACTGTCGCAGCCAGGTTGTCCAAGCCTGAAAAGAGGTCTGCAAAAAGGGTGAACAAGCTGGTTGTATTTCTCAGATATTGTTTTGCATCAGCAATTTGACTTGTTTAAGAGACCATAACAGATTAAACAATATCTGTTGTTGGCCAGTTTTCCTGATTCTATATGGTCCAATTTCAAAAATTTTCGGGCTAAGTGTAACCAGTGGTTGGGTGGTAGGTGTCACAACATTAACATCAAGTCCTACTCCAGTATTTGAATCAATACTTTCAACTTAAAAAACAAAAACAAAAACAAAAACAAAACAAACAAACAAACAAAAAAAGTGCTTCAGTATTTTTGGATCAAAACCAAACTACTTCTGCAGTTTGTGTTCATGTGAAATTGCGCCAACAATCCTGTATGCTTGGGTGTGTAACAACCTTTTTGTCCTGAAAGAGATCCTTTCACTTTTTCTGCATGCTACCACAATTAGTTCAGACCACGGCCACTCAGCTGCTTTCTGGCCATGGGGTTGTGGTAGGATGCAGAAAAATATTACCAGTTTGATCATGGATTAGGTGGTCTTCATGTCCCTCGGAGTTCTTCTGAAAAAGTAAACACAACAGAATTCTGCTGCCGAGAGGCAGAAAAGTTAGAATGATGGAATTATCCAGCATCTATTTGTCCAATGCTCTTTGCCTAGAGCACCAGAGGCTTCCCATGCATATTTCTTCAGAGGGGGTTTTAGCACAAGTGCTACTAGTCCTATAGTAAGAGAGGTCCACCAGAACAGGTTGGCCAGGGTCATGAGCTGGATTATTAGGATCATTTGGTACAGAGCATAGGAGTCAGTGTAGATGCAGACCAAAGAGGAATTCTGTGCTTCTCGTTGAAAAACACTCCAGACAGCTATCAGCTCCCCAACGTGTACACTACCTTCTCCCTCTGTAATCATTTGCTCACCAGAGGAAAAGTGGAGGGCTTCTGCCCTATATCTCCATACTTTTCCTTCCCCTTTAGCAGAAGCATCAGTAAACCAAGAGTTTGCTGATTGTTCGGGGCAGAAAGGAGGGCTTACTTTGATTACAGAGGCAAGTTTGTCCAAGCTCTCCGTTTCTTGGACTGCTAAAGTTCCTTCTGTCCTTGAGAAAAAGTTGCAGTAATGTTCAACCTGAGCATACCATTTTCTAACTGAGGCCCTCTCGGCCACCCCGTCAGGAGGGGGGGGTCCCACTAGTGACTGTCTTGATAACCTTGAAGGGGCCTCTCAATACAATTGGTTGTTTTCGTGCAATTTTTTCTACTTCTAGGAAAGCTAAGCTAACCATAAACAATCCTTTTTCCCAGGTAGTGTATCTTTTCTCAGCATCTTTGGAACCACGGGAATCAAAACCAACAGGTCTTGTCGGAGCCTCAGGACCCCGCTGCCATATGTGTACTGACAGCCCTGAGGAGGCAAATGCCCATTCCACCTGGAAAGGATCTGTAGGATGGATAGGGCCCAGTGCTTGATGAGCTGTTGCTTCAAAAATCAGCAATTGCAATGCTGACTCCTGAGAAAGACTCCAATCCCATTTCACCCCTTTCCTCAACAAGTCATAAAGGGGAACAAATGGGTCGTTCTGGTTACTAGGAAATCTATCTGGTCTTTCTACAGGAGATGCAGCTGCTATCGTTTTTGGAAGGAGAATTGCTGTAGGTTTGAGTGATTCTGGAAGCCCACAAATTCAAGGGGTCATTATTTCGGGCTTCACAGGTAATTGCATCAGGGATTCAAAGCCAGGAATTCATTTCTTTTTGTGAGTCATTTGCAGGCAAGCAGCTTTGTGCACATTTTCCAAGAGCTGGTCGGGGGTACTAATTCTAGCTATGGGATCTCCCCTTTCCAAGGGGCTTGTTCCCCCGGCCCAAAAAGCTGCACGCTGTGTCAGGGACCATGTGTCACCTTTCTCTCCTGTTGTTAAGAAGACACCATGTCCCCAGTACCCACTGGCTTCCTGTTCAGTTAATTGGATTTGATCACCACCACTGAGGGACACCCGGAAAACATATTCTGTTTCTGATTCATGTGGAGGGTGTCCGTATTCCCTTTTAAGCTTAGCTAGCTCGGTGGCAGTGTTTACTTGTGGTGGTATGTGTTTGGTTGTGATGTGAGGTTGGAGATCATCATCACTGAGATAGTTATACACTGAGATAGTTTTAATCAAGGGTCTCAAGTGATGGCAGCAATGTTCCCCACAATTACTTGCTGCTTCAAGTTCTTGATGAGGATAGATTCGTTTAATGTGAGGAGTTTCCTTCTCCTCAGGCTCTGTAGAGGAATCAGCACGATGTGATTTGTTAACATGTTCCTCTGTTAAGGCAGCTCGCAATGCATAGATCACATTTTTTGCTTCATAGAACTGTTTTTGCAAAATTTCAACTAGATTTTGAAGGGAGTCTATTATAGCATGTTCCTCACTTCTTCGCTCGAAGCCATTTTCTATAGCTGCCGTAAGACAAGCTCCCAAAACTGAGCATAAGATCATTTTCTTTTTGCCCAATTTGAATTTTGTTTCATGTTGTAATGAACACACTCTATCAATAACATTTTCTAAGTTCAACCAATTACTCTGTGCCCATTTTTCTCCTTCCGTAGAAGGTTTGGCATTGTGTTTGGCTAGTAGTGCATAAAATTCAGCTTTCATTTCAAGGCTAAGATTGTCACTCATTTTGTGAAGGGACCAAAACCACGACAGGGAGCTACAAACTTAAGTTCCACAAAACTACACAGCCCTCACTGTGTCGCCCTTCGCTTCCCTGGCTGGGTGAAAGGACAATAATCTGCCTGGGAGGCTCTGCTTAGTTGCTTCAAGTTGTCCCTTCCTTCCCAGACCAGATACACACAACAACAAAACAACAGTGTCCCGCCTTTTGCACTAAGGGATCCTTTATGAATTGCCAAAGACAGTGTGGGTGCCTTTTCAGCTGCAACCCTTCTGTCTAGACAGAAATCCTGTCCGTGACGCCAATTTTAATGTCACGATCCGCTTCTTGCGGGGTGTCGTGATGGTTCTTTTCACCAATCCCAAAAGTGCAACAAAGGCAAACAACAAGGGACTGTCAGTTAATCAGAAGAAATGCACCTTTATTAGGGGCCAAAAGCGTAAATGCGATAGTGGGCGATTAGAAAGGAGATAGAAGGATAGAGAGAGAGGAGAGGGCTATGGGAATAGCTACCAACACAGGCGAGATCCTCAGTGCTCCGGACGATGGGGATCCGTCTGTCGTGTCGGGGGAGTCTCCGAAGTTCTGGTCGACTCGGGGCTCCAGTTCTAGTCCACAGAGGAAAGAGGGGGGAACAAGTGTAACAATGAAAGTCCATTGTAATCGCCACGCGGGAACAGGTGAGTCCACAGAAACCACCAAAGCAAGACGAATCCAATGAAGAATAAGTCCATTAAAATTACTGAAGGGAAACAGGTCATGTCATTAGTGGTCAGACCACCAATTTCCCCTCCTCCCCGCAGTAGGGGTCTCAGTCTCAGCCCTTGGGAGGAGGGTTCTCATTCTTTCTTTGTCACAGTGGTAACGAGGCAGATGAAGGGTCTTCAATGAAGGACCACGGGAGTCACCCCAAAAGTTCATTCGGCTTAAGAACGGAGATTAGAAGAGAAGCAGGCCGCGCATCAGGCTGTCCCGTGCTGGCTCCATGTCAGGTCTTTGTCAAGTCCTTGCCAAGTTCTTACCAGGCCTTGTTGGGAACAGCCAGCATGACGGTTCAGTGGTTCCAGCTGTGCTGTGTCCTGTTCTAAGCCGGAACTGCAGTGGGGGAAGGGATTCTTTCTTGTGGCAATCGGAAGGCAGAATGGAAAATGAGGGGCTTCAGACGGGCTCTTACACCACCCCGTGACTGACGATTGCCCTCGAAAGATCTTCATCAGCAGGGTTCCATGGTGTCGTCGTGGAGTCTTCAGGACTCGTCAAGTGTTGGCAGCACGTCCCAGGGAAAAGAGAAGAGGAAAAGGGAAAGAAGAAACAGGAAAACGAAAACAATCACAACATATCAGTAAACAAATTATAATTAATCCATAAGCAAAATACAATCAGTATTAATTAAATCAATACTAGTTAAACAATAAATTATTGAGATCATAATCAATATGAATCAATTAAACAATAGATTGATCAAATAATTAACCAGTATAATCTATATTAAACAATAATCGATATTACTCAATACAATTTTATCATCAAGAAACAAAAAATAATTTAAAACCGTGATTAGAACAAATCATAAGAGAAAATTATGTAAAACATATCTTCTAACCTTTTCATCTTCTTGTGTCTACAGTCCTGGGAACATCTATAGTGTAAAGAATGTCGGCCAAGTGGTGTGCATTAATTAGAGATGTCAATTTTGTTAGTCGTTTCATCATTCTCCAATTCACAATGAGCAAGATTACTGATCAAACAAAACCAATCATAACTAAAATCCAAAGAACAACAATGGGATGACACAATTTCTTCAGGACACCGGTGGCGGTAAGCGACCACCCGAAAAGGGTATCCCACCACCTGTGCTCGGCATCACTTTTCACCCTTTCTACAACACGATGTATTTCTTGCACATGATGATGAACAGTTACCAGAGTTTTCTGTCCATTCTCCTTGATTTTTCCTAGGATCTCTATCAGATCTTGATGAAGTAATAATTGCTTTACCAGAGTAAGGTTCATCCCAATGGGAGTAGGCGATAGCTTGTGAATCATCGTGAGATTGGATTCTAAAAGTTCATGTGAAGTAACTGGAGCTACAAAAGAAAAATCACATCCTGCAATTTTAGTAAAGCTGCAAGCACAAAAATTTGAATGATTTTTACTAGCTACTACTGTACTTTGTATAAACACAGTATCACAAGCGGTTCTGAAGCAGGCACACCCATTGCCTGTAGATACAAGGACTGTTTCAGAAGTCTCGTTAAGATGACTATCAAAATGACAGCTATTTTGTTCTGTGTCCAGACAAATATCTTGAGCTACAATTGCATTACCTTCACAGATAAACCCTAGTTGTTCTCAGATGGTACAGGACTCTAAATTGACAGTTTGCCATTTGTCATCAATTTGACGGGCCCATTCTCTGTGTTCAGAAGGATAGAAAGTGGGTCCATCATGATTTAATCCTAATGCGATGCTAGGGAATATCAAATGCACTGAGGCATTACTTATGGTCGGCACAAATGCTGGGGTCATAGGTAAAATTCACTAAATTCCACCAGGATTGGAAAACTCTTTCAAAGTCAGTGGCACTGTCCCAGACTATTTTCCTAATTTCAGTCGGAAAAGTGCCTTCTTCACTTTCTCTTCGAATTGCGGCAGCAACTGACTGCATCCATAATTGAGCCTGGATGCAGCTAAGAGCTAAGGAAACATTGCTTTGCGTGGCATTAAGTCCATCAATTATCAATTTGTGGTCTTTCCTATTTACCTTTTCCCAATTTGCTAGAATGTTTGATAGCAACCACTGATGTGTTCCCAAGGCCGATAAGGACGATTGCAGTGGTTGTTGTATTTTGCTTAAATCTTTAGTCGTGGAAGCCAATTTATTCATTTATACTTCTGAATCAATACTATTTAGGATTCCCAATCCTGTTCCCACAAGACCAGTTATGTCTCTTGGCAGCCGGTTTTTAGGAGGCTTCCACTGTCGCAGCCAGGTTGTCCAAGCCTGAAAAGAGGTCTGCAAAAAGGGTGAACAAGCTGGTTGTATTTCTCAGATATTGTTTTGCATCAGCAATTTGACTTGTTTAAGAGACCATAACAGATTAAACAATATCTGTTGTTGGCCAGTTTTCCTGATTCTATATGGTCCAATTTCAAAAATTTTCGGGCTAAGTGTAACCAGTGGTTGGGTGGTAGGTGTCACAACATTAACATCAAGTCCTACTCCAGTATTTGAATCAATACTTTAAACTTAAAAAACAAAAACAAAAACAAAAACAAAACAAACAAACAAACAAAAAAGTGCTTCAGTATTTTTGGATCAAAACCAAACTACTTCTGCAGTTTGTGTTCATGTGAAATTGCGCCAACAATCCTGTATGCTTGGGTGTGTAACAACCTTTTTGTCCTGAAAGAGATCCTTTCACTTTTTCTGCATGCTACCACAATTAGTTCAGACCACGGCCACTCAGCTGCTTTCTGGCCATGGGGTTGTGGTAGGATGCAGAAAAATATTACCAGTTTGATCATGGATTAGGTGGTCTTCATGTCCCTCGGAGTTCTTCTGAAAAAGTAAACACAACAGAATTCTGCTGCCGAGAGGCAGAAAAGTTAGAATGATGGAATTATCCAGCATCTATTTGTCCAATGCTCTTTGCCTAGAGCACCAGAGGCTTCCCATGCATATTTCTTCAGAGGGGGTTTTAGCACAAGTGCTACTAGTCCTATAGTAAGAGAGGTCCACCAGAACAGGTTGGCCAGGGTCATGAGCTGGATTATTAGGATCATTTGGTACAGAGCATAGGAGTCAGTGTAGATGCAGACCAAAGAGGAATTCTGTGCTTCTCGTTGAAAAACACTCCAGACAGCTATCAGCTCCCCAACGTGTACACTACCTTCTCCCTCTGTAATCATTTGCTCACCAGAGGAAAAGTGGAGGGCTTCTGCCCTATATCTCCATACTTTTCCTTCCCCTTTAGCAGAAGCATCAGTAAACCAAGAGTTTGCTGATTGTTCGGGGCAGAAAGGAGGGCTTACTTTGATTACAGAGGCAAGTTTGTCCAAGCTCTCCGTTTCTTGGACTGCTAAAGTTCCTTCTGTCCTTGAGAAAAAGTTGCAGTAATGTTCAACCTGAGCATACCATTTTCTAACTGAGGCCCTCTCGGCCACCCCGTCAGGAGGGGGGGGTCCCACTAGTGACTGTCTTGATAACCTTGAAGGGGCCTCTCAATACAATTGGTTGTTTTCGTGCAATTTTTTCTACTTCTAGGAAAGCTAAGCTAACCATAAACAATCCTTTTTCCCAGGTAGTGTATCTTTTCTCAGCATCTTTGGAACCACGGGAATCAAAACCAACAGGTCTTGTCGGAGCCTCAGGACCCCGCTGCCATATGTGTACTGACAGCCCTGAGGAGGCAAATGCCCATTCCACCTGGAAAGGATCTGTAGGATGGATAGGGCCCAGTGCTTGATGAGCTGTTGCTTCAAAAATCAGCAATTGCAATGCTGACTCCTGAGAAAGACTCCAATCCCATTTCACCCCTTTCCTCAACAAGTCATAAAGGGGAACAAATGGGTCGTTCTGGTTACTAGGAAATCTATCTGGTCTTTCTACAGGAGATGCAGCTGCTATCGTTTTTGGAAGGAGAATTGCTGTAGGTTTGAGTGATTCTGGAAGCCCACAAATTCAAGGGGTCATTATTTCGGGCTTCACAGGTAATTGCATCAGGGATTCAAAGCCAGGAATTCATTTCTTTTTGTGAGTCATTTGCAGGCAAGCAGCTTTGTGCACATTTTCCAAGAGCTGGTCGGGGGTACTAATTCTAGCTATGGGATCTCCCCTTTCCAAGGGGCTTGTTCCCCCGGCCCAAAAAGCTGCACGCTGTGTCAGGGACCATGTGTCACCTTTCTCTCCTGTTGTTAAGAAGACACCATGTCCCCAGTACCCACTGGCTTCCTGTTCAGTTAATTGGATTTGATCACCACCACTGAGGGACACCCGGAAAACATATTCTGTTTCTGATTCATGTGGAGGGTGTCCGTATTCCCTTTTAAGCTTAGCTAGCTCGGTGGCAGTGTTTACTTGTGGTGGTATGTGTTTGGTTGTGATGTGAGGTTGGAGATCATCATCACTGAGATAGTTATACACTGAGATAGTTTTAATCAAGGGTCTCAAGTGATGGCAGCAATGTTCCCCACAATTACTTGCTGCTTCAAGTTCTTGATGAGGATAGATTCGTTTAATGTGAGGAGTTTCCTTCTCCTCAGGCTCTGTAGAGGAATCAGCACGATGTGATTTGTTAACATGTTCCTCTGTTAAGGCAGCTCGCAATGCATAGATCACATTTTTTGCTTCATAGAACTGTTTTTGCAAAATTTCAACTAGATTTTGAAGGGAGTCTATTATAGCATGTTCCTCACTTCTTCGCTCGAAGCCATTTTCTATAGCTGCCGTAAGACAAGCTCCCAAAACTGAGCATAAGATCATTTTCTTTTTGCCCAATTTGAATTTTGTTTCATGTTGTAATGAACACACTCTATCAATAACATTTTCTAAGTTCAACCAATTACTCTGTGCCCATTTTTCTCCTTCCGTAGAAGGTTTGGCATTGTGTTTGGCTAGTAGTGCATAAAATTCAGCTTTCATTTCAAGGCTAAGATTGTCACTCATTTTGTGAAGGGACCAAAACCACGACAGGGAGCTACAAACTTAAGTTCCACAAAACTACACAGCCCTCACTGTGTCGCCCTTCGCTTCCCTGGCTGGGTGAAAGGACAATAATCTGCCTGGGAGGCTCTGCTTAGTTGCTTCAAGTTGTCCCTTCCTTCCCAGACCAGATACACACAACAACAAAACAACAGTGTCCCGCCTTTTGCACTAAGGGATCCTTTATGAATTGCCAAAGACAGTGTGGGTGCCTTTTCAGCTGCAACCCTTCTGTCTAGACAGAAATCCTGTCCGTGACGCCAATTTTAATGTCACGATCCGCTTCTTGCGGGGTGTCGTGATGGTTCTTTTCACCGATCCCAAAAGTGCAACAAAGGCAAACAACAAGGGACTGTCAGTTAATCAGAAGAAATGCACCTTTATTAGGGGCCAAAAGAGTAAATGCGATAGTGGGCGATTAGAAAGGAGATAGAAGGACAGAGAGAGAGGAGAGGGCTATGGGAATAGCTACCAACACAGGCGAGATCCTCAGTGCTCCGGACGATGGGGATCCGTCTGTCGTGTCGGGGGAGTCTCCGAAGTTCTGGTCGACTCGGGGCTCCAGTTCTAGTCCACAGAGGAAAGAGGGGGGAACAAGTGTAACAATGAAAGTCCATTGTAATCGCCACGCGGGAACAGGTGAGTCCACAGAAACCACCAAAGCAAGACGAATCCAATGAAGAATAAGTCCATTAAAATTACTGAAGGGAAACAGGTCATGTCATTAGTGGTCAGACCACCAATTTCCCCTCCTCCCCGCAGTAGGGGTCTCAGTCTCAGCCCTTGGGAGGAGGGTTCTCATTCTTTCTTTGTCACAGTGGTAACGAGGCAGATGAAGGGTCTTCAATGAAGGACCACGGGAGTCACCCCAAAAGTTCATTCGGCTTAAGAACGGAGATTAGAAGAGAAGCAGGCCGCGCATCAGGCTGTCCCGTGCTGGCTCCATGTCAGGTCTTTGTCAAGTCCTTGCCAAGTTCTTACCAGGCCTTGTTGGGAACAGCCAGCATGACGGTTCAGTGGTTCCAGCTGTGCTGTGTCCTGTTCTAAGCCGGAACTGCAGTGGGGGAAGGGATTCTTTCTTGTGGCAATCGGAAGGCAGAATGGAAAATGAGGGGCTTCAGACGGGCTCTTACACCACCCCGTGACTGACGATTGCCCTCGAAAGATCTTCATCAGCAGGGTTCCATGGTGTCGTCGTGGAGTCTTCAGGACTCGTCAAGTGTTGGCAGCACGTCCCAGGGAAAAGAGAAGAGGAAAAGGGAAAGAAGAAACAGGAAAACGAAAACAATCACAACATATCAGTAAACAAATTATAATTAATCCATAAGCAAAATACAATCAGTATTAATTAAATCAATACTAGTTAAACAATAAATTATTGAGATCATAATCAATATGAATCAATTAAACAATAGATTGATCAAATAATTAACCAGTATAATCTATATTAAACAATAATCGATATTACTCAATACAATTTTATCATCAAGAAACAAAAAATAATTTAAAACCGTGATTAGAACAAATCATAAGAGAAAATTATGTAAAACATATCTTCTAACCTTTTCATCTTCTTGTGTCTACAGTCCTGGGGACATCTATAGTGTAAAGAATGTCGGCCAAGTGGTGTGCATTAATTAGAGATGTCAATTTTGTTAGTCGTTTCATCATTCTCCAATTCACAATGAGCAAGATTACTGATCAAACAAAACCAATCATAACTAAAATCCAAAGAACAACAATGGGATGACACAATTTGTTCAGGACACCGGTGGCGGTAAGCGACCACCCGAAAAGGGTATCCCACCACCTGTGCTCGGCATCACTTTTCACCCTTTCTACAACACGATGTATTTCTTGCACATGATGATGAACAGTTACCAGAGTTTTCTGTCCATTCTCCTTGATTTTTCCTAGGATCTCTATCAGATCTTGATGAAGTAATAATTGCTTTACCAGAGTAAGGTTCATCCCAATGGGAGTAGGCGATAGCTTGTGAATCATCGTGAGATTGGATTCTAAAAGTTCATGTGAAGTAACTGGAGCTACAAAAGAAAAATCACATCCTGCAATTTTAGTAAAGCTGCAAGCACAAAAATTTGAATGATTTTTACTAGCTACTACTGTACTTTGTATAAACACAGTATCACAAGCGGTTCTGAAGCAGGCACACCCATTGCCTGTAGATACAAGGACTGTTTCAGAAGTCTCGTTAAGATGACTATCAAAATGACAGCTATTTTGTTCTGTGTCCAGACAAATATCTTGAGCTACAATTGCATTACCTTCACAGATAAACCCTAGTTGTTCTCAGATGGTACAGGACTCTAAATTGACAGTTTGCCATTTGTCATCAATTTGACGGGCCCATTCTCTGTGTTCAGAAGGATAGAAAGTGGGTCCATCATGATTTAATCCTAATGCGATGCTAGGGAATATCAAATGCACTGAGGCATTACTTATGGTCGGCACAAATGCTGGGGTCATAGGTAAAATTCACTAAATTCCACCAGGATTGGAAAACTCTTTCAAAGTCAGTGGCACTGTCCCAGACTATTTTCCTAATTTCAGTCGGAAAAGTGCCTTCTTCACTTTCTCTTCGAATTGCGGCAGCAACTGACTGCATCCATAATTGAGCCTGGATGCAGCTAAGAGCTAAGGAAACATTGCTTTGCGTGGCATTAAGTCCATCAATTATCAATTTGTGGTCTTTCCTATTTACCTTTTCCCAATTTGCTAGAATGTTTGATAGCAACCACTGATGTGTTCCCAAGGCCGATAAGGACGATTGCAGTGGTTGTTGTATTTTGCTTAAATCTTTAGTCGTGGAAGCCAATTTATTCATTTATACTTCTGAATCAATACTATTTAGGATTCCCAATCCTGTTCCCACAAGACCAGTTATGTCTCTTGGCAGCCGGTTTTTAGGAGGCTTCCACTGTCGCAGCCAGGTTGTCCAAGCCCGAAAAGAGGTCTGCAAAAAGGGTGAACAAGCTGGTTGTATTTCTCAGATATTGTTTTGCATCAGCAATTTGACTTGTTTAAGAGACCATAACAGATTAAACAATATCTGTTGTTGGCCAGTTTTCCTGATTCTATATGGTCCAATTTCAAAAATTTTCGGGCTAAGTGTAACCAGTGGTTGGGTGGTAGGTGTCACAACATTAACATCAAGTCCTACTCCAGTATTTGAATCAATACTTTCAACTTAAAAAACAAAAACAAAAACAAAAACAAAACAAACAAACAAACAAAAAAAGTGCTTCAGTATTTTTGGATCAAAACCAAACTACTTCTACAGTTTGTGTTCATGTGAAATTGCGCCAACAATCCTGTATGCTTGGGTGTGTAACAACCTTTTTGTCCTGAAAGAGATCCTTTCACTTTTTCTGCATGCTACCACAATTAGTTCAGACCACGGCCACTCAGCTGCTTTCTGGCCATGGGGTTGTGGTAGGATGCAGAAAAATATTACCAGTTTGATCATGGATTAGGTGGTCTTCATGTCCCTCGGAGTTCTTCTGAAAAAGTAAACACAACAGAATTCTGCTGCCGAGAGGCAGAAAAGTTAGAATGATGGAATTATCCAGCATCTATTTGTCCAATGCTCTTTGCCTAGAGCACCAGAGGCTTCCCATGCATATTTCTTCAGAGGGGGTTTTAGCACAAGTGCTACTAGTCCTATAGTAAGAGAGGTCCACCAGAACAGGTTGGCCAGGGTCATGAGCTGGATTATTAGGATCATTTGGTACAGAGCATAGGAGTCAGTGTAGATGCAGACCAAAGAGGAATTCTGTGCTTCTCGTTGAAAAACACTCCAGACAGCTATCAGCTCCCCAACGTGTACACTACCTTCTCCCTCTGTAATCATTTGCTCACCAGAGGAAAAGTGGAGGGCTTCTGCCCTATATCTCCATACTTTTCCTTCCCCTTTAGCAGAAGCATCAGTAAACCAAGAGTTTGCTGATTGTTCGGGGCAGAAAGGAGGGCTTACTTTGATTACAGAGGCAAGTTTGTCCAAGCTCTCCGTTTCTTGGACTGCTAAAGTTCCTTCTGTCCTTGAGAAAAAGTTGCAGTAATGTTCAACCTGAGCATACCATTTTCTAACTGAGGCCCTCTCGGCCACCCCGTCAGGAGGGGGGGGTCCCACTAGTGACTGTCTTGATAACCTTGAAGGGGCCTCTCAATACAATTGGTTGTTTTCGTGCAATTTTTTCTACTTCTAGGAAAGCTAAGCTAACCATAAACAATCCTTTTTCCCAGGTAGTGTATCTTTTCTCAGCATCTTTGGAACCACGGGAATCAAAACCAACAGGTCTTGTCGGAGCCTCAGGACCCCGCTGCCATATGTGTACTGACAGCCCTGAGGAGGCAAATGCCCATTCCACCTGGAAAGGATCTGTAGGATGGATAGGGCCCAGTGCTTGATGAGCTGTTGCTTCAAAAATCAGCAATTGCAATGCTGACTCCTGAGAAAGACTCCAATCCCATTTCACCCCTTTCCTCAACAAGTCATAAAGGGGAACAAATGGGTCGTTCTGGTTACTAGGAAATCTATCTGGTCTTTCTACAGGAGATGCAGCTGCTATCGTTTTTGGAAGGAGAATTGCTGTAGGTTTGAGTGATTCTGGAAGCCCACAAATTCAAGGGGTCATTATTTCGGGCTTCACAGGTAATTGCATCAGGGATTCAAAGCCAGGAATTCATTTCTTTTTGTGAGTCATTTGCAGGCAAGCAGCTTTGTGCACATTTTCCAAGAGCTGGTCGGGGGTACTAATTCTAGCTATGGGATCTCCCCTTTCCAAGGGGCTTGTTCCCCCGGCCCAAAAAGCTGCACGCTGTGTCAGGGACCATGTGTCACCTTTCTCTCCTGTTGTTAAGAAGACACCATGTCCCCAGTACCCACTGGCTTCCTGTTCAGTTAATTGGATTTGATCACCACCAGTGAGGGACACCCGGAAAACATATTCTGTTTCTGATTCATGTGGAGGGTGTCCGTATTCCCTTTTAAGCTTAGCTAGCTCGGTGGCAGTGTTTACTTGTGGTGGTATGTGTTTGGTTGTGATGTGAGGTTGGAGATCATCATCACTGAGATAGTTATACACTGAGATAGTTTTAATCAAGGGTCTCAAGTGATGGCAGCAATGTTCCCCACAATTACTTGCTGCTTCAAGTTCTTGATGAGGATAGATTCGTTTAATGTGAGGAGTTTCCTTCTCCTCAGGCTCTGTAGAGGAATCAGCACGATGTGATTTGTTAACATGTTCCTCTGTTAAGGCAGCTCGCAATGCATAGATCACATTTTTTGCTTCATAGAACTGTTTTTGCAAAATTTCAACTAGATTTTGAAGGGAGTCTATTATAGCATGTTCCTCACTTCTTCGCTCGAAGCCATTTTCTATAGCTGCCGTAAGACAAGCTCCCAAAACTGAGCATAAGATCATTTTCTTTTTGCCCAATTTGAATTTTGTTTCATGTTGTAATGAACACACTCTATCAATAACATTTTCTAAGTTCAACCAATTACTCTGTGCCCATTTTTCTCCTTCCGTAGAAGGTTTGGCATTGTGTTTGGCTAGTAGTGCATAAAATTCAGCTTTCATTTCAAGGCTAAGATTGTCACTCATTTTGTGAAGGGACCAAAACCACGACAGGGAGCTACAAACTTAAGTTCCACAAAACTACACAGCCCTCACTGTGTCGCCCTTCGCTTCCCTGGCTGGGTGAAAGGACAATAATCTGCCTGGGAGGCTCTGCTTAGTTGCTTCAAGTTGTCCCTTCCTTCCCAGACCAGATAGACACAACAACAAAACAACAGTGTCCCGCCTTTTGCACTAAGGGATCCTTTATGAATTGCCAAAGACAGCGTGGGTGCCTTTTCAGCTGCAACCCTTCTGTCTAGACAGAAATCCTGTCCGTGACGCCAATTTTAATGTCACGATCCGCTTCTTGCGGGGTGTCGTGATGGTTCTTTTCACCGATCCCAAAAGTGCAACAAAGGCAAACAACAAGGGACTGTCAGTTAATCAGAAGAAATGCACCTTTATTAGGGGCCAAAAGAGTAAATGCGATAGTGGGCGATTAGAAAGGAGATAGAAGGACAGAGAGAGAGGAGAGGGCTATGGGAATAGCTACCAACACAGGCGAGATCCTCAGTGCTCCGGACGATGGGGATCCGTCTGTCGTGTCGGGGGAGTCTCCGAAGTTCTGGTCGACTCGGGGCTCCAGTTCTAGTCCACAGAGGAAAGAGGGGGGAACAAGTGTAACAATGAAAGTCCATTGTAATCGCCACGCGGGAACAGGTGAGTCCACAGAAACCACCAAAGCAAGACGAATCCAATGAAGAATAAGTCCATTAAAATTACTGAAGGGAAACAGGTCATGTCATTAGTGGTCAGACCACCAATTTCCCCTCCTCCCCGCAGTAGGGGTCTCAGTCTCAGCCCTTGGGAGGAGGGTTCTCATTCTTTCTTTGTCACAGTGGTAACGAGGCAGATGAAGGGTCTTCAATGAAGGACCACGGGAGTCACCCCAAAAGTTCATTCGGCTTAAGAACGGAGATTAGAAGAGAAGCAGGCCGCGCATCAGGCTGTCCCGTGCTGGCTCCATGTCAGGTCTTTGTCAAGTCCTTGCCAAGTTCTTACCAGGCCTTGTTGGGAACAGCCAGCATGACGGTTCAGTGGTTCCAGCTGTGCTGTGTCCTGTTCTAAGCCGGAACTGCAGTGGGGGAAGGGATTCTTTCTTGTGGCAATCGGAAGGCAGAATGGAAAATGAGGGGCTTCAGACGGGCTCTTACACCACCCCGTGACTGACGATTGCCCTCGAAAGATCTTCATCAGCAGGGTTCCATGGTGTCGTCGTGGAGTCTTCAGGACTCGTCAAGTGTTGGCAGCACGTCCCAGGGAAAAGAGAAGAGGAAAAGGGAAAGAAGAAACAGGAAAACGAAAACAATCACAACATATCAGTAAACAAATTATAATTAATCCATAAGCAAAATACAATCAGTATTAATTAAATCAATACTAGTTAAACAATAAATTATTGAGATCATAATCAATATGAATCAATTAAACAATAGATTGATCAAATAATTAACCAGTATAATCTATATTAAACAATAATCGATATTACTCAATACAATTTTATCATCAAGAAACAAAAAATAATTTAAAACCGTGATTAGAACAAATCATAAGAGAAAATTATGTAAAACATATCTTCTAACCTTTTCATCTTCTTGTGTCTACAGTCCTGGGAACATCTATAGTGTAAAGAATGTCGGCCAAGTGGTGTGCATTAATTAGAGATGTCAATTTTGTTAGTCGTTTCATCATTCTCCAATTCACAATGAGCAAGATTACTGATCAAACAAAACCAATCATAACTAAAATCCAAAGAACAACAATGGGATGACACAATTTCTTCAGGACACCGGTGGCGGTAAGCGACCACCCGAAAAGGGTATCCCACCACCTGTGCTCGGCATCACTTTTCACCCTTTCTACAACACGATGTATTTCTTGCACATGATGATGAACAGTTACCAGAGTTTTCTGTCCATTCTCCTTGATTTTTCCTAGGATCTCTATCAGATCTTGATGAAGTAATAATTGCTTTACCAGAGTAAGGTTCATCCCAATGGGAGTAGGCGATAGCTTGTGAATCATCGTGAGATTGGATTCTAAAAGTTCATGTGAAGTAACTGGAGCTACAAAAGAAAAATCACATCCTGCAATTTTAGTAAAGCTGCAAGCACAAAAATTTGAATGATTTTTACTAGCTACTACTGTACTTTGTATAAACACAGTATCACAAGCGGTTCTGAAGCAGGCACACCCATTGCCTGTAGATACAAGGACTGTTTCAGAAGTCTCGTTAAGATGACTATCAAAATGACAGCTATTTTGTTCTGTGTCCAGACAAATATCTTGAGCTACAATTGCATTACCTTCACAGATAAACCCTAGTTGTTCTCAGATGGTACAGGACTCTAAATTGACAGTTTGCCATTTGTCATCAATTTGACGGGCCCATTCTCTGTGTTCAGAAGGATAGAAAGTGGGTCCATCATGATTTAATCCTAATGCGATGCTAGGGAATATCAAATGCACTGAGGCATTACTTATGGTCGGCACAAATGCTGGGGTCATAGGTAAAATTCACTAAATTCCACCAGGATTGGAAAACTCTTTCAAAGTCAGTGGCACTGTCCCAGACTATTTTCCTAATTTCAGTCGGAAAAGTGCCTTCTTCACTTTCTCTTCGAATTGCGGCAGCAACTGACTGCATCCATAATTGAGCCTGGATGCAGCTAAGAGCTAAGGAAACATTGCTTTGCGTGGCATTAAGTCCATCAATTATCAATTTGTGGTCTTTCCTATTTACCTTTTCCCAATTTGCTAGAATGTTTGATAGCAACCACTGATGTGTTCCCAAGGCCGATAAGGACGATTGCAGTGGTTGTTGTATTTTGCTTAAATCTTTAGTCGTGGAAGCCAATTTATTCATTTATACTTCTGAATCAATACTATTTAGGATTCCCAATCCTGTTCCCACAAGACCAGTTATGTCTCTTGGCAGCCGGTTTTTAGGAGGCTTCCACTGTCGCAGCCAGGTTGTCCAAGCCTGAAAAGAGGTCTGCAAAAAGGGTGAACAAGCTGGTTGTATTTCTCAGATATTGTTTTGCATCAGCAATTTGACTTGTTTAAGAGACCATAACAGATTAAACAATATCTGTTGTTGGCCAGTTTTCCTGATTCTATATGGTCCAATTTCAAAAATTTTCGGGCTAAGTGTAACCAGTGGTTGGGTGGTAGGTGTCACAACATTAACATCAAGTCCTACTCCAGTATTTGAATCAATACTTTCAACTTAAAAAACAAAAACAAAAACAAAAACAAAACAAACAAACAAACAAAAAAAGTGCTTCAGTATTTTTGGATCAAAACCAAACTACTTCTACAGTTTGTGTTCATGTGAAATTGCGCCAACAATCCTGTATGCTTGGGTGTGTAACAACCTTTTTGTCCTGAAAGAGATCCTTTCACTTTTTCTGCATGCTACCACAATTAGTTCAGACCACGGCCACTCAGCTGCTTTCTGGCCATGGGGTTGTGGTAGGATGCAGAAAAATATTACCAGTTTGATCATGGATTAGGTGGTCTTCATGTCCCTCGGAGTTCTTCTGAAAAAGTAAACACAACAGAATTCTGCTGCCGAGAGGCAGAAAAGTTAGAATGATGGAATTATCCAGCATCTATTTGTCCAATGCTCTTTGCCTAGAGCACCAGAGGCTTCCCATGCATATTTCTTCAGAGGGGGTTTTAGCACAAGTGCTACTAGTCCTATAGTAAGAGAGGTCCACCAGAACAGGTTGGCCAGGGTCATGAGCTGGATTATTAGGATCATTTGGTACAGAGCATAGGAGTCAGTGTAGATGCAGACCAAAGAGGAATTCTGTGCTTCTCGTTGAAAAACACTCCAGACAGCTATCAGCTCCCCAACGTGTACACTACCTTCTCCCTCTGTAATCATTTGCTCACCAGAGGAAAAGTGGAGGGCTTCTGCCCTATATCTCCATACTTTTCCTTCCCCTTTAGCAGAAGCATCAGTAAACCAAGAGTTTGCTGATTGTTCGGGGCAGAAAGGAGGGCTTACTTTGATTACAGAGGCAAGTTTGTCCAAGCTCTCCGTTTCTTGGACTGCTAAAGTTCCTTCTGTCCTTGAGAAAAAGTTGCAGTAATGTTCAACCTGAGCATACCATTTTCTAACTGAGGCCCTCTCGGCCACCCCGTCAGGAGGGGGGGTCCCACTAGTGACTGTCTTGATAACCTTGAAGGGGCCTCTCAATACAATTGGTTGTTTTCGTGCAATTTTTTCTACTTCTAGGAAAGCTAAGCTAACCATCAACAATCCTTTTTCCCAGGTAGTGTATCTTTTCTCAGCATCTTTGGAACCACGGGAATCAAAACCAACAGGTCTTGTCGGAGCCTCAGGACCCCGCTGCCATATGTGTACTGACAGCCCTGAGGAGGCAAATGCCCATTCCACCTGGAAAGGATCTGTAGGATGGATAGGGCCCAGTGCTTGATGAGCTGTTGCTTCAAAAATCAGCAATTGCAATGCTGACTCCTGAGAAAGACTCCAATCCCATTTCACCCCTTTCCTCAACAAGTCATAAAGGGGAACAAATGGGTCGTTCTGGTTACTAGGAAATCTATCTGGTCTTTCTACAGGAGATGCAGCTGCTATCGTTTTTGGAAGGAGAATTGCTGTAGGTTTGAGTGATTCTGGAAGCCCACAAATTCAAGGGGTCATTATTTCGGGCTTCACAGGTAATTGCATCAGGGATTCAAAGCCAGGAATTCATTTCTTTTTGTGAGTCATTTGCAGGCAAGCAGCTTTGTGCACATTTTCCAAGAGCTGGTCGGGGGTACTAATTCTAGCTATGGGATCTCCCCTTTCCAAGGGGCTTGTTCCCCCGGCCCAAAAAGCTGCACGCTGTGTCAGGGACCATGTGTCACCTTTCTCTCCTGTTGTTAAGAAGACACCATGTCCCCAGTACCCACTGGCTTCCTGTTCAGTTAATTGGATTTGATCACCACCAGTGAGGGACACCCGGAAAACATATTCTGTTTCTGATTCATGTGGAGGGTGTCCGTATTCCCTTTTAAGCTTAGCTAGCTCGGTGGCAGTGTTTACTTGTGGTGGTATGTGTTTGGTTGTGATGTGAGGTTGGAGATCATCATCACTGAGATAGTTATACACTGAGATAGTTTTAATCAAGGGTCTCAAGTGATGGCAGCAATGTTCCCCACAATTACTTGCTGCTTCAAGTTCTTGATGAGGATAGATTCGTTTAATGTGAGGAGTTTCCTTCTCCTCAGGCTCTGTAGAGGAATCAGCACGATGTGATTTGTTAACATGTTCCTCTGTTAAGGCAGCTCGCAATGCATAGATCACATTTTTTGCTTCATAGAACTGTTTTTGCAAAATTTCAACTAGATTTTGAAGGGAGTCTATTATAGCATGTTCCTCACTTCTTCGCTCGAAGCCATTTTCTATAGCTGCCGTAAGACAAGCTCCCAAAACTGAGCATAAGATCATTTTCTTTTTGCCCAATTTGAATTTTGTTTCATGTTGTAATGAACACACTCTATCAATAACATTTTCTAAGTTCAACCAATTACTCTGTGCCCATTTTTCTCCTTCCGTAGAAGGTTTGGCATTGTGTTTGGCTAGTAGTGCATAAAATTCAGCTTTCATTTCAAGGCTAAGATTGTCACTCATTTTGTGAAGGGACCAAAACCACGACAGGGAGCTACAAACTTAAGTTCCACAAAACTACACAGCCCTCACTGTGTCGCCCTTCGCTTCCCTGGCTGGGTGAAAGGACAATAATCTGCCTGGGAGGCTCTGCTTAGTTGCTTCAAGTTGTCCCTTCCTTCCCAGACCAGATACACACAACAACAAAACAACAGTGTCCCGCCTTTTGCACTAAGGGATCCTTTATGAATTGCCAAAGACAGTGTGGGTGCCTTTTCAGCTGCAACCCTTCTGTCTAGACAGAAATCCTGTCCGTGACGCCAATTTTAATGTCACGATCCGCTTCTTGCGGGGTGTCGTGATGGTTCTTTTCACCAATCCCAAAAGTGCAACAAAGGCAAACAACAAGGGACTGTCAGTTAATCAGAAGAAATGCACCTTTATTAGGGGCCAAAAGAGTAAATGCGATAGTGGGCGATTAGAAAGGAGATAGAAGGACAGAGAGAGAGGAGAGGGCTATGGGAATAGCTACCAACACAGGCGAGATCCTCAGTGGTCCGGACGATGGGGATCCGTCTGTCGTGTCGGGGGAGTCTCCGAAGTTCTGGTCGACTCGGGGCTCCAGTTCTAGTCCACAGAGGAAAGAGGGGGGAACAAGTGTAACAATGAAAGTCCATTGTAATCCCCACGCGGGAACAGGTGAGTCCACAGAAACCACCAAAGCAAGACGAATCCAATGAAGAATAAGTCCATTAAAATTACTGAAGGGAAACAGGTCATGTCATTAGTGGTCAGACCACCAATTTCCCCTCCTCCCCGCAGTAGGGGTCTCAGTCTCAGCCCTTGGGAGGAGGGTTCTCATTCTTTCTTTGTCACAGTGGTAACGAGGCAGATGAAGGGTCTTCAATGAAGGACCACGGGAGTCACCCCAAAAGTTCATTCGGCTTAAGAACGGAGATTAGAAGAGAAGCAGGCCGCGCATCAGGCTGTCCCGTGCTGGCTCCATGTCAGGTCTTTGTCAAGTCCTTGCCAAGTTCTTACCAGGCCTTGTTGGGAACAGCCAGCATGACGGTTCAGTGGTTCCAGCTGTGCTGTGTCCTGTTCTAAGCCGGAACTGCAGTGGGGGAAGGGATTCTTTCTTGTGGCAATCGGAAGGCAGAATGGAAAATGAGGGGCTTCAGACGGGCTCTTACACCACCCCGTGACTGACGATTGCCCTCGAAAGATCTTCATCAGCAGGGTTCCATGGTGTCGTCGTGGAGTCTTCAGGACTCGTCAAGTGTTGGCAGCACGTCCCAGGGAAAAGAGAAGAGGAAAAGGGAAAGAAGAAACAGGAAAACGAAAACAATCACAACATATCAGTAAACAAATTATAATTAATCCATAAGCAAAATACAATCAGTATTAATTAAATCAATACTAGTTAAACAATAAATTATTGAGATCATAATCAATATGAATCAATTAAACAATAGATTGATCAAATAATTAACCAGTATAATCTATATTAAACAATAATCGATATTACTCAATACAATTTTATCATCAAGAAACAAAAAATAATTTAAAACCGTGATTAGAACAAATCATAAGAGAAAATTATGTAAAACATATCTTCTAACCTTTTCATCTTCTTGTGTCTACAGTCCTGGGAACATCTATAGTGTAAAGAATGTCGGCCAAGTGGTGTGCATTAATTAGAGATGTCAATTTTGTTAGTCGTTTCATCATTCTCCAATTCACAATGAGCAAGATTACTGATCAAACAAAACCAATCATAACTAAAATCCAAAGAACAACAATGGGATGACACAATTTCTTCAGGACACCGGTGGCGGTAAGCGACCACCCGAAAAGGGTATCCCACCACCTGTGCTCGGCATCACTTTTCACCCTTTCTACAACACGATGTATTTCTTGCACATGATGATGAACAGTTACCAGAGTTTTCTGTCCATTCTCCTTGATTTTTCCTAGGATCTCTATCAGATCTTGATGAAGTAATAATTGCTTTACCAGAGTAAGGTTCATCCCAATGGGAGTAGGCGATAGCTTGTGAATCATCGTGAGATTGGATTCTAAAAGTTCATGTGAAGTAACTGGAGCTACAAAAGAAAAATCACATCCTGCAATTTTAGTAAAGCTGCAAGCACAAAAATTTGAATGATTTTTACTAGCTACTACTGTACTTTGTATAAACACAGTATCACAAGCGGTTCTGAAGCAGGCACACCCATTGCCTGTAGATACAAGGACTGTTTCAGAAGTCTCGTTAAGATGACTATCAAAATGACAGCTATTTTGTTCTGTGTCCAGACAAATATCTTGAGCTACAATTGCATTACCTTCACAGATAAACCCTAGTTGTTCTCAGATGGTA
The DNA here is from genome assembly GCF_024509145.1 of Vidua macroura. NCBI lineage: Eukaryota > Metazoa > Chordata > Aves > Passeriformes > Viduidae > Vidua > Vidua macroura. The sequence continues at coordinate 3,701,926 of NC_071579.1, read as the reverse complement.
CAGGACTCTAAATTGACAGTTTGCCATTTGTCATCAATTTGACGGGCCCATTCTCTGTGTTCAGAAGGATAGAAAGTGGGTCCATCATGATTTAATCCTAATGCGATGCTAGGGAATATCAAATGCACTGAGGCATTACTTATGGTCGGCACAAATGCTGGGGTCATAGGTAAAATTCACTAAATTCCACCAGGATTGGAAAACTCTTTCAAAGTCAGTGGCACTGTCCCAGACTATTTTCCTAATTTCAGTCGGAAAAGTGCCTTCTTCACTTTCTCTTCGAATTGCGGCAGCAACTGACTGCATCCATAATTGAGCCTGGATGCAGCTAAGAGCTAAGGAAACATTGCTTTGCGTGGCATTAAGTCCATCAATTATCAATTTGTGGTCTTTCCTATTTACCTTTTCCCAATTTGCTAGAATGTTTGATAGCAACCACTGATGTGTTCCCAAGGCCGATAAGGACGATTGCAGTGGTTGTTGTATTTTGCTTAAATCTTTAGTCGTGGAAGCCAATTTATTCATTTATACTTCTGAATCAATACTATTTAGGATTCCCAATCCTGTTCCCACAAGACCAGTTATGTCTCTTGGCAGCCGGTTTTTAGGAGGCTTCCACTGTCGCAGCCAGGTTGTCCAAGCCTGAAAAGAGGTCTGCAAAAAGGGTGAACAAGCTGGTTGTATTTCTCAGATATTGTTTTGCATCAGCAATTTGACTTGTTTAAGAGACCATAACAGATTAAACAATATCTGTTGTTGGCCAGTTTTCCTGATTCTATATGGTCCAATTTCAAAAATTTTCGGGCTAAGTGTAACCAGTGGTTGGGTGGTAGGTGTCACAACATTAACATCAAGTCCTACTCCAGTATTTGAATCAATACTTTAAACTTAAAAAACAAAAACAAAAACAAAAACAAAACAAACAAACAAACAAAAAAAGTGCTTCAGTATTTTTGGATCAAAACCAAACTACTTCTACAGTTTGTGTTCATGTGAAATTGCGCCAACAATCCTGTATGCTTGGGTGTGTAACAACCTTTTTGTCCTGAAAGAGATCCTTTCACTTTTTCTGCATGCTACCACAATTAGTTCAGACCACGGCCACTCAGCTGCTTTCTGGCCATGGGGTTGTGGTAGGATGCAGAAAAATATTACCAGTTTGATCATGGATTAGGTGGTCTTCATGTCCCTCGGAGTTCTTCTGAAAAAGTAAACACAACAGAATTCTGCTGCCGAGAGGCAGAAAAGTTAGAATGATGGAATTATCCAGCATCTATTTGTCCAATGCTCTTTGCCTAGAGCACCAGAGGCTTCCCATGCATATTTCTTCAGAGGGGGTTTTAGCACAAGTGCTACTAGTCCTATAGTAAGAGAGGTCCACCAGAACAGGTTGGCCAGGGTCATGAGCTGGATTATTAGGATCATTTGGTACAGAGCATAGGAGTCAGTGTAGATGCAGACCAAAGAGGAATTCTGTGCTTCTCGTTGAAAAACACTCCAGACAGCTATCAGCTCCCCAACGTGTACACTACCTTCTCCCTCTGTAATCATTTGCTCACCAGAGGAAAAGTGGAGGGCTTCTGCCCTATATCTCCATACTTTTCCTTCCCCTTTAGCAGAAGCATCAGTAAACCAAGAGTTTGCTGATTGTTCGGGGCAGAAAGGAGGGCTTACTTTGATTACAGAGGCAAGTTTGTCCAAGCTCTCCGTTTCTTGGACTGCTAAAGTTCCTTCTGTCCTTGAGAAAAAGTTGCAGTAATGTTCAACCTGAGCATACCATTTTCTAACTGAGGCCCTCTCGGCCACCCCGTCAGGAGGGGGGGTCCCACTAGTGACTGTCTTGATAACCTTGAAGGGGCCTCTCAATACAATTGGTTGTTTTCGTGCAATTTTTTCTACTTCTAGGAAAGCTAAGCTAACCATCAACAATCCTTTTTCCCAGGTAGTGTATCTTTTCTCAGCATCTTTGGAACCACGGGAATCAAAACCAACAGGTCTTGTCGGAGCCTCAGGACCCCGCTGCCATATGTGTACTGACAGCCCTGAGGAGGCAAATGCCCATTCCACCTGGAAAGGATCTGTAGGATGGATAGGGCCCAGTGCTTGATGAGCTGTTGCTTCAAAAATCAGCAATTGCAATGCTGACTCCTGAGAAAGACTCCAATCCCATTTCACCCCTTTCCTCAACAAGTCATAAAGGGGAACAAATGGGTCGTTCTGGTTACTAGGAAATCTATCTGGTCTTTCTACAGGAGATGCAGCTGCTATCGTTTTTGGAAGGAGAATTGCTGTAGGTTTGAGTGATTCTGGAAGCCCACAAATTCAAGGGGTCATTATTTCGGGCTTCACAGGTAATTGCATCAGGGATTCAAAGCCAGGAATTCATTTCTTTTTGTGAGTCATTTGCAGGCAAGCAGCTTTGTGCACATTTTCCAAGAGCTGGTCGGGGGTACTAATTCTAGCTATGGGATCTCCCCTTTCCAAGGGGCTTGTTCCCCCGGCCCAAAAAGCTGCACGCTGTGTCAGGGACCATGTGTCACCTTTCTCTCCTGTTGTTAAGAAGACACCATGTCCCCAGTACCCACTGGCTTCCTGTTCAGTTAATTGGATTTGATCACCACCACTGAGGGACACCCGGAAAACATATTCTGTTTCTGATTCATGTGGAGGGTGTCCGTATTCCCTTTTAAGCTTAGCTAGCTCGGTGGCAGTGTTTACTTGTGGTGGTATGTGTTTGGTTGTGATGTGAGGTTGGAGATCATCATCACTGAGATAGTTATACACTGAGATAGTTTTAATCAAGGGTCTCAAGTGATGGCAGCAATGTTCCCCACAATTACTTGCTGCTTCAAGTTCTTGATGAGGATAGATTCGTTTAATGTGAGGAGTTTCCTTCTCCTCAGGCTCTGTAGAGGAATCAGCACGATGTGATTTGTTAACATGTTCCTCTGTTAAGGCAGCTCGCAATGCATAGATCACATTTTTTGCTTCATAGAACTGTTTTTGCAAAATTTCAACTAGATTTTGAAGGGAGTCTATTATAGCATGTTCCTCACTTCTTCGCTCGAAGCCATTTTCTATAGCTGCCGTAAGACAAGCTCCCAAAACTGAGCATAAGATCATTTTCTTTTTGCCCAATTTGAATTTTGTTTCATGTTGTAATGAACACACTCTATCAATAACATTTTCTAAGTTCAACCAATTACTCTGTGCCCATTTTTCTCCTTCCGTAGAAGGTTTGGCATTGTGTTTGGCTAGTAGTGCATAAAATTCAGCTTTCATTTCAAGGCTAAGATTGTCACTCATTTTGTGAAGGGACCAAAACCACGACAGGGAGCTACAAACTTAAGTTCCACAAAACTACACAGCCCTCACTGTGTCGCCCTTCGCTTCCCTGGCTGGGTGAAAGGACAATAATCTGCCTGGGAGGCTCTGCTTAGTTGCTTCAAGTTGTCCCTTCCTTCCCAGACCAGATACACACAACAACAAAACAACAGTGTCCCGCCTTTTGCACTAAGGGATCCTTTATGAATTGCCAAAGACAGTGTGGGTGCCTTTTCAGCTGCAACCCTTCTGTCTAGACAGAAATCCTGTCCGTGACGCCAATTTTAATGTCACGATCCGCTTCTTGCGGGGTGTCGTGATGGTTCTTTTCACCGATCCCAAAAGTGCAACAAAGGCAAACAACAAGGGACTGTCAGTTAATCAGAAGAAATGCACCTTTATTAGGGGCCAAAAGAGTAAATGCGATAGTGGGCGATTAGAAAGGAGATAGAAGGATAGAGAGAGAGGAGAGGGCTATGGGAATAGCTACCAACACAGGCGAGATCCTCAGTGCTCCGGACGATGGGGATCCGTCTGTCGTGTCGGGGGAGTCTCCGAAGTTCTGGTCGACTCGGGGCTCCAGTTCTAGTCCACAGAGGAAAGAGGGGGGAACAAGTGTAACAATGAAAGTCCATTGTAATCGCCACGCGGGAACAGGTGAGTCCACAGAAACCACCAAAGCAAGACGAATCCAATGAAGAATAAGTCCATTAAAATTACTGAAGGGAAACAGGTCATGTCATTAGTGGTCAGACCACCAATTTCCCCTCCTCCCCGCAGTAGGGGTCTCAGTCTCAGCCCTTGGGAGGAGGGTTCTCATTCTTTCTTTGTCACAGTGGTAACGAGGCAGATGAAGGGTCTTCAATGAAGGACCACGGGAGTCACCCCAAAAGTTCATTCGGCTTAAGAACGGAGATTAGAAGAGAAGCAGGCCGCGCATCAGGCTGTCCCGTGCTGGCTCCATGTCAGGTCTTTGTCAAGTCCTTGCCAAGTTCTTACCAGGCCTTGTTGGGAACAGCCAGCATGACGGTTCAGTGGTTCCAGCTGTGCTGTGTCCTGTTCTAAGCCGGAACTGCAGTGGGGGAAGGGATTCTTTCTTGTGGCAATCGGAAGGCAGAATGGAAAATGAGGGGCTTCAGACGGGCTCTTACACCACCCCGTGACTGACGATTGCCCTCGAAAGATCTTCATCAGCAGGGTTCCATGGTGTCGTCGTGGAGTCTTCAGGACTCGTCAAGTGTTGGCAGCACGTCCCAGGGAAAAGAGAAGAGGAAAAGGGAAAGAAGAAACAGGAAAACGAAAACAATCACAACATATCAGTAAACAAATTATAATTAATCCATAAGCAAAATACAATCAGTATTAATTAAATCAATACTAGTTAAACAATAAATTATTGAGATCATAATCAATATGAATCAATTAAACAATAGATTGATCAAATAATTAACCAGTATAATCTATATTAAACAATAATCGATATTACTCAATACAATTTTATCATCAAGAAACAAAAAATAATTTAAAACCGTGATTAGAACAAATCATAAGAGAAAATTATGTAAAACATATCTTCTAACCTTTTCATCTTCTTGTGTCTACAGTCCTGGGAACATCTATAGTGTAAAGAATGTCGGCCAAGTGGTGTGCATTAATTAGAGATGTCAATTTTGTTAGTCGTTTCATCATTCTCCAATTCACAATGAGCAAGATTACTGATCAAACAAAACCAATCATAACTAAAATCCAAAGAACAACAATGGGATGACACAATTTCTTCAGGACACCGGTGGCGGTAAGCGACCACCCGAAAAGGGTATCCCACCACCTGTGCTCGGCATCACTTTTCACCCTTTCTACAACACGATGTATTTCTTGCACATGATGATGAACAGTTACCAGAGTTTTCTGTCCATTCTCCTTGATTTTTCCTAGGATCTCTATCAGATCTTGATGAAGTAATAATTGCTTTACCAGAGTAAGGTTCATCCCAATGGGAGTAGGCGATAGCTTGTGAATCATCGTGAGATTGGATTCTAAAAGTTCATGTGAAGTAACTGGAGCTACAAAAGAAAAATCACATCCTGCAATTTTAGTAAAGCTGCAAGCACAAAAATTTGAATGATTTTTACTAGCTACTACTGTACTTTGTATAAACACAGTATCACAAGCGGTTCTGAAGCAGGCACACCCATTGCCTGTAGATACAAGGACTGTTTCAGAAGTCTCGTTAAGATGACTATCAAAATGACAGCTATTTTGTTCTGTGTCCAGACAAATATCTTGAGCTACAATTGCATTACCTTCACAGATAAACCCTAGTTGTTCTCAGATGGTACAGGACTCTAAATTGACAGTTTGCCATTTGTCATCAATTTGACGGGCCCATTCTCTGTGTTCAGAAGGATAGAAAGTGGGTCCATCATGATTTAATCCTAATGCGATGCTAGGGAATATCAAATGCACTGAGGCATTACTTATGGTCGGCACAAATGCTGGGGTCATAGGTAAAATTCACTAAATTCCACCAGGATTGGAAAACTCTTTCAAAGTCAGTGGCACTGTCCCAGACTATTTTCCTAATTTCAGTCGGAAAAGTGCCTTCTTCACTTTCTCTTCGAATTGCGGCAGCAACTGACTGCATCCATAATTGAGCCTGGATGCAGCTAAGAGCTAAGGAAACATTGCTTTGCGTGGCATTAAGTCCATCAATTATCAATTTGTGGTCTTTCCTATTTACCTTTTCCCAATTTGCTAGAATGTTTGATAGCAACCACTGATGTGTTCCCAAGGCCGATAAGGACGATTGCAGTGGTTGTTGTATTTTGCTTAAATCTTTAGTCGTGGAAGCCAATTTATTCATTTATACTTCTGAATCAATACTATTTAGGATTCCCAATCCTGTTCCCACAAGACCAGTTATGTCTCTTGGCAGCCGGTTTTTAGGAGGCTTCCACTGTCGCAGCCAGGTTGTCCAAGCCTGAAAAGAGGTCTGCAAAAAGGGTGAACAAGCTGGTTGTATTTCTCAGATATTGTTTTGCATCAGCAATTTGACTTGTTTAAGAGACCATAACAGATTAAACAATATCTGTTGTTGGCCAGTTTTCCTGATTCTATATGGTCCAATTTCAAAAATTTTCGGGCTAAGTGTAACCAGTGGTTGGGTGGTAGGTGTCACAACATTAACATCAAGTCCTACTCCAGTATTTGAATCAATACTTTAAACTTAAAAAACAAAAACAAAAACAAAAACAAAACAAACAAACAAACAAAAAAAGTGCTTCAGTATTTTTGGATCAAAACCAAACTACTTCTACAGTTTGTGTTCATGTGAAATTGCGCCAACAATCCTGTATGCTTGGGTGTGTAACAACCTTTTTGTCCTGAAAGAGATCCTTTCACTTTTTCTGCATGCTACCACAATTAGTTCAGACCACGGCCACTCAGCTGCTTTCTGGCCATGGGGTTGTGGTAGGATGCAGAAAAATATTACCAGTTTGATCATGGATTAGGTGGTCTTCATGTCCCTCGGAGTTCTTCTGAAAAAGTAAACACAACAGAATTCTGCTGCCGAGAGGCAGAAAAGTTAGAATGATGGAATTATCCAGCATCTATTTGTCCAATGCTCTTTGCCTAGAGCACCAGAGGCTTCCCATGCATATTTCTTCAGAGGGGGTTTTAGCACAAGTGCTACTAGTCCTATAGTAAGAGAGGTCCACCAGAACAGGTTGGCCAGGGTCATGAGCTGGATTATTAGGATCATTTGGTACAGAGCATAGGAGTCAGTGTAGATGCAGACCAAAGAGGAATTCTGTGCTTCTCGTTGAAAAACACTCCAGACAGCTATCAGCTCCCCAACGTGTACACTACCTTCTCCCTCTGTAATCATTTGCTCACCAGAGGAAAAGTGGAGGGCTTCTGCCCTATATCTCCATACTTTTCCTTCCCCTTTAGCAGAAGCATCAGTAAACCAAGAGTTTGCTGATTGTTCGGGGCAGAAAGGAGGGCTTACTTTGATTACAGAGGCAAGTTTGTCCAAGCTCTCCGTTTCTTGGACTGCTAAAGTTCCTTCTGTCCTTGAGAAAAAGTTGCAGTAATGTTCAACCTGAGCATACCATTTTCTAACTGAGGCCCTCTCGGCCACCCCGTCAGGAGGGGGGGTCCCACTAGTGACTGTCTTGATAACCTTGAAGGGGCCTCTCAATACAATTGGTTGTTTTCGTGCAATTTTTTCTACTTCTAGGAAAGCTAAGCTAACCATCAACAATCCTTTTTCCCAGGTAGTGTATCTTTTCTCAGCATCTTTGGAACCACGGGAATCAAAACCAACAGGTCTTGTCGGAGCCTCAGGACCCCGCTGCCATATGTGTACTGACAGCCCTGAGGAGGCAAATGCCCATTCCACCTGGAAAGGATCTGTAGGATGGATAGGGCCCAGTGCTTGATGAGCTGTTGCTTCAAAAATCAGCAATTGCAATGCTGACTCCTGAGAAAGACTCCAATCCCATTTCACCCCTTTCCTCAACAAGTCATAAAGGGGAACAAATGGGTCGTTCTGGTTACTAGGAAATCTATCTGGTCTTTCTACAGGAGATGCAGCTGCTATCGTTTTTGGAAGGAGAATTGCTGTAGGTTTGAGTGATTCTGGAAGCCCACAAATTCAAGGGGTCATTATTTCGGGCTTCACAGGTAATTGCATCAGGGATTCAAAGCCAGGAATTCATTTCTTTTTGTGAGTCATTTGCAGGCAAGCAGCTTTGTGCACATTTTCCAAGAGCTGGTCGGGGGTACTAATTCTAGCTATGGGATCTCCCCTTTCCAAGGGGCTTGTTCCCCCGGCCCAAAAAGCTGCACGCTGTGTCAGGGACCATGTGTCACCTTTCTCTCCTGTTGTTAAGAAGACACCATGTCCCCAGTACCCACTGGCTTCCTGTTCAGTTAATTGGATTTGATCACCACCACTGAGGGACACCCGGAAAACATATTCTGTTTCTGATTCATGTGGAGGGTGTCCGTATTCCCTTTTAAGCTTAGCTAGCTCGGTGGCAGTGTTTACTTGTGGTGGTATGTGTTTGGTTGTGATGTGAGGTTGGAGATCATCATCACTGAGATAGTTATACACTGAGATAGTTTTAATCAAGGGTCTCAAGTGATGGCAGCAATGTTCCCCACAATTACTTGCTGCTTCAAGTTCTTGATGAGGATAGATTCGTTTAATGTGAGGAGTTTCCCTCTCCTCAGGCTCTGTAGAGGAATCAGCACGATGTGATTTGTTAACATGTTCCTCTGTTAAGGCAGCTCGCAATGCATAGATCACATTTTTTGCTTCATAGAACTGTTTTTGCAAAATTTCAACTAGATTTTGAAGGGAGTCTATTATAGCATGTTCCTCACTTCTTCGCTCGAAGCCATTTTCTATAGCTGCCGTAAGACAAGCTCCCAAAACTGAGCATAAGATCATTTTCTTTTTGCCCAATTTGAATTTTGTTTCATGTTGTAATGAACACACTCTATCAATAACATTTTCTAAGTTCAACCAATTACTCTGTGCCCATTTTTCTCCTTCCGTAGAAGGTTTGGCATTGTGTTTGGCTAGTAGTGCATAAAATTCAGCTTTCATTTCAAGGCTAAGATTGTCACTCATTTTGTGAAGGGACCAAAACCACGACAGGGAGCTACAAACTTAAGTTCCACAAAACTACACAGCCCTCACTGTGTCGCCCTTCGCTTCCCTGGCTGGGTGAAAGGACAATAATCTGCCTGGGAGGCTCTGCTTAGTTGCTTCAAGTTGTCCCTTCCTTCCCAGACCAGATACACACAACAACAAAACAACAGTGTCCCGCCTTTTGCACTAAGGGATCCTTTATGAATTGCCAAAGACAGTGTGGGTGCCTTTTCAGCTGCAACCCTTCTGTCTAGACAGAAATCCTGTCCGTGACGCCAATTTTAATGTCACGATCCGCTTCTTGCGGGGTGTCGTGATGGTTCTTTTCACCGATCCCAAAAGTGCAACAAAGGCAAACAACAAGGGACTGTCAGTTAATCAGAAGAAATGCACCTTTATTAGGGGCCAAAAGAGTAAATGCGATAGTGGGCGATTAGAAAGGAGATAGAAGGACAGAGAGAGAGGAGAGGGCTATGGGAATAGCTACCAACACAGGCGAGATCCTCAGTGCTCCGGACGATGGGGATCCGTCTGTCGTGTCGGGGGAGTCTCCGAAGTTCTGGTCGACTCGGGGCTCCAGTTCTAGTCCACAGAGGAAAGAGGGGGGAACAAGTGTAACAATGAAAGTCCATTGTAATCGCCACGCGGGAACAGGTGAGTCCACAGAAACCACCAAAGCAAGACGAATCCAATGAAGAATAAGTCCATTAAAATTACTGAAGGGAAACAGGTCATGTCATTAGTGGTCAGACCACCAATTTCCCCTCCTCCCCGCAGTAGGGGTCTCAGTCTCAGCCCTTGGGAGGAGGGTTCTCATTCTTTCTTTGTCACAGTGGTAACGAGGCAGATGAAGGGTCTTCAATGAAGGACCACGGGAGTCACCCCAAAAGTTCATTCGGCTTAAGAACGGAGATTAGAAGAGAAGCAGGCCGCGCATCAGGCTGTCCCGTGCTGGCTCCATGTCAGGTCTTTGTCAAGTCCTTGCCAAGTTCTTACCAGGCCTTGTTGGGAACAGCCAGCATGACGGTTCAGTGGTTCCAGCTGTGCTGTGTCCTGTTCTAAGCCGGAACTGCAGTGGGGGAAGGGATTCTTTCTTGTGGCAATCGGAAGGCAGAATGGAAAATGAGGGGCTTCAGACGGGCTCTTACACCACCCCGTGACTGACGATTGCCCTCGAAAGATCTTCATCAGCAGGGTTCCATGGTGTCGTCGTGGAGTCTTCAGGACTCGTCAAGTGTTGGCAGCACGTCCCAGGGAAAAGAGAAGAGGAAAAGGGAAAGAAGAAACAGGAAAACGAAAACAATCACAACATATCAGTAAACAAATTATAATTAATCCATAAGCAAAATACAATCAGTATTAATTAAATCAATACTAGTTAAACAATAAATTATTGAGATCATAATCAATATGAATCAATTAAACAATAGATTGATCAAATAATTAACCAGTATAATCTATATTAAACAATAATCGATATTACTCAATACAATTTTATCATCAAGAAACAAAAAATAATTTAAAACCGTGATTAGAACAAATCATAAGAGAAAATTATGTAAAACATATCTTCTAACCTTTTCATCTTCTTGTGTCTACAGTCCTGGGAACATCTATAGTGTAAAGAATGTCGGCCAAGTGGTGTGCATTAATTAGAGATGTCAATTTTGTTAGTCGTTTCATCATTCTCCAATTCACAATGAGCAAGATTACTGATCAAACAAAACCAATCATAACTAAAATCCAAAGAACAACAATGGGATGACACAATTTCTTCAGGACACCGGTGGCGGTAAGCGACCACCCGAAAAGGGTATCCCACCACCTGTGCTCGGCATCACTTTTCACCCTTTCTACAACACGATGTATTTCTTGCACATGATGATGAACAGTTACCAGAGTTTTCTGTCCATTCTCCTTGATTTTTCCTAGGATCTCTATCAGATCTTGATGAAGTAATAATTGCTTTACCAGAGTAAGGTTCATCCCAATGGGAGTAGGCGATAGCTTGTGAATCATCGTGAGATTGGATTCTAAAAGTTCATGTGAAGTAACTGGAGCTACAAAAGAAAAATCACATCCTGCAATTTTAGTAAAGCTGCAAGCACAAAAATTTGAATGATTTTTACTAGCTACTACTGTACTTTGTATAAACACAGTATCACAAGCGGTTCTGAAGCAGGCACACCCATTGCCTGTAGATACAAGGACTGTTTCAGAAGTCTCGTTAAGATGACTATCAAAATGACAGCTATTTTGTTCTGTGTCCAGACAAATATCTTGAGCTACAATTGCATTACCTTCACAGATAAACCCTAGTTGTTCTCAGATGGTACAGGACTCTAAATTGACAGTTTGCCATTTGTCATCAATTTGACGGGCCCATTCTCTGTGTTCAGAAGGATAGAAAGTGGGTCCATCATGATTTAATCCTAATGCGATGCTAGGGAATATCAAATGCACTGAGGCATTACTTATGGTCGGCACAAATGCTGGGGTCATAGGTAAAATTCACTAAATTCCACCAGGATTGGAAAACTCTTTCAAAGTCAGTGGCACTGTCCCAGACTATTTTCCTAATTTCAGTCGGAAAAGTGCCTTCTTCACTTTCTCTTCGAATTGCGGCAGCAACTGACTGCATCCATAATTGAGCCTGGATGCAGCTAAGAGCTAAGGAAACATTGCTTTGCGTGGCATTAAGTCCATCAATTATCAATTTGTGGTCTTTCCTATTTACCTTTTCCCAATTTGCTAGAATGTTTGATAGCAACCACTGATGTGTTCCCAAGGCCGATAAGGACGATTGCAGTGGTTGTTGTATTTTGCTTAAATCTTTAGTCGTGGAAGCCAATTTATTCATTTATACTTCTGAATCAATACTATTTAGGATTCCCAATCCTGTTCCCACAAGACCAGTTATGTCTCTTGGCAGCCGGTTTTTAGGAGGCTTCCACTGTCGCAGCCAGGTTGTCCAAGCCTGAAAAGAGGTCTGCAAAAAGGGTGAACAAGCTGGTTGTATTTCTCAGATATTGTTTTGCATCAGCAATTTGACTTGTTTAAGAGACCATAACAGATTAAACAATATCTGTTGTTGGCCAGTTTTCCTGATTCTATATGGTCCAATTTCAAAAATTTTCGGGCTAAGTGTAACCAGTGGTTGGGTGGTAGGTGTCACAACATTAACATCAAGTCCTACTCCAGTATTTGAATCAATACTTTCAACTTAAAAAACAAAAACAAAAACAAAAACAAAACAAACAAACAAACAAAAAAAGTGCTTCAGTATTTTTGGATCAAAACCAAACTACTTCTGCAGTTTGTGTTCATGTGAAATTGCGCCAACAATCCTGTATGCTTGGGTGTGTAACAACCTTTTTGTCCTGAAAGAGATCCTTTCACTTTTTCTGCATGCTACCACAATTAGTTCAGACCACGGCCACTCAGCTGCTTTCTGGCCATGGGGTTGTGGTAGGATGCAGAAAAATATTACCAGTTTGATCATGGATTAGGTGGTCTTCATGTCCCTCGGAGTTCTTCTGAAAAAGTAAACACAACAGAATTCTGCTGCCGAGAGGCAGAAAAGTTAGAATGATGGAATTATCCAGCATCTATTTGTCCAATGCTCTTTGCCTAGAGCACCAGAGGCTTCCCATGCATATTTCTTCAGAGGGGGTTTTAGCACAAGTGCTACTAGTCCTATAGTAAGAGAGGTCCACCAGAACAGGTTGGCCAGGGTCATGAGCTGGATTATTAGGATCATTTGGTACAGAGCATAGGAGTCAGTGTAGATGCAGACCAAAGAGGAATTCTGTGCTTCTCGTTGAAAAACACTCCAGACAGCTATCAGCTCCCCAACGTGTACACTACCTTCTCCCTCTGTAATCATTTGCTCACCAGAGGAAAAGTGGAGGGCTTCTGCCCTATATCTCCATACTTTTCCTTCCCCTTTAGCAGAAGCATCAGTAAACCAAGAGTTTGCTGATTGTTCGGGGCAGAAAGGAGGGCTTACTTTGATTACAGAGGCAAGTTTGTCCAAGCTCTCCGTTTCTTGGACTGCTAAAGTTCCTTCTGTCCTTGAGAAAAAGTTGCAGTAATGTTCAACCTGAGCATACCATTTTCTAACTGAGGCCCTCTCGGCCACCCCGTCAGGAGGGGGGGTCCCACTAGTGACTGTCTTGATAACCTTGAAGGGGCCTCTCAATACAATTGGTTGTTTTCGTGCAATTTTTTCTACTTCTAGGAAAGCTAAGCTAACCATAAACAATCCTTTTTCCCAGGTAGTGTATCTTTTCTCAGCATCTTTGGAACCACGGGAATCAAAACCAACAGGTCTTGTCGGAGCCTCAGGACCCCGCTGCCATATGTGTACTGACAGCCCTGAGGAGGCAAATGCCCATTCCACCTGGAAAGGATCTGTAGGATGGATAGGGCCCAGTGCTTGATGAGCTGTTGCTTCAAAAATCAGCAATTGCAATGCTGACTCCTGAGAAAGACTCCAATCCCATTTCACCCCTTTCCTCAACAAGTCATAAAGGGGAACAAATGGGTCGTTCTGGTTACTAGGAAATCTATCTGGTCTTTCTACAGGAGATGCAGCTGCTATCGTTTTTGGAAGGAGAATTGCTGTAGGTTTGAGTGATTCTGGAAGCCCACAAATTCAAGGGGTCATTATTTCGGGCTTCACAGGTAATTGCATCAGGGATTCAAAGCCAGGAATTCATTTCTTTTTGTGAGTCATTTGCAGGCAAGCAGCTTTGTGCACATTTTCCAAGAGCTGGTCGGGGGTACTAATTCTAGCTATGGGATCTCCCCTTTCCAAGGGGCTTGTTCCCCCGGCCCAAAAAGCTGCACGCTGTGTCAGGGACCATGTGTCACCTTTCTCTCCTGTTGTTAAGAAGACACCATGTCCCCAGTACCCACTGGCTTCCTGTTCAGTTAATTGGATTTGATCACCACCAGTGAGGGACACCCGGAAAACATATTCTGTTTCTGATTCATGTGGAGGGTGTCCGTATTCCCTTTTAAGCTTAGCTAGCTCGGTGGCAGTGTTTACTTGTGGTGGTATGTGTTTGGTTGTGATGTGAGGTTGGAGATCATCATCACTGAGATAGTTATACACTGAGATAGTTTTAATCAAGGGTCTCAAGTGATGGCAGCAATGTTCCCCACAATTACTTGCTGCTTCAAGTTCTTGATGAGGATAGATTCGTTTAATGTGAGGAGTTTCCTTCTCCTCAGGCTCTGTAGAGGAATCAGCACGATGTGATTTGTTAACATGTTCCTCTGTTAAGGCAGCTCGCAATGCATAGATCACATTTTTTGCTTCATAGAACTGTTTTTGCAAAATTTCAACTAGATTTTGAAGGGAGTCTATTATAGCATGTTCCTCACTTCTTCGCTCGAAGCCATTTTCTATAGCTGCCGTAAGACAAGCTCCCAAAACTGAGCATAAGATCATTTTCTTTTTGCCCAATTTGAATTTTGTTTCATGTTGTAATGAACACACTCTATCAATAACATTTTCTAAGTTCAACCAATTACTCTGTGCCCATTTTTCTCCTTCCGTAGAAGGTTTGGCATTGTGTTTGGCTAGTAGTGCATAAAATTCAGCTTTCATTTCAAGGCTAAGATTGTCACTCATTTTGTGAAGGGACCAAAACCACGACAGGGAGCTACAAACTTAAGTTCCACAAAACTACACAGCCCTCACTGTGTCGCCCTTCGCTTCCCTGGCTGGGTGAAAGGACAATAATCTGCCTGGGAGGCTCTGCTTAGTTGCTTCAAGTTGTCCCTTCCTTCCCAGACCAGATACACACAACAACAAAACAACAGTGTCCCGCCTTTTGCACTAAGGGATCCTTTATGAATTGCCAAAGACAGTGTGGGTGCCTTTTCAGCTGCAACCCTTCTGTCTAGACAGAAATCCTGTCCGTGACGCCAATTTTAATGTCACGATCCGCTTCTTGCGGGGTGTCGTGATGGTTCTTTTCACCGATCCCAAAAGTGCAACAAAGGCAAACAACAAGGGACTGTCAGTTAATCAGAAGAAATGCACCTTTATTAGGGGCCAAAAGAGTAAATGCGATAGTGGGCGATTAGAAAGGAGATAGAAGGACAGAGAGAGAGGAGAGGGCTATGGGAATAGCTACCAACACAGGCGAGATCCTCAGTGCTCCGGACGATGGGGATCCGTCTGTCGTGTCGGGGGAGTCTCCGAAGTTCTGGTCGACTCGGGGCTCCAGTTCTAGTCCACAGAGGAAAGAGGGGGGAACAAGTGTAACAATGAAAGTCCATTGTAATCGCCACGCGGGAACAGGTGAGTCCACAGAAACCACCAAAGCAAGACAAATCCAATGAAGAATAAGTCCATTAAAATTACTGAAGGGAAACAGGTCATGTCATTAGTGGTCAGACCACCAATTTCCCCTCCTCCCCGCAGTAGGGGTCTCAGTCTCAGCCCTTGGGAGGAGGGTTCTCATTCTTTCTTTGTCACAGTGGTAACGAGGCAGATGAAGGGTCTTCAATGAAGGACCACGGGAGTCACCCCAAAAGTTCATTCGGCTTAAGAACGGAGATTAGAAGAGAAGCAGGCCGCGCATCAGGCTGTCCCGTGCTGGCTCCATGTCAGGTCTTTGTCAAGTCCTTGCCAAGTTCTTACCAGGCCTTGTTGGGAACAGCCAGCATGACGGTTCAGTGGTTCCAGCTGTGCTGTGTCCTGTTCTAAGCCGGAACTGCAGTGGGGGAAGGGATTCTTTCTTGTGGCAATCGGAAGGCAGAATGGAAAATGAGGGGCTTCAGACGGGCTCTTACACCACCCCGTGACTGACGATTGCCCTCGAAAGATCTTCATCAGCAGGGTTCCATGGTGTCGTCGTGGAGTCTTCAGGACTCGTCAAGTGTTGGCAGCACGTCCCAGGGAAAAGAGAAGAGGAAAAGGGAAAGAAGAAACAGGAAAACGAAAACAATCACAACATATCAGTAAACAAATTATAATTAATCCATAAGCAAAATACAATCAGTATTAATTAAATCAATACTAGTTAAACAATAAATTATTGAGATCATAATCAATATGAATCAATTAAACAATAGATTGATCAAATAATTAACCAGTATAATCTATATTAAACAATAATCGATATTACTCAATACAATTTTATCATCAAGAAACAAAAAATAATTTAAAACCGTGATTAGAACAAATCATAAGAGAAAATTATGTAAAACATATCTTCTAACCTTTTCATCTTCTTGTGTCTACAGTCCTGGGAACATCTATAGTGTAAAGAATGTCGGCCAAGTGGTGTGCATTAATTAGAGATGTCAATTTTGTTAGTCGTTTCATCATTCTCCAATTCACAATGAGCAAGATTACTGATCAAACAAAACCAATCATAACTAAAATCCAAAGAACAACAATGGGATGACACAATTTCTTCAGGACACCGGTGGCGGTAAGCGACCACCCGAAAAGGGTATCCCACCACCTGTGCTCGGCATCACTTTTCACCCTTTCTACAACACGATGTATTTCTTGCACATGATGATGAACAGTTACCAGAGTTTTCTGTCCATTCTCCTTGATTTTTCCTAGGATCTCTATCAGATCTTGATGAAGTAATAATTGCTTTACCAGAGTAAGGTTCATCCCAATGGGAGTAGGCGATAGCTTGTGAATCATCGTGAGATTGGATTCTAAAAGTTCATGTGAAGTAACTGGAGCTACAAAAGAAAAATCACATCCTGCAATTTTAGTAAAGCTGCAAGCACAAAAATTTGAATGATTTTTACTAGCTACTACTGTACTTTGTATAAACACAGTATCACAAGCGGTTCTGAAGCAGGCACACCCATTGCCTGTAGATACAAGGACTGTTTCAGAAGTCTCGTTAAGATGACTATCAAAATGACAGCTATTTTGTTCTGTGTCCAGACAAATATCTTGAGCTACAATTGCATTACCTTCACAGATAAACCCTAGTTGTTCTCAGATGGTACAGGACTCTAAATTGACAGTTTGCCATTTGTCATCAATTTGACGGGCCCATTCTCTGTGTTCAGAAGGATAGAAAGTGGGTCCATCATGATTTAATCCTAATGCGATGCTAGGGAATATCAAATGCACTGAGGCATTACTTATGGTCGGCACAAATGCTGGGGTCATAGGTAAAATTCACTAAATTCCACCAGGATTGGAAAACTCTTTCAAAGTCAGTGGCACTGTCCCAGACTATTTTCCTAATTTCAGTCGGAAAAGTGCCTTCTTCACTTTCTCTTCGAATTGCGGCAGCAACTGACTGCATCCATAATTGAGCCTGGATGCAGCTAAGAGCTAAGGAAACATTGCTTTGCGTGGCATTAAGTCCATCAATTATCAATTTGTGGTCTTTCCTATTTACCTTTTCCCAATTTGCTAGAATGTTTGATAGCAACCACTGATGTGTTCCCAAGGCCGATAAGGACGATTGCAGTGGTTGTTGTATTTTGCTTAAATCTTTAGTCGTGGAAGCCAATTTATTCATTTATACTTCTGAATCAATACTATTTAGGATTCCCAATCCTGTTCCCACAAGACCAGTTATGTCTCTTGGCAGCCGGTTTTTAGGAGGCTTCCACTGTCGCAGCCAGGTTGTCCAAGCCTGAAAAGAGGTCTGCAAAAAGGGTGAACAAGCTGGTTGTATTTCTCAGATATTGTTTTGCATCAGCAATTTGACTTGTTTAAGAGACCATAACAGATTAAACAATATCTGTTGTTGGCCAGTTTTCCTGATTCTATATGGTCCAATTTCAAAAATTTTCGGGCTAAGTGTAACCAGTGGTTGGGTGGTAGGTGTCACAACATTAACATCAAGTCCTACTCCAGTATTTGAATCAATACTTTCAACTTAAAAAACAAAAACAAAAACAAAAACAAAACAAACAAACAAACAAAAAAAGTGCTTCAGTATTTTTGGATCAAAACCAAACTACTTCTGCAGTTTGTGTTCATGTGAAATTGCGCCAACAATCCTGTATGCTTGGGTGTGTAACAACCTTTTTGTCCTGAAAGAGATCCTTTCACTTTTTCTGCATGCTACCACAATTAGTTCAGACCACGGCCACTCAGCTGCTTTCTGGCCATGGGGTTGTGGTAGGATGCAGAAAAATATTACCAGTTTGATCATGGATTAGGTGGTCTTCATGTCCCTCGGAGTTCTTCTGAAAAAGTAAACACAACAGAATTCTGCTGCCGAGAGGCAGAAAAGTTAGAATGATGGAATTATCCAGCATCTATTTGTCCAATGCTCTTTGCCTAGAGCACCAGAGGCTTCCCATGCATATTTCTTCAGAGGGGGTTTTAGCACAAGTGCTACTAGTCCTATAGTAAGAGAGGTCCACCAGAACAGGTTGGCCAGGGTCATGAGCTGGATTATTAGGATCATTTGGTACAGAGCATAGGAGTCAGTGTAGATGCAGACCAAAGAGGAATTCTGTGCTTCTCGTTGAAAAACACTCCAGACAGCTATCAGCTCCCCAACGTGTACACTACCTTCTCCCTCTGTAATCATTTGCTCACCAGAGGAAAAGTGGAGGGCTTCTGCCCTATATCTCCATACTTTTCCTTCCCCTTTAGCAGAAGCATCAGTAAACCAAGAGTTTGCTGATTGTTCGGGGCAGAAAGGAGGGCTTACTTTGATTACAGAGGCAAGTTTGTCCAAGCTCTCCGTTTCTTGGACTGCTAAAGTTCCTTCTGTCCTTGAGAAAAAGTTGCAGTAATGTTCAACCTGAGCATACCATTTTCTAACTGAGGCCCTCTCGGCCACCCCGTCAGGAGGGGGGGTCCCACTAGTGACTGTCTTGATAACCTTGAAGGGGCCTCTCAATACAATTGGTTGTTTTCGTGCAATTTTTTCTACTTCTAGGAAAGCTAAGCTAACCATAAACAATCCTTTTTCCCAGGTAGTGTATCTTTTCTCAGCATCTTTGGAACCACGGGAATCAAAACCAACAGGTCTTGTCGGAGCCTCAGGACCCCGCTGCCATATGTGTACTGACAGCCCTGAGGAGGCAAATGCCCATTCCACCTGGAAAGGATCTGTAGGATGGATAGGGCCCAGTGCTTGATGAGCTGTTGCTTCAAAAATCAGCAATTGCAATGCTGACTCCTGAGAAAGACTCCAATCCCATTTCACCCCTTTCCTCAACAAGTCATAAAGGGGAACAAATGGGTCGTTCTGGTTACTAGGAAATCTATCTGGTCTTTCTACAGGAGATGCAGCTGCTATCGTTTTTGGAAGGAGAATTGCTGTAGGTTTGAGTGATTCTGGAAGCCCACAAATTCAAGGGGTCATTATTTCGGGCTTCACAGGTAATTGCATCAGGGATTCAAAGCCAGGAATTCATTTCTTTTTGTGAGTCATTTGCAGGCAAGCAGCTTTGTGCACATTTTCCAAGAGCTGGTCGGGGGTACTAATTCTAGCTATGGGATCTCCCCTTTCCAAGGGGCTTGTTCCCCCGGCCCAAAAAGCTGCACGCTGTGTCAGGGACCATGTGTCACCTTTCTCTCCTGTTGTTAAGAAGACACCATGTCCCCAGTACCCACTGGCTTCCTGTTCAGTTAATTGGATTTGATCACCACCAGTGAGGGACACCCGGAAAACATATTCTGTTTCTGATTCATGTGGAGGGTGTCCGTATTCCCTTTTAAGCTTAGCTAGCTCGGTGGCAGTGTTTACTTGTGGTGGTATGTGTTTGGTTGTGATGTGAGGTTGGAGATCATCATCACTGAGATAGTTATACACTGAGATAGTTTTAATCAAGGGTCTCAAGTGATGGCAGCAATGTTCCCCACAATTACTTGCTGCTTCAAGTTCTTGATGAGGATAGATTCGTTTAATGTGAGGAGTTTCCTTCTCCTCAGGCTCTGTAGAGGAATCAGCACGATGTGATTTGTTAACATGTTCCTCTGTTAAGGCAGCTCGCAATGCATAGATCACATTTTTTGCTTCATAGAACTGTTTTTGCAAAATTTCAACTAGATTTTGAAGGGAGTCTATTATAGCATGTTCCTCACTTCTTCGCTCGAAGCCATTTTCTATAGCTGCCGTAAGACAAGCTCCCAAAACTGAGCATAAGATCATTTTCTTTTTGCCCAATTTGAATTTTGTTTCATGTTGTAATGAACACACTCTATCAATAACATTTTCTAAGTTCAACCAATTACTCTGTGCCCATTTTTCTCCTTCCGTAGAAGGTTTGGCATTGTGTTTGGCTAGTAGTGCATAAAATTCAGCTTTCATTTCAAGGCTAAGATTGTCACTCATTTTGTGAAGGGACCAAAACCACGACAGGGAGCTACAAACTTAAGTTCCACAAAACTACACAGCCCTCACTGTGTCGCCCTTCGCTTCCCTGGCTGGGTGAAAGGACAATAATCTGCCTGGGAGGCTCTGCTTAGTTGCTTCAAGTTGTCCCTTCCTTCCCAGACCAGATAGACACAACAACAAAACAACAGTGTCCCGCCTTTTGCACTAAGGGATCCTTTATGAATTGCCAAAGACAGCGTGGGTGCCTTTTCAGCTGCAACCCTTCTGTCTAGACAGAAATCCTGTCCGTGACGCCAATTTTAATGTCACGATCCGCTTCTTGCGGGGTGTCGTGATGGTTCTTTTCACCGATCCCAAAAGTGCAACAAAGGCAAACAACAAGGGACTGTCAGTTAATCAGAAGAAATGCACCTTTATTAGGGGCCAAAAGAGTAAATGCGATAGTGGGCGATTAGAAAGGAGATAGAAGGACAGAGAGAGAGGAGAGGGCTATGGGAATAGCTACCAACACAGGCGAGATCCTCAGTGCTCCGGACGATGGGGATCCGTCTGTCGTGTCGGGGGAGTCTCCGAAGTTCTGGTCGACTCGGGGCTCCAGTTCTAGTCCACAGAGGAAAGAGGGGGGAACAAGTGTAACAATGAAAGTCCATTGTAATCGCCACGCGGGAACAGGTGAGTCCACAGAAACCACCAAAGCAAGACGAATCCAATGAAGAATAAGTCCATTAAAATTACTGAAGGGAAACAGGTCATGTCATTAGTGGTCAGACCACCAATTTCCCCTCCTCCCCGCAGTAGGGGTCTCAGTCTCAGCCCTTGGGAGGAGGGTTCTCATTCTTTCTTTGTCACAGTGGTAACGAGGCAGATGAAGGGTCTTCAATGAAGGACCACGGGAGTCACCCCAAAAGTTCATTCGGCTTAAGAACGGAGATTAGAAGAGAAGCAGGCCGCGCATCAGGCTGTCCCGTGCTGGCTCCATGTCAGGTCTTTGTCAAGTCCTTGCCAAGTTCTTACCAGGCCTTGTTGGGAACAGCCAGCATGACGGTTCAGTGGTTCCAGCTGTGCTGTGTCCTGTTCTAAGCCGGAACTGCAGTGGGGGAAGGGATTCTTTCTTGTGGCAATCGGAAGGCAGAATGGAAAATGAGGGGCTTCAGACGGGCTCTTACACCACCCCGTGACTGACGATTGCCCTCGAAAGATCTTCATCAGCAGGGTTCCATGGTGTCGTCGTGGAGTCTTCAGGACTCGTCAAGTGTTGGCAGCACGTCCCAGGGAAAAGAGAAGAGGAAAAGGGAAAGAAGAAACAGGAAAACGAAAACAATCACAACATATCAGTAAACAAATTATAATTAATCCATAAGCAAAATACAATCAGTATTAATTAAATCAATACTAGTTAAACAATAAATTATTGAGA
The DNA here is from genome assembly GCF_024509145.1 of Vidua macroura. NCBI lineage: Eukaryota > Metazoa > Chordata > Aves > Passeriformes > Viduidae > Vidua > Vidua macroura. Next base: position 3,680,214 of record NC_071579.1, on the reverse strand, counting down.
TCATAATCAATATGAATCAATTAAACAATAGATTGATCAAATAATTAACCAGTATAATCTATATTAAACAATAATCGATATTACTCAATACAATTTTATCATCAAGAAACAAAAAATAATTTAAAACCGTGATTAGAACAAATCATAAGAGAAAATTATGTAAAACATATCTTCTAACCTTTTCATCTTCTTGTGTCTACAGTCCTGGGAACATCTATAGTGTAAAGAATGTCGGCCAAGTGGTGTGCATTAATTAGAGATGTCAATTTTGTTAGTCGTTTCATCATTCTCCAATTCACAATGAGCAAGATTACTGATCAAACAAAACCAATCATAACTAAAATCCAAAGAACAACAATGGGATGACACAATTTCTTCAGGACACCGGTGGCGGTAAGCGACCACCCGAAAAGGGTATCCCACCACCTGTGCTCGGCATCACTTTTCACCCTTTCTACAACACGATGTATTTCTTGCACATGATGATGAACAGTTACCAGAGTTTTCTGTCCATTCTCCTTGATTTTTCCTAGGATCTCTATCAGATCTTGATGAAGTAATAATTGCTTTACCAGAGTAAGGTTCATCCCAACGGGAGTAGGCGATAGCTTGTGAATCATCGTGAGATTGGATTCTAAAAGTTCATGTGAAGTAACTGGAGCTACAAAAGAAAAATCACATCCTGCAATTTTAGTAAAGCTGCAAGCACAAAAATTTGAATGATTTTTACTAGCTACTACTGTACTTTGTATAAACACAGTATCACAAGCGGTTCTGAAGCAGGCACACCCATTGCCTGTAGATACAAGGACTGTTTCAGAAGTCTCGTTAAGATGACTATCAAAATGACAGCTATTTTGTTCTGTGTCCAGACAAATATCTTGAGCTACAATTGCATTACCTTCACAGATAAACCCTAGTTGTTCTCAGATGGTACAGGACTCTAAATTGACAGTTTGCCATTTGTCATCAATTTGACGGGCCCATTCTCTATGTTCAGAAGGATAGAAAGTGGGTCCATCATGATTTAATCCTAATGCGATGCTAGGGAATATCAAATGCACTGAGGCATTACTTATGGTCGGCACAAATGCTGGGGTCATAGGTAAAATTCACTAAATTCCACCAGGATTGGAAAACTCTTTCAAAGTCAGTGGCACTGTCCCAGACTATTTTCCTAATTTCAGTCGGAAAAGTGCCTTCTTCACTTTCTCTTCGAATTGCGGCAGCAACTGACTGCATCCATAATTGAGCCTGGATGCAGCTAAGAGCTAAGGAAACATTGCTTTGCGTGGCATTAAGTCCATCAATTATCAATTTGTGGTCTTTCCTATTTACCTTTTCCCAATTTGCTAGAATGTTTGATAGCAACCACTGATGTGTTCCCAAGGCCGATAAGGACGATTGCAGTGGTTGTTGTATTTTGCTTAAATCTTTAGTCGTGGAAGCCAATTTATTCATTTATACTTCTGAATCAATACTATTTAGGATTCCCAATCCTGTTCCCACAAGACCAGTTATGTCTCTTGGCAGCCGGTTTTTAGGAGGCTTCCACTGTCGCAGCCAGGTTGTCCAAGCCTGAAAAGAGGTCTGCAAAAAGGGTGAACAAGCTGGTTGTATTTCTCAGATATTGTTTTGCATCAGCAATTTGACTTGTTTAAGAGACCATAACAGATTAAACAATATCTGTTGTTGGCCAGTTTTCCTGATTCTATATGGTCCAATTTCAAAAATTTTCGGGCTAAGTGTAACCAGTGGTTGGGTGGTAGGTGTCACAACATTAACATCAAGTCCTACTCCAGTATTTGAATCAATACTTTAAACTTAAAAAACAAAAACAAAAACAAAAACAAAACAAACAAACAAACAAAAAAAGTGCTTCAGTATTTTTGGATCAAAACCAAACTACTTCTACAGTTTGTGTTCATGTGAAATTGCGCCAACAATCCTGTATGCTTGGGTGTGTAACAACCTTTTTGTCCTGAAAGAGATCCTTTCACTTTTTCTGCATGCTACCACAATTAGTTCAGACCACGGCCACTCAGCTGCTTTCTGGCCATGGGGTTGTGGTAGGATGCAGAAAAATATTACCAGTTTGATCATGGATTAGGTGGTCTTCATGTCCCTCGGAGTTCTTCTGAAAAAGTAAACACAACAGAATTCTGCTGCCGAGAGGCAGAAAAGTTAGAATGATGGAATTATCCAGCATCTATTTGTCCAATGCTCTTTGCCTAGAGCACCAGAGGCTTCCCATGCATATTTCTTCAGAGGGGGTTTTAGCACAAGTGCTACTAGTCCTATAGTAAGAGAGGTCCACCAGAACAGGTTGGCCAGGGTCATGAGCTGGATTATTAGGATCATTTGGTACAGGGCATAGGAGTCAGTGTAGATGCAGACCAAAGAGGAATTCTGTGCTTCTCGTTGAAAAACACTCCAGACAGCTATCAGCTCCCCAACGTGTACACTACCTTCTCCCTCTGTAATCATTTGCTCACCAGAGGAAAAGTGGAGGGCTTCTGCCCTATATCTCCATACTTTTCCTTCCCCTTTAGCAGAAGCATCAGTAAACCAAGAGTTTGCTGATTGTTCGGGGCAGAAAGGAGGGCTTACTTTGATTACAGAGGCAAGTTTGTCCAAGCTCTCCGTTTCTTGGACTGCTAAAGTTCCTTCTGTCCTTGAGAAAAAGTTGCAGTAATGTTCAACCTGAGCATACCATTTTCTAACTGAGGCCCTCTCGGCCACCCCGTCAGGAGGGGGGGTCCCACTAGTGACTGTCTTGATAACCTTGAAGGGGCCTCTCAATACAATTGGTTGTTTTCGTGCAATTTTTTCTACTTCTAGGAAAGCTAAGCTAACCATAAACAATCCTTTTTCCCAGGTAGTGTATCTTTTCTCAGCATCTTTGGAACCACGGGAATCAAAACCAACAGGTCTTGTCGGAGCCTCAGGACCCCGCTGCCATATGTGTACTGACAGCCCTGAGGAGGCAAATGCCCATTCCACCTGGAAAGGATCTGTAGGATGGATAGGGCCCAGTGCTTGATGAGCTGTTGCTTCAAAAATCAGCAATTGCAATGCTGACTCCTGAGAAAGACTCCAATCCCATTTCACCCCTTTCCTCAACAAGTCATAAAGGGGAACAAATGGGTCGTTCTGGTTACTAGGAAATCTATCTGGTCTTTCTACAGGAGATGCAGCTGCTATCGTTTTTGGAAGGAGAATTGCTGTAGGTTTGAGTGATTCTGGAAGCCCACAAATTCAAGGGGTCATTATTTCGGGCTTCACAGGTAATTGCATCAGGGATTCAAAGCCAGGAATTCATTTCTTTTTGTGAGTCATTTGCAGGCAAGCAGCTTTGTGCACATTTTCCAAGAGCTGGTCGGGGGTACTAATTCTAGCTATGGGATCTCCCCTTTCCAAGGGGCTTGTTCCCCCGGCCCAAAAAGCTGCACGCTGTGTCAGGGACCATGTGTCACCTTTCTCTCCTGTTGTTAAGAAGACACCATGTCCCCAGTACCCACTGGCTTCCTGTTCAGTTAATTGGATTTGATCACCACCAGTGAGGGACACCCGGAAAACATATTCTGTTTCTGATTCATGTGGAGGGTGTCCGTATTCCCTTTTAAGCTTAGCTAGCTCGGTGGCAGTGTTTACTTGTGGTGGTATGTGTTTGGTTGTGATGTGAGGTTGGAGATCATCATCACTGAGATAGTTATACACTGAGATAGTTTTAATCAAGGGTCTCAAGTGATGGCAGCAATGTTCCCCACAATTACTTGCTGCTTCAAGTTCTTGATGAGGATAGATTCGTTTAATGTGAGGAGTTTCCTTCTCCTCAGGCTCTGTAGAGGAATCAGCACGATGTGATTTGTTAACATGTTCCTCTGTTAAGGCAGCTCGCAATGCATAGATCACATTTTTTGCTTCATAGAACTGTTTTTGCAAAATTTCAACTAGATTTTGAAGGGAGTCTATTATAGCATGTTCCTCACTTCTTCGCTCGAAGCCATTTTCTATAGCTGCCGTAAGACAAGCTCCCAAAACTGAGCATAAGATCATTTTCTTTTTGCCCAATTTGAATTTTGTTTCATGTTGTAATGAACACACTCTATCAATAACATTTTCTAAGTTCAACCAATTACTCTGTGCCCATTTTTCTCCTTCCGTAGAAGGTTTGGCATTGTGTTTGGCTAGTAGTGCATAAAATTCAGCTTTCATTTCAAGGCTAAGATTGTCACTCATTTTGTGAAGGGACCAAAACCACGACAGGGAGCTACAAACTTAAGTTCCACAAAACTACACAGCCCTCACTGTGTCGCCCTTCGCTTCCCTGGCTGGGTGAAAGGACAATAATCTGCCTGGGAGGCTCTGCTTAGTTGCTTCAAGTTGTCCCTTCCTTCCCAGACCAGATACACACAACAACAAAACAACAGTGTCCCGCCTTTTGCACTAAGGGATCCTTTATGAATTGCCAAAGACAGTGTGGGTGCCTTTTCAGCTGCAACCCTTCTGTCTAGACAGAAATCCTGTCCGTGACGCCAATTTTAATGTCACGATCCGCTTCTTGCGGGGTGTCGTGATGGTTCTTTTCACCGATCCCAAAAGTGCAACAAAGGCAAACAACAAGGGACTGTCAGTTAATCAGAAGAAATGCACCTTTATTAGGGGCCAAAAGCGTAAATGCGATAGTGGGCGATTAGAAAGGAGATAGAAGGATAGAGAGAGAGGAGAGGGCTATGGGAATAGCTACCAACACAGGCGAGATCCTCAGTGCTCCGGACGATGGGGATCCGTCTGTCGTGTCGGGGGAGTCTCCGAAGTTCTGGTCGACTCGGGGCTCCAGTTCTAGTCCACAGAGGAAAGAGGGGGGAACAAGTGTAACAATGAAAGTCCATTGTAATCGCCACGCGGGAACAGGTGAGTCCACAGAAACCACCAAAGCAAGACGAATCCAATGAAGAATAAGTCCATTAAAATTACTGAAGGGAAACAGGTCATGTCATTAGTGGTCAGACCACCAATTTCCCCTCCTCCCCGCAGTAGGGGTCTCAGTCTCAGCCCTTGGGAGGAGGGTTCTCATTCTTTCTTTGTCACAGTGGTAACGAGGCAGATGAAGGGTCTTCAATGAAGGACCACGGGAGTCACCCCAAAAGTTCATTCGGCTTAAGAACGGAGATTAGAAGAGAAGCAGGCCGCGCATCAGGCTGTCCCGTGCTGGCTCCATGTCAGGTCTTTGTCAAGTCCTTGCCAAGTTCTTACCAGGCCTTGTTGGGAACAGCCAGCATGACGGTTCAGTGGTTCCAGCTGTGCTGTGTCCTGTTCTAAGCCGGAACTGCAGTGGGGGAAGGGATCCTTTCTTGTGGCAATCGGAAGGCAGAATGGAAAATGAGGGTCTTCAGACAGGCTCTTACCGCAAGGAGCAGCTGCTGGATTCTTGCAATTGCCTTCAGTGCGCTCAGAAGTCCGCTGCTCTGCTGCTGCGTTTTTCGCCTTCAGTCAATTGCACACTGCTGAAGCTGAGGCAGGCTGTTCAGCTTTGCTGCTTTTCAGCATCTCAGCTGCCCTTCTGCTCTGTGACAGCTCTCCAGGTTTCTTGCCTTCGCCAGGCTGCAACGTGCCCGCTACTACCAAGAGCTGGGCAGGAGTGGGCAGAGAGCACGGCCATCTGTCAGCAGGTTGCATCTTGCCCAGGAAAATGCAGTGTCCTTGTTATGTGCAGCAAATGACATTTCTTGGCAAGGTCGGGCTAAGTGAGCAGTGCTGGTAGACTTTCTCCTTGAGAACTGGAGCGGAAAAGCTTTTCGCTAAGATGTAGGCGACTAGAGAGGCAGAATACGCAGCTCCGGAGCTGGCCGAAAGCAAGTGCCGCTTCCCGGCGTCCTTCGGCAAAAGCGCCGCTCCGGAGCGTACCGCTGCCTCTCCAGTCATCTGTGCGCGAAGTAGCCGCTTCTTGGCCTCCGGCAGCCGGAGATCGCGGTAGCTTGCAAGAGGCGAAGAACGAAGCCGCGAAGAAGTCGGCTTGTGTGTGAAGCTCGCAGACTGCTGCAGGACGGTGGCTGCCGCTCTCCTGCCTCTTGAATTCACTCTTGGCATGCCAATGGGAGGTGTTCCAGGACAACTTTCCTGGGTTTTTATTTTAGTTGCCATGCATCCCTCCTTGGAAAGTCGTGCTGCTCTCCAGAGGCTCCGAGATGCAGAGAACACGGTGGCAGCTGCTGAAAAGAAGGGCAACTGTGAGTTGGTCAAGAAGCAAGAACACAGGCAGCTGCCTGTGCTTGGCAAGGAGCAACTGCTGGATTCTTGCAATTGCCTTCAGTGCGCTCAGAAGCCCGCTGCTCTGCTGCTGCGTTTTTCGCCTTCAGTCAATTGCACACTACTGAAGCTGAGGCAGGCTGTTCAGCTTTGCTGCTTTTCAGCATCTCAGCTGCCCTTCTGCTCTGTGACAGCTCTCCAGGTTTCTTGCCTTCGCCAGGCTGCAACGTGCCCGCTACTACCAAGAGCTGGATAGGAGAGGGCAGAGAGCACGGCCATCTGTCAGCAGTTTGCGGCTTGCCTAAGAAAATGCAGTGTCCTTGGAATGTGCAGCAAATCCCATTTCTTGGCAAGGTCGGGCTAAGTGAGCAGTGCTGGTACACTTTCTCCTTGAGAACTGGAGCGGAAAAGCTTTTGGCTAAGATGTAGGCGACTAGAGAGGCAGAATACGCAGCTCCGGAGCTGGCCGAAAGCAAGAGCCGCTTCCCGGCGTCTTTCGGCAAAAGCGGCGCTCCGGAGCGTACCGCTGCCGCTCCAGTCATCTGTGCGCGAAGTAGCCGCTTCTTGGCCTCCGGCAGCCGGAGATCGCGGTAGCTTGCAAGAGGCGAAGAACGAAGCCGCCAAGAAGCTGGCTTGTGTGCGAAGCTCGCAGACTGCTGCAGGACGGTGGCTGCTGCTCTCTTGCCTCTTGAATTCACTCTTGGCATGCCAATGGGAGGTGTTCCAGGACAACTTTCCTGGGTTTTGACATAGTCGTCATGCATCCCTCCTTGGAAAGTCCTGCTGCTCTCCAGAAGCTCCGAGATGCAGAGAACACGGTGGCAGCTGCTGAAAAGAAGGGCAACTGTGAGTTTGTCAAGAAGCAAGAACATAGGCAGCTGACTGTGCTTGGCAAGTGTCACGATCCGCGTATTGCGAGGTGTCGTGATGGTTCTTTTCACCGATCCCAAAAGTGCAACAAAGGCAAACAACAAGGGACTGTCAGTTAATCAGAAGAAATGCACCTTTATTAGGGGCCAAAAGCGTAAATGCGATAGTGGGCGATTAGAAAGGAGATAGAAGGATAGAGAGAGAGGAGAGGGCTATGGGAATAGCTACCAACACAGGCGAGATCCTCAGTGCTCCGGACGATGGGGATCCGTCTGTCGTTTCGGGGGAGTCTCCGAAGTTCTGGTCGACTCGGGGCTCCAGTTCTAGTCCACAGAGGAAAGAGGGGGGAACAAGTGTAACAATGAAAGTCCATTGTAATCGCCACGCGGGAACAGGTGAGTCCACAGAAACCACCAAAGCAAGACGAATCCAATGAAGAATAAGTCCATTAAAATTACTGAAGGGAAACAGGTCATGTCATTAGTGGTCAGACCACCAATTTCCCCTCCTCCCCGCAGTAGGGGTCTCAGTCTCAGCCCTTGGGAGGAGGGTTCTCATTCTTTCTTTGTCACAGTGGTAACGAGGCAGATGAAGGGTCTTCAATGAAGGACCACGGGAGTCACCCCAAAAGTTCATTCGGCTTAAGAACGGAGATTAGAAGAGAAGCAGGCCGCGCATCAGGCTGTCCCGTGCTGGCTCCATGTCAGGTCTTTGTCAAGTCCTTGCCAAGTTCTTACCAGGCCTTGTTGGGAACAGCCAGCATGACGGTTCAGTGGTTCCAGCTGTGCTGTGTCCTGTTCTAAGCCGGAACTGCAGTGGGGGAAGGGATTCTTTCTTGTGGCAATCGGAAGGCAGAATGGAAAATGAGGGGCTTCAGACGGGCTCTTACACCACCCCGTGACTGACGATTGCCCTCGAAAGATCTTCATCAGCAGGGTTCCATGGTGTCGTCGTGGAGTCTTCAGGACTCGTCAAGTGTTGGCAGCACGTCCCAGGGAAAAGAGAAGAGGAAAAGGGAAAGAAGAAACAGGAAAACGAAAACAATCACAACATATCAGTAAACAAATTATAATTAATCCATAAGCAAAATACAATCAGTATTAATTAAATCAATACTAGTTAAACAATAAATTATTGAGATCATAATCAATATGAATCAATTAAACAATAGATTGATCAAATAATTAACCAGTATAATCTATATTAAACAATAATCGATATTACTCAATACAATTTTATCATCAAGAAACAAAAAATAATTTAAAACCGTGATTAGAACAAATCATAAGAGAAAATTATGTAAAACATATCTTCTAACCTTTTCATCTTCTTGTGTCTACAGTCCTGGGAACATCTATAGTGTAAAGAATGTCGGCCAAGTGGTGTGCATTAATTAGAGATGTCAATTTTGTTAGTCGTTTCATCATTCTCCAATTCACAATGAGCAAGATTACTGATCAAACAAAACCAATCATAACTAAAATCCAAAGAACAACAATGGGATGACACAATTTCTTCAGGACACCGGTGGCGGTAAGCGACCACCCGAAAAGGGTATCCCACCACCTGTGCTCGGCATCACTTTTCACCCTTTCTACAACACGATGTATTTCTTGCACATGATGATGAACAGTTACCAGAGTTTTCTGTCCATTCTCCTTGATTTTTCCTAGGATCTCTATCAGATCTTGATGAAGTAATAATTGCTTTACCAGAGTAAGGTTCATCCCAATGGGAGTAGGCGATAGCTTGTGAATCATCGTGAGATTGGATTCTAAAAGTTCATGTGAAGTAACTGGAGCTACAAAAGAAAAATCACATCCTGCAATTTTAGTAAAGCTGCAAGCACAAAAATTTGAATGATTTTTACTAGCTACTACTGTACTTTGTATAAACACAGTATCACAAGCGGTTCTGAAGCAGGCACACCCATTGCCTGTAGATACAAGGACTGTTTCAGAAGTCTCGTTAAGATGACTATCAAAATGACAGCTATTTTGTTCTGTGTCCAGACAAATATCTTGAGCTACAATTGCATTACCTTCACAGATAAACCCTAGTTGTTCTCAGATGGTACAGGACTCTAAATTGACAGTTTGCCATTTGTCATCAATTTGACGGGCCCATTCTCTATGTTCAGAAGGATAGAAAGTGGGTCCATCATGATTTAATCCTAATGCGATGCTAGGGAATATCAAATGCACTGAGGCATTACTTATGGTCGGCACAAATGCTGGGGTCATAGGTAAAATTCACTAAATTCCACCAGGATTGGAAAACTCTTTCAAAGTCAGTGGCACTGTCCCAGACTATTTTCCTAATTTCAGTCGGAAAAGTGCCTTCTTCACTTTCTCTTCGAATTGCGGCAGCAACTGACTGCATCCATAATTGAGCCTGGATGCAGCTAAGAGCTAAGGAAACATTGCTTTGCGTGGCATTAAGTCCATCAATTATCAATTTGTGGTCTTTCCTATTTACCTTTTCCCAATTTGCTAGAATGTTTGATAGCAACCACTGATGTGTTCCCAAGGCCGATAAGGACGATTGCAGTGGTTGTTGTATTTTGCTTAAATCTTTAGTCGTGGAAGCCAATTTATTCATTCATACTTCTGAATCAATACTATTTAGGATTCCCAATCCTGTTCCCACAAGACCAGTTATGTCTCTTGGCAGCCGGTTTTTAGGAGGCTTCCACTGTCGCAGCCAGGTTGTCCAAGCCTGAAAAGAGGTCTGCAAAAAGGGTGAACAAGCTGGTTGTATTTCTCAGATATTGTTTTGCATCAGCAATTTGACTTGTTTAAGAGACCATAACAGATTAAACAATATCTGTTGTTGGCCAGTTTTCCTGATTCTATATGGTCCAATTTCAAAAATTTTCGGGCTAAGTGTAACCAGTGGTTGGGTGGTAGGTGTCACAACATTAACATCAAGTCCTACTCCAGTATTTGAATCAATACTTTAAACTTAAAAAACAAAAACAAAAACAAAAACAAAACAAACAAACAAACAAAAAAAGTGCTTCAGTATTTTTGGATCAAAACCAAACTACTTCTACAGTTTGTGTTCATGTGAAATTGCGCCAACAATCCTGTATGCTTGGGTGTGTAACAACCTTTTTGTCCTGAAAGAGATCCTTTCACTTTTTCTGCATGCTACCACAATTAGTTCAGACCACGGCCACTCAGCTGCTTTCTGGCCATGGGGTTGTGGTAGGATGCAGAAAAATATTACCAGTTTGATCATGGATTAGGTGGTCTTCATGTCCCTCGGAGTTCTTCTGAAAAAGTAAACACAACAGAATTCTGCTGCCGAGAGGCAGAAAAGTTAGAATGATGGAATTATCCAGCATCTATTTGTCCAATGCTCTTTGCCTAGAGCACCAGAGGCTTCCCATGCATATTTCTTCAGAGGGGGTTTTAGCACAAGTGCTACTAGTCCTATAGTAAGAGAGGTCCACCAGAACAGGTTGGCCAGGGTCATGAGCTGGATTATTAGGATCATTTGGTACAGGGCATAGGAGTCAGTGTAGATGCAGACCAAAGAGGAATTCTGTGCTTCTCGTTGAAAAACACTCCAGACAGCTATCAGCTCCCCAACGTGTACACTACCTTCTCCCTCTGTAATCATTTGCTCACCAGAGGAAAAGTGGAGGGCTTCTGCCCTATATCTCCATACTTTTCCTTCCCCTTTAGCAGAAGCATCAGTAAACCAAGAGTTTGCTGATTGTTCGGGGCAGAAAGGAGGGCTTACTTTGATTACAGAGGCAAGTTTGTCCAAGCTCTCCGTTTCTTGGACTGCTAAAGTTCCTTCTGTCCTTGAGAAAAAGTTGCAGTAATGTTCAACCTGAGCATACCATTTTCTAACTGAGGCCCTCTCGGCCACCCCGTCAGGAGGGGGGGTCCCACTAGTGACTGTCTTGATAACCTTGAAGGGGCCTCTCAATACAATTGGTTGTTTTCGTGCAATTTTTTCTACTTCTAGGAAAGCTAAGCTAACCATAAACAATCCTTTTTCCCAGGTAGTGTATCTTTTCTCAGCATCTTTGGAACCACGGGAATCAAAACCAACAGGTCTTGTCGGAGCCTCAGGACCCCGCTGCCATATGTGTACTGACAGCCCTGAGGAGGCAAATGCCCATTCCACCTGGAAAGGATCTGTAGGATGGATAGGGCCCAGTGCTTGATGAGCTGTTGCTTCAAAAATCAGCAATTGCAATGCTGACTCCTGAGAAAGACTCCAATCCCATTTCACCCCTTTCCTCAACAAGTCATAAAGGGGAACAAATGGGTCGTTCTGGTTACTAGGAAATCTATCTGGTCTTTCTACAGGAGATGCAGCTGCTATCGTTTTTGGAAGGAGAATTGCTGTAGGTTTGAGTGATTCTGGAAGCCCACAAATTCAAGGGGTCATTATTTCGGGCTTCACAGGTAATTGCATCAGGGATTCAAAGCCAGGAATTCATTTCTTTTTGTGAGTCATTTGCAGGCAAGCAGCTTTGTGCACATTTTCCAAGAGCTGGTCGGGGGTACTAATTCTAGCTATGGGATCTCCCCTTTCCAAGGGGCTTGTTCCCCCGGCCCAAAAAGCTGCACGCTGTGTCAGGGACCATGTGTCACCTTTCTCTCCTGTTGTTAAGAAGACACCATGTCCCCAGTACCCACTGGCTTCCTGTTCAGTTAATTGGATTTGATCACCACCAGTGAGGGACACCCGGAAAACATATTCTGTTTCTGATTCATGTGGAGGGTGTCCGTATTCCCTTTTAAGCTTAGCTAGCTCGGTGGCAGTGTTTACTTGTGGTGGTATGTGTTTGGTTGTGATGTGAGGTTGGAGATCATCATCACTGAGATAGTTATACACTGAGATAGTTTTAATCAAGGGTCTCAAGTGATGGCAGCAATGTTCCCCACAATTACTTGCTGCTTCAAGTTCTTGATGAGGATAGATTCGTTTAATGTGAGGAGTTTCCTTCTCCTCAGGCTCTGTAGAGGAATCAGCACGATGTGATTTGTTAACATGTTCCTCTGTTAAGGCAGCTCGCAATGCATAGATCACATTTTTTGCTTCATAGAACTGTTTTTGCAAAATTTCAACTAGATTTTGAAGGGAGTCTATTATAGCATGTTCCTCACTTCTTCGCTCGAAGCCATTTTCTATAGCTGCCGTAAGACAAGCTCCCAAAACTGAGCATAAGATCATTTTCTTTTTGCCCAATTTGAATTTTGTTTCATGTTGTAATGAACACACTCTATCAATAACATTTTCTAAGTTCAACCAATTACTCTGTGCCCATTTTTCTCCTTCCGTAGAAGGTTTGGCATTGTGTTTGGCTAGTAGTGCATAAAATTCAGCTTTCATTTCAAGGCTAAGATTGTCACTCATTTTGTGAAGGGACCAAAACCACGACAGGGAGCTACAAACTTAAGTTCCACAAAACTACACAGCCCTCACTGTGTCGCCCTTCGCTTCCCTGGCTGGGTGAAAGGACAATAATCTGCCTGGGAGGCTCTGCTTAGTTGCTTCAAGTTGTCCCTTCCTTCCCAGACCAGATACACACAACAACAAAACAACAGTGTCCCGCCTTTTGCACTAAGGGATCCTTTATGAATTGCCAAAGACAGTGTGGGTGCCTTTTCAGCTGCAACCCTTCTGTCTAGACAGAAATCCTGTCCGTGACGCCAATTTTAATGTCACGATCCGCTTCTTGCGGGGTGTCGTGATGGTTCTTTTCACCGATCCCAAAAGTGCAACAAAGGCAAACAACAAGGGACTGTCAGTTAATCAGAAGAAATGCACCTTTATTAGGGGCCAAAAGCGTAAATGCGATAGTGGGCGATTAGAAAGGAGATAGAAGGATAGAGAGAGAGGAGAGGGCTATGGGAATAGCTACCAACACAGGCGAGATCCTCAGTGCTCCGGACGATGGGGATCCGTCTGTCGTGTCGGGGGAGTCTCCGAAGTTCTGGTCGACTCGGGGCTCCAGTTCTAGTCCACAGAGGAAAGAGGGGGGAACAAGTGTAACAATGAAAGTCCATTGTAATCGCCACGCGGGAACAGGTGAGTCCACAGAAACCACCAAAGCAAGACGAATCCAATGAAGAATAAGTCCATTAAAATTACTGAAGGGAAACAGGTCATGTCATTAGTGGTCAGACCACCAATTTCCCCTCCTCCCCGCAGTAGGGGTCTCAGTCTCAGCCCTTGGGAGGAGGGTTCTCATTCTTTCTTTGTCACAGTGGTAACGAGGCAGATGAAGGGTCTTCAATGAAGGACCACGGGAGTCACCCCAAAAGTTCATTCGGCTTAAGAACGGAGATTAGAAGAGAAGCAGGCCGCGCATCAGGCTGTCCCGTGCTGGCTCCATGTCAGGTCTTTGTCAAGTCCTTGCCAAGTTCTTACCAGGCCTTGTTGGGAACAGCCAGCATGACGGTTCAGTGGTTCCAGCTGTGCTGTGTCCTGTTCTAAGCCGGAACTGCAGTGGGGGAAGGGATCCTTTCTTGTGGCAATCGGAAGGCAGAATGGAAAATGAGGGTCTTCAGACAGGCTCTTACCGCAAGGAGCAGCTGCTGGATTCTTGCAATTGCCTTCAGTGCGCTCAGAAGTCCGCTGCTCTGCTGCTGCGTTTTTCGCCTTCAGTCAATTGCACACTGCTGAAGCTGAGGCAGGCTGTTCAGCTTTGCTGCTTTTCAGCATCTCAGCTGCCCTTCTGCTCTGTGACAGCTCTCCAGGTTTCTTGCCTTCGCCAGGCTGCAACGTGCCCGCTACTACCAAGAGCTGGGCAGGAGTGGGCAGAGAGCACGGCCATCTGTCAGCAGGTTGCATCTTGCCCAGGAAAATGCAGTGTCCTTGTTATGTGCAGCAAATGACATTTCTTGGCAAGGTCGGGCTAAGTGAGCAGTGCTGGTAGACTTTCTCCTTGAGAACTGGAGCGGAAAAGCTTTTCGCTAAGATGTAGGCGACTAGAGAGGCAGAATACGCAGCTCCGGAGCTGGCCGAAAGCAAGTGCCGCTTCCCGGCGTCCTTCGGCAAAAGCGCCGCTCCGGAGCGTACCGCTGCCTCTCCAGTCATCTGTGCGCGAAGTAGCCGCTTCTTGGCCTCCGGCAGCCGGAGATCGCGGTAGCTTGCAAGAGGCGAAGAACGAAGCCGCGAAGAAGTCGGCTTGTGTGTGAAGCTCGCAGACTGCTGCAGGACGGTGGCTGCCGCTCTCCTGCCTCTTGAATTCACTCTTGGCATGCCAATGGGAGGTGTTCCAGGACAACTTTCCTGGGTTTTTATTTTAGTTGCCATGCATCCCTCCTTGGAAAGTCGTGCTGCTCTCCAGAGGCTCCGAGATGCAGAGAACACGGTGGCAGCTGCTGAAAAGAAGGGCAACTGTGAGTTGGTCAAGAAGCAAGAACACAGGCAGCTGCCTGTGCTTGGCAAGGAGCAACTGCTGGATTCTTGCAATTGCCTTCAGTGCGCTCAGAAGCCCGCTGCTCTGCTGCTGCGTTTTTCGCCTTCAGTCAATTGCACACTACTGAAGCTGAGGCAGGCTGTTCAGCTTTGCTGCTTTTCAGCATCTCAGCTGCCCTTCTGCTCTGTGACAGCTCTCCAGGTTTCTTGCCTTCGCCAGGCTGCAACGTGCCCGCTACTACCAAGAGCTGGATAGGAGAGGGCAGAGAGCACGGCCATCTGTCAGCAGTTTGCGGCTTGCCTAAGAAAATGCAGTGTCCTTGGAATGTGCAGCAAATCCCATTTCTTGGCAAGGTCGGGCTAAGTGAGCAGTGCTGGTACACTTTCTCCTTGAGAACTGGAGCGGAAAAGCTTTTGGCTAAGATGTAGGCGACTAGAGAGGCAGAATACGCAGCTCCGGAGCTGGCCGAAAGCAAGAGCCGCTTCCCGGCGTCTTTCGGCAAAAGCGGCGCTCCGGAGCGTACCGCTGCCGCTCCAGTCATCTGTGCGCGAAGTAGCCGCTTCTTGGCCTCCGGCAGCCGGAGATCGCGGTAGCTTGCAAGAGGCGAAGAACGAAGCCGCCAAGAAGCTGGCTTGTGTGCGAAGCTCGCAGACTGCTGCAGGACGGTGGCTGCTGCTCTCTTGCCTCTTGAATTCACTCTTGGCATGCCAATGGGAGGTGTTCCAGGACAACTTTCCTGGGTTTTGACATAGTCGTCATGCATCCCTCCTTGGAAAGTCCTGCTGCTCTCCAGAAGCTCCGAGATGCAGAGAACACGGTGGCAGCTGCTGAAAAGAAGGGCAACTGTGAGTTTGTCAAGAAGCAAGAACATAGGCAGCTGACTGTGCTTGGCAAGTGTCACGATCCGCGTATTGCGAGGTGTCGTGATGGTTCTTTTCACCGATCCCAAAAGTGCAACAAAGGCAAACAACAAGGGACTGTCAGTTAATCAGAAGAAATGCACCTTTATTAGGGGCCAAAAGCGTAAATGCGATAGTGGGCGATTAGAAAGGAGATAGAAGGATAGAGAGAGAGGAGAGGGCTATGGGAATAGCTACCAACACAGGCGAGATCCTCAGTGCTCCGGACGATGGGGATCCGTCTGTCGTTTCGGGGGAGTCTCCGAAGTTCTGGTCGACTCGGGGCTCCAGTTCTAGTCCACAGAGGAAAGAGGGGGGAACAAGTGTAACAATGAAAGTCCATTGTAATCGCCACGCGGGAACAGGTGAGTCCACAGAAACCACCAAAGCAAGACGAATCCAATGAAGAATAAGTCCATTAAAATTACTGAAGGGAAACAGGTCATGTCATTAGTGGTCAGACCACCAATTTCCCCTCCTCCCCGCAGTAGGGGTCTCAGTCTCAGCCCTTGGGAGGAGGGTTCTCATTCTTTCTTTGTCACAGTGGTAACGAGGCAGATGAAGGGTCTTCAATGAAGGACCACGGGAGTCACCCCAAAAGTTCATTCGGCTTAAGAACGGAGATTAGAAGAGAAGCAGGCCGCGCATCAGGCTGTCCCGTGCTGGCTCCATGTCAGGTCTTTGTCAAGTCCTTGCCAAGTTCTTACCAGGCCTTGTTGGGAACAGCCAGCATGACGGTTCAGTGGTTCCAGCTGTGCTGTGTCCTGTTCTAAGCCGGAACTGCAGTGGGGGAAGGGATTCTTTCTTGTGGCAATCGGAAGGCAGAATGGAAAATGAGGGGCTTCAGACGGGCTCTTACACCACCCCGTGACTGACGATTGCCCTCGAAAGATCTTCATCAGCAGGGTTCCATGGTGTCGTCGTGGAGTCTTCAGGACTCGTCAAGTGTTGGCAGCACGTCCCAGGGAAAAGAGAAGAGGAAAAGGGAAAGAAGAAACAGGAAAACGAAAACAATCACAACATATCAGTAAACAAATTATAATTAATCCATAAGCAAAATACAATCAGTATTAATTAAATCAATACTAGTTAAACAATAAATTATTGAGATCATAATCAATATGAATCAATTAAACAATAGATTGATCAAATAATTAACCAGTATAATCTATATTAAACAATAATCGATATTACTCAATACAATTTTATCATCAAGAAACAAAAAATAATTTAAAACCGTGATTAGAACAAATCATAAGAGAAAATTATGTAAAACATATCTTCTAACCTTTTCATCTTCTTGTGTCTACAGTCCTGGGAACATCTATAGTGTAAAGAATGTCGGCCAAGTGGTGTGCATTAATTAGAGATGTCAATTTTGTTAGTCGTTTCATCATTCTCCAATTCACAATGAGCAAGATTACTGATCAAACAAAACCAATCATAACTAAAATCCAAAGAACAACAATGGGATGACACAATTTCTTCAGGACACCGGTGGCGGTAAGCGACCACCCGAAAAGGGTATCCCACCACCTGTGCTCGGCATCACTTTTCACCCTTTCTACAACACGATGTATTTCTTGCACATGATGATGAACAGTTACCAGAGTTTTCTGTCCATTCTCCTTGATTTTTCCTAGGATCTCTATCAGATCTTGATGAAGTAATAATTGCTTTACCAGAGTAAGGTTCATCCCAATGGGAGTAGGCGATAGCTTGTGAATCATCGTGAGATTGGATTCTAAAAGTTCATGTGAAGTAACTGGAGCTACAAAAGAAAAATCACATCCTGCAATTTTAGTAAAGCTGCAAGCACAAAAATTTGAATGATTTTTACTAGCTACTACTGTACTTTGTATAAACACAGTATCACAAGCGGTTCTGAAGCAGGCACACCCATTGCCTGTAGATACAAGGACTGTTTCAGAAGTCTCGTTAAGATGACTATCAAAATGACAGCTATTTTGTTCTGTGTCCAGACAAATATCTTGAGCTACAATTGCATTACCTTCACAGATAAACCCTAGTTGTTCTCAGATGGTACAGGACTCTAAATTGACAGTTTGCCATTTGTCATCAATTTGACGGGCCCATTCTCTGTGTTCAGAAGGATAGAAAGTGGGTCCATCATGATTTAATCCTAATGCGATGCTAGGGAATATCAAATGCACTGAGGCATTACTTATGGTCGGCACAAATGCTGGGGTCATAGGTAAAATTCACTAAATTCCACCAGGATTGGAAAACTCTTTCAAAGTCAGTGGCACTGTCCCAGACTATTTTCCTAATTTCAGTCGGAAAAGTGCCTTCTTCACTTTCTCTTCGAATTGCGGCAGCAACTGACTGCATCCATAATTGAGCCTGGATGCAGCTAAGAGCTAAGGAAACATTGCTTTGCGTGGCATTAAGTCCATCAATTATCAATTTGTGGTCTTTCCTATTTACCTTTTCCCAATTTGCTAGAATGTTTGATAGCAACCACTGATGTGTTCCCAAGGCCGATAAGGACGATTGCAGTGGTTGTTGTATTTTGCTTAAATCTTTAGTCGTGGAAGCCAATTTATTCATTCATACTTCTGAATCAATACTATTTAGGATTCCCAATCCTGTTCCCACAAGACCAGTTATGTCTCTTGGCAGCCGGTTTTTAGGAGGCTTCCACTGTCGCAGCCAGGTTGTCCAAGCCTGAAAAGAGGTCTGCAAAAAGGGTGAACAAGCTGGTTGTATTTCTCAGATATTGTTTTGCATCAGCAATTTGACTTGTTTAAGAGACCATAACAGATTAAACAATATCTGTTGTTGGCCAGTTTTCCTGATTCTATATGGTCCAATTTCAAAAATTTTCGGGCTAAGTGTAACCAGTGGTTGGGTGGTAGGTGTCACAACATTAACATCAAGTCCTACTCCAGTATTTGAATCAATACTTTCAACTTAAAAAACAAAAACAAAAACAAAAACAAAACAAACAAACAAACAAAAAAAGTGCTTCAGTATTTTTGGATCAAAACCAAACTACTTCTGCAGTTTGTGTTCATGTGAAATTGCGCCAACAATCCTGTATGCTTGGGTGTGTAACAACCTTTTTGTCCTGAAAGAGATCCTTTCACTTTTTCTGCATGCTACCACAATTAGTTCAGACCACGGCCACTCAGCTGCTTTCTGGCCATGGGGTTGTGGTAGGATGCAGAAAAATATTACCAGTTTGATCATGGATTAGGTGGTCTTCATGTCCCTCGGAGTTCTTCTGAAAAAGTAAACACAACAGAATTCTGCTGCCGAGAGGCAGAAAAGTTAGAATGATGGAATTATCCAGCATCTATTTGTCCAATGCTCTTTGCCTAGAGCACCAGAGGCTTCCCATGCATATTTCTTCAGAGGGGGTTTTAGCACAAGTGCTACTAGTCCTATAGTAAGAGAGGTCCACCAGAACAGGTTGGCCAGGGTCATGAGCTGGATTATTAGGATCATTTGGTACAGGGCATAGGAGTCAGTGTAGATGCAGACCAAAGAGGAATTCTGTGCTTCTCGTTGAAAAACACTCCAGACAGCTATCAGCTCCCCAACGTGTACACTACCTTCTCCCTCTGTAATCATTTGCTCACCAGAGGAAAAGTGGAGGGCTTCTGCCCTATATCTCCATACTTTTCCTTCCCCTTTAGCAGAAGCATCAGTAAACCAAGAGTTTGCTGATTGTTCGGGGCAGAAAGGAGGGCTTACTTTGATTACAGAGGCAAGTTTGTCCAAGCTCTCCGTTTCTTGGACTGCTAAAGTTCCTTCTGTCCTTGAGAAAAAGTTGCAGTAATGTTCAACCTGAGCATACCATTTTCTAACTGAGGCCCTCTCGGCCACCCCGTCAGGAGGGGGGGTCCCACTAGTGACTGTCTTGATAACCTTGAAGGGGCCTCTCAATACAATTGGTTGTTTTCGTGCAATTTTTTCTACTTCTAGGAAAGCTAAGCTAACCATCAACAATCCTTTTTCCCAGGTAGTGTATCTTTTCTCAGCATCTTTGGAACCACGGGAATCAAAACCAACAGGTCTTGTCGGAGCCTCAGGACCCCGCTGCCATATGTGTACTGACAGCCCTGAGGAGGCAAATGCCCATTCCACCTGGAAAGGATCTGTAGGATGGATAGGGCCCAGTGCTTGATGAGCTGTTGCTTCAAAAATCAGCAATTGCAATGCTGACTCCTGAGAAAGACTCCAATCCCATTTCACCCCTTTCCTCAACAAGTCATAAAGGGGAACAAATGGGTCGTTCTGGTTACTAGGAAATCTATCTGGTCTTTCTACAGGAGATGCAGCTGCTATCGTTTTTGGAAGGAGAATTGCTGTAGGTTTGAGTGATTCTGGAAGCCCACAAATTCAAGGGGTCATTATTTCGGGCTTCACAGGTAATTGCATCAGGGATTCAAAGCCAGGAATTCATTTCTTTTTGTGAGTCATTTGCAGGCAAGCAGCTTTGTGCACATTTTCCAAGAGCTGGTCGGGGGTACTAATTCTAGCTATGGGATCTCCCCTTTCCAAGGGGCTTGTTCCCCCGGCCCAAAAAGCTGCACGCTGTGTCAGGGACCATGTGTCACCTTTCTCTCCTGTTGTTAAGAAGACACCATGTCCCCAGTACCCACTGGCTTCCTGTTCAGTTAATTGGATTTGATCACCACCAGTGAGGGACACCCGGAAAACATATTCTGTTTCTGATTCATGTGGAGGGTGTCCGTATTCCCTTTTAAGCTTAGCTAGCTCGGTGGCAGTGTTTACTTGTGGTGGTATGTGTTTGGTTGTGATGTGAGGTTGGAGATCATCATCACTGAGATAGTTATACACTGAGATAGTTTTAATCAAGGGTCTCAAGTGATGGCAGCAATGTTCCCCACAATTACTTGCTGCTTCAAGTTCTTGATGAGGATAGATTCGTTTAATGTGAGGAGTTTCCTTCTCCTCAGGCTCTGTAGAGGAATCAGCACGATGTGATTTGTTAACATGTTCCTCTGTTAAGGCAGCTCGCAATGCATAGATCACATTTTTTGCTTCATAGAACTGTTTTTGCAAAATTTCAACTAGATTTTGAAGGGAGTCTATTATAGCATGTTCCTCACTTCTTCGCTCGAAGCCATTTTCTATAGCTGCCGTAAGACAAGCTCCCAAAACTGAGCATAAGATCATTTTCTTTTTGCCCAATTTGAATTTTGTTTCATGTTGTAATGAACACACTCTATCAATAACATTTTCTAAGTTCAACCAATTACTCTGTGCCCATTTTTCTCCTTCCGTAGAAGGTTTGGCATTGTGTTTGGCTAGTAGTGCATAAAATTCAGCTTTCATTTCAAGGCTAAGATTGTCACTCATTTTGTGAAGGGACCAAAACCACGACAGGGAGCTACAAACTTAAGTTCCACAAAACTACACAGCCCTCACTGTGTCGCCCTTCGCTTCCCTGGCTGGGTGAAAGGACAATAATCTGCCTGGGAGGCTCTGCTTAGTTGCTTCAAGTTGTCCCTTCCTTCCCAGACCAGATACACACAACAACAAAACAACAGTGTCCCGCCTTTTGCACTAAGGGATCCTTTATGAATTGCCAAAGACAGTGTGGGTGCCTTTTCAGCTGCAACCCTTCTGTCTAGACAGAAATCCTGTCCGTGACGCCAATTTTAATGTCACGATCCGCTTCTTGCGGGGTGTCGTGATGGTTCTTTTCACCGATCCCAAAAGTGCAACAAAGGCAAACAACAAGGGACTGTCAGTTAATCAGAAGAAATGCACCTTTATTAGGGGCCAAAAGCGTAAATGCGATAGTGGGCGATTAGAAAGGAGATAGAAGGATAGAGAGAGAGGAGAGGGCTATGGGAATAGCTACCAACACAGGCGAGATCCTCAGTGCTCCGGACGATGGGGATCCGTCTGTCGTGTCGGGGGAGTCTCCGAAGTTCTGGTCGACTCGGGGCTCCAGTTCTAGTCCACAGAGGAAAGAGGGGGGAACAAGTGTAACAATGAAAGTCCATTGTAATCGCCACGCGGGAACAGGTGAGTCCACAGAAACCACCAAAGCAAGACGAATCCAATGAAGAATAAGTCCATTAAAATTACTGAAGGGAAACAGGTCATGTCATTAGTGGTCAGACCACCAATTTCCCCTCCTCCCCGCAGTAGGGGTCTCAGTCTCAGCCCTTGGGAGGAGGGTTCTCATTCTTTCTTTGTCACAGTGGTAACGAGGCAGATGAAGGGTCTTCAATGAAGGACCACGGGAGTCACCCCAAAAGTTCATTCGGCTTAAGAACGGAGATTAGAAGAGAAGCAGGCCGCGCATCAGGCTGTCCCGTGCTGGCTCCATGTCAGGTCTTTGTCAAGTCCTTGCCAAGTTCTTACCAGGCCTTGTTGGGAACAGCCAGCATGACGGTTCAGTGGTTCCAGCTGTGCTGTGTCCTGTTCTAAGCCGGAACTGCAGTGGGGGAAGGGATCCTTTCTTGTGGCAATCGGAAGGCAGAATGGAAAATGAGGGTCTTCAGACAGGCTCTTACCGCAAGGAGCAGCTGCTGGATTCTTGCAATTGCCTTCAGTGCGCTCAGAAGTCCGCTGCTCTGCTGCTGCGTTTTTCGCCTTCAGTCAATTGCACACTGCTGAAGCTGAGGCAGGCTGTTCAGCTTTGCTGCTTTTCAGCATCTCAGCTGCCCTTCTGCTCTGTGACAGCTCTCCAGGTTTCTTGCCTTCGCCAGGCTGCAACGTGCCCGCTACTACCAAGAGCTGGGCAGGAGTGGGCAGAGAGCACGGCCATCTGTCAGCAGGTTGCATCTTGCCCAGGAAAATGCAGTGTCCTTGTTATGTGCAGCAAATGACATTTCTTGGCAAGGTCGGGCTAAGTGAGCAGTGCTGGTAGACTTTCTCCTTGAGAACTGGAGCGGAAAAGCTTTTCGCTAAGATGTAGGCGACTAGAGAGGCAGAATACGCAGCTCCGGAGCTGGCCGAAAGCAAGTGCCGCTTCCCGGCGTCCTTCGGCAAAAGCGCCGCTCCGGAGCGTACCGCTGCCTCTCCAGTCATCTGTGCGCGAAGTAGCCGCTTCTTGGCCTCCGGCAGCCGGAGATCGCGGTAGCTTGCAAGAGGCGAAGAACGAAGCCGCGAAGAAGTCGGCTTGTGTGTGAAGCTCGCAGACTGCTGCAGGACGGTGGCTGCCGCTCTCCTGCCTCTTGAATTCACTCTTGGCATGCCAATGGGAGGTGTTCCAGGACAACTTTCCTGGGTTTTTATTTTAGTTGCCATGCATCCCTCCTTGGAAAGTCGTGCTGCTCTCCAGAGGCTCCGAGATGCAGAGAACACGGTGGCAGCTGCTGAAAAGAAGGGCAACTGTGAGTTGGTCAAGAAGCAAGAACACAGGCAGCTGCCTGTGCTTGGCAAGGAGCAACTGCTGGATTCTTGCAATTGCCTTCAGTGCGCTCAGAAGCCCGCTGCTCTGCTGCTGCGTTTTTCGCCTTCAGTCAATTGCACACTACTGAAGCTGAGGCAGGCTGTTCAGCTTTGCTGCTTTTCAGCATCTCAGCTGCCCTTCTGCTCTGTGACAGCTCTCCAGGTTTCTTGCCTTCGCCAGGCTGCAACGTGCCCGCTACTACCAAGAGCTGGATAGGAGAGGGCAGAGAGCACGGCCATCTGTCAGCAGTTTGCGGCTTGCCTAAGAAAATGCAGTGTCCTTGGAATGTGCAGCAAATCCCATTTCTTGGCAAGGTCGGGCTAAGTGAGCAGTGCTGGTACACTTTCTCCTTGAGAACTGGAGCGGAAAAGCTTTTGGCTAAGATGTAGGCGACTAGAGAGGCAGAATACGCAGCTCCGGAGCTGGCCGAAAGCAAGAGCCGCTTCCCGGCGTCTTTCGGCAAAAGCGGCGCTCCGGAGCGTACCGCTGCCGCTCCAGTCATCTGTGCGCGAAGTAGCCGCTTCTTGGCCTCCGGCAGCCGGAGATCGCGGTAGCTTGCAAGAGGCGAAGAACGAAGCCGCCAAGAAGCTGGCTTGTGTGCGAAGCTCGCAGACTGCTGCAGGACGGTGGCTGCTGCTCTCTTGCCTCTTGAATTCACTCTTGGCATGCCAATGGGAGGTGTTCCAGGACAACTTTCCTGGGTTTTGACATAGTCGTCATGCATCCCTCCTTGGAAAGTCCTGCTGCTCTCCAGAAGCTCCGAGATGCAGAGAACACGGTGGCAGCTGCTGAAAAGAAGGGCAACTGTGAGTTTGTCAAGAAGCAAGAACATAGGCAGCTGACTGTGCTTGGCAAGTGTCACGATCCGCGTATTGCGAGGTGTCGTGATGGTTCTTTTCACCGATCCCAAAAGTGCAACAAAGGCAAACAACAAGGGACTGTCAGTTAATCAGAAGAAATGCACCTTTATTAGGGGCCAAAAGCGTAAATGCGATAGTGGGCGATTAGAAAGGAGATAGAAGGATAGAGAGAGAGGAGAGGGCTATGGGAATAGCTACCAACACAGGCGAGATCCTCAGTGCTCCGGACGATGGGGATCCGTCTGTCGTTTCGGGGGAGTCTCCGAAGTTCTGGTCGACTCGGGGCTCCAGTTCTAGTCCACAGAGGAAAGAGGGGGGAACAAGTGTAACAATGAAAGTCCATTGTAATCGCCACGCGGGAACAGGTGAGTCCACAGAAACCACCAAAGCAAGACGAATCCAATGAAGAATAAGTCCATTAAAATTACTGAAGGGAAACAGGTCATGTCATTAGTGGTCAGACCACCAATTTCCCCTCCTCCCCGCAGTAGGGGTCTCAGTCTCAGCCCTTGGGAGGAGGGTTCTCATTCTTTCTTTGTCACAGTGGTAACGAGGCAGATGAAGGGTCTTCAATGAAGGACCACGGGAGTCACCCCAAAAGTTCATTCGGCTTAAGAACGGAGATTAGAAGAGAAGCAGGCCGCGCATCAGGCTGTCCCGTGCTGGCTCCATGTCAGGTCTTTGTCAAGTCCTTGCCAAGTTCTTACCAGGCCTTGTTGGGAACAGCCAGCATGACGGTTCAGTGGTTCCAGCTGTGCTGTGTCCTGTTCTAAGCCGGAACTGCAGTGGGGGAAGGGATTCTTTCTTGTGGCAATCGGAAGGCAGAATGGAAAATGAGGGGCTTCAGACGGGCTCTTACACCACCCCGTGACTGACGATTGCCCTCGAAAGATCTTCATCAGCAGGGTTCCATGGTGTCGTCGTGGAGTCTTCAGGACTCGTCAAGTGTTGGCAGCACGTCCCAGGGAAAAGAGAAGAGGAAAAGGGAAAGAAGAAACAGGAAAACGAAAACAATCACAACATATCAGTAAACAAATTATAATTAATCCATAAGCAAAATACAATCAGTATTAATTAAATCAATACTAGTTAAACAATAAATTATTGAGATCATAATCAATATGAATCAATTAAACAATAGATTGATCAAATAATTAACCAGTATAATCTATATTAAACAATAATCGATATTACTCAATACAATTTTATCATCAAGAAACAAAAAATAATTTAAAACCGTGATTAGAACAAATCATAAGAGAAAATTATGTAAAACATATCTTCTAACCTTTTCATCTTCTTGTGTCTACAGTCCTGGGAACATCTATAGTGTAAAGAATGTCGGCCAAGTGGTGTGCATTAATTAGAGATGTCAATTTTGTTAGTCGTTTCATCATTCTCCAATTCACAATGAGCAAGATTACTGATCAAACAAAACCAATCATAACTAAAATCCAAAGAACAACAATGGGATGACACAATTTCTTCAGGACACCGGTGGCGGTAAGCGACCACCCGAAAAGGGTATCCCACCACCTGTGCTCGGCATCACTTTTCACCCTTTCTACAACACGATGTATTTCTTGCACATGATGATGAACAGTTACCAGAGTTTTCTGTCCATTCTCCTTGATTTTTCCTAGGATCTCTATCAGATCTTGATGAAGTAATAATTGCTTTACCAGAGTAAGGTTCATCCCAATGGGAGTAGGCGATAGCTTGTGAATCATCGTGAGATTGGATTCTAAAAGTTCATGTGAAGTAACTGGAGCTACAAAAGAAAAATCACATCCTGCAATTTTAGTAAAGCTGCAAGCACAAAAATTTGAATGATTTTTACTAGCTACTACTGTACTTTGTATAAACACAGTATCACAAGCGGTTCTGAAGCAGGCACACCCATTGCCTGTAGATACAAGGACTGTTTCAGAAGTCTCGTTAAGATGACTATCAAAATGACAGCTATTTTGTTCTGTGTCCAGACAAATATCTTGAGCTACAATTGCATTACCTTCACAGATAAACCCTAGTTGTTCTCAGATGGTACAGGACTCTAAATTGACAGTTTGCCATTTGTCATCAATTTGACGGGCCCATTCTCTATGTTCAGAAGGATAGAAAGTGGGTCCATCATGATTTAATCCTAATGCGATGCTAGGGAATATCAAATGCACTGAGGCATTACTTATGGTCGGCACAAATGCTGGGGTCATAGGTAAAATTCACTAAATTCCACCAGGATTGGAAAACTCTTTCAAAGTCAGTGGCACTGTCCCAGACTATTTTCCTAATTTCAGTCGGAAAAGTGCCTTCTTCACTTTCTCTTCGAATTGCGGCAGCAACTGACTGCATCCATAATTGAGCCTGGATGCAGCTAAGAGCTAAGGAAACATTGCTTTGCGTGGCATTAAGTCCATCAATTATCAATTTGTGGTCTTTCCTATTTACCTTTTCCCAATTTGCTAGAATGTTTGATAGCAACCACTGATGTGTTCCCAAGGCCGATAAGGACGATTGCAGTGGTTGTTGTATTTTGCTTAAATCTTTAGTCGTGGAAGCCAATTTATTCATTCATACTTCTGAATCAATACTATTTAGGATTCCCAATCCTGTTCCCACAAGACCAGTTATGTCTCTTGGCAGCCGGTTTTTAGGAGGCTTCCACTGTCGCAGCCAGGTTGTCCAAGCCTGAAAAGAGGTCTGCAAAAAGGGTGAACAAGCTGGTTGTATTTCTCAGATATTGTTTTGCATCAGCAATTTGACTTGTTTAAGAGACCATAACAGATTAAACAATATCTGTTGTTGGCCAGTTTTCCTGATTCTATATGGTCCAATTTCAAAAATTTTCGGGCTAAGTGTAACCAGTGGTTGGGTGGTAGGTGTCACAACATTAACATCAAGTCCTACTCCAGTATTTGAATCAATACTTTCAACTTAAAAAACAAAAACAAAAACAAAAACAAAACAAACAAACAAACAAAAAAAGTGCTTCAGTATTTTTGGATCAAAACCAAACTACTTCTACAGTTTGTGTTCATGTGAAATTGCGCCAACAATCCTGTATGCTTGGGTGTGTAACAACCTTTTTGTCCTGAAAGAGATCCTTTCACTTTTTCTGCATGCTACCACAATTAGTTCAGACCACGGCCACTCAGCTGCTTTCTGGCCATGGGGTTGTGGTAGGATGCAGAAAAATATTACCAGTTTGATCATGGATTAGGTGGTCTTCATGTCCCTCGGAGTTCTTCTGAAAAAGTAAACACAACAGAATTCTGCTGCCGAGAGGCAGAAAAGTTAGAATGATGGAATTATCCAGCATCTATTTGTCCAATGCTCTTTGCCTAGAGCACCAGAGGCTTCCCATGCATATTTCTTCAGAGGGGGTTTTAGCACAAGTGCTACTAGTCCTATAGTAAGAGAGGTCCACCAGAACAGGTTGGCCAGGGTCATGAGCTGGATTATTAGGATCATTTGGTACAGAGCATAGGAGTCAGTGTAGATGCAGACCAAAGAGGAATTCTGTGCTTCTCGTTGAAAAACACTCCAGACAGCTATCAGCTCCCCAACGTGTACACTACCTTCTCCCTCTGTAATCATTTGCTCACCAGAGGAAAAGTGGAGGGCTTCTGCCCTATATCTCCATACTTTTCCTTCCCCTTTAGCAGAAGCATCAGTAAACCAAGAGTTTGCTGATTGTTCGGGGCAGAAAGGAGGGCTTACTTTGATTACAGAGGCAAGTTTGTCCAAGCTCTCCGTTTCTTGGACTGCTAAAGTTCCTTCTGTCCTTGAGAAAAAGTTGCAGTAATGTTCAACCTGAGCATACCATTTTCTAACTGAGGCCCTCTCGGCCACCCCGTCAGGAGGGGGGGTCCCACTAGTGACTGTCTTGATAACCTTGAAGGGGCCTCTCAATACAATTGGTTGTTTTCGTGCAATTTTTTCTACTTCTAGGAAAGCTAAGCTAACCATCAACAATCCTTTTTCCCAGGTAGTGTATCTTTTCTCAGCATCTTTGGAACCACGGGAATCAAAACCAACAGGTCTTGTCGGAGCCTCAGGACCCCGCTGCCATATGTGTACTGACAGCCCTGAGGAGGCAAATGCCCATTCCACCTGGAAAGGATCTGTAGGATGGATAGGGCCCAGTGCTTGATGAGCTGTTGCTTCAAAAATCAGCAATTGCAATGCTGACTCCTGAGAAAGACTCCAATCCCATTTCACCCCTTTCCTCAACAAGTCATAAAGGGGAACAAATGGGTCGTTCTGGTTACTAGGAAATCTATCTGGTCTTTCTACAGGAGATGCAGCTGCTATCGTTTTTGGAAGGAGAATTGCTGTAGGTTTGAGTGATTCTGGAAGCCCACAAATTCAAGGGGTCATTATTTCGGGCTTCACAGGTAATTGCATCAGGGATTCAAAGCCAGGAATTCATTTCTTTTTGTGAGTCATTTGCAGGCAAGCAGCTTTGTGCACATTTTCCAAGAGCTGGTCGGGGGTACTAATTCTAGCTATGGGATCTCCCCTTTCCAAGGGGCTTGTTCCCCCGGCCCAAAAAGCTGCACGCTGTGTCAGGGACCATGTGTCACCTTTCTCTCCTGTTGTTAAGAAGACACCATGTCCCCAGTACCCACTGGCTTCCTGTTCAGTTAATTGGATTTGATCACCACCAGTGAGGGACACCCGGAAAACATATTCTGTTTCTGATTCATGTGGAGGGTGTCCGTATTCCCTTTTAAGCTTAGCTAGCTCGGTGGCAGTGTTTACTTGTGGTGGTATGTGTTTGGTTGTGATGTGAGGTTGGAGATCATCATCACTGAGATAGTTATACACTGAGATAGTTTTAATCAAGGGTCTCAAGTGATGGCAGCAATGTTCCCCACAATTACTTGCTGCTTCAAGTTCTTGATGAGGATAGATTCGTTTAATGTGAGGAGTTTCCCTCTCCTCAGGCTCTGTAGAGGAATCAGCACGATGTGATTTGTTAACATGTTCCTCTGTTAAGGCAGCTCGCAATGCATAGATCACATTTTTTGCTTCATAGAACTGTTTTTGCAAAATTTCAACTAGATTTTGAAGGGAGTCTATTATAGCATGTTCCTCACTTCTTCGCTCGAAGCCATTTTCTATAGCTGCCGTAAGACAAGCTCCCAAAACTGAGCATAAGATCATTTTCTTTTTGCCCAATTTGAATTTTGTTTCATGTTGTAATGAACACACTCTATCAATAACATTTTCTAAGTTCAACCAATTACTCTGTGCCCATTTTTCTCCTTCCGTAGAAGGTTTGGCATTGTGTTTGGCTAGTAGTGCATAAAATTCAGCTTTCATTTCAAGGCTAAGATTGTCACTCATTTTGTGAAGGGACCAAAACCACGACAGGGAGCTACAAACTTAAGTTCCACAAAACTACACAGCCCTCACTGTGTCGCCCTTCGCTTCCCTGGCTGGGTGAAAGGACAATAATCTGCCTGGGAGGCTCTGCTTAGTTGCTTCAAGTTGTCCCTTCCTTCCCAGACCAGATACACACAACAACAAAACAACAGTGTCCCGCCTTTTGCACTAAGGGATCCTTTATGAATTGCCAAAGACAGTGTGGGTGCCTTTTCAGCTGCAACCCTTCTGTCTAGACAGAAATCCTGTCCGTGACGCCAATTTTAATGTCACGATCCGCTTCTTGCGGGGTGTCGTGATGGTTCTTTTCACCGATCCCAAAAGTGCAACAAAGGCAAACAACAAGGGACTGTCAGTTAATCAGAAGAAATGCACCTTTATTAGGGGCCAAAAGAGTAAATGCGATAGTGGGCGATTAGAAAGGAGATAGAAGGACAGAGAGAGAGGAGAGGGCTATGGGAATAGCTACCAACACAGGCGAGATCCTCAGTGGTCCGGACGATGGGGATCCGTCTGTCGTGTCGGGGGAGTCTCCGAAGTTCTGGTCGACTCGGGGCTCCAGTTCTAGTCCACAGAGGAAAGAGGGGGGAACAAGTGTAACAATGAAAGTCCATTGTAATCGCCACGCGGGAACAGGTGAGTCCACAGAAACCACCAAAGCAAGACGAATCCAATGAAGAATAAGTCCATTAAAATTACTGAAGGGAAACAGGTCATGTCATTAGTGGTCAGACCACCAATTTCCCCTCCTCCCCGCAGTAGGGGTCTCAGTCTCAGCCCTTGGGAGGAGGGTTCTCATTCTTTCTTTGTCACAGTGGTAACGAGGCAGATGAAGGGTCTTCAATGAAGGACCACGGGAGTCACCCCAAAAGTTCATTCGGCTTAAGAACGGAGATTAGAAGAGAAGCAGGCCGCGCATCAGGCTGTCCCGTGCTGGCTCCATGTCAGGTCTTTGTCAAGTCCTTGCCAAGTTCTTACCAGGCCTTGTTGGGAACAGCCAGCATGACGGTTCAGTGGTTCCAGCTGTGCTGTGTCCTGTTCTAAGCCGGAACTGCAGTGGGGGAAGGGATTCTTTCTTGTGGCAATCGGAAGGCAGAATGGAAAATGAGGGGCTTCAGACGGGCTCTTACACCACCCCGTGACTGACGATTGCCCTCGAAAGATCTTCATCAGCAGGGTTCCATGGTGTCGTCGTGGAGTCTTCAGGACTCGTCAAGTGTTGGCAGCACGTCCCAGGGAAAAGAGAAGAGGAAAAGGGAAAGAAGAAACAGGAAAACGAAAACAATCACAACATATCAGTAAACAAATTATAATTAATCCATAAGCAAAATACAATCAGTATTAATTAAATCAATACTAGTTAAACAATAAATTATTGAGATCATAATCAATATGAATCAATTAAACAATAGATTGATCAAATAATTAACCAGTATAATCTATATTAAACAATAAT
This sequence comes from Vidua macroura, assembly GCF_024509145.1. Taxonomy (NCBI): domain Eukaryota; kingdom Metazoa; phylum Chordata; class Aves; order Passeriformes; family Viduidae; genus Vidua; species Vidua macroura. The sequence continues at coordinate 3,649,691 of NC_071579.1, read as the reverse complement.
CGATATTACTCAATACAATTTTATCATCAAGAAACAAAAAATAATTTAAAACCGTGATTAGAACAAATCATAAGAGAAAATTATGTAAAACATATCTTCTAACCTTTTCATCTTCTTGTGTCTACAGTCCTGGGAACATCTATAGTGTAAAGAATGTCGGCCAAGTGGTGTGCATTAATTAGAGATGTCAATTTTGTTAGTCGTTTCATCATTCTCCAATTCACAATGAGCAAGATTACTGATCAAACAAAACCAATCATAACTAAAATCCAAAGAACAACAATGGGATGACACAATTTCTTCAGGACACCGGTGGCGGTAAGCGACCACCCGAAAAGGGTATCCCACCACCTGTGCTCGGCATCACTTTTCACCCTTTCTACAACACGATGTATTTCTTGCACATGATGATGAACAGTTACCAGAGTTTTCTGTCCATTCTCCTTGATTTTTCCTAGGATCTCTATCAGATCTTGATGAAGTAATAATTGCTTTACCAGAGTAAGGTTCATCCCAATGGGAGTAGGCGATAGCTTGTGAATCATCGTGAGATTGGATTCTAAAAGTTCATGTGAAGTAACTGGAGCTACAAAAGAAAAATCACATCCTGCAATTTTAGTAAAGCTGCAAGCACAAAAATTTGAATGATTTTTACTAGCTACTACTGTACTTTGTATAAACACAGTATCACAAGCGGTTCTGAAGCAGGCACACCCATTGCCTGTAGATACAAGGACTGTTTCAGAAGTCTCGTTAAGATGACTATCAAAATGACAGCTATTTTGTTCTGTGTCCAGACAAATATCTTGAGCTACAATTGCATTACCTTCACAGATAAACCCTAGTTGTTCTCAGATGGTACAGGACTCTAAATTGACAGTTTGCCATTTGTCATCAATTTGACGGGCCCATTCTCTGTGTTCAGAAGGATAGAAAGTGGGTCCATCATGATTTAATCCTAATGCGATGCTAGGGAATATCAAATGCACTGAGGCATTACTTATGGTCGGCACAAATGCTGGGGTCATAGGTAAAATTCACTAAATTCCACCAGGATTGGAAAACTCTTTCAAAGTCAGTGGCACTGTCCCAGACTATTTTCCTAATTTCAGTCGGAAAAGTGCCTTCTTCACTTTCTCTTCGAATTGCGGCAGCAACTGACTGCATCCATAATTGAGCCTGGATGCAGCTAAGAGCTAAGGAAACATTGCTTTGCGTGGCATTAAGTCCATCAATTATCAATTTGTGGTCTTTCCTATTTACCTTTTCCCAATTTGCTAGAATGTTTGATAGCAACCACTGATGTGTTCCCAAGGCCGATAAGGACGATTGCAGTGGTTGTTGTATTTTGCTTAAATCTTTAGTCGTGGAAGCCAATTTATTCATTTATACTTCTGAATCAATACTATTTAGGATTCCCAATCCTGTTCCCACAAGACCAGTTATGTCTCTTGGCAGCCGGTTTTTAGGAGGCTTCCACTGTCGCAGCCAGGTTGTCCAAGCCTGAAAAGAGGTCTGCAAAAAGGGTGAACAAGCTGGTTGTATTTCTCAGATATTGTTTTGCATCAGCAATTTGACTTGTTTAAGAGACCATAACAGATTAAACAATATCTGTTGTTGGCCAGTTTTCCTGATTCTATATGGTCCAATTTCAAAAATTTTCGGGCTAAGTGTAACCAGTGGTTGGGTGGTAGGTGTCACAACATTAACATCAAGTCCTACTCCAGTATTTGAATCAATACTTTAAACTTAAAAAACAAAAACAAAAACAAAAACAAAACAAACAAACAAACAAAAAAAGTGCTTCAGTATTTTTGGATCAAAACCAAACTACTTCTACAGTTTGTGTTCATGTGAAATTGCGCCAACAATCCTGTATGCTTGGGTGTGTAACAACCTTTTTGTCCTGAAAGAGATCCTTTCACTTTTTCTGCATGCTACCACAATTAGTTCAGACCACGGCCACTCAGCTGCTTTCTGGCCATGGGGTTGTGGTAGGATGCAGAAAAATATTACCAGTTTGATCATGGATTAGGTGGTCTTCATGTCCCTCGGAGTTCTTCTGAAAAAGTAAACACAACAGAATTCTGCTGCCGAGAGGCAGAAAAGTTAGAATGATGGAATTATCCAGCATCTATTTGTCCAATGCTCTTTGCCTAGAGCACCAGAGGCTTCCCATGCATATTTCTTCAGAGGGGGTTTTAGCACAAGTGCTACTAGTCCTATAGTAAGAGAGGTCCACCAGAACAGGTTGGCCAGGGTCATGAGCTGGATTATTAGGATCATTTGGTACAGAGCATAGGAGTCAGTGTAGATGCAGACCAAAGAGGAATTCTGTGCTTCTCGTTGAAAAACACTCCAGACAGCTATCAGCTCCCCAACGTGTACACTACCTTCTCCCTCTGTAATCATTTGCTCACCAGAGGAAAAGTGGAGGGCTTCTGCCCTATATCTCCATACTTTTCCTTCCCCTTTAGCAGAAGCATCAGTAAACCAAGAGTTTGCTGATTGTTCGGGGCAGAAAGGAGGGCTTACTTTGATTACAGAGGCAAGTTTGTCCAAGCTCTCCGTTTCTTGGACTGCTAAAGTTCCTTCTGTCCTTGAGAAAAAGTTGCAGTAATGTTCAACCTGAGCATACCATTTTCTAACTGAGGCCCTCTCGGCCACCCCGTCAGGAGGGGGGGTCCCACTAGTGACTGTCTTGATAACCTTGAAGGGGCCTCTCAATACAATTGGTTGTTTTCGTGCAATTTTTTCTACTTCTAGGAAAGCTAAGCTAACCATCAACAATCCTTTTTCCCAGGTAGTGTATCTTTTCTCAGCATCTTTGGAACCACGGGAATCAAAACCAACAGGTCTTGTCGGAGCCTCAGGACCCCGCTGCCATATGTGTACTGACAGCCCTGAGGAGGCAAATGCCCATTCCACCTGGAAAGGATCTGTAGGATGGATAGGGCCCAGTGCTTGATGAGCTGTTGCTTCAAAAATCAGCAATTGCAATGCTGACTCCTGAGAAAGACTCCAATCCCATTTCACCCCTTTCCTCAACAAGTCATAAAGGGGAACAAATGGGTCGTTCTGGTTACTAGGAAATCTATCTGGTCTTTCTACAGGAGATGCAGCTGCTATCGTTTTTGGAAGGAGAATTGCTGTAGGTTTGAGTGATTCTGGAAGCCCACAAATTCAAGGGGTCATTATTTCGGGCTTCACAGGTAATTGCATCAGGGATTCAAAGCCAGGAATTCATTTCTTTTTGTGAGTCATTTGCAGGCAAGCAGCTTTGTGCACATTTTCCAAGAGCTGGTCGGGGGTACTAATTCTAGCTATGGGATCTCCCCTTTCCAAGGGGCTTGTTCCCCCGGCCCAAAAAGCTGCACGCTGTGTCAGGGACCATGTGTCACCTTTCTCTCCTGTTGTTAAGAAGACACCATGTCCCCAGTACCCACTGGCTTCCTGTTCAGTTAATTGGATTTGATCACCACCAGTGAGGGACACCCGGAAAACATATTCTGTTTCTGATTCATGTGGAGGGTGTCCGTATTCCCTTTTAAGCTTAGCTAGCTCGGTGGCAGTGTTTACTTGTGGTGGTATGTGTTTGGTTGTGATGTGAGGTTGGAGATCATCATCACTGAGATAGTTATACACTGAGATAGTTTTAATCAAGGGTCTCAAGTGATGGCAGCAATGTTCCCCACAATTACTTGCTGCTTCAAGTTCTTGATGAGGATAGATTCGTTTAATGTGAGGAGTTTCCCTCTCCTCAGGCTCTGTAGAGGAATCAGCACGATGTGATTTGTTAACATGTTCCTCTGTTAAGGCAGCTCGCAATGCATAGATCACATTTTTTGCTTCATAGAACTGTTTTTGCAAAATTTCAACTAGATTTTGAAGGGAGTCTATTATAGCATGTTCCTCACTTCTTCGCTCGAAGCCATTTTCTATAGCTGCCGTAAGACAAGCTCCCAAAACTGAGCATAAGATCATTTTCTTTTTGCCCAATTTGAATTTTGTTTCATGTTGTAATGAACACACTCTATCAATAACATTTTCTAAGTTCAACCAATTACTCTGTGCCCATTTTTCTCCTTCCGTAGAAGGTTTGGCATTGTGTTTGGCTAGTAGTGCATAAAATTCAGCTTTCATTTCAAGGCTAAGATTGTCACTCATTTTGTGAAGGGACCACGACAGGGAGCTACAAACTTAAGTTCCACAAAACTACACAGCCCTCACTGTGTCGCCCTTCGCTTCCCTGGCTGGGTGAAAGGACAATAATCTGCCTGGGAGGCTCTGCTTAGTTGCTTCAAGTTGTCCCTTCCTTCCCAGACCAGATACACACAACAACAAAACAACAGTGTCCCGCCTTTTGCACTAAGGGATCCTTTATGAATTGCCAAAGACAGTGTGGGTGCCTTTTCAGCTGCAACCCTTCTGTCTAGACAGAAATCCTGTCCGTGACGCCAATTTTAATGTCACGATCCGCTTCTTGCGGGGTGTCGTGATGGTTCTTTTCACCGATCCCAAAAGTGCAACAAAGGCAAACAACAAGGGACTGTCAGTTAATCAGAAGAAATGCACCTTTATTAGGGGCCAAAAGAGTAAATGCGATAGTGGGCGATTAGAAAGGAGATAGAAGGACAGAGAGAGAGGAGAGGGCTATGGGAATAGCTACCAACACAGGCGAGATCCTCAGTGGTCCGGACGATGGGGATCCGTCTGTCGTGTCGGGGGAGTCTCCGAAGTTCTGGTCGACTCGGGGCTCCAGTTCTAGTCCACAGAGGAAAGAGGGGGGAACAAGTGTAACAATGAAAGTCCATTGTAATCGCCACGCGGGAACAGGTGAGTCCACAGAAACCACCAAAGCAAGACGAATCCAATGAAGAATAAGTCCATTAAAATTACTGAAGGGAAACAGGTCATGTCATTAGTGGTCAGACCACCAATTTCCCCTCCTCCCCGCAGTAGGGGTCTCAGTCTCAGCCCTTGGGAGGAGGGTTCTCATTCTTTCTTTGTCACAGTGGTAACGAGGCAGATGAAGGGTCTTCAATGAAGGACCACGGGAGTCACCCCAAAAGTTCATTCGGCTTAAGAACGGAGATTAGAAGAGAAGCAGGCCGCGCATCAGGCTGTCCCGTGCTGGCTCCATGTCAGGTCTTTGTCAAGTCCTTGCCAAGTTCTTACCAGGCCTTGTTGGGAACAGCCAGCATGACGGTTCAGTGGTTCCAGCTGTGCTGTGTCCTGTTCTAAGCCGGAACTGCAGTGGGGGAAGGGATTCTTTCTTGTGGCAATCGGAAGGCAGAATGGAAAATGAGGGGCTTCAGACGGGCTCTTACACCACCCCGTGACTGACGATTGCCCTCGAAAGATCTTCATCAGCAGGGTTCCATGGTGTCGTCGTGGAGTCTTCAGGACTCGTCAAGTGTTGGCAGCACGTCCCAGGGAAAAGAGAAGAGGAAAAGGGAAAGAAGAAACAGGAAAACGAAAACAATCACAACATATCAGTAAACAAATTATAATTAATCCATAAGCAAAATACAATCAGTATTAATTAAATCAATACTAGTTAAACAATAAATTATTGAGATCATAATCAATATGAATCAATTAAACAATAGATTGATCAAATAATTAACCAGTATAATCTATATTAAACAATAATCGATATTACTCAATACAATTTTATCATCAAGAAACAAAAAATAATTTAAAACCGTGATTAGAACAAATCATAAGAGAAAATTATGTAAAACATATCTTCTAACCTTTTCATCTTCTTGTGTCTACAGTCCTGGGAACATCTATAGTGTAAAGAATGTCGGCCAAGTGGTGTGCATTAATTAGAGATGTCAATTTTGTTAGTCGTTTCATCATTCTCCAATTCACAATGAGCAAGATTACTGATCAAACAAAACCAATCATAACTAAAATCCAAAGAACAACAATGGGATGACACAATTTCTTCAGGACACCGGTGGCGGTAAGCGACCACCCGAAAAGGGTATCCCACCACCTGTGCTCGGCATCACTTTTCACCCTTTCTACAACACGATGTATTTCTTGCACATGATGATGAACAGTTACCAGAGTTTTCTGTCCATTCTCCTTGATTTTTCCTAGGATCTCTATCAGATCTTGATGAAGTAATAATTGCTTTACCAGAGTAAGGTTCATCCCAATGGGAGTAGGCGATAGCTTGTGAATCATCGTGAGATTGGATTCTAAAAGTTCATGTGAAGTAACTGGAGCTACAAAAGAAAAATCACATCCTGCAATTTTAGTAAAGCTGCAAGCACAAAAATTTGAATGATTTTTACTAGCTACTACTGTACTTTGTATAAACACAGTATCACAAGCGGTTCTGAAGCAGGCACACCCATTGCCTGTAGATACAAGGACTGTTTCAGAAGTCTCGTTAAGATGACTATCAAAATGACAGCTATTTTGTTCTGTGTCCAGACAAATATCTTGAGCTACAATTGCATTACCTTCACAGATAAACCCTAGTTGTTCTCAGATGGTACAGGACTCTAAATTGACAGTTTGCCATTTGTCATCAATTTGACGGGCCCATTCTCTGTGTTCAGAAGGATAGAAAGTGGGTCCATCATGATTTAATCCTAATGCGATGCTAGGGAATATCAAATGCACTGAGGCATTACTTATGGTCGGCACAAATGCTGGGGTCATAGGTAAAATTCACTAAATTCCACCAGGATTGGAAAACTCTTTCAAAGTCAGTGGCACTGTCCCAGACTATTTTCCTAATTTCAGTCGGAAAAGTGCCTTCTTCACTTTCTCTTCGAATTGCGGCAGCAACTGACTGCATCCATAATTGAGCCTGGATGCAGCTAAGAGCTAAGGAAACATTGCTTTGCGTGGCATTAAGTCCATCAATTATCAATTTGTGGTCTTTCCTATTTACCTTTTCCCAATTTGCTAGAATGTTTGATAGCAACCACTGATGTGTTCCCAAGGCTGATAAGGACGATTGCAGTGGTTGTTGTATTTTGCTTAAATCTTTAGTCGTGGAAGCCAATTTATTCATTTATACTTCTGAATCAATACTATTTAGGATTCCCAATCCTGTTCCCACAAGACCAGTTATGTCTCTTGGCAGCCGGTTTTTAGGAGGCTTCCACTGTCGCAGCCAGGTTGTCCAAGCCTGAAAAGAGGTCTGCAAAAAGGGTGAACAAGCTGGTTGTATTTCTCAGATATTGTTTTGCATCAGCAATTTGACTTGTTTAAGAGACCATAACAGATTAAACAATATCTGTTGTTGGCCAGTTTTCCTGATTCTATATGGTCCAATTTCAAAAATTTTCGGGCTAAGTGTAACCAGTGGTTGGGTGGTAGGTGTCACAACATTAACATCAAGTCCTACTCCAGTATTTGAATCAATACTTTAAACTTAAAAAACAAAAACAAAAACAAAAACAAAACAAACAAACAAACAAAAAAAGTGCTTCAGTATTTTTGGATCAAAACCAAACTACTTCTACAGTTTGTGTTCATGTGAAATTGCGCCAACAATCCTGTATGCTTGGGTGTGTAACAACCTTTTTGTCCTGAAAGAGATCCTTTCACTTTTTCTGCATGCTACCACAATTAGTTCAGACCACGGCCACTCAGCTGCTTTCTGGCCATGGGGTTGTGGTAGGATGCAGAAAAATATTACCAGTTTGATCATGGATTAGGTGGTCTTCATGTCCCTCGGAGTTCTTCTGAAAAAGTAAACACAACAGAATTCTGCTGCCGAGAGGCAGAAAAGTTAGAATGATGGAATTATCCAGCATCTATTTGTCCAATGCTCTTTGCCTAGAGCACCAGAGGCTTCCCATGCATATTTCTTCAGAGGGGGTTTTAGCACAAGTGCTACTAGTCCTATAGTAAGAGAGGTCCACCAGAACAGGTTGGCCAGGGTCATGAGCTGGATTATTAGGATCATTTGGTACAGAGCATAGGAGTCAGTGTAGATGCAGACCAAAGAGGAATTCTGTGCTTCTCGTTGAAAAACACTCCAGACAGCTATCAGCTCCCCAACGTGTACACTACCTTCTCCCTCTGTAATCATTTGCTCACCAGAGGAAAAGTGGAGGGCTTCTGCCCTATATCTCCATACTTTTCCTTCCCCTTTAGCAGAAGCATCAGTAAACCAAGAGTTTGCTGATTGTTCGGGGCAGAAAGGAGGGCTTACTTTGATTACAGAGGCAAGTTTGTCCAAGCTCTCCGTTTCTTGGACTGCTAAAGTTCCTTCTGTCCTTGAGAAAAAGTTGCAGTAATGTTCAACCTGAGCATACCATTTTCTAACTGAGGCCCTCTCGGCCACCCCGTCAGGAGGGGGGGTCCCACTAGTGACTGTCTTGATAACCTTGAAGGGGCCTCTCAATACAATTGGTTGTTTTCGTGCAATTTTTTCTACTTCTAGGAAAGCTAAGCTAACCATCAACAATCCTTTTTCCCAGGTAGTGTATCTTTTCTCAGCATCTTTGGAACCACGGGAATCAAAACCAACAGGTCTTGTCGGAGCCTCAGGACCCCGCTGCCATATGTGTACTGACAGCCCTGAGGAGGCAAATGCCCATTCCACCTGGAAAGGATCTGTAGGATGGATAGGGCCCAGTGCTTGATGAGCTGTTGCTTCAAAAATCAGCAATTGCAATGCTGACTCCTGAGAAAGACTCCAATCCCATTTCACCCCTTTCCTCAACAAGTCATAAAGGGGAACAAATGGGTCGTTCTGGTTACTAGGAAATCTATCTGGTCTTTCTACAGGAGATGCAGCTGCTATCGTTTTTGGAAGGAGAATTGCTGTAGGTTTGAGTGATTCTGGAAGCCCACAAATTCAAGGGGTCATTATTTCGGGCTTCACAGGTAATTGCATCAGGGATTCAAAGCCAGGAATTCATTTCTTTTTGTGAGTCATTTGCAGGCAAGCAGCTTTGTGCACATTTTCCAAGAGCTGGTCGGGGGTACTAATTCTAGCTATGGGATCTCCCCTTTCCAAGGGGCTTGTTCCCCCGGCCCAAAAAGCTGCACGCTGTGTCAGGGACCATGTGTCACCTTTCTCTCCTGTTGTTAAGAAGACACCATGTCCCCAGTACCCACTGGCTTCCTGTTCAGTTAATTGGATTTGATCACCACCAGTGAGGGACACCCGGAAAACATATTCTGTTTCTGATTCATGTGGAGGGTGTCCGTATTCCCTTTTAAGCTTAGCTAGCTCGGTGGCAGTGTTTACTTGTGGTGGTATGTGTTTGGTTGTGATGTGAGGTTGGAGATCATCATCACTGAGATAGTTATACACTGAGATAGTTTTAATCAAGGGTCTCAAGTGATGGCAGCAATGTTCCCCACAATTACTTGCTGCTTCAAGTTCTTGATGAGGATAGATTCGTTTAATGTGAGGAGTTTCCCTCTCCTCAGGCTCTGTAGAGGAATCAGCACGATGTGATTTGTTAACATGTTCCTCTGTTAAGGCAGCTCGCAATGCATAGATCACATTTTTTGCTTCATAGAACTGTTTTTGCAAAATTTCAACTAGATTTTGAAGGGAGTCTATTATAGCATGTTCCTCACTTCTTCGCTCGAAGCCATTTTCTATAGCTGCCGTAAGACAAGCTCCCAAATCTGAGCATAAGATCATTTTCTTTTTGCCCAATTTGAATTTTGTTTCATGTTGTAATGAACACACTCTATCAATAACATTTTCTAAGTTCAACCAATTACTCTGTGCCCATTTTTCTCCTTCCGTAGAAGGTTTGGCATTGTGTTTGGCTAGTAGTGCATAAAATTCAGCTTTCATTTCAAGGCTAAGATTGTCACTCATTTTGTGAAGGGACCACGACAGGGAGCTACAAACTTAAGTTCCACAAAACTACACAGCCCTCACTGTGTCGCCCTTCGCTTCCCTGGCTGGGTGAAAGGACAATAATCTGCCTGGGAGGCTCTGCTTAGTTGCTTCAAGTTGTCCCTTCCTTCCCAGACCAGATACACACAACAACAAAACAACAGTGTCCCGCCTTTTGCACTAAGGGATCCTTTATGAATTGCCAAAGACAGTGTGGGTGCCTTTTCAGCTGCAACCCTTCTGTCTAGACAGAAATCCTGTCCGTGACGCCAATTTTAATGTCACGATCCGCTTCTTGCGGGGTGTCGTGATGGTTCTTTTCACCGATCCCAAAAGTGCAACAAAGGCAAACAACAAGGGACTGTCAGTTAATCAGAAGAAATGCACCTTTATTAGGGGCCAAAAGAGTAAATGCGATAGTGGGCGATTAGAAAGGAGATAGAAGGATAGAGAGAGAGGAGAGGGCTATGGGAATAGCTACCAACACAGGCGAGATCCTCAGTGCTCCGGACGATGGGGATCCGTCTGTCGTGTCGGGGGAGTCTCCGAAGTTCTGGTCGACTCGGGGCTCCAGTTCTAGTCCACAGAGGAAAGAGGGGGGAACAAGTGTAACAATGAAAGTCCATTGTAATCGCCACGCGGGAACAGGTGAGTCCACAGAAACCACCAAAGCAAGACGAATCCAATGAAGAATAAGTCCATTAAAATTACTGAAGGGAAACAGGTCATGTCATTAGTGGTCAGACCACCAATTTCCCCTCCTCCCCGCAGTAGGGGTCTCAGTCTCAGCCCTTGGGAGGAGGGTTCTCATTCTTTCTTTGTCACATGGTAACGAGGCAGATGAAGGGTCTTCAATGAAGGACCACGGGAGTCACCCCAAAAGTTCATTCGGCTTAAGAACGGAGATTAGAAGAGAAGCAGGCCGCACATCAGGCGGTCCCGTGCTGGCTCCATGTCAGGTCTTTGCCAAGTCCTTGCCAACTCTTTGCCAAGTTCTTACCAGGCCTTGTTGGGAACAGCCAGCATGACGGTTCAGTGGTTCCAGCTGTGCTGTGTCCTGTTCTAAGCCGGAACTGCAGTGGGGGAAGGGATCCTTTCTTGTGGCAATCGGAAGGCAGAATGGAAAATGAGGGTCTTCAGACAGGCTCTTACCGCAAGGAGCAGCTGCTGGATTCTTGCAATTGCCTTCAGTGCGCACAGAAGCCCGCTGCTCTGCTGCTGCGTTTTTCGCCTTCAGTCAATTGCACACTACTGAAGCTGAGGCAGGCTGTTCAGCTTTGCTGCTTTTCAACATCTCAGTTGCCCTTCTGCTCTGTGACAGCTCTCCAGGTTTCTTGCCTTCGCCAGGCTGCAACGTGCCCGCTACTACCCAGAGCTGGGCAGGAGTGGGCAGAGAGCACGGCCATCTGTCAGCAGGTTGCAGCTTGCCCAGGAAAATGCAGTGTCCTTGCAATGTGCAGCAAATGACATTTCTTGGCAAGGTCGGGCTAAGTGAGCAGTGCAGGTACACTTTCTCCTTGAGAAGTGGAGCGGAAAAGCTTTTCGCTAAGATGGAGGTGACTAGAGAGGAAGAATACGCAGCTCCGCAGCTGGCCGAAAGCAAGTGCCGCTTCCCGGCGTCTTTCGGCAAAAGCGCCGCTCCGGAGCGTACCGCTGCCGCTCCAGTCATCTGGGCGTGAAGTAGCCGCTCTTCGCCTCCGGCAGCCGGAGATCGCGGTAGCTTGCAAGAGGCGAAGAACGAAGCCGCGAAGAAACCGGCTTGTGTGTGAAGCTCGCAGACAGCTGCAGGACGGTGGCTGCCGCTCTCCTGCCTCTTGAATTCACTCTTGGCATGCCAATGGGAGGTGTTCCAGGACAACTTTCCTGGGTTTTGACATAGTCGTCATGCATCCCTCCTTGGAAATTCTTGTTGCTCTCCAGAGGCTCCGAGATGCAGAGAACACGGTGGCAGCTGCTGAAAAGAAGGGCAACCGTGAGTTGGTCAAGAAGCAAGAACATAGGCAGATGCCTGTGCTTGGCAAGGAGCAGCTGCTGGATTCTTGCAATTGCCTTCAGTGCGCTCAGAAGCCCGCTGCTCTGCTGCTTGGTTTTTCGCCTTCAGTCAATTGCACACTGCTGAAGCTGAGGCAGGCTGTTCAGCTTTGCTGCTTTTCAGCATCTCAGCTGCCCTTCTGCTCTGTGACAGCTCTCCAGTTTTCTTGCCTTCGCCAGGCTGCAACGTGCCCGCTACTACCAAGAGCTGGATAGGAGAGGGCAGAGAGCACGGCCATCTGTCAGCAGTTTGCGGCTTGCCTAAGAAAATGCAGTGTCCTTGGAATGTGCAGCAAATCCCATTTCTTGGCAAGGTCGGGCTAAGTGAGCAGTGCTGGTAGACTTTCTCCTTGAGAACTGGAGCGGAAAAGCTTTTCGCTAAGATGTAGGCGACTAGAGAGGCAGAATACGCAGCTCCGGAGCTGGCCGAAAGCAAGTGCCGCTTCCCGGCGTCTTTCGGCAAAAGCGGCGCTCCGGAGCGTACCGCTGCCGCGCCAGTGATCTGTGCGCGAAGTAGCCGCTTCTTGGCCTCCGGCAGCCGGAGATCGCGGTAGCTTGCAAGAGGCGAAGAACGAAGCTGCGAAGAAGCCGGCTTGTGTGTGAAGCTCGCAGACTGCTGCAGGACGGTGGCTGCCGCTCTCCTGCCTCTTGAATTCACTCTTGGCATGCCAATGGGAGGTGTTCCAGGACAACTTTCCTGGGTTTTGACATAGTCGTCATGCATCCCTCCTTGGAAAGTCCTGCTGCTCTCCAGAGGCTCCGAGAGGCAGAGAACACGGTGGCAGCTGCTGAAAAGAAGGGCAACTGTGAGTTGGTCAAGAAGCAAGAACACAGGCAGCTGCCTGTGCTTGGCAAGGAGCAGCTGCTGGATTCTTGCAATTGCCTTCAGTGCGCACAGAAGCCCGCTGCTCTGCTGCTGCGTTTTTCGCCTTCAGTCAATTGCACACTACTCAAGCTGAGGCAGGCTGTTCACCTTTGCTGCTTTTCAGCATCTCAGCTGCCCTTCTGCTCTGTGACAGCTCTCCAGGTTTCTTGCCTTCGCCAGGCTGCAACGTGCCCGCTACTACCAAGAGCTGGATAGGAGAGGGCAGAGAGCACGGCCATCTGCCAGCAGTTTGCAGCTTGCCCCGGAAAGTGCGGTGTCCTTGGAATGTGCAGCAAATCCAATTTCTTGGCAAGTTCGGGGCAAGTGAGCAGTGCTGGTGGACGTTCTCCTTGGGAAATGGAGTGGGAAAGCTTTTCGCTAAGATGTAGGCAACTAGAGAGGTACTGATCGGGGTCATTTCAGATCATCTGAGACCCTGACGTGTGAGATTTGAGGTCATTTGGGGTTACTTGAGGTCACCTAAAGCCCCGACCAGGATCACTTGAAGTCATCTTAGGCACTGACCGATATCACTCAAGGTCATTTGGGTTCATGGAGGTCACCTGACACCGTGACCAGGGTCATTCGGGGTCATCTGGGGTCACTTGATGTCACCTGAGGCCCTGACTGCGGTCACTTGAGGTCACCTGAGGCCCTGTCCTGTGATCACTTGAGGTCACTTGGGGTCACTTGAGGTCTTCTGCGTCGCTGACCGAGGTCACTTGAGGTCATTTGGGGTCACTTGTGGTCATCTGCGTCACTTACAGGGGGCACTTGAGGTCACTTGGAGCCACTTGAGGTCCTCTGAGGCCCTGTCCTAGGGTCACTTGAGGTCATTTTGGGCCACTTGAGGTCATTTGGTGTCACTTGGTGTCACCTGAGTCCCTGACTGGGATCACTTGAAGTCATCTGAGGCACTGACCGAGGTCACTTGAGGCCACCTGACGCCCAGACCGGAGTCACTCGAGGTCATTTGAGACCCTGACCGGGGTTGGTTGAGGTCACCAGAGGTCCTGCCCATAGTCACTTAAGGTCATTTTGGGACTCTGGAGGACAGCTGAGGCCCTGCCTGGGGTCACTTGAGGTCTTTTAGGGTCACTTAAGGTCATCTGAGTCCCTGACTGGGGTCACTTGAGGTAATTTGGCGTCACTTTATGTCTCCTGACGCCCTGACTGTGGTGACTTGAAGTCATCTGAGGTGCTGACCGTGGTCACTTGAGGTAATTTGGGGTCACTTGGGTTCATTTATGGTCACTTGAAGTTACCTGAGGCCCTGACTGTGGTCACTTGAAGTCATCTGAGGCTCTGACCAAGATCACTTGAGGTCATTTGGGGTCACTGGAGGTCACCTGACCCTGTGACCGGGGTCATTCGAGGTCATTTGGGGTCACTGGAGTTCTCCTGAGGCCCTGACTGCGGTCACTTGAGTTCATGTCAGGTCACTTGATGTCACCTTAGGCCCTGACAGGGGTCACTTGAGGTCACCTGAGGCCCTGTCCTGGGGTCACTTGAGGTCCTCTGAGGCCCTGCCCAGGGTACTTGAGGTCATTTGGGGTCAGTCGAAATCACCTGAGGACATGACCTGGGTCACTTGAGGTCATCTGGGGTCACTTGAGGTCACCTGAGACCCTAACCGGTGTCGCTTGAGATCACCAGAGGCCCTGTCCATGGTCACTTATAGTTATTTGGGGACATTTGAGGACATCTGAGGCCCTGACCAGGGTCACGTGAGGTCTTCTAGGGTTACTTGAGGTCACCTGAGGCCCTGAGTGGGGTCACTTGAGGTCACGTGAGGCCCTGACTGGGGTAACTTCAAGTCATTTGGGGGCACTTGATGTCATCTGTGGCCCAGACCAGGGCCACTTGAGGTCAGTTGGAGTCACTTGAGGTCATCTGCAGCCCTGACCGGGGTCACTTGAGGTCATCTGAGGCCCTGACTGAGGTCAGTTGAGGCCATTTGGGATCGCTCAATGTCGCCTGAGGCCCTGACTGGGGTATCTTGAGGTCATCTGAGGCACCGATCAGGGTCATTTGAGGTAATTTGGAATCACTCGAAATTGCCTGAGGCTCTGACCCGGGTCACATGAGGTCATCTGGAGTCACTTGAGGTCACCTGAGACCCTAACCAGTGTCGCTTGAGGTCACCAGAGGCCCGGTCCATGGTCACTTAAGGTAATTTAGGGACATTTGAGGATATCTGAGGCCCTGACCAGAGTCCCTTGAGGTCTTTTAGGGTCACTTGAGGTCCTCTGAAGCCCTGACTGGGGTCCCTTGAGGTCATTTGGGGTCGCTTGAGGTTACCTGAGGACCTGACTGGGATCACTTGAAGTCATCTGAGGCACTGACCAGGGTCACTTGAGGTCATTTGGGGTCACTTGAGGCCATCTGAGGTGCTGACCCGGGTTACTTGAGGTCATTTGGGGTCCCTTGATGTCACCTGAGTCCCAGTCTGGGGTCACTTCAAGCCATCTGAGGCACTGACCAGGGTCACCTGAGGTCATTTGGGGTCACTCGAGGTCATTTGAAGCCCTGACCGGGGTCACTCGAGGTCATTTGAGGCCCTGACCGACGTCACTTGAGGTCATCTGCAGCACTGACCGGGGTCACTTGAGGTCACTTGAAATCACTTGCGGTCCTCTGAGGACCTGACATGGTTCACTTGAGGTTATTCTAGGGCCCTGATCGGGGCCACTTGAGGTCATTTGGGGTCACTTGAGGCCACCTGAGGCCCTGACTGGGGGCACTAGACGTAATTTGGGTCACTTGAGGTTACCTGAGGCCCTGACCGGCATCACTTGATGTCACCTGAGGCCCTGACTGGAGTCACTTGAGGTCACGTGAGGCCCTGACTGTGGTCACTTGAGGTCATTTGGGTCACTTGAGGTTACCTGAGGCCCTGACCGGCATCACTTGAGGTCACCTGAGGCCCTGACCGGAGTCACTTGAGGTCATTTCGGGCCACTTGAGGTCATTTGGGGTCACTTGATGTCACCTGCGGCCCTGACTGTGGTCACTCGAAGTCATCTGAGGCCCTGACCGGGGTAAATTGAGGTCATTTGGGGTCACTTAAGGTTACCTGAGGCCCTGACAGGGGTCACTTGAGGTCATCTGAAGCCCTGACCGGGGTCACTTGCGGTCATTTGGGGACATTTGAGGTCTTCTGAGGCCCTGACCAGGGTCACTTGAGGTCATTTAGGGTCACTTGGGTTCATTTATGGTCACTTGAGGTTAACTGAGGTGCTGACCGGCATCACATGAGGTCACCTGAGGCCCTGACTGGGGTCACTTGAGGTCATTTTGGGCCACTTGAGGTCATTTGGCGTCACTTGATTTCACCTGAGGCCCTGACTGTGGTCACTTGAAGTCATCAGAGGCTCTGACCGAGATCACTTGAGGTCATTTAGGGTCACTGGAGGTCACTTGGCGCCCTGACCAGGGTAATTCGAGGTCATTTGGGGTCACTGGAGTTCTCCTGAGGCCCTGACTGCAGTCACTTGAGTTCATTTCGGGTCACTTAATGTCACCTGAGGCCCTGACAGGGGTCACTTGAGGTCACCTGAGGCCCTGTCCTGGGGTCACTTGAGGTCATCTGCATCACTGATGGGGTCACTTGAGGTCATTTGGGGTCACTTGAGGCCACCTAACGCCCTGACCGGGGTCACTCGAGGTCATTTGAGGCCCTGACTGGGGTCACTTGAGGTCATTTGGGGTCACTTGAGGTCATCTGAGGCTCTGACCTGGGTCACTTGAGGTGTTTTGGTGTCACTTGAGTTCTCCTGAGGCCCTGACTGGCGTGACTCGAGGTTGCCTGAGGCCCTGATCGGTTTCACTTGAGGTCATCTGCGTCACTGACTGGGGTCACTTGCGGTCATTTGATGTCACTTGAGGTCCTCTGAGGCCCTGACCGGGGTCGCTTGAGGTCACCAGAGGCCCTGTCCATGGTCATTAAAGGTCATTTTGGGACTTTTGAGGACTTCTGAGGCCCTGACTTGGGTCACTTGAGGTCCTTTAGCGTCACTTGAGGTCCTCTGAGGCCCTGACTGGGGTCACTTGAGTTCATTTGGGGTCACTTGAGGTTACCTGAGGCTCTGACCGGCATCACTTGAGGTCACCTGAGGCCGTGACTGAAGTCACTTGAGGTCACGTTGAAATGAACAGGGCTAATGCCTTTATTAATGTTCAGCTCTTTATTAAAAAGATCAGCTGGGCAGGGGGCTCGACGCAGAGCTCGCCCCCGTGGTCGTAGCTTTCCCAGGCAGCCGAAAGGAAGGCGGCGTGCAGAGTCGGTCACTGGAGTCCCGAGCAGCAGCTGTCCTTTCTCCTTTCCTTGTGGCACACCAGTGGCCCGAGGATGAGGAGGCGTGGTGTGCAGAGTCTGTTGCTGAAGTCCAGAACAACAGCTGTCCCCGCTCCTTCCATGGTGGCAGCACCAGGGCTCTCTGTCTCTATCTCCCTGCTTCTCAGAGCCTAATATAGTCTGTTCTCTCTTAGGTGATGGCGACGGTTAAAAGCCAGTCAGGGGATGTGTTTCCCTCTTCCTCAGCTAGGGCATTTATCTAGACTCCTCTATTGTGTTCAGTTTTTGATTTATATTCATTTTTATCTCCTAAAAATACTCCCATGATCCTAAGGGGTTTTTATTTGCATGTTAGTCCCAGAATGGCAGCGTGGAGGGGTGGGAGGCCAGGTAGTTTAGAGAAAACAAACAGAGCAATTAGCTAATTAGCATTTCAATATCGGTACTTAGCTAGAGTTAGTTGTTTTCTTTTAGTGTTGCTATGGGAACTAGGAAAGCCCTGCCCGTGTCTCTGGGGAACACCTGGAAACTGTTCATAACAAATCCCTCCTCTACTTCTTTGATCGGGCTTAAGCCCGCATCAACTTACAGTCTTTGGCTTTTGAGGGCTAACTTCTTTTGGCTTTTGTATGCTTTTACTCAGGCCTGAGGGTAATTCTAGTGTTCTTTAGAAACCAAGGTTTGTTTTTTTTTTTTTTTTAGGTAACTCCTTTGGCTAAAGGACACATAGTCTTATTAAACAATTACCAAGTACTTAAACCTTTTCTATGGTACTTTAACTCAGAAACAGTTATTAACACCTTACTGTATATCAGCCTCTAGCAAGTCTTCTTTAAAGTTAATTTTAAGTCCTCTGGTTTCTTAATTACTGTCCATGCACAAGAGGAGGCGGGTGACACTGTTGGGTCTGGTCTGGCGTCTGGGGGTGGCACTGGTCCTTTAACTCTGGTGACATGGGTCCAGCCTTTTTCTTAGGTCCATACCGCAGTGTGTGTGGTGAGTAGTACCTGGAAAGGTCCTTCGAATTTGGGGGTTAATGGAGTGGTAGTGTACCAGGACTTTATCAACACCCAATCCCCAGGACTGATGTGGGCATTGGCGTCCAGAGGGGAAGTTTGGGAGAGATACCCCTTCTTTCGGAGGCCTTCTAGGGATTTTCCTATGACCTCTAAATATTTCTGCCTCCCCTTCCAGATAATCTGCTGTACTGAAAGGGGTGATTAAAAAAAAAGGAGTCCAAACATTATTTCATAGGGAGAGACCCCTGTGTCAGACCAAGGTCTGGTTCTGATGAGCAAGAGAGCGAGAGGTAAACACCTGAGCCAATTCATCTTTGTTTCTTCAATTAATTTAGTTAACACATTTTTAAGAGTTCTATTCATCCTTTCCACCCTTCTAGAGCTTTGAGGATGCCATGGGGTGTGCAACCTCCACCTTATCCCCAGGGCTTTTGTTACTTGATGTAAAGTTTGAGCGACAAAATGTGGACCTTGGTCCAAGTCAATGTTATTGACTAGCCCATATCGTGGTATGATGTTTTCTAAGATTATTCTTGCAACTTCCTGCAGTTTCCTTTTTGGTTGGGAAAGCCTCCACCCAGTGAGTGAGGTGATCTACGATCACTAGTATATGTTTGTACTTTAATTTTCCCTTGCAGGATCAATTTTTGGGCTTCTTTTATCAGGATAGCTGCTGCTGCTGTGATTACTTTCCCACTTAAATACATTCTTAGGGCTTCTTTGAGCAACTCATTGATGTTCTTTGCTTGCCAGTCCTCTATCTTTTCTGGTTTTTGTCTAATATCGGGTCAGGATTTGGTGGCAAACTAGACCTTTAAGAGGACTTGACCCTCTGGGCTATCTGGGTCTATATTTGAATATAACTGGAAATTTCGTTTTAGTTGGTTAAGCCAAATTGCCGGGGTCTCATCCTTCTCCTGAGTACCATCAAAGGCCAATTTCGTGTTGCTTCCCCTAGGGATACTCTTTGATCCCTCTTATCATGAGGGACCTATAGTCTCTCATGTTTTGCCTACCTTCTTGTTGGCTGGGACTCCAGTTGGGGTCCACCAAGGGCATTCCCTGGTTCCCTGGGGGCCCCAATCCACCCTCTCTTTCCCATATCTTCACCCCTGCTGCTCAGATCATCTGGACCTTTCTCAGAAAGAACAGAATGCTTAGAATAGCTCAGGTCTCCCCAGGTACAAATACTCAGCCCTAGAAACTGGTCCAACTGGCTAGATATTCCAACGGGGTCTTCCACTAAATTTCTTAGCTCTTTTCCAAATCCCCAGACTTCAGAAGCTGCCAAAGGTGCATCCACAAACCTAACTCCCCCAGCTGCTCTACCCATAGGAACCCCTCTAAGGGGAAAGAGCCCCTCCACCCTTGGTGCTTTGGATCGGGTGCTACAATACGGCCCTTTTTCTAAGGCACCAAGCAGGGAAATAGTAGTGGAGAGAGACACTGGAGGCCAGGGGGCATGCCAGGTGATGAACCAACCCTGGGCAAAGGTGGCCTCAGCTCCCAAGTGGGAGGAGGCAAGGAAACTCCAGCTGGAGAAGGGGAAGAGGGAGTTGGGGAGATGGTTGAGGAAACTAAGGGAAGGGATGATGGAACAGAGGTGGGAAAATGGGGGAAAGGAATCAGGGACTTAATAGGAGGGGCTGAAGGACCAACTGGGGAAACTGTTGGGGAAGTAACAGGAGCAGAAGGGGACAGGCAATCGAGGGGGTCCCATTCCTTTATTTTTCTAGTCTCCCCCTCTCTATTCCCTTTGTCTTCCTCTCTATTTCTTTGTAACTTGCATATTCTCACAGTCTCATTATTTATAGAATTCTCCAGCCAGCAAGCTGCATGAGATAGTTGTTCTATATCAAGGCCCTCTCTTCTGATTACACATCCACTGATCTTGGGTTCCATACCACGGCCACTCTCCCCGTAATTCTAACTTCGGGCATACTTCCTATACTGTAAAGTATCATCTTACTCTTGTCTAGATCCTTCATGATCTCCCGAGAATCCCATTAGTCTAACAGTTGCCCCAAGGGGCTGTTAGGGGGAATTCTCTTTGCTTTGGAAGGATTTGCTCTTTTACTATAACCTCTTCCCATTTTCAGGCCGCAAAAACAACAAAAAAAAAAAATATACCTTAAATGGTGCTTCTATCTAAAATGGAATATACTGACAGGCAGCTAAAGCGCATCTGACCGCTCCCAACTTCGTATTTTGAATCACTTGACTAAACTTAATCTCTTTTAACTAAATTCCCCTCGTGGCACTTTACATTGTCTCTTGGCCAGGACAATCACTAGTCATACTCTTATCTATTGTCTTCTGTTCTTTTTCTCTTTGGCCTAAGTTTTGAACTCCTTGATGGACTTTCTAGCCTTGTACCCCTGCTAAGTCCTGCCCAAACTCTTACTTGGCCTTTTGCCTAACCTTCTTACTAGGCTTGGGAAGCTTGGTCTCCCTGCCGAGGTAAGGTCGAACGTCCTGCCGAGCCTTACACTCGAACTCCGGCCAAGCCCCCTTGCCTGACTCTCCTACTAGGTTTGGGAAGCTTGGTCTCCCTGCCGAGGTAAGGTCAAACGTCCTGCCGAGCCTTACACTCCAACTCCGGCCAAGCCCCCTTGCCTGACCCTACTAGGCTTGGGAAGCTTGGTCTCCCTGCCGAGGCAAGGTCGAACGTCCTGCCGAGCCTTACACTCCAACTCCGGCCAAGCCCCCTTGCCTGACCCTACTAGGCTTGGGAAGCTTGGTCTCCCTGCCGAGGTAAGGTCGAACGTCCTGCCGAGCCTTACACTCGAACTCCGGCCAAGCCCCCTTGCCTGACTCTCCTACTAGGTTTGGGAAGCTTGGTCTCCCTGCCGAGGTAAGGTCGAACGTCCTGCCGAGCCTTACACTCGAACTCCGGCCAAGCCCCCTTGCCTGACCCTACTAGGCTTGGGAAGCTTGGTCTCCCTGCCGAGGTAAGGTCGAACGTCCTGCCGAGCCTTACACTCGAACTCCGGCCAAGCCCCCTTGCCTGACCCTACTAGGCTTGGGAAGCTTGGTCTCCCTGCCGAGGTAAGGTCGAACGTCCTGCCGAGCCTTACACTCGAACTCCGGCCAAGCCCCCTTGCCTGACTCTCCTACTAGGCTTGGGAAGCTTGGTCTCCCTGCCGAGGTAAGGTCGAACGTCCTGCCGAGCCTTACACTCGAACTCCGGCCAAGCCCCCTTGCCTGACCCTACTAGGCTTGGGAAGCTTGGTCTCCCTGCCGAGGTAAGGTCGAACGTCCTGCCGAGCCTTACACTCGAACTCCGGCCAAGCCCCCTTGCCTGACCCTACTAGGCTTGGGAAGCTTGGTCTCCCTGCCGGGGCAAGGTCGAACGTCCTGCCGAGCCTTACACTCCAACTCCGGCCAAGCCCCCTTGCCTGACCCTACTAGGCTTGGGAAGCTTGGTCTCCCTGCCGAGGTAAGGTCGAACGTCCTGCCGAGCCTTACACTCGAACTCCGGCCAAGCCCCCTTGCCTGACTCTCCTACTAGGTTTGGGAAGCTTGGTCTCCCTGCCGAGGTAAGGTCGAACGTCCTGCCGAGCCTTACACTCGAACTCCGGCCAAGCCCCCTTGCCTGACCCTACTAGGCTTGGGAAGCTTGGTCTCCCTGCCGAGGTAAGGTCAAACGTCCTGCCGAGCCTTACACTCCAACTCCGGCCAAGCCCCCTTGCCTGACCCTACTAGGCTTGGGAAGCTTGGTCTCCCTGCCGAGGCAAGGTCGAACGTCCTGCCGAGCCTTACACTCCAACTCCGGCCAAGCCCCCTTGCCTGACCCTACTAGGTTTGGGAAGCTTGGTCTCCCTGCCGAGGTAAGGTCGAACGTCCTGCCGAGCCTTACACTCGAACTCCGGCCAAGCCCCCTTGCCTGACTCTCCTACTAGGTTTGGGAAGCTTGGTCTCCCTGCCGAGGTAAGGTCGAACGTCCTGCCGAGCCTTACACTCGAACTCCGGCCAAGCCCCCTTGCCTGACCCTACTAGGCTTGGGAAGCTTGGTCTCCCTGCCGAGGTAAGGTCGAACGTCCTGCCGAGCCTTACACTCGAACTCCGGCCAAGCCCCCTTGCCTGACCCTACTAGGCTTGGGAAGCTTGGTCTCCCTGCCGAGGTAAGGTCGAACGTCCTGCCGAGCCTTACACTCGAACTCCGGCCAAGCCCCCTTGCCTGACTCTCCTACTAGGTTTGGGAAGCTTGGTCTCCCTGCCGAGGTAAGGTCGAACGTCTTGCCGAGCCTTACACTCGAACTCCGGCCAAGCCCCCTTGCCTGACCCTACTAGGCTTGGGAAGCTTGGTCTCCCTGCCGAGGTAAGGTCGAACGTCCTGCCGAGCCTTACACTCCAACTCCGGCCAAGCCCCCTTGCCTGACCCTACTAGGTTTGGGAAGCTTGGTCTCCCTGCCGAGGCAAGGTCGAACGTCCTGCCGAGCCTTACACTCCAACTCCGGCCAAGCCCCCTTGCCTGACCCTACTAGGCTTGGGAAGCTTGGTCTCCCTGCCGAGGTAAGGTCGAACGTCCTGCCGAGCCTTACACTCGAACTCCGGCCAAGCCCCCTTGCCTGACTCTCCTACTAGGCTTGGGAAGCTTGGTCTCCCTGCCGAGGTAAGGTCGAACGTCCTGCCGAGCCTTACACTCCAACTCCGGCCAAGCCCCCTTGCCTGACTCTCCTACTAGGCTTGGGAAGCTTGGTCTCCCTGCCGAGGTAAGGTCGAACGTCCTGCCGAGCCTTACACTCGAACTCCGGCCAAGCTCCCTTGCCTGACCCTACTAGGCTTGGGAAGCTTGGTCTCCCTGCCGAGGTAAGGTCAAACGTCCTGCCGAGCCTTACACTCGAACTCCGGCCAAGCCCCCTTGCCTTACTCTCCTACTAGACTTAGCTTCCTTGCCTTCCTGCCTTTCTGCTTACTTGGGTTATTGCCTGCTCTGACGGGGACATCCTGCCCTGCCTTCCAGGGCCATTCCCCTATCTGCTCTGACGGGGACCTCCATCCATGCCTGCCATGGACATCCTACCTGCCCTGTTATCCTGTCCTGCCTGCTGGGGACATGCCCTCTGCCTGGCGGGACTTGCTGCTCCTGCTTGCTAGGACATCCCGCCCTACATGCCCTGTTATCCTCTCCTGCCTGGCGGGGACATGCCCTCTGCCCGGTGGGTACATGACGCTCCTGCCCGTGTCTCTGGGGAACACCTGGAAACTGTTCATAACAACGTGAGGCCCTGACTGGGGTCACTTGAGGTCATTTGGGTCACTTGAGGTTACCTGAGGCCTTGACCAGCATCACTTGAGGTCACCTGAGGCCCTGACTGGGGTCACTTGTGGTAATTTCGGGCCACTTGAGGTCATTTGGTGTCACTTGGTGTCAACTGAGGCCCTGACAGGGGGCACTTGAGGTAATTTGGGGTCACTTGATGTCACCTGAGGCCTTGACTGGAGTCACTTGAGGTCACCTGAGGCCCTGACTGGGGTCACTTGAGGTCACCAGAGGCCCTGTCCATGGTCACTTTTGGTCATTTAGGGACATTTGAGGACATCTGAGGCCCTGACTTGGGTCCCTTGAGGTGTTTTAGGGACACCTGACGTCACCTGAGGCCCTGAGTGGGGTCACTTGAGGCCACCTGACACCCTGACTGGGGTCACTTGAAGTCATTTATGGTCACTTGAGGTTATCTGAGGCCCTGACTGGAGTCACCTGAGGTCACCTGAGGCCCTGAGCAGAGTCATTTGAAGTAATTTCGGGCCACTTGAGGTCATTTGGGGTCGCTTGAGGCCATCTGAGGCACTGACCAGGGTTACTTGAGGTCATTTGGGGTCCCTTGATGTCACCTGAGTCCCAGTCTGGGGTCACTTGAAGTCATCTGAGGCCCTGACCAAGGTCACTTGATGTCACCTGAGGCCCTGGCCGAGGTCAGTTGAGGATATTTGTGGTGACTTGTGGTCACCTGAGACACTGACCGGGGTCACTTGAGGTCATGTGAGGCCTGACTGGAGTCACTTGAGGTCATTTGGGGTCACTTGAGGTCACCTGAGGCCCTGACCAGGGTAAGTTGAGGCCATTTGGGGTCACTTGATGTCATTTGGGGTCACTTGAGGCCATCTGTGGCCCTGACCGGGGTAACTTGAGGTCCTCTGAGGCCCTGACCCGGGGTTGCTTGACGACATTTGGGGTCACTTGAGGTCATTTGGGGTCACTTGATGTCACCTCAGGCCCTGATTGTCGTCACTTTAAGTCACCTAAGGCACTGACCGGGGTCACCTGAGGTCATTTGGGGTCACTCGAGGTCATTTGAGGCCCTGACTGGGGTCACTTGAGGTCATCTGGGGTCACTTGAGTTAATCTGTGGCCCTGACTGGGGTTATTTGAGGTCTTTTGGGGTCACGTGAAGTCATCTGAGGCTCTGACCGGGGTCACTTGCAGTCATCTGAGGCTCTGACCGCAGTCACTTGAGATCATTTGGGGCCACTCGAAATCGCCGGAGGCCCTGACCGGGGTCACTTGAGGTCAGCAGAGGCCCTGAGCGGGGTCACTCAAGGTCATTTGAGGCACTGACCAGGGTCACTAGAGGTTATTTGGGGCCCTTTGAGGTCATCTGAGGTCCTTACTGGGGTCACTTGTGGTCATTCAGGGTCACTTGATGTCACCTGAGACCCTGGGTGGGGTCACTTGAGGTCACCTGAGGCCATGACTGGTGCCTCTTGAGGTCATGTGGGGTCACTTGATGCCACCTGAGGCCCTGACTGGGGTCACTTGAGGTCACCTGCGGCCTTGACTGGCATCACTAGAGGTCGTTTGGGGTCACTTGAGGTTACCTAAAGCCCTGGCTGGCATCACTTGAGGTCACCTGAGGCCCTGACCAGAGAGACTTGACATCATTTTGAGCCACTTGAGGTCATTTGGGGTCCCTTGAGGTCTTCCGAGTCCCTGACTGGGGTCACTTGAAGTAATCTGAGGCGCTGACCGGGGTCACTTGAGGTCATTTGGGGTCACTTGAGGTCCACTGAGGCCCTGACTGGGGTCACTTGAGGTCATTTGGGGTCACTGGAAGTTGCCTGAGGACATGACCAGCACCACCTTATGTCACATGAGGCCCTGACCGGAGTCACTTGAGGTCATTTCGGTCCACTTAGGTCATTTGGGGTCACTTGATGTCACCTGATGTCGGAACCCAAGGTGTCCCTCAGACACTCTTGGATGTTCTGGGCCCAGGGCAGAAGCCTCTGAGACCCTGGCAGGCGGCCAGGGACCCCTGTGGTCTTGAGCTTGACCCATGGAACAATTTACCAACCTTGCAGGAAGAACAAGAAATCACAAAAGTTTAGATATTATAATAGAAGTAGTCACAAAGTGAAAGGTAGGATTTTTGAGTGCTGTACAGGGGGGTTTTAGGCCTTGTACAGGGGGGTCTGAGGTTTGTACATGGGGGTCAGAGGTTTTAAGATGGAGGGATTTGGGCGTGCCCTGTCCTCCTTCTTTCTTCTTCCTATTCTCCATGTTCTTGGTGGTGTTGGCACTCACAGATTGGTTTAGAGTAGAAAGTCACTGTTCAACATAGGTAGTAGGCATTGGGAAAAAACTATAAACACCTAATACGTAATGTGTGATATAAAAGATGGCACCCTCCCTTCGGGGAGGAGAGAGGGGGACAGCCAGAGACGGGGACAGCCAGAGACGGGGACAGACAGAGTCAGGGACAATGTCAGGGAGTCTGTGTGCCTTGAGATAACATGCAATAAACTGCCTTGAGACCGGACGACTGAAGACTACTGAGTCTTTCTTTGAAGGCACGGGTTGGAGGAGAGACTTTACCACCATCCGGAGTCACCCCAATCCAGGGAAGGCTCCGTCACCTGGCGTCCCTGGGTGGGCACTGACAAGAGACTAATTTACCAGACGACCTCCAACTTCCACCCGAGAAACAGGCACACCCCGAAGACTCCGAAGAGAGAGAGAGCGGACAGCTCCAGATGAAACATCCTGACCTTCACCAAAAACAAATCATCCCAAGGACAGCCCGGAGAGGAGAAAAACCAGAAGCGCGCCTGGAATTTCTCGCCTGTGAGCTGCTGCACAGTAATCAGGATCATCTCCGGACCGACCTTCGCTGACTCGGTTTTTGGTGAGATTGGTTGAGATTAAGAACATGGGGGGGGGATACTCCCAAGAGCAGATCCAAGTTTTGTCAGCCCTACAGAGGGTGGCATCACACATCCTGTGGAGATGGCTCCAAAAGAGCTAAAGGCTCTGTTGTTGTGGGTGCGGTGTAATTACCCGCACATAGAGACACATCTCTTGTTCGAACCAAATTTCTGGCAAGAGATCAATAGGCATTTGCATTATCTGGCCACAAAAAGAGATAAGAATGCCGCAAAACTTTTACCTTCCGCGAGAATAATGTTAGAGTCGTTTTCACAACGCGGCAAGGGGTCTCTTGTTTTACACCAAATAGCTCAGGCTCCTGGAGGAGCACCGGGAGAATTGCCCAGCCAGCAGCATGGGGCAGCTCTCTTCACTACAGATCAAGAGGAAGCAGAATCGCTTCCCGTGGAAAAGCAAGGGGACGATTTTCCAGCACGCCCAGGATCCCCGGATTCCCACAGGTCCTCAGATTCCCCTGAACCCCCAGAATCTCTAGGGTCCTCCGATGCAGAAACCCCTCAGGCGGTTGCAGATCAGCCGGGGATAGTTGTCACCCTCGGTGAGGGAGGAGATCGGGAATACCCCGAGTCTACACTCACAGGGGGGGGGGGCTGTAGCAGCACAGGCTGGGGAAGGTGCAGATGGGAGTGTAGAACCCAGAGAGGAGGGGGAGCCGTCTCTCGCAGCAGCGGCGGCGGGCAGTTTGCAACAGCCCGCGGCGCCAGGGAGAGCGGGGGGGACTGTGAGGGCAAAGGGGACCAGTGAGAAAGCGGGGGATGTGGGCGCGGCGGTCGTGCGTCCTGAGGGTCCCGTGACGCGTGCCATGGCGAGAGCCCGCGCTGCCGCAGCGGCAGCCACCCGGCAGGCACAGGGTGAAGGCTCCCAAACCACAGCAGCGGCGTTGGCCAGGCAGCAGGCTGAGACAGAGCGAAAAACTACGGTAAATGCTCGTCTCGCGGCAGCGGCAACGCGCATGCGTCTGGTGGAGAAGCGAAACCCAGAAGCCGGGGCGGGGGAGGGCACCTCGCGTGCGGCGGGCGCGACACGAGCACAGACGGGACGGAAGCGACGCGCTCGGGTTGTGGGCGTTGGCACAGAGTCAGGAGAGGCATGTCCCAGTGATGGGCAGTATGGGGTGGATACATCAGAGCCGGAGTGGGATCGGGAAGGTGGCGACGTCAGTCTCGGGGAGGATGAGAGCGCTCCCGAGATCGCGGCTGCGCTGGAAAGAGCAAGGAGGCGCGACCAGGGTCGGGGCGGGAGCGTCCACACCCCCGTGGTGACACAGGCAGAGATGGGGCATGTCCAGGGTGCAAACGTTTGCCAGGGCACCGCCTCCACACCGTTCCCATGGCAATCGACTCATGCGCACTCAGCCTGTGCCCACAGCCAATCCCAGCCAGTCTCAGACATTGTAAAGTTGAAGCAGTTGATACAGCGAGAGTCGACATCCCAGACTGCGGGATTTGCAAGTGTAAATCAATTGTTACAAGAATTGCACAGGGATTTATCAGAGATACAGATAGGGGAACAAACGTCCGAGTCTTTTGCAGTGCCGACCTCAGCCGGTCAGACGACAGCGCCACCCAGTGGCGGGACTGCAATATTGCAGGAGGTTTTGCCGGAGCCGGTTGCCCAAGCCATCGCGCCACCCAGTGGTGGGTCTGTAACATTGCAACACTTTTTTCCAGTTTTATATAAGAAGAAGTCTAGGGCGAGGAAGACTACACCTGCACGACAGCGGGAACCTCCGCTGATTCCAGAACGACATGAGACTCAGGACACTCCTGCTGAGGCGCAGCAACAGGATGATACTGTATGTATTACTGCTTCGGAGGGTATCCCAGTCTGGACAATTCCAACATTAAGGTCTGCTGATTCCTCACGTCAGGGAGAGTCAATTATAATATCAAAAGGAGTTGTTGAGTTTCTTTTACAGTATCTGACCACAGCCTTGGAGTCACATTCAGAGCTGCTGACTCATCTTTCGAAAATTTCTCAAACAATACAGGGTAGCCGTGTGTTTTCCTCTGCAGCAGACGTTCCATTCTCATCCGCAAGCACCCAGCCCTCAGCCTTGCAGATGCCACAGATGTCGGTGAGTTCTGCTGCACCAAAGCCTCAATCACAACAAATAACTCCACTCTACAGGCAAGTACCCACAAAATTTCCAGCTTTACCGAACGCAAAGCTAGACTGGCAGGACATTCGAGCAGAATTAGAAAAGGAAAAGGGTTTGTTGCAGGGCTCGGGAAACATCATGATGCCAGTGAGCTATGATGCTCAGGGACAAAACCCAAGGTGGGAACGCCTGGATCGTGGTGCGATCAAAGACTTAGCTAAAGCCATCCGAGACAACGGGTTGTCATCACCGTACTTCAAACAAATGTTGAAGAGCATCTTTGGTATGTATGATTTAACACCCTATGATCTTAAATATCTTGCAACATCAGTTCTTACAGACACCCAGGCTCTTGTATGACAAAAGGCATGGAGGAGATCCCTGGAGGAGCTGAGAGCCAGATACCAGGGCGGACCAAACGCGAACCTCACCATGGTGCAGCTTGCTGGTGATCCTCCCGAAGACGACCCGATTCAACTAGCGGTGAGGCTCCCACGGAACGTGCTCAGCGACATCAAGGAGGCGGCACGGAGAGCAATCCTACAGATTGCTCCGGCAGGAGTCCAGGACAGCATCTACACGGAGATCAAGCAGGGTCCTTCGGAGCCATTCTCCTCATTTGTGGATCGTCTTTCCCAAGCAGTGGAACGACAAGTAGTCGAAGAGGGGGCGAAACCACATTTGATCAAAAGCCTTGCGTTTTCCAATGCCAACCCGGAATGCAGGCGGATCATCAGCCTGATGCCACATCAGGCCACCTTGGCAGACATAATAGAGGCATGCAGCAAGGTGGGGACACCACAACATGTAGCATCCATCGTGAAAGAAGAGTTAGGAGAGCAGATTAAGAACAGTGTCAAGGAGGTTCTTGCAGATTACACAAAGAACAGTGGCAACACAGGGAGGCGATGTTTTGGATGTGGGGCACAAGGACATATTAAAAAGAATTGCCCACAATTTGCAAAATTTAATAAACCATCAGATCTTTGTCCCCGATGCAGGAGAGGAAGGCATCTTGCGAGTGAATGCCATTCGCAGACAGATGTGGACGGAAGACCTCTACCGCGTTCGGGAAACGGGAAAAAGAGCGCGAATCATCGCCAGCGCGCTCCGACACAAATCATGGCGGTGACGCAAAACCAGCAGGAGCAATCCTCGGGGAAGAACAAGCAGATCCCCTCAGCAGAACAATCTCCAAAATCCCCAGCGACCCAGACTTGGTACCACCCGGATTCCAATGTGTGCTGGCAACCACCAAATTGACGTGTTTTTTGGACAACAGCCACACAGTGATACCCACGGGTGTAACTGGGGCTTCCTGGAAAAGGCAAGATTTTTTGATAATGGCCAGGGACAGAAGCAGTATTCTTGGACTTGTTGTTTATCCATCCTTGATTTCAGCAAACTACAAAGAGGAGCTGATGGTCACGGCAAAAGCCCTTCAACCACCTTTGACAATTCCAAAAAATACACCGATAGCCCAAGCCATGGCTTTGCCGTCCCATGCAGAAAAACAAATTATGCCAGTGCTTGACAGGCAAGGCTTCTTTTCTAGTGATCAAGCGGAAGTACATGCATCCTGGGTGAAACATTTGAGCCGAGACCGACCCATCGTTACTTGTCGGTTGACTTGCAACGAAAAGACAGTCGTCATTACAGGGATGCTCGACACAGGGGCAGACGTCACAGTTATTTCATACATTTTTTGGCCCCAGGAATGGGACTTGGCCGTACCTTTGGGTTCTCTCGCAGGCATAGGAGGAAGTTCTCTATGCATGCAGAGTGAGAACGCAATCGTCGTCACAGGTCCAGGAAGAAAAACAGCAATCATTCGTCCTTTCATCGTGCAAAAACCCATTACAGTGTGGGGAAGAGACCTCTTAGCACAGTGGGGACTGAGATTGGAATTGGATTTTTAACAGGGGTCACTGTGGCACTCACCACTTTAAAATTGACTTGGAAAACCAATGATCCTGTTTGGGTGGATCAGTGGCCCCTTGAACGAAAGAAATTGAGTGCATTGAAAAAGTTAGTCCAGGAACAGCTGCAGAAGGGACACATCAAACCAACAAATAGCCCATGGAATTCCCCAGTGTTTGTCATTCACAAGAAAACTTCAGGATCTTGGAGGCTGCTTCACGATCTCAGGAAGATCAACGAGGTCATCGAGGATATGGGGCCGCTCCAGCAGGGACTTCCATCTCTCTCAATGATCCCGAGAGATTGGTCGCTTGTCATCATCGATCTCAAGGACTGTTTTTTCAGCATTCCGCTTCATCCAGATGATGCTCCACGTTTTGCATTTTCCGTCCCAAGTTTTAACAGGGAGGAACCCCTGCAAAGGTACCATTGGACCGTTCTTCCACAGGGTCTCAAAAATTCTCCGACCATTTGCCAATGGTATGTGGCTCAAGCTTTGCGTCCAGCGTGGGAGAAACATCCGAAAACAAAAATTGTTCATTACATGGATGATTTGCTCATCGCAGCACCAACAAAACCGGAGTTGCAGAGAGTCCGCGATTGTGTGATCGCAGAAGTTCAAAAAGCAGGAATGGAAATTAGTGCCTCAAAAATACAAGAAATTGCGCCTTGGAAATATCTGGGATGGAAGATCACAAAGCAAACAATAAGGCCACAAAAACTGGAGATCAACACGAAAATCGCCAATCTGCAGGATTTACAACAGCTTTTGGGGGAGATCAACTGGATGAGACCGATCTTGGGAATCACAAATGATGACATTTCATCACTGCTCGATCTCCTGAGAGGAGACAATAACATCAAATCTCCCAGAACTCTCACACCTGAAGCACGGAAAGATCTTGAAAAGATCACAGACATGATTCAACACAGACAGGCACATCGTTTTGCGGAATCGCTGCCTTTCCACTTGGCAGTGTTGGGGGAAACAACACAACTGTATGGGTTGATTTTTCAATGGGATTCATCTCAAGGAGACCCTCTACTGATGATAGAGTGGGTTTTTTTTAGCTTACAGGCCCTCAAAAACAATTCTCACAGATTTGGAGATGATGGCTCAGATCATCATCAAAGCAAGAACAAGGTTGCTGACAATGTCAGGCAGGGATTTCTCAATCATTCATTTACCTCTAAAGAAAGATTATTTTGAATGGGCAATGCAAAAATCACAAGATATCTCCATTGCGTTGTTAGGGTATCCAGGGGTTTGCACAGTTCATTTCCCACCTCACAGAATGCTAAATGCAAAAATAAGTTTTAGAGAAAAACCAAAAATAAGTCAGGAACCAGTGGAAGGTATGACAGTGTTCACTGATGGTTCAGGGAAAACCCACAAATCAGTGATCACATGGCAAAACCCAAAAACAGAGGAATGGGAATCAGACATCAAGACAGTGCAAGGTTCACCACAAATTGTAGAATTGGCAGCAGTGGTCAGGGCTTTTCAGTTGTTTCCGGAACCTCTCAATCTGATCACAGACTCAGCATATGTTGCGAATGTGATCAAATGATTGGAGGGATCACTGTTGAAGCACACAGATAATGAAATCTTATATTCATATTTATCATGCATGAGAACAATCCTAGAAAATAGGGAACACGGATACTTTGTTACACATATCAGGGCGCATTCCTCACTTCCAGGGTTTTTGGCAGAAGGGAA
The DNA here is from genome assembly GCF_024509145.1 of Vidua macroura. Taxonomy (NCBI): domain Eukaryota; kingdom Metazoa; phylum Chordata; class Aves; order Passeriformes; family Viduidae; genus Vidua; species Vidua macroura. The sequence continues at coordinate 3,617,721 of NC_071579.1, read as the reverse complement.
TGCTCGCGCAGACAAGCTCACGATGCCCATCTTACAGACATTGCCAGACATTTTTGAGCAAGCAAAATTGAGCCATGCATTCTTCCATCAAAATGCTCAAGCATTGATGGAATCCTTTCGCCTTTCAAAAAGCCAGGCGAAGGAAATCATCAGTGCTTGCCCAGATTGTCAACTTGTGCAGCCACCTGCATCCACAGGAGCAGTCAATCCAAGAGGATTGCAAAGTCTCCAGCTGTGGCAAACTGATGTCACAAAATACCCATCTTTTGGACGGCTCAAAAACATCCATGTTTCAGTTGACACATTCTCAGGGGCAACATTTGCATCATTACATACAGGGGAAACCGCAGAACATGCCTGCAGACACTTTTTACAAGCATTTGCATCATTAGGGGTGCCACAAGAAATAAAAACAGATAATGGACCAACCTACACAGGCAAAGTGCTTGACAGATTCTTGAAAAGATGGGGAGTCAAACACATTTTCGGTATTCCTCATTCTCCCACAGGTCAAGCAATCATTGAAAGAACACATCATACCCTGAAATCCCTTTTGGATAAACAGAAAAGGGGGGAGGCAGGTGCAACACCTTATATGCGGTTGAACAAAGCTCTGTATGTGTTGAATTTTTTAAATGGCTCTTTCTCAGAGCCCACTCCACCAATTATCAGGCACTTCACGAACAACACGCAAGCAAAGTTAAGGGAAAATCCTTTAGTTCTGATCCGAAACCCAGAGACAGGACAAATCGAAGGCCCATTCACACTAATCACTTGGGGCAAGGGTTTCGCTTGTGTCTCCACAGGGAGAGGACTGAAGTGGGTGTCAGCAAGGCACGTGAAACCTTACCGGGTGCAGACGCAAGCGGACGCAGATCCAAGAAGCAAAGACACGGGCACGCAAACGAAGGCAGACAACGGCGCTGCAAACATCTCATCAGACAACGATTGACAACTCAGAGACTTGGGGTTCTTCTTGGGACTCGAGTGTCATTCGGGTGTTGCTGCACTGCAAGGTTTCTCGCAGAGAGTGAGGACATGGACATGGGGTTCAGACAGATAGTGTTCATGTGCTTCATTCTTTTGCCTGTTGCCATGAGCAATAGGGCACATTTTCCCATGAGACAGCCAAAGGGAAATGTGTGGGAAACTTTGGCAAAGGCAGCAGGTCTGGACAGCATTTGTCTGACTCATTCAAGGCCAGGGAAACCATTCTCGACATGTTTGGTAGGTGTGCCGGTGAAGGAATGGCCGATCCCAAAGAACATCCCTCCAAAGGTTCTGAAATCTTTTTCGGATCCTGTGGAAGGATGGCATGTCTGGACACAGTTCCTTCCTGTGGCTCATTTCGAACCCCAGGAATTGGACATCTTTGGGTCAACAAGAATGAAATTTTGCATCATATTCAATCCATCGGGAGTGACAGAGACAGATAACCACACGATAGATGTCACTCCAAACCAGCCCTTTTACAGAAATGCATCATCCTGGTGCAATTACACCAAGATGATGAGCAAACTATCCCTCCAGAATCCAGCCGTTTTACCAAAAGGAATTTTCTTGATTTGTGGGGACAGAATTTGGCCTGCTATCCCTGCAAAAATTAGGGGCGGTCCATGCAGCATTGGAGAACTCTCATTGATAACACCCAATTTGAAAATTTTGAGAGAACAGTCACACAGGAAAATAAGATCCATTGAACAATATGGCCCAAATTGTGATGAGGAGGTTTATACCTGGAACAAGGCTCGGAGAATTGCAGTAGCAATTTTCTCACCCCAAGCAGCATCGGGGGTGGCCTTGACACAATTGGACCACATAGCGTGTTGGTTGAGCAAACACACTCGTGCCATTTCTTCTGCACTGAGCGACATGTTAACAGATATCGACAGTGCGAGACAAGCAACGCTTCAGAACAGGGCGGCAATTGATTATTTGCTGCTATCACACGGACATGGGTGTGAAGAATTTGAGGGAATGTGCTGCATGAACTTGTCTGATCATTCGAAATCTATCCATGAAAACATAAAACAAATGCAAAATAGCATCAACAAATTGCAAAAGGTCACAGGATCATGGTGGGATGATTTCATCAACCTTTTTAGTCTCTCACCATTGTGGAGGGAGCTTTTGAAGATAGCATTTTATATTCTTACAAAGTTTCTAGTTCTCCTGCTTGTTCTGCCGTGCATTTTTCTATGCACTCGGCGGGTCATGGACAAAGTGGCAAGACAGGTCTTCTTGGTGCAAACAGGAGGGGGAGATGTCGGAACCCAAGGTGTCCCTCAGACACTCTTGGATGTTCTGGGCCCAGGGCAGAAGCCTCTGAGACCCTGGCAGGCGGCCAGGGACCCCTGTGGTCTTGAGCTTGACCCATGGAACAATTTACCAACCTTGCAGGAAGAACAAGAAATCACAAAAGTTTAGATATTATAATAGAAGTAGTCACAAAGTGAAAGGTAGGATTTTTGAGTGCTGTACAGGGGGGTTTTAGGCCTTGTACAGGGGGGTCTGAGGTTTGTACATGGGGGTCAGAGGTTTTAAGATGGAGGGATTTGGGCGTGCCCTGTCCTCCTTCTTTCTTCTTCCTATTCTCCATGTTCTTGGTGGTGTTGGCACTCACAGATTGGTTTAGAGTAGAAAGTCACTGTTCAACATAGGTAGTAGGCATTGGGAAAAAACTATAAACACCTAATACGTAATGTGTGATATAAAAGATGGCACCCTCCCTTCGGGGAGGAGAGAGGGGGACAGCCAGAGACGGGGACAGCCAGAGACGGGGACAGACAGAGTCAGGGACAATGTCAGGGAGTCTGTGTGCCTTGAGATAACATGCAATAAACTGCCTTGAGACCGGACGACTGAAGACTACTGAGTCTTTCTTTGAAGGCACGGGTTGGAGGAGAGACTTTACCACCATCCGGAGTCACCCCAATCCGGGGAAGGCTCCGTCAACCTGACACCCTGACCGGGGCCACTTAAGGTCTTTTTGGGACATTTCAGGTCATCTGAATCCCTGACTGGGGTCAGATGAGGTCACCTGTGGCCCTGACTGGAGTCACTAGAGGCCGTTTGGGGTCACTTGAGGTTACCTGAAGCCCTGGCCGGCATCACTTGAGGTCATCTGAGCCCCTGGCCAGGGACACTGGACATAATTTCGGGCCACTTGAGGTCATTTGGGGTCACTTGAGGTCTTCTGAGTCCCTGACTGGGGTCACTTGAAGTCATCTGAGGCACTGACTGGCATAAATTGAGGTCATTTGGGGTTAATTGAGGTCCTCTGAGGCCCTGACTGGGGTCACTTGAGGTCATTTGGGGTCACTGGAGGTTACCTAAGGACCTGACCGGTATCACTCAGAGTCGTCTGAGGCCCTGACTGGGGTCGATTGAGGTCATTTGGAGTCACTTGTGTTCATTTCTGGTCACTTGAGGTTACCTGAGGCCCAGAGCGGCATCACTTGAGGTCACCTGAGGCTCTGACGGGAGTTACTTGAGGTCATTTTCGGCCACTTGAAGTCATTTGGTGTCACTTGATGTCACCTGAGGCCCTGACTGGGGTCATCTGACGTCATCTGAAGCACAGACTGGGGTCACTTGAGGTCATTTGGGGTCACTTGATGTCACCTGACACCCTGACTGGGGCCACTTAAGGTCTTTTTGGGACATTTTAGGTCATATGAATCCTTGACTGGGGTCAGATGAGGTCATTTAGTATCACTTGAGGTCCTCTGAGGCCCTAACCGGCATCACTTGAGGTCAGCTGAGGCCCTGACCGGAGTCACTTGAGATCATTTGGGATCACGTGAAGTCGCCTGAGGCCGTGACCGGGTTCACTTGATGTCATCTGAGGCTCTGACTGTGGTTACTTGAGATCACTTGGGGTCACTGGAAATCGCCTGAGGCCCTGACCGGGGTCACTTCAGGCAATCTGGGTTCACTTGAGGTCATCTGTGGCCCTGACTGGCGTTGCTTGAGGTCACCAGAGGCCCTGTCCATGGTCACTTAAGGTCATTTGGGGACATTTGAGGCCATCTGAGGCCCTGACTGCGGTCACTTGAGGTCATTTATGGTCACTTGATATTTTCTGAGGCCCTGACTGGGGTTACTTGAGGTCACCTGACACCCTGACTGGGGTCACTTGAGGTCATTTGGGGTCACTTGAGGTTACCTGAGGCCCTGACCGGCATCACTTCAAGTCACCTGAGGCCCAAACCGGAGTCACTTGACGTCATTTCGGGCCGCCTGAGGTCAGCTGAGGCCCTGACTGTGGTCACTTGAAGTCATCTGAGGCACTTGAAGTCATGTGAGGCAGTGACCGGGGTCACTTGAGGTCATTTGGAGTCACTTGAGGTCACCTGACGCCTTGAACAGGGTCACTCAAAGTCATCTGTGGCCCTGACTGGGGTCACTTGACGTCATTTGGGGTCACTTGAAGTCATCTGAGGCCCTGACCAGGGTCACTTGATGTCACCTGAGGCCCTGGCCGAGGTCAGTTGAGGATATTTGTGGTGACTTGTGGTCACCTGAGACACTGACCAGGGTCACTTGAGGTCATGTGAGGCCTGACTGGAGTCACTTGAGGTCATTTGGGGTCACTTGAGGTCACCTGAGGCCCTGACCAGGGTAAGTTGAGGCCATGTGGGGTCACTTGATGTCATTTGGGGTCACTTGAGGCCATCTGTGGCCCTGACTGGGGTAACTTGAGGTCCTCTGAGGCCCGGACCGAGGTCAGTCGAGGTCATTTGGGGTCACTTGAGGTCTCCTGAGACCCTGACTGGGGTCACTTGAGGTCATTTGGGGTTACTTGAGGTCCCCTGAGCTCCTGACCGGGTGTCGCAGCGCAGTGTTTCGCGGGGTGTGCTGGGTGGCGTATGCAGGGGCGCGACCGTCCCCCTGCAAGGTCTGCTATCCCAGTTATTGGCAGGATCGGCGCAGGGACAGATAACGAGGACACGGGTCTTGGGGTAAATCAGAGTGTATTTATGGGATGGACAAGATGGAGCCCCAAGACAAGACTCGCGGGGGTGAACAGAAGTTTTATACAGTAACTCAGGAGGAGGGGTGCAGGAACATTAAACAATGAGGGTAAAACTGGGGAGTGGTCTAAGGTGGGACTAAACTATTATAAATCTATCAGGAGAAGTAGGGGAGTGGAAAAACGCAAAGTAACAAATAGGGTGCCTAGTATAACAAAATAGACAGGGAATACTCTGGAAGGAAGGGTAGGGATAGGGAGGATTGACCAGGAACATTCTGGAGAAAGGGGTGGGGAAAGGGAGGACTGACAACTTGGAATGGAGGGGGTTAGGGAAGACCTTGGGAAGATTGGCAGCTCGGGAGAGGAGGGGATTAAGGAGGAAAACAGGGGGCAGACATAAATTTTAAACAAAACACAGTACAACATCTCCCCCTTTTCTTTTACAAAAAGGGAGGATAGCTCTAGGGTTCAAATAAATCAATATATGGTATAAATAGTACTGAATTCATATATCAAATACAACAAAATTCATCATGTAACAAATACAACAAGATTCATACAAATTATTATAACGACAGAAGTAATTCAAAAACTATTGAACAAAGATAAACTATTTACTGATATGATATATAAGTAAAATTAGAGAGGAACATGGGTATCATATATATCAACCTACTAAAACATTAGTGACAAATTAAAAAATGATCATAAATAGATAAACTAATCATAATTATAACACATTGGGTAAGAATCTTCCTCACTTAAAAATCTTAGTATAAAATGTAGAAAATGATCATATACATAGGAAGGATCAGTAGTAAGAATTGCAGCGGAACTTGGGGACACATCATTTTGAGCTGGAGCTGGGATTGAAGCTTGAATCATCTGGAAATCCGCAGAATCCGACTTTCTGGGGTTTGATAGCTGTCTGAATAAGACTAATTTTAAATTTTGTGCGATGAAGAGTGACTCCGGAGGTCACTCATCTTGTAAGGCATGTTCAGCAAATGGGGATGTGGTCTTGCCAACTTTATTTTCTGTTTGACGTGCCATCATGACAGCTGGGCATGGATCGGTGGGTATTAACTAAAGAGAGTGACTCTTCTTTCTATAATATATAACTCAATAAGCAAATTATTAAACTTGACGTTTATGAAGAAACTAAGGCAGGGACAAAGAAATAAGAATTGATCTACTGATTCCTTCCATAAATGAAAACCATATTTTAAATTATTAAATGCCAATTAAAATACCTTAAAAGTCAAGTACATAAAAAACAACACACCTCATTGTAAGCACTGTGAATATTGTCCCTTTGCGGGGCCCTTCGCAAAAAAAGGGGCAATACTCAGAGCACGAGGGAGTGTATGAAATCAACTGAACTATAAAAACTATGAAATTCATTAATAATTTGGAAATCAAAAGGAACATCGAGTAAGGTTAGGCTAGGGAAATGGATAGGGAACTTGGGCAGTCACCTTTGCATAATCTTCTTCTTATTTCCATTTGATTGTTTATTTTTAATTTCATTCTGATGATAATAGTTTTTTGCAAATCCATGATATGGAAAGGTCTCTGTAAAGGCCTCGAAGGATCGAGACCCTTAGGGAGATCTCGCCAAAAATTGAATGCCAATCAAATTTGAAATTGGTTCAATTCACAAGAAAATTATAATCATATTGAGGACTGCACCAAGTATGATGGGGTAGCGGTGAAGGGATGGACCTGGGCACCGCCATCTTAGGGGGAAACAAGATGGCAGGTTCCCAGTCCGGGTTTCCGGCTCCACCTTCCTCTGAAGGAGGTCCCTCCAGAAGGGGGAGTGGTCTCCTAAGAAGGGAGGTCCTCTGATGGGAGGTCCCATAGGTGATCCTCCCCCCAGAGGAGGAGCCAGAAGAAGGATTAGGGGATGGTCCAACCCCAGCTCCCAACAGAGGGGACTGACCTACTACACGAAATGCGTGTAGTGGCCTCTGCGGAAGGGGTGGGGCTGGCGGGAAACTTGGGGCTGGAAAAGAAGGGTTAAGGCGGGAAAGTGGGCTCCAAGAGGCGCGGCCGTCGCCATCTTGGAAAGGGATGCCGGGTACACTGCAGTTCCCTCGAGAGGTCTGAACAGTGTCCAGAAGGGCACTTGGGGTGGTGTGGCCAACACCATTCCCAAGGGAGGATAGGGTAGGGTTTTGGAAAGTCCGAGGGACAATGGGCATAGGGAGCTTCACAGAAGCTACAGGGGAATCTACAGGAGAGGTGCCCGATGCAGCTGGATTTCGACGAAGTGAATGGGGGTTGGGGGCCTCTCTTACAATATCTCCCACAGTCACCAATGTGTCTCCGTTTGCTGGTGAATTTCTGTCCCATTTTTGTTTTTTCTGTCCCCTCCACCTTCATGGGATGCCCCAATTTCTTGGGGGAGAGCCCAGAATTAGGAAGAGAGGGCATAAAAAACACTCTCCTAATAAGAAAAATGAATCCTCCAAGAATGTCCCAATCCCTTTTGCCTCCCAACTCTGTGGGGAAAAACTCAGGAGGGTACCCTGTGGTTTCCGCAAGCTTGGCCACAGCTTTTGGAAACCAAAACCACCCGCCCTTTAGGGATATACCCTGTTTTGGCTCACTTACCCTCTGAGCCCAGGTGATTGAGGATCCAAAGAATCTTATTAGGGTGCGCCAACCTGGTGGAAAGCCGGTAAACTGGGGACCTTTTCCTTCCTGGCTTGTCACCTCCAGGGACCTGGGTGTTCCTGGTGCTTCAAGGCCCGTCCCCGGTGCCTTGGGCGCGGCCACTATCGGTCCCTGGTGCGCTCGTCCCGGTGCGAGCACCTTGCCTCGGATCAGCCCGATGTGAGCCATCCACCAAGCCGTCTCTCTTTGTGCTTGGGGTAATTCCACCCCCTCAAGGCACCCTGTAGCCTGGGGTGGAGAGCACGCCGGCAAGGACGAATGAGAAGCCCGGAGCCACAATCTTTTTCGCTCAGCTCCTCTTAGAGTGTTCGGCAGAACTTGTTCATGGTCCCCGGTCGCAGATGTTCTTCTTCCCTTCTTCGTCCTCAGTGAGGCGGGCGCCCCCACAGATTGGCCGGTTTATTTTAGAGGACGAAGAAGGGAACCATCCTCTGCTACCATTTGCCGCAGTGCGCTGTCGCACGGGGCATGCTGGGTGGCGAGTGCAGGGGCGCGACCGTCCCCCTGCAAGGTCTGCAATCCCAGTTATTGGCAGGATCGGCGCAGGGACAGATAATGAAGACATGGGTCTTGGGGTAAACCAGAATGTATTTATGGGATGGAGAAGATGGAGCCTCAAGACAAGACTCGCGGGGGTGAACAGAAGTTTTATGCAGTAACTCAGGAGGAGGGGTGCAGGAACATTAAACAATGAGGGTAAAACTGGGGAGTGGTCTAAGGTGGGACTAAACTATTATAAATCTATCAGGAGAAGTAGGGGAGTGGAAAAACACAAAGTAACAAATAGGGTGCCTAGTATAACAAAATAGACAGGGAATACTCTGGAAGGAAGGGCAGGGATAAGGAGGATTGACAAGGAACATTCTGGAGGAAAGGGTGGGGAAAGGGAGGACTGAAAACTTGGAATGGAGGGGGTTAGAGAAGACCTTGGGAAGACTGGCAGCTTGGGAAAGGAGGGGCTAAGGAGGAAAAGAGGGGGCAGACAAGACTTTTAAACAAAACACATGACAATAGCCCCCAACTCAAACCTGTGCTGCCCTGACAGTCCCAAGGGAACCGTAAAAACTGACATCAGGAAATTGGGCTGGCCACTTTTCTTTCCCAGGGAAAAGGGCTGGCCTTTGTCAACAGAGGCCTGTGGCCCTGAGATGGCGGCCAACGCCAAAAAATTCAAACAACGAAGGATATCAACCAGATCTAAGCTGCCCACACCTCAAACCTGTGCTGCCCTGACACTCCCAAGGGAACCCTACAAACTGACATCAGGAACCTGGGACGGCTACTTCTCTTTGCCAGGGAAAAGGGAGCGGTTTTTGTCTCCAGGGGTCTGTGGGCTTCAGTGGCCGGCCATCTCAAAAATACCCAAACAACGAAGGATATTTCCCCGACCCAAGCTGCCCCCACCTGAAACCTGTGCTGCCCTGAGAGTCCCAAGGTAACCCTACAAACTGACATCAGGAACCTGGGCTGGCCACTTTTCTTCCACAGGGAAAAGGATTGGTCCTTGTGTCCAGGGGCCTGTGCCCTGAGTGGCCACCCGCCTCCAAAAAATCAGAACAAACAAGGATGTGATCCAGACCCAAGCTACCCCCACCTCAAACCTGTGCAGCCCTGACACTCCAAGGGAACCCTACAAACTGACATCAGGAACCTGGGATGGCCACCTTTCTTTCCCAGGGAAAAGGGCCGGTCTTTATCAAATGGGGCCTGTGTGCGTGACGGACCGCCCGCCTCCAAAAAATCCAATCAACGGAGGACATGTCCCAGACCCACGCTACCCCCACCTCAAACCTGTGCTGCCCTGAGAGTCCCAAGGGAAGCCTACAAACTGACATCAGGAACCCGGGATGGCCACTTCTTTTTCCCCAGGAAAAGGACTGGTCTTTGTCTCCAGGGGCCTGTGGCCCTCAGTGGCTGGCCAACTCCAAAAAATGCAAACACCGGAGGACCTGTCCAAGACCCAAGTTGCCCCCACCTCAAACTTGTGCTGCCCTGACACTCCAAGGGAAGCCTACAAACTGACATCAGGACCCTGGGCTGGCCACTTTTCTTTCCCAGGGAAAAGGAGCGGTCTTTTTCTCCAGGTGCCTGTGCCCTGAGTACCACCCGCCTCCAAAAAATGAGAACAAACAAGGATGTGATCCACACCCAAGCCGCCCCCACCTCAAACCTGTGCTGCCCTGACAGTCCTAAGGGAACCCTACAAACTGACATCAGGAACCTGGGCTGGCCACTTCTCTTTCTCAAGGAAAAGGGCCGGTTTTTGTCAAAAGGGGCCTGTGGGCCTGAGTGGCCGGCGAACTCCAAAATATCCAAACAACGCAGGATATGTCCCAGACCAAAGCTGCCCCCACCTCAAACCTGTGTTGCCCTGATAGTCCCAAGGTAACCCTACAAACTGACATCAGGAACCTGGGCTGGCCACTTTTCTTTCCCAGGAAAAAGGAGCGGTCTTTGTCAAAAGGGGCCTGTGGCCCTCAGTGGCCTGCCAACTCCAAAAAATCCAAACAACGAAGGATATTTCCCCGACCCAAGCTGCCCCCACCTGAAATCTGTGCTGCCCTGACACTCCAAGGGAAGCCTACAAATTGACATCAGGAACCTGGGCTGGCCACTTTTCTTTCCCAGGGAAAAGGATTGGTCCTTGTGCCCAGTGGCCTGTGCCCTGAGTGGCTACCTGCCTCCAAAAAATCAGAACAAACAAGGATGTGATCCAGACCCAAGCTACCCCCACCTCAAACCTGTGCTGCCCTGACACTCCTAAGGGAACCCTACAAACTGACATCAGGAACCTGGGCTGGCCACTTTTCTTTCCCAGGGAAAAGGACCGGTCTTTCTCTCCAGGGGCCTGTGGCCCTGAGTGGCCGGCCAATTCGAAAAAATCCGAATTAACAGGGATATACCCCAGACCGAAGCTCCCCCACCTCAAAGCTGTGCTGCCCTGACAGTCCCAAGGTAACCCTACAAACTGACATCAGGAACCTGGACTGGCCACTTTTCTTTCCCAGTGAAAAGGGCCGGTCTTTTTCTGCAGGGGCCTGTGGCCCTCAATGGCCGGCCAACTCCAAAAATTTCAAACAATCGAGGATGTGTCCCAGACCCAAGGTGCTCCCACGTGTAAAGTGTGCTGCCCTGACACTCCCAAGAGAACCCTACAAACTGACATCAAGAAGCTGGGCTGGCCACCTTTCTTTCCCAGGGAAAAGGGAGCGGTCTTTGTCCCCAGGGGTCTGTGGGCTTCAGTGGCCGGCCATCTCAAAAATACCCAAACAACGAAGGATATTTCCCCGACCCAAACTGCCCCCACCTCAAACTTGTGCTGCCCTGACACTCCAAGGGAAGCCTACAAACTGACATCACGACCCTGGGCTGGCCACTTTTCTTTCTCAGGGAAAAGGAGCGGTCTTTGTCTCCAGGTGCCTGTGCCCTGAGTACCACCCGCCTCCAAAAAATCAGAACAAACAAGGATGTGATCCACACCCAAGCTGCCCCCACCTCAAACCTGTGCTGCCCTGACAGTCCCAAGGGAAGCCTACAAACTGACATCAAGAACCTGGGCTGGCCACTTTTCTTTCCCAGGGAAATGGGCCAATCTTTTTCCCCAGGGGCCTGTGGCCCTGAGTGACCGCCTGCCTCCAAAAAATGCAAATAACGAAGGATGTCTCCCAGACCCAGGCTACACCCACCTCAAACCTGTGCTGCCCTGACAGTCCTAAGGGAACCCTCCAAACTGACATCAGGAACCTGGGCTGGCCACTTCTCTTTCTCAAGGAAAAGGGCCGGTTTTTGTCAAAAGGGGCCTGTGGGCCTGAGTGGCCGGCCAACTCCAAAAAATCCAAACAACGCAGGATATGTCCCAGACCCAAGCTGCCCCCACCTGAAATCTGTGCTGCCCTGACACTCCAAGGGAACCCTACAAACTGACATCAGGAACCTGGGCTGGCCACTTTTCTTTCCCAGGGAAAAGGCTGGTCTTTGTCTCCAGGGGCCTGTGGGCCTGAGTAGCCAGCCAAGTAGAAAAAATCCGAATTAACAGGGATGTACCCCAGACCCAAGCTCCCCCACCGCAAACCTTTGCTAGCCGGACACTCCCAAGGGAACCCTACAAACTGACACCAGGAACCTGGGCTGGCCACCTTTCTTTCCCAGGGAAAATGGTCGGTCTTTATAAAAAGGGGCCTGTGTGCGTGACGGACCTCCCGCCTCCAAAAAATCCAATCAAAGGAGGACATGTCCCAGACCCACGCTACCCCCACCTCAAACCTGTGCTGCCCTGAGAGTCCCAAGGGAGGCCTACAAACTGACATCAGGAACCCGGGATGGCCACTTCTTTTTCCCCAGGAAAAGGACCGGTCTTTGTCTCCAGGGGCCTGTGGCCCTCAGTGGCTGGCCAACTCCAAAAAATGCAAACACCGGAGGACCTGTCCAAGACCCAAGTTGCCCCCACCTCAAACTTGTGCTGCTCTGAGAGTCCCAAGGGAACCCTACAAACTGACATCAGGAATCTGGGCTGGCCACTTTTCTTTCCCAGGGAAATGGGCTGGTCTTTTTCTACAGGGGCCTGTAACCATAAGTGTCCGCCTGCCTCGAAAACAACCAAACAATCGAGGATATGTCCCAGACCCAAGCTACCCCCAACTCAAACCTGTCTGCCCTGACAGTCCCAAGGAAACCCTACAAACTGACATCAGGAAGCTGGGCTGGCCACTTCTCTTTCCCAGGAAAAGGACCAGTTTTTTCTCCAGGGGCCTCTGGGCCTGAGTGGCCGGCCAACACCAAAAAATCCGAATTAACAGGGATCTATCCCAGACCCAAGCTACCCCCACCTCAAATCTTTTCTGCCCTGACAGTCCCAAGAGAAGCCTACAAACTGATATCAGGAACCTGGGCTGGCCACTTTTCTTTCCGAGGGAAAAGGACCGGTCTCTCTCTCTAGGTGCGTGTTCCCTTAGTGGCTTCCCGTCTCCAAAAAATCCAAACAGCGACGGATATTTCCCAGACCCAAGCTGCCCCCAACTCAAACCTGTGCTGCTCTGACACTCCAAGGGAACCCTACAAACTGACATCAGGAACCTGGTCTGGCCACTTTTCTTTCCCAGGGAAAAGGACCAGTTTTTTCTCCAGGGGCCTCTGGGCCTGAGTGGCCGGCCAACGCCAACAAATTCAAATTAACAGGGAAGTATCCCAGACCCAAGCTCCCTCACCTCAAACCATCTCTTCCCTGACAGTCCCAAGGGAACCCTACAAACGGACATCAGGAACCTGGGCTGGCCACTTTTCTTTCCCAGGGAAAAGGGCCGGTCTTTGTCTCCAGGGGCATGCGGGCCTCAGTGGCCGGTCAACACCAAAAAATCAAAACAACGGAGGATCTGTCCCAGACCCAAGCTCCCCCCGCCTCAAACCTGTGCTGCCCTGACAGTCCTAAGGGAACCCTACAAACTGACATCAGGAACCTGGGCTTGCGACTTTGCTTTCCCAGGGAAAAGGGCCGGTCTTTGTCTCCAGGGTCCGGTGGCTCTGAGTGACCGCCGGCCTCCAAAAAATCCAAACAATCGAGGATGTGTCCCAGACCCAAACTACCCCCACCTCAAACCTGTGCTGCCCTGACACTCCCAAGGGAACCCTACAAACTGACATCAGCAACCTGGGCTGGCCACTTTTCTTTCCCAGAGAAAAGGGCCGATCTTTGTCTCCAGGGGCCTGCGGGCCTCAGTGGCCGGCCAATTCCAAAAAATCCGAATTAACAGGGATGTACCCCAGACCCAAGCTGCCCCTCCTCAAACTTGTGCTACCCTGAAACTCCAAGGGATCCGTGCAAACTGACATCAGGAACCTGGGCTGGCCACTTTTCTTCCCCAGGGAAAAGGACCGGTCTTTGTCTCCAGGGGCCTGTCTGCCGCAGTGGCAGGCCAACTCCAAAAAATCCAAAGAACGAAGGATATCTCCCAGATGCAATCTGCCCCCACCTCAAACCTGTGCTGCCCTGACACTCTCCAGGGAACCCTACAAACTGACATCAGGAACCTGGGATGGCCACTTCTCTTTCCCAGGGAAAAGGACCGGTCTTTGTCTCCAGGAGCCTGTGGCCTGAGTGGCCGGCCAACTCCAAAAAATCCAAACAACGGAGGATCTGTCCGAAACCCACGCTACTCCCACCTCAAACCTTTGCTGCCCTGAGAGTCCAAGGGAACCCTACAAACTGACATCAGGAACCTGGGATGGCCACTTCTCTTTCCCAGGGAAAAGGAGCGGTTTTTTTCAAAATGGGCCGGTGGGCCTGAGTGGCCGGCCAACTCCAAAAAATCCAAACAATGGAGGACCTCTCCCAGACCCAAGCTGCCCCCACCTCAAACCTGTGCTGCCCTGACAGTCCCAAGGGAACCCTAGAAACTGACATCAGGAACCTGGGCTGGCCACTTCTCTTTCCCAGGGAAAAGGACTGGTCTCTGTCGCCAGGTGCCTGTTCCCGTAGTGGCCACCCGCCCCCAAAAAATCCAAACAATGACGGATATTTCCCAGAACCAAGCTGCCCCCAACTCAAACCTGTGTTGCACTGACAGTCCCAAGGGAACCCTACAAACTGACATCAGGAACCTGGGCTGGCCAATTTTCTTTCCCAGGGAAAAGGGCCGGTCTTTGTCAAAAGGGGGCTGTGGACCTCAGCGGCCGGACAACTCCAAAAAAATCCAAACAATCGAGGATGTGTCCCAGACCCAAACTGCCCCCAGCTCAAACCTGTGCTGCCCCTGACACTCCAAGGGAACCCTACTAACTGACACCAGGAACCTGGGCTTGCCACTTTGCTTTCCCAGGGAAAACGAGCGGTCTTTTTCTCCAGGGGCCGGTGGGCCTGAGTGGCCAGCCAACTCCAAACAATCCAAACAACGGAGGGGATCTGTCCCAGACCCAAGCTCCCCCACCTCAATCCTGTGCCACCCTGACAGTCCCAAGGGAACCCTACAAACTGACATCAGGAACCTGGGATGGACACTTTTCTTTTCCAGGGAAAAGGACCAGTCTCTCTCTCCAGGTGCCTGTTCCCTTAAGGGCTACCCGCCACCAAAAAATCCAAACAACGACAGATATTTCCCAGAACCAAGCTGCCCCCAACTCAAACCTGTACTGCCCTGACACTCCAAGGGAACCCTACAAACAGACATCAGGAATCTGGGCTGGCCACTTTTCTTTCCAAGGTAAAAGGACCGGTCTTTTTCTCCAGGGGCCTGTAACCCTGTGTGACCACCTGCCTCCTAAACAACCAAACAATTGAGGATGTGTCCCAGACCCAAGCTACCCCCACCTCAAACCTGTGCTGCCCTGACAGTCCCAAGGGAACCCTAAAACTGACATCAGGAACCTTGGCTGGCCACTTTTCTTTCCCAGGGAAAAAGGCCGGTCTTTTTCTGCAGGGGCCTGCGGGTCTCAGTGGCCAGCCAACGCCAAAAAATCCAAACAACACAGGATATGTCGCAGACCCAAGCTGCCCCCAACTCAAACCTGTGCTGCCCTGAGAGTCCCAAGGGAAGCCTACAAACTGACATCAGGAACCTGGGCTGGCCACTTTTCTTTCCCAGGGAAAAGGACCGGTTTTGTCAAAAGGGGCCTGTGGGCCTGAGTGGCCAGCCAACTCCAAAAAAACCAAAAAACCCAGGATATGTCCCAGACCCAAGCCGCCCCCACCTCAAACCTGTGCTGCCCTGACACTCCCAAGGGAACCCTAGAAACTGACACCAGGAACCTGGGATGGACACTTTTCTTTTCCAGGGAAAAGGACTGGTCTCTCTCTCCAGGTGCCTGTTCCCTTAACGGCTACTTGCCTCCAAAAAATCCAAACAACGACTGATATTTCCCAGAACCAAGCTGCCCCCAACTCAAAGCTGTGCTGCCCTGACAGTCCCAAGGGAACCCTACAAACTGACATCAGGAACCTGGGATGGCCACTTTTCTTTCCCAGGGGAAAGGATTGGTCCTTGTCTCCAGGAGCTGCTGGCTCTGAGTGGCTGGCCAACTCCAAAAAATCCAAACAATGCAGGACGTGTTCCAGACACAAGCTGCCCCCAACTCAAACCTGTGCTGCCCTGACACTCCCAAGGGAACCCTACAAACTGATATCAGGAACCTGGGATGGACACTTTTCTTTCCCAGGGAAAAGGAGCGGTCTTTGTCTCCAGGGGCCTCTGGGCCTGAGTGGCCGGCCAACTCCAAAAAATCCGAATTAACAGGGATGTACCCCAGACCCAAGCTCCCCCACCTCAAACCTTTGCTGCCCTGAGAGTCCAAGGGAACCCTACAAACTGACACCAGTGATGTAAATAAAAGGGCCAGGAGACCTTGTGCTCCTTTCTTGATTAGGCCTTTATTAAAAGATAGCCTAAGGGGGCCGCGGTACGGGGTTCACGACACCGCCGCTACTGCCAGGTGAGTCGACATCCCAGAGGAGGGGTAGACAATCCTGTCGATTATGGCAGGGTTAGGGTCTCCACCCTCGGAGGATACGTCCAGAGACTTGATTATGGCTTGTTTGTCTAAGGTGGTGACTCCGTTCGGACCTCTCTCAAGTTACGACAACCAGCTCTAGGGATGTTGAAGGCTTTCTCTACTCCTTTGAGACTTCCCTGTCCTGTGGATGTGGATTGTCGAGCAGGTCCTACTTTGGTGTGTGATTTAGGTCCATTTTTAGTCCTCTGCTGGGGTCCGGCAATCAATATGCAGCACGCGCTAGGCCTCCTGGGAATCCGGAAGTCACCTCAGGGAGCAGCGGCTAAGTTACCCGACGCCATGAAGGGACAAAGAGGGTTCAACTTACTAGGAAAAGGGGTACCAAAACTAGGGGAATACAACTGGAGCATGGACCGGGGATAAGGACAAATGCATCAGGTAGGGAGAATACAAACAGGGGTGGAATCAGTGAATACATTCAAGCGAACTTTCAAACTGTGGAATAAACAGACAAAAGGTTAAACATACAAACCAATGGTTAAACCTTAGATATATTCATAACACCAGGAACCTGGGATGGCCACTTTTCTTTATCAGGAAAAAGGGCCGGTCTTTGTCTCCAGGGGCCTGTGGCCCTGAGTGACCGCCTGCCTCCAAAAAATCCAAACAATCGAGGATGTGTCCCAGACCCAAGCTACCCCCACCTCAAACCTGTGCTGCCCTGACAGTCCCAAGGGAACCCTACAAACTGACATCAGGAACCTGGGCTGGCCACTTTTCTTTCCGAGGGAAAAGGGCCGGTCTTTGTCAAAAGGGGCCTGCGGGCCTCAGTGGCCGGCCAACGCCAAAAAATCCAAACAACAGAGGGTATTTCCCCGACCCAAGCTGCCCCCACCTCAAACCTGTGCTGGCCTGACAGTCCCAAGGGAACCCTAGAAACTGACATCAGGAACCTGGGCTGGCCACTTTTCTTTCCCAGGGAAAAGGACCGGTTTTGTCAAAAGGGGCCTGTGCGCCTGAGTGGCCAGCCAACTCCAAAAAAACCAAAAAACGCAGGATATGTCCCAGACCCAAGCCACCCCCACCTCAAACCTGTGCTGCCCTGAAACTCCCAAGGGAGCCCTACAAACTGACATCAGGAACCTGGGATGGCCACTTTTCTTTTCCAGGGAAAAGGGCCGGTCTCTGTCAAAAGGGGCCTTTGGGCTTCAGTGGCCGGCCCACTCCAAAAAATCCAAACAATCGAGGATGTGTCCCAGACCCAAGCTACCCCCACCTCAAACCTGTGCTGCCCTGACTCTCCAAGGGAACCCTACAAACTGACATCAGGATCCTGGGATGGCCACTTCTCTTTCCCAGGGAAAAGGGCCAATCTTTGTCTCCAGGGGCAGGTGGCACTGAGTGGCTGGCCAACTCCAAAAAATCCAAACAACGGAGGACCTGTCCCAGATCCAAGCTGCCACTACCTCAAGCCTGTGCTGCCCTGACACTCCCAAGGGAACCCTACAAACTGACATCAGGAACCTGGGCTGGTCATTTTTCTTTCCAGGGGAAAAGGGCTGGTCTTTGTCAAGAGGGGCCTGTGGCCCTTAGTGGCCGCCCATCTCCAAGAATCGAGGATGTGTCCCAGACCCAAGCTGCCCCCACCTCAAACCTGTGCTGCCCTGACAGTGCCAAGGGCACCCTACAAACTGAAATCAGGAACCTGGGCTGTTGAGTTTGGTTTCACATGGTAGATAGCTCTTACTTGTGGCCAGGGCCCGGCACTCCCCCTGGGGCAACAGGTCCTAGGTGTCCTTTTGCCTCCTCAATTTCTCAGAGACCATATCTGCCACCCCCAAATAGTCAGGGTGTTTGTTTTGGGTGCTGAATACCTGTTGCAAACTGCCAGTGTGGAGCTTGGGGCTTGATTTTTTTTGTGCTGCATTTCTTCTCGAGTATGCTGCCAGCATGTAACCCTAACCCTAACCATAACCACTTCGCTGGGCCCAGAAATCACAACCTTCAGACCAGCAGCGTGGGACCCTGCCCACTGCCTCTCCACTGGCACCTTTCCAAAGCATTCCACTACATTCCAGTAATACTCCGCATTTCTGGCAGGCAGCCTGTCTGACCCTCATCCTGACCCTAAAAATGCACTAAGGAATTCCAAAACAGCCCTTAAGAAGGTGTAACAATACCCTAAAAGACACCAGAAAAGTCTTAAAAATCCCCTAAATATTCCTAATAGTCCTGCAAAAAAACTCAAGGAAACCTGCTCAGCCTCCAAACCCTTCCTGTTGCTCTCTAGCCCACAGATATCATCCCTACCTTTTTCCAGGGGGTCCTGTTGTCCTCTGAGGGTTCTGTCATTGTCCTGGTGTGAGGGTTGCTGCCTTGTCCCAGCGGGAGGGTTCTGGTGTGGTCTCACTGTTAGGGTTGCCGTGTGGTGCTGCTGCTGTCAGGGTGAAAAGGGAAAAGGCTGTTGTTAGGGGGGCTGTGGATATTCTCAGCTCAGTCAGAGAGAAAGAGAAAGGTTTTCTAACCAGGCAAGAGCCTGGGAAACAGTTGGGAAAGAATGTAAATAATTCTCTAATCTATCTTGTTATTCACATTGTTTATAGATATGCTTTGCCACTGTGCGTCATTCACTGTACACCAATGGTGTGACATGTTTTTACTCTAAGACCAATGAAATTAGTCTGCACGATGTCCTCTATATATAGAGCGGTATATTTGAAATAAATCAGAGCTCATTTTCTTTGCCTTCTGATCTGGAGTTCTCTGTTCCCGTCCTGCTCGACAGCGACATCTTGTGACCCGTCGTGGAATTGCAGCGTCGGCCGAAGCCCCGAACCACATCGTCTTGCGGGGGGGCTTTGCTGCGCAGCTCCACGCCAGTAGCCTGGAGGCTCTGGCCGGACACCTTTGGCCTCCTGAGGGAGGTAACGCTGAAA
Source organism: Vidua macroura (assembly GCF_024509145.1). Taxonomy (NCBI): domain Eukaryota; kingdom Metazoa; phylum Chordata; class Aves; order Passeriformes; family Viduidae; genus Vidua; species Vidua macroura. The sequence continues at coordinate 3,598,686 of NC_071579.1, read as the reverse complement.
CCGTGGGCCTTCCGGAGAAGGCTTGGTCCTGTCTGGACCGCGGGTCGGCTCTTAGAAGCCGAGAACTGAGTGGGACGGTTTTCCCTGAACTAGTGGACTGTCTGTCTCTTGAAGTGGACGTCTGCTAAGGGAGGGTTTCCTAACAATGGGGAACCAGCCATCTACAGCTGAACGGATGGTCTTGACCGCTTGGCAAGGCTGGGCCCCACAATTGGGTATCCATGTCTCAGATGATGACTTCATCAGGCTCCTGAGTTGGGCTCGGGACCATGGATTCCCTGCAGACCTTAGTTTCGCCTTTGATCGTAAGGTCTGGAATAAGTTGGGCCGGTGCCTCCTGAAGCAAGTGAGGAAGAGGGACGGCACAGCATCTGCTCTGTTTGCAGTCTGGGGATGCATTTATACGGCCTTGCCTCATAAGTCCCTCAGGAGCAGTGACTCTGACTGGGGGTTCTCGGGAACTGAAGATACCGTTTCGATATGCAGCGGTGTCTCGGGAATCAGTGGGCGGCAGGCGGGCGGGGCGGTGCCCAGGCCCGCCACGGCGCAGAGTGGGTCTGCGAGAGACGCTGGGACGCCCCGCGGACTTTACATGTCGCCGGGAACTCCTGCTAAGCCCGAGTATTCCCGTCCCTGTGACTATGTTCAGCCGAGATATTCTTTGCCGACAGATCGGCCACTGATTGCGCGGCACGCCGTGCCGCCACAGTCCGCGGCTCCGCAGCCCCCCCCTTTCCAGAGCGCATTCGCGGGGGGGCCGGCGCCGCCCGCAGTCCACGACGCGGTGGGGGCTGGAGCCCCCACGACTCCTTCGCTGATGGAGCCTGCGCAGATGTACCGGTCCCACCCTCTGGTACTGCCAGGACCGGCAATGGAGCCTCTGATCCATCCCCTGGCACGCCCCCCGCCGCACGCGGGGGCCTCGGCTTTGCCAACGGGACAGGAGCAATTGCCTCCCGGTCCGCCTCCCTGCGCACCGAGCGGACCGACAGATTTGATATCCTTTGAGATACCAGCGCCGGCCATGGCGCCACACCTGCCGGCAGCGGGGTTCGCCGCCCCGCCTGCCGCTCCACCCACCGCTCCGCCTGGAGCGAGCCCGCCGCGACTGCCAGCGCCACTCTTGAGAGAGCCGCCGCCGTGGCCCCCCACCCCGGGACCGACATCGTCGCCGACCCCGGGACCGCCAGCGCCGAAAGACGCTGCCGAAGCCGCGCCGCCCGCTCCGCTTGGGCTGCCGGCGTGCCACGCCGCGGGGGAAACTGCACCCCCCGCGCCGCTCGCTGCGGGCGGGGAGCGCCCGCAGGGCACAGCGGCTCCCATCGCCGCGCTGCCTGAAGCCGACTCAGCCGCGACTTCGCTCTGTGATTCACCACCGCCGGCAGAAGCAGGCAGCCTTGTGCTGGACAACACATCCAGTCTGTTTGTTTCAGAGCCTGCATCTAGCCCACCACTCCCTCCGCTTCCCCCAGACTGCCCCGAGCTCTGTCCCACTGAGGCAGAGGCAGCGGGAGCGAACACCGGCTTGGTCCGCAGCAGCGCCACTGCTGCTGATACCGTGGCTGGGGATGGGGGTGGAGCCGTGATTCAGTCCACTGTATCCCGCGGCAGGACGGACACACTGAGAGCGAGGAGCAACCCCTTGTACTGGGCAGGCATGAGTGGTGCCAAGATCCCCAAAACCAGGGTGGAATTTTATATTCCCGGGAAAACCTCCCCTGCCCGCGCCCCGCGCGTTCTGCTCCTGTTCGCAGAGCGGGAGAAGCGGGGTCCCGTGAAGCTGTGGCTTGATCCATGGCCAGGTGGGGTGGGGGGAGGGCGAAAAGCCGGAGGAATTGCCGGGATTCTTGCAGCCTGGTGGAGGCGTGCACCGAAATATAAAGTTAGAATAGGTCGTCCATCTGTGGGTGGCCATGGAGTGTCCCAGGGACCCCAGATTCAGGGTCCCCAAGTGATACCTATGAGAAGCTGGGGGGAGGGACCGAGCCGCGTGGATCTTGGCTCGGCAGAGAGCCTGGGCTCTCCGTGCCCGCGGCCAGGTTTGGGACGCTTGGCCCGACCCCCTGGACCGGGTCCTCCGCCTCGCCGAGCACCGCAGGGTCCTAGAGCCCGCAGGTGCTGCTGGTTTTTTTTTTTTAAAAAAAAAAAAAAAAAAAAAAAAAAAAAAAAAAAAAAAAAAAAAAAAAGGGAAAGAGCTAACAGCTCAAAGTACTGGAAAGCCACAACAGCCTCGGCCCAAGTGATTGAATTAAAGGCTGTGGCCATGGCATTTCAGAGATTTCATGGCATTTCATATGTCACTCAAGTGGCTCATTGAGGACATGACTGCATGGGCCAAAAGCCTTGCATGATTCTTCTATCAAGTGCACACACCTTGCAAAAGCAATCTGATGAATGCCAACCAAGGCTTGACCTGCTGCACCTTACTGGCTGGGATAAATCTCAGAGGCCTAAGGGCATTGCAGCTGTGGCAAACAGATGTTACTCATCTTGCCAAATTCCAAATTTGGCTGATTTGGGTATGTGCACATTTGTTAATACCTTCTCCTCCACCATGTGGGCATCTGCTCACACCGGGGAGAAGGGTCGTGATGTGATTGCCCATTGGAGAATGGCTTTTGCAGTTTTGGGAATACCTTCAAGTGTGAAGACTGACAATGGCCCTGCCTATGTCTCACAGAAGACGCGTCAGTTTTTACGCTTGTGGGGAATCTCTCACAAGTTTGGCATTCCACATTCATCAACTGGTCAAGCCATCGTTGAACGCGCTCATGGTACTCTAAAGCGCGTTCTGGAAAAACAAAAAGGGGGAATGCCCGGAGAGACCCCACACAGTAGGTTGGAGAAAGCTTTATATACAATCAACCATTTGACAGTGCCGAAAAATTCAGAGATTCCTGTTATCCTGAATCATTTTCTTTCATTGCATCCAGCGGGTGAGGCGCATTTGCCCCGAGCAAAGGTCTGGGTGCGGGACCTTGCCACAAACAAGTGGGAAGGCCCGTGCGACCTCATCACTTGGGGCCGCGGGTATGCATGTGTCTCCACAGGTACCGGGGTACGATGGATACCTGCGAAGTGTGTGCGCCCTGACCTGCGACAGCAGAAACAGAAGGTGGTCAGGAGACGGTCTTCAGACAGTGACCATGGCGCTGACCACCCGTCACAATCTTCAGACGAAGACCAAGACATCGACCATCAGCCAGCTGGTCCCTCCACAAGCGGAGAGTGAACATTTGTTTAGTTTCCGGAAACAGACTGTTGACAAGTTAGGCTGCCTGTGTAACACGCAGACTAACAATGCTTTGGAGTTGGTGATGGGTTTCTTGAAATTAGTAGTTAAATTGATAGCAAGTTATAATGTAAGAATAAGTGGAAATCTCTTTGACTGAACTGAGCTGATGTTTGATGGGGGTTTCGATTGTCAACTGATAAACCTCAGAGCTGTGTTTGTCCTCTTTCCTGCAAGGGGCCCCGCAGGAAGATGACGGGCACTGCCTCCTTCTTTAAACAAAAAGGGGGAAATGTGGATATTCTCAGCTCAGTCAGAGAGAAAGAGAAAGGTTTTCTAACCAGGCAAGAGCCTGGGAAACAGTTGGGAAAGAATGTAAATAATTCTCTAATCTATCTTGTTATTCACATTGTTTATAGATATGCTCTGCCACTGTGCGTCATTCACTGTACACCAATGGTGTGACATGTTTTTACTCTAAGACCAATGAAATTAGTCTGCACGATGTCCTCTATATATAGAGCGGTATATTTGAAATAAATCAGAGTTCATTTTCTTAGCCTTCTGATCTGGAGTTCTCTGTTCCCGTCCTGCTCGACAGCGACAGGGGGCTGCTTAGGCTGAGGGTAGGGCTGGGGGGAGCGGTGGTGCACCTGTACCCTAACTTGCCTCCTAAGCTGTACCCTGTAGCCCTGATCTCCACTGCACTGTCCAGCCCTCAAGCCCTTGCCCTTTACCCCTCCCTCTGCCCCCCAGCCCTCAGGCTCTGTATGTCACCCTCGAGCCCCACTTTTGTCCCTCAAGCTCCCTCTCAGCTGCCCCTCAGCTCCTGTGTGTCACCCTTAATTCCTCTCCTTTGCCCCTCAGCCCCCAGCTTCTCTGAGGCACCCTCCAGCTGCCCGTGCCCCCCTCAGCATCTCTCGGTGTCACCCACTGTCCCCTCTCCCTGTGCCTCACTCAGCTCCCAGTCTCTGTCACCCTCAAGCCCCCACAGTGCCCCTCAAGCTGCCCCTCAGCCTCTATGTGCTGTGCCATGAAAAGACCCTAAAAAAACATAAAAATTCCCTAAAAAAAACTCATCTTCAAAATGTCCTAAAAGCCCCACAAAAACATAAAAATAGCCTCAGAATACCCTTAAAAACACCCTACTTTTTAAAAACCCCTAAAACACCCCTAAATATCCCTAAAGAACCTTTAAAAAATCCCTAAATATTCCTAAAAGAGCTCTAAAAATACCCCAAAAATACTTAAAATGCCCTAATAAGACCCTAAAAAAACCTAAAAGTTCCCTCAGAAAATCTAAGAATACCCTAGTCCTAAGAGTCCTCCACATACCCTCAATAGCCCTAAAAAAGCCCTAAAAATTTTTAGTCCTAAAAAAAGCCCCAAGAACATAAAAAAAAAAACCCTAAAAATCCTAATTAGTAGTAAGAAAGCCCTTAAAATACCCTAAAAATTTTTTTTTTAAAGCCCTGAAAAAGCCCTAAAAGTATCCTAAATATTCCCAGAAAATTCCTAAAAAGCGCCTAAAAAAACCCAAAAAACAAACAACCCCCCCACCAAAAAAAAAAAAAAAAAAAAATAAACGAAAAAAAAAACACAAAAAAAAACAAAAACAAAAAAAAACCCCTAAAATATCCTCTAAAAGCCCTTAAAAAAAGCCCTAAAGAAATGCTCAGTCCCCAACCCCTACCAGTCACTCTCTAACCAGCAAACATCATCCCCTCCTTTTAATTAGGGTCACTGCCTGCAGCTGCTGGCAGGGTTCTGGGGCTGTCCCAGCATTAGGGTTGCTGCCTGCAGCTGCTCTTGGGGAAATCTCATGTTCTAGGGGTGCTGTTTAGGGTGAGCTTAGGGTTGGGGTGAGGGCTGCAGCTGTACCCTAACCCTTCCTGGTACCCTGTGTCCTGTCCTTTGTACCCCTAACCCTCAGTGTCAGCTCTCCACCTGTCAAGTCCCCCCCTTTTTGCCCCTCAGCCTGCAATGTCTCTGTGCCACCCCAAGCCCCCCAACACTGTCCCTTGGCCCCCTGACCTCCACCGTGCACTCTCCACCTGGGTAGGGGTGGTTTTAAGGGTGAGGTTAAGGGTGCTGTGAGGGCTGGTTCACCTGTCACACTCAGGCACCCCCACTTTGTCCCTCAAGGCAGCCCCTGCCTCTCAGTCTCCTTGTGTCACCCTCAAGTTCCCACCGCAGCCTCTCAGCGTCTCTGTGCCACCCTGGAGCCCCCCTTTTTACTCCTAAAGACACCTTCTGCCTCTCAGACGCCCCCACATTCTGTGTCACCCTCCAGCCCCCTCCCCTCAGCCCCAGGTCCCTTTGTGACACCGTGCAGCCCACAGACGTAGTCCCTGCCTGTTTTATTTGGGTGCTGTCTTGCTGCAAGGGCTGCACTGTCCCCCCGAGTTCAGGAGCCCATGTGCTGCTACAGGGAGTAACACCTGGGCAGTGGGAGGAGTGAGGGATGGGGCAGGGGCAGGATGGGGAGGGGTGAAGGGTGGAGAGAGACTGGGGATGGGGTGGGCTGGAAGGACAAGGAGGGGTGAGGGGTGGAGACGGGGACACAGCAGAACAGGGCTGAGGGGAGGAGGGGAGGGGGCACCACATATCTCCTAGATCAAAGCTGAAGCACAATACAATTCAGGCTGCCGGGGAAATGCAAAAAACCTGCTGCAAACTGACATCAGGAACCTGGGCTGGCCAGTTTTCTTTCCCAGGGAAAAGGGCCGGTCTTTGTCAAAAGGGGCCTGCGGCCGTGAGTGGCCGGCCGCCTCCGGAGATTCCGAACACTGCAGGATGTAACCCAGACCCAACCTGCCACCACCTGCAGCTTGGGCTGCCTTGACATTCCCAAGTGCATCCTGCAGAGGGACATGAGGAACCCGGGCTGGTGGCTTTTGTTTCACAGAAAAAAGCAACAGCGTTGGTGTTCAGGGGCCTGTGGCTCTGAATGGAGGGCCGTCTCCTGAAATTCTAAACGGCACAGGATGTAATCCAGACCCAACCTACCACCACCTGCAACTTGGGCTGCCCTGACAGTCCCAAGCGCATCCTTCAAACTGACATCAGGAATGTCCGCTGGTGACTTTTGTTTCCTAGGGAACAGGGCCAGCATTAATGTTCAGGGGCCTGTGGCCCTGAGTGGGCGGCTGCCTCCTGAAATTCTGAACGGCGCAGGATGTAACCCAGAACCAACCTGCCACCACCTGGAACTTGGGCTGCCTTGACACTCCCAAGCGCATCCTACAGAGGGACATTTGGAACCTGGGCAGGTGACTTTTGTTTCACAGGGAAAAGGGCCGGAAGAGCAGGCAGTGAAACTCAGGAATCACAGCTGCTCAGACAACACCTTCCCATTCCCTCAGAGTAAATTCTCTCTTGGAATCTTCTTGTATCACTACTCCTTATGTAAAATTTTAAACTAGGTTTTCCTTCTGCAAGGCTTTTGAGCATACTATCTCCTGGTGGTAAACTGACAAGTTTCTGCTGACTCTATATGTAAAAGAGAGAAGATCCTGCTGGAACAAGGCATGCTTTTTTGAACTGAGGATGATCTTAGCTATAATTTGCCTTTCTGTAAGAAAGTTACATGTTTGAAAAACCCATGCCTGGCTTCTGCAAATACAAGTGCAAACAGGGTAATGGGTGTTCTGACATAGTGTTGCCTGTCTCCTGTCAGTTCTTGGGCTAAGTGTTGTTCCTTTGAGACTTTATCTGTAAAGCTGTTGGTCCTTCCTGTGTCAATAATCTTGGTGGGGATGGATCATTTTACACAGAGTTAGAAATGCAGCCAAATAAGTGTTCAGAGAAAGGATCAGCTGCAGCTCACTCTGAAGTATTATGCCCTTGTGCCCTTATGTCCTTGAGGCTGGGAAAGAAGGGCCTATTCCAGCAGCATGAGAAATTACTAGAACCAGCTTTAGAGAAGTATTGGGGAAGATAAAATAGGAAAGCCCTATAAATATGATGGCCTGGCAAAAGAGTCAGAAAATACAGATATTGAGATGAGAACAAGATTTGAAATACCAAACCTTAATTACTGAGCAACTCGAAAACAATAATACAGCCAAGTTGAAAGCAATCCCCCCCATCTGATTAAACAATGCCCTTTACCTACAGATAGATCCAAAGGTCAAATGGAATGTTCTGTCTCACCCCCCAATGTATGGTTCATCCCACATCAGTAACCCTCCCCTGAAGTATCAGATATCTGTAACCCCATTGGCCTAAGTCCTGTTCCAGCCCACCTTGAAGCCCCCTGATAAGGTGTGGCCGAGGGACCAGACGCTCTCTTGGACCTTCCTCTTGGGATGCTCACCTGGAACCCTCTCTCTCTCTCTCCCCCCGCTCTCCCTGGGCCTGCCATGAGTTGCGGCTAGCAACTCCAAGCAGGGCCCTTCACCCTTTATAATAAACCACATGTTCTAAAGACCTGACTTCAGAGATCCTTCATCACCACCCATCCAAACCGTCCTGGAGCCCAGCAGTCCCCGCAGAGAAGTAACTGCACAGCTCATGTTCCCCAGTGTAAGATGACAGAGCTGTTCAACTTCCCAGAGCTTATTTTCCGTGAGCAGATTACTCCTGAGATATATCACAGACACACCAGCAGGAGACAGTGATGCTGCTGCCCCCTCCCCTGGGAGGGTTACAGTGGCAAATTATATAAGTGGGAGGTTACACCTGGAGGTAAGGTGCTTGTGTGGTCACTGCCAAGTTCAGAGGTGGATTTTTCCCACTCCCCAGCCACTTGTAAGAGGGCTGGTTGGCCAGGTGTCCTTGCTGTAAAAATGCTGGCAAATATTTGTAGACTGTGGAGCAGTCATGGGAGAAGTTAGAGTTACCAGCAGGCAAAGAGCTGTGAATAAATGAAAATTCAAGAGTGAGTGACTGGCTGAGTATCCCCTGCTAGGCATGGATATCATAAGAGAAAGTCAACAAAGTGCCCTCTATCTTGAACTGTATCTTGACACCAACAGCAGAACAGTGGTGCTGGGAATGGCTATGCAGGGAGATCTGCTTTGAAGCAAGGGGAGATGCTGTAGGTCAAGTAGGGTAGGAGCAGAGGTGACGTCCACATAAAGGGCACCAGGATCGGAAAATCTGAGTGCAGGGATATTTCCTTTGACAGTGCTCCAGATTTTTGCCAAGGGAAAGGACTGCAATACCTGTAGGTTCCTGGCCATTTCAAACAGCTGTAGGCAGGAAAGATACATAGGAGCTTTGCGGCTTCTAGGATTTTTGAGAACTCTCTGTGTTCGTTCTCCGTGTGTGAAAATTACCAAGGCAGCTGCAGGTGGGCAAAGGTGTTACCATTCCCGAGGCTCTCAGCCAGTGGTACCAGATTCCTCTTGTCAGCCCAGTGGTTGGTTAAACAGGTCACCCTAACGTCTTTAAGTGCCCACGAGCTCAGACGTTGTCCTGCCTCACCACCCTGTGGAAATGAGCAGCAGCACAGCCTTTCCTCTGCACAGCAGATGTGCCTGGCAGGGGAGCACCAAGCTTTAAAAGTTGCCCTCTTCCCTTCTTCCTTTTCCTCCTACTTCAGAACAAGGGCTAAATGCCTTGGTTATGGGCATGTATGTGAGTGGTTACTGAAATCCCATATCCAGGACACCACAAGGACCCAGCTCTTTCCCTCCTTGCAGGACCACCAGGATGCAAGGTGGGAAACCCTTGCATCCTGCCTGCGTGCTGTTCCCCCATGGATTGTTATGCTCCCACTCCCACCTGCCTGGCTTTTTGGTTTGTGGATGGGAGGCAAGTAAGGACATAGGGAAGGGTCTGTCCTTCCTTCCAAGGTGATGGGGCAAGATGGATCAGACCCTGGGAGCCAGGCTGTAACATGTCAAGGTACACCTGGCTCTGTGGAGGGGAAGGGATGACACCCCACTTCCCTCAACCCTTTGCTCACACACTTGCCAGGCCTGCTCCTTGCACTCCACATTTTTTCCTTTCCAAAACAAGTAGAGGCTTTTTCCGTGTACAATCCACTTTATATTGCAGGCCTGGGCTGCTTTCCCTCCTGCCTCCAGGTCAGAACCTGGTGGTGGGCCAGTCTTATTGCTCCTTTCTGAGCAGAAGCAATGTGGGAACCATTTCTCTCAGAGCATAGGTGAGTCCTTCTTGTCTTTTGGATTTTCTGGGAGCTTTTCGGTGCCTGTAAGGAGGCTGCTTACAGCTGGAGGGCTGTGAGTAGCTGGAGAGACCAGGTTCATGGCATCCAGAGGCAAGGGCAAGATGAAAGCAGCAGGTTTCTCTGTGGTAAGGGAGTGCAGTGCATGGAGATAACGGAGCTGAGCAGCAGCTGGAGCACTGGACAGGATCTCAGCTGCAATCCGCAGGGACTCGGAAGCAGCCTTTTCTCCCTCTGCAGCGATCACCTACCAAGCAGGGGAAGAAGGAAGGTTCTGTGAGGCTGGGAGAGAGGGGGCACAGACTGTTTGTTACAGAGGAAGGTTGCCATGATGAAATTTTCATGGTCAATGTGATTATAACATTCCTGCCACTTCAAGATCACAGCATGTACTAACCTCTTGGCATTGCCAAAAGTATGGAAGCTCATGTCTGGCATGTTTTTACCAGGCCCATCAAAGCTCACAACTTTTTATGAGCTCCCCTTTTTAGCTCAGCTCTTATTCAGGAATTAAAGGAAACATATCAACCCAAAGCTGTGTGACTGTGTGGCACACACAGGGACCTCAAACCAGAGGTGGGAAAGGGAGGAGGAATACTTTGCAAGGAGATGAGAAGTGTTCAGATGTTGACATACCCGCACTTTGGCCTGTCTCTGGGCCTCTGCTTCCACAGCCAGGGACTGGCGGAGTTCAGCAGGCAGCTGCACGTTGTTGCTGTGGCAGTAAAGACAGGCATTAGCTGGGCTCTTGGCTCTCCTGGCAACACTGGATGGCTGTGCAGGGAGATCTGCTTTTCTGATCTGCTGCTCACATGGTCAGTCTGAGGCTTGGGATGGGCTCAGTTGGTCTCTGCAGAGCAGCTCATTCATATTCTTTATCCCTGGGTGTCCCTCTTTGCATGTCTCACTTTAGCCTTCTACCTCCATTCCTAACCTTCTCTTTCAGCCTGGTTTTCTAGTGACCAGGCATGATCACCAGCCAGCCGGGAGACCTCTTTGTGTACTTTGAGGCTCATAGTTTAAGCTCACTCTTTGTGAGCCAGCAGAGACTCCACTAGGAGACAGCTCTCAAGACAGGAATGTTCCATTCATAGATTTATTCATTCACTGCTTGGCTCTCTCTTCCATGTCCCTCTGTGTGATCAGTGAGTCCCACCTTTCTGCACAGACTTGAGTGATGAGCCCATCCCTGCCAGTGCTGAGACCCCAGGGCCTTTGATCTAGAGTGGGACACGGAGAGTTCAGTGCCTTGCTGTGCCTTTTGAGCTATCAGAATTGGGTGCAAACTCTGCCTGCAGCAGCAGCAAAAAGGTGATGAGATCCCAGCTAAGGATCCTGCTCTGGCTCTCAGGGCAGGAGAAAGAACAGTCTTACACGTGGAAATTTTACATGAGACAGAGGCTGAAAAGGGCAGGGAAAATAGGAAGGTGAGAGGTGAGGTTCTACCTTGTGCAGAACACCTGCAGGGAGAGAGCCAGAGGCAAAGCAAGAAGAGGAGCAGGCAACAACAAGCAGCATGGGACAAGTACTTGCAAAGGGAGAGAGAATTCTCTTCTACCAGCATTTCCTACCTACATTTCTATTCTCTCCACTTTGATCCCCCAGCAGCCTGTGACCGCATCCAAAGCCATCTATGAAGAAAAATATTTTTAGAGCATGGGGAGAACAGCAGCCCTAGCCTAGGCTCTTACAGGGAACAAGACAGGGCAGGGACTTTAATTGCAGGAACTGTAAGGCAGATTTATCAGGTTCAGTGCTACTGGGCAAGGCCTCTCAGAAATAAAATAACTGCCCTCACTTACCATTTGTTAACCTGAGGGGTTTAGGGTGATTTAACTAGAGTCCACACTGATTCCAAGTGTGGAAGCCTTTTTAAAACCAGTGTCTGACTCTGAGGGACTGTCCGCCTGAGCTTCTTTTGGAGCCTCAATTCACCCCTTGCTTTGCTGTCTCCCTCCCCACGGAAGCACCTTTATCTCCTGGCTGATGTTCTTCCTCTCCAGCAGAAGCTCAGAGAAGGCTTGGTGTGCCAGGAGGCGCTTTGTGGTGGTCTGCACCAGCAGCTGGATGGCACTGGAGATGCTGGTCAGGGTGGTGAGGAGAAGAGAGGCGTTTTCCAACCGGTAGTAGCAGACAGCATCTATCTCCAAAGTAACCATGTCTTTGGTCACCACCTAAATAGAAGACATTAGGGGAGATGGAGATGGTTCTGGCAACTCTAAGGTAGCACAGAAAAGCACACAACTAAGAGAATGATGAAGACTGGCTGAATGGTTAAGTCTTTATAGCTTCCATCTCTGCTACTGACTGATCTTGGGCAAACTAGAGCTTACTTTGAGATCTTTTTTCAAACTTTTATTTGCAAGGATGAAGGTTGGAAGCATAAGATTTAACATTAAAAATATCCCAAAATTAATATAGAGGGGGAGTGTCAGCCATACCTGATGGAAGGGGATCTCTAGGGTTTTGAGGCGGAGGTCTATCTTGTGATAGGTGTCCAAACAGGGAAGGAAAAAGAAAAGGCCTGTGGGAGGAAGAGAAAGACAGCAGGTTCATCATCAGAACTACAAAAATTACCTCTTCTGTTTTGGAGAATAGGAGAGGGCTCAGCACGCAGAACTAAAAAAGAACAGCAATACATAGGCTCAAACTCTCAGGATGCTTCTGTGATGGAAAAGCCATCAGAAACTACTGGCCCTTAAAAGGAAGGGATCAAAAACCATCAAATCTTCTGTCTTGCCATATCTGCTTGGAGGGCACCAGCACGTGAGCTTCGGTAAGGAATGCAGAAGAGGAGCAGCGTGGCTGGGGGAAGCTCAGTAAATACCTTACCAGGTCCTTTGGCTCTGCCAGGAAGGAGATGCCCAAGTCGGAAAACAATGGCTCTCTCATACTCCCGCACTACCTGCAGAGGGAAACAAGTCTAGGCTGGAGAGGAAGAAGTAGGACTGGGAAAAACAGCCTCACCAGCAGGGGAGGAAGTTTATTCTGGAAAAGCCGTGCAAAGGGAGGATTTCAGCAGTTGTGGCATCACCTGTCACTGAGTCATTTTACCCTTTGCTCTGAACTGCTGGCCAGCCTTGAATATGAGCAGCCCTGTGACAGACAGAGATTTGGTGAGAGCAGCCCATGTTAGACCCAGCCAGGGTTTCCCAAGATGATCCAATATTTTGCTTCCTTATAGCCTGGCCAAACTTAAATAACCCAAGTTAAAATGTTCCACGTTGCTTGTTTCCCTCTAAGACAAACGTGCTCATCCAAAGAGCTGAGCTGTAATACTGACATTCTTGTTGATTACAAGACAAATGTGAAATTTCCTGAGAAGTGGGAATCAAAATGCCTAAAAGTGCCTACTTGTAGCCATGCTATAAATCTGAATAAAAATGAGAGGAAGAGGGAAAATCTGCTATTAACTGAGATATCAATATCTCTTAAAATTTTGAATTTAAAGCCTATTTACCCTGCTGCTGTAATGCAGCCATGTCTGGGCTAGGTTGGCTGAAGGATGTGTCTGAAAGTGAACAGACTTGTAATTTGTTTTAAAAAAAGAGAAACCTTAGTTCCTTCCTGCTGGTATTTCAGCAGGAGTATTTCATGGGCAATGGTTGGTCCACTGTTCTGTAGCAACATACGATAAAAGACAAATCAAAATTAATGACGAGTTGAAGAGGTATAAATAGGGGCCTTATACCAAAAAAACCTTTATGCTTATGTCCAACACATGCTGAATCAGTGTGTGACATCCAGATCAGACACCAAATCCTGAGAGGGCCCCATGGCTATTCTCACCTTCATGCAGAACCAGACAGAAATGGGGAAGGTCATTATGATGAACAGGAAAGACACAATGGTCAAAAGCCACTCACAGACACCCAGACCAGGAGACTTTACACCTAGGGAGAAATCACACAGGACTGTGTTAGAAGAGGACTGCTCCCAAAATAGTGATAGTCTGACAAGTGCCTGCACATATCAGATTCACTGTTTTCCTTAGCCTGGACTCATTGTAAATGAACCACTTGGCTCTCTCTGGAGGTAAGGAACACTCTCTGCTTCAGATTGACAGGAGTAGCAAGGATGGATGGATAGATTTTGTCTCTGCTTTACTGAAAAAAAACTGAGCCATGCTTCTCCATGGTTGCTTGACTGGAAAGCAGACTTTATCTTGAAGAATTGGGGCCATAAAGCAGGGTTGAAAGGCTTGGAATGGGCAGCTTTGCTGAGCTGGCATCCCTGAAGTTTATCTGGAAAGATGAACTAAAGACAAAGATTCTAAATAAGAGAGAGCTTTAAACATGCACAACCTGAAGTGCCCTTCTCTATCAGAGTATTTCAGGTTGTTTTGGAATAGGATTTTAGTTGCATCCCAAATCCCTAATGCAGTGGGATGAAGCCTCTGGTGCCAGTAAAATCTTCCTGTGTTCTAAGAAGTCACCCCAAGGTGCTGGAGGCTGACTGGTGTCATCAGCCCAGATTATTATTACTTTCTACATCTCCCCAAAGTGAGTGTGGGTCATCTTGCTCTGGCTGCTTTTTGTTGTGCTTCTGTTTGAGGGAAATATCAGCAGGTATGGCATGAAAACAGATGGAGCCAGAAAGTGGATGAGGATTTCCAACTGTGAAGGTAGCATCCCTCCCATTTTTAATCCCTTCCAATCCTTCCATCCCTGCTCCTCTGCCTTTGAAATATTTTGCAGAACCACCAGGTCCTGAGGAAGCTTCAGATCCCAAGAACCTGTGTAGTCACTAGAGTTCCTAAGCACTGCCCAATAGCTGTAATTCCTGTAATGGAGGCAGAAAGATGAAGCTGTGAAAAGCTTGTTCCCAGGGAGTTAGGAGCAAGTCTGAACCTTTGTGTCACTCTGGGGCAGCAGAGGTGCTAGCATGGAAGGGCACAAGTGGTGCTGGCTGTGGTGATGCTGGGTCCAAACAGGCCCAGTTCTACTGCCAAAAGGATCACAATGCTCCCTTCTATTGTAGCAGGCTGGGAATGTGCCTAACAAACACATGGAGAGGAGCTGCTCTTAAAGGTTATCCAGCAGGTGAGTGGCAAGCGTGCAGCTCAAGGGCAGTTCTTCCCTGCAGCAAGGTCCTTTAGGTTATGAACTGGCAGAAAGGCCAATGCCCAAAGGAGGCCAAGCAAGAAAAGGAAGAGACGAGAGCATGAACAGAACTGGAAAGTAGCAAGCTGAAGCATGAAGGATGCTGGGAATGTAACTGCTTGAATCCAGGTTCACTGCTGTGCTGGATGGTGCTAATAAGCCTGCAGAAGCTGGCTGGAGTTTCCCATATCCTATCCTGAGAATAACTACACCTGTGCAAGTTGGGAGTGATGACACCATGCAGAGAGCAGTCACACTGTGAGCCACACAGCACCAAAAAGCCCACAGTTTTCCCATCCCTTCCCTTCTTTAAGCCATACCTTCCTCTTGCTGCTCACTATCCAGCAATGCCATTGCCTCCATTTCTTCATCAGACACCACATCATCCACGTCCACCACTGTGGAGGTGTGGACCCTACCATCACTCCCCACAGTGCTCTTGGTCTCCTTGGCTTTCTCCTGCTTTACATCTCCCTTCCCTTTGCCAGCTTCTCTGCTGCTCTCTCTCTTCTCTCCTTTGCTCTGCGCAGCCGGGGACTCTCTGTGTCTTCTATGGGACTCCCTGGACGCGCTCCGAGACCTCTTCTCCATCCTCATCTGTGCCGAGGAGCACGCAGTTGCCTGGGGACTAGAATGAGTACATGCTCAAATTTATTGCTGCAGGCAGGAAAAGCAGGCAGGGGAGGAGAGAAAGGGAGGTGTCACATCAAGAAGGGTCGTTTCAAGTTCTTTACAGGCTTGTCAGGCATAATTGACAGTGAAGTGAGCAAGCTGTTTCCAGCTACTCTGCTCTCATCATGCACTGCTCTGGAGATGGGAAGGAAAGTTAGACCTGGACAGGGTGGATCCCAGGAGGACATTCTATTTGCATCTTCCTGCTTTTGGAAATAAAATACAATCAGAAGCATTCTGGTGATTTTTAGTAGATAGTTTCTGCAAAGCTGTTGAAAAGCAACCTAAAAGTAACTGTAAGGTATGTGGCCCCAAAGATATCTAAAGGTGAGAGTGGCCCAGAATATGACACCAGGGTGAAAAACCTTTGCTGGTGAGGCCAGTGGCTTACTCGGGAGGGTTGGAGGGGGTGTTGTGGTGAACGTCTGGGTAAGTACCATCTCACACTGCCCTGCTCTCCAGAAGCCCTTTGGCTGGCACTGTGAAGGGACATTGGCAGCAACCCCCCTCTCTCAAGGGTCACATTTTAGCAAGGAGGGAAAATAACTGGTCCCAGCTTTCCTGAATGGGTGTTAATATGAGAGCCATCACAGAGTTAGAGCTGTTGAATCTAAATTGCCAAAAGAGTCTGTGTCTAAATACCTCCCTAGTTTTTCACAGCAGGAGCAAGGCAGAGCAAATACAGGAGCTTTCTCTTTTCATGCTGCTCAGCCTGTGTTGACATCTGCAAAAACCTGTGGAAGAAACACTTTTAAAGTCACCAACTGTATTAAAGAAATCAGCACCTGGCTATAAATTACACTACAGAAAGACACACCTGGGACATAAAGTAGGGCAGGGCTGAGCTCAGGGATTCCAGTCTCTGGTGTGGAAGAGTGTCTGGAGGGAGCTCCGAAGACAGTGGGGGGAGGCGCTGATCTTGTTTTTTCACAGATTCCTGTTTTATTGGAGACTTGTGCTCCACCTGGAGTCAGAATATTGCAGGCAGGGAGGGCAAGAGCAACAGCTGCCTGCTTTCTCTGCTGTGCTGGGTGCCGTGTCAGCAGGTCAGCAGGGAAGTGATGGATGGAAAGGGATAAAGGCAGAGAAAAGTTGGGTGTAAATGGGGTGTAATTAAGAAATGTGTACAGTGTATATTCTTTGGAAGTGCTCCAGAAACCTTTTCCACTTTGTGTTTATCACTTGGCCAATATGGGACTGGCGGAGATGGTCTCCAGCTGCTGAAAAGGCAGGTGGTGTTCTAAGCAGCAACAACAAAAGGCACCTCAGGTCTGTCTGGTTTTGGATTCCAGTTGGTGTCTTGTCAAAAGCACCCTGGCATGTTTAACACCTCCAAACCTGCAACATGCTGGTTTTGTCTGATGTTTTATTCAACCGGTGGGTCCTCACTCCACCATGTCAGGGAGATGTGTTTCATTGCTAACTTTTGAAATGAGGAGATTTTTTGAGAGCACATGCTGATGGGTGTCCCAAAATTGGAAGGTTCAGCTCCTGTTTTAGTCTGAAAAGTACTCCTCTGTGGAAATCAGCTGTGCAGTTGAGGGGGTTTCTCAGATATCTGTGAGCCCTTAGGAAACAGCTATTGCACCCCTCTTTAACTTCAGTCTGTGACCTCTGGTAAGTCAATGTCTCCACTGTGGATTTTCCTTTTAGATGGGACAAAAAAAAAAAAAAAAAAAAAAAAAAAAAAGGCTCCTTACAATACAAGACTCCTCTTACAAAATACAATACTCTTCTTAATAACATTAGGACATGGAGGTTCTGGAGCAAGTCCAGAGAAGGGCAAAGGAGGTTGGGAAGGGTCTGGAACACCAGTCTGATGAGGAGTAGCTGAGGAGCTGTGGGGAGCTTAGTCGAGAAAAGGGAGGCTCAGGGGAGACATTACAACCCTCTACAGCCACAACCACGGCAGGGTGTACCCAGGTGGGGGTCAGGCTTTTCACCCAGGCAGCCAGAGATAGGACAAGAGGACACAGTCTCCAGCTGCACCAGGAGAGGTTTGAGTTGGACTATGGAAAAATTTCTTCACGGTAAGGAGTGGTTAGACTTTGGAACAGGCTGCCCAGGGAGGTGGGGACATCACCTGAAAGTGTTTAAGGAAAGTCTGGACATAGCACTCGATTCTCTGGTCTGGCTGACGTCGTGGTGTTGGGTCTCGGGTGGGACTCGATCATCTCCGTCATCTCCGAGATCTTCTCCAATCGTTTTTGGTTTGGTGGGGGGTTTTTGGGGTTTTTTTTTTTTTTGTTGTTGTTTTTTTGTTTTTTTTGTTTTTTTGAAAAAGACGGCAGGGGCAGCATCTCCCGACCGGATCCTTCCCTGCCCCGAGGCAGCGGAAAGTCCATCCCACCTCAGCGCTGAGGGCGGTGTCGACCGCTCCCCCTCAGAGGCGCAGCAACGGCGGCCGTGGCCAGGGGGAAGGGGGGAAGAGCGGCCCCACCCCGCCCTCGCGCCCCGCAAAGGCGGGAAAGGCGCCGCGCAGGCGCGCGGGGAGGCTGGAGCGATGGCGCCGTACGTGTGGGGGGAGTGTCCCGGCGTGGGGCTGAGGGAACGGGGGTGTTCGTGGGGGACAGGCACCCTGCGAGGCTGAGGGGTTGGGGTCACAGGGGTTTCTGCGAGTAGCACTGACGCCGGCGGTGGGTTGGGTGTCCTTGGGCAGCAGTATGGACGCGCAGGGTGTCTGCACTGGCAGAGGTTCAAGGGTGCATTAAATTCCAGGGCTGCTGGCAAGTGAATGAAGGGGTTGTTCGTGAGCCTGCTGCCAGCTTTCAGGTGCTAAGTGGGGAAAAAGCTGAAATTCGGCTGATTATGAGCAGCTGTGGTGCAAGTTGTCATCTGCTTGCTTGTGTTCCCCTTTAGTACAGAGGCGTCGAAGCAGGTGCAGCTTATGGAGGTGCTGAAGAAGGAAGTGAGGGCCATGCTGATAGCTGCCAAAGCGGGCTTGACGCCAGAGCAGCTGGAGGAGCAGTACATGGCCATGGTCTGCAAACCTCTCCCTCTGAGTGACCTGGGCTTCCAGTCCACCTTGGAGCTGGTGACACAAATGCCTGAAGTTGTCCAAATCTGTTCTCTTAAGGATGGTGCTTTAATACTGAAAGGTGAGGTTTTGTTTCCAGATGGGTGGAGGAGTTGTTTGGAACCTCATAGTGGAGTGAAGCAATGTTGGCGTGTGCAGAACTGTATGTCACATATCTTTTAATCTGTTTCTCTTACAACTCTGGTTAATTTTTTGTCTTTGATATTTCTTCTTGTATTTTGATCTGTCTTTTAACGCTTTTGTGCTCTTTCCCGCCTAAAAAAGTCATCCATGTTTCTAGTTATTTTTGTACACTTTTTCACTCTGCACTTGGTTTAGAAACTAACATAACAATTCCTTATGTATACACTAGAACTGGTATCACTTTTCCTGTAAATGCAGACTACAGCAGGAGCCAAAACCAGGGATGGGGCCTCTTGAGAGAAGGCGTGAAGCTTTCTGTACCTGACCCTATAGGAAGCTTAGCCTGTATCAAAGAACCTTTTTCATTTTCTTTTTCTTTGGGGAAGAGTTGTGACAACAAATGGCAGTTGCAAAGAGTTGATTGGGAAGGGTGAAATGGCTGGGGGCTTTTTGAGTGCTACAGTAACACAAGAAAAAGTTGTTTAGAAGCTTGGCAAAGACCTGGGCTGTTCTCCAGGGAGACCTTTGCTGGGCAGGGGGTGCTCTGTAGTGACAGTTTGCTGTGATTCTGCTTTCCCAGCAAAACTCTCAGCAGCTTGGTTTTTGTTTGTGATCCTGCATCCAAGAATCTGACCTGCCTTCCTGCCTGGTCTCAGTTCCTAGGGATGAGGGTGCAAACTGGTTGCTGGCTTTCAAAAATAGTTCAGTCCAGTTTGCAAAGGGCGAGGTTGCTGGAAATCAGCCATGGTTTAGTGTGATTGCTTTTGAAGGAGACAAGTGCTTCTGGAGGGGATGTGGAAAAGAAGAAAAAAAGGAACGAAAGAGGAGCTTTGCCAGTGTAGAGCTTTTAATGGTTCATTGTTCTGGTTGTGTGTTTTATTTTTTTCCGTTGCAGCCATTGCAGATGACTCCACCAAAGGGATTGCCAAACTGGTTGCCAACCAGAAAGTAAAGACACGTAAGGCATCAAAGAAAACTGCTACAAAGGCAAATGCTACTTTTCCCACTAAGAACTCTAAGAATCCACAGAATTTCCAAACTCTGAGTGCTGGGACTTCTGTTCTGCCAACAATGGTGAAGGCTGAGCTGCAGGACCTGCTGAGCTCCTCACCGCTCCTGCTGGCAGACTTGGACAAGGCCTTCCTCAGACGCTTTGGCCGGGCGTTCCAGTACAGGCAGTACGGATTTTTGTCCATGTTTGAAGTTCTCAGGAGCATGTCTGATTCCATTGTTGTTGAGCAGACAAAGGCAGGTTCCTTGCTGGTCCTGAGGAAGTACTTGGCAAGCAAGATAGAAGAGCGAGAGGCATTTCAAGGTGAGGCTGAGGAAGAAGAGATGCCTCAAAATGAAGCTGAGGAGGAAGAGGAGCCTCAAGGTGAGGCTCAGGAAGAAGAGATGCTGCAAGGTGAGGTGGTGTGTTTAACTGAAAGCACTTAGCTCTTACAAGCTCTGTGGCCAAGCAACTGCCTTTCAAGTTTCTGTTGCTGCATTTCCAGTTGCTGTAGAAGTCCTGATTCCACTGGGGTTTGGCACAGAAGGGTTGTTGAGTGCTGCAGGAGCAGCTGTCACGATACAGTTGTCTTGTAGCAGAGAATTTAACGGGAGGGTTTTTGCCACTGTTCTGTGGTGTGAGGTGAAAGAAGGTCTGATTAGCCCATTCAGAGTATGGACTTACTGAATGTGTGTGCAGGACTAGAATTTCTAGTCATTCCTGGTAATAAGTGAAAAAAACTGATTAATCTTCTCTATGTCTGCTCTGCAGGCTGGTAAAGCTTTTGCCATACACTTTTTGAGACTGAAGATTTAACACTGGCCTGAAAGGCATGGCTACATTGTTCTACAAGACAGGACTGCAGATGCCTTCATCATTCCCATAAAACCTATTGGACAGGGTGGATAATCACATACAGTTCCTGCCAAATTCACAGCTTTTCCAGAGAAAATACATTTTAACATTATTCTAGCAATTGATTTTAACCTTCAGCTTGCTTACAAGAGCAAGTGGTTCTTGTTTTGTTTTAACTTACTGACACAGTAAATACTCATTAATGTGGTGGCTGTGAATGCTACAAGTATTGAGGAAAACAGCACCAATGCTTTCAGACTTCCATATTTTTGTTTTCCCTTTCTGCTTAATGTGCAACACTGTATCAGTCCAACAAAGAATAACGGCCAAATTATGGTCTTTGCAGCAGCATCTGCAGCTGAGATGCCTCCTTTGGAACCCACCTGTGAGACAAAGAGGTGCTACCAGGCAGCAGTTCTGATGGATTCGGAACCAGTGCAAACACAAGCAGTAGATTTGGGTGATCACCTCAAACCGGTAAGTGGCTGGACAAATGATCTTTAGATTTTCTGTGTCGATTTCAAGGGGTGATACTCTTTTTACTATCGTCGTTTCTGTTGAGATTGCATTGTTGAGGCACTGCTGCTTCCTAACACTTTTGTACCTGTTTTAGATGTCTCTGGAGGCAAGCAGACTCATAGTGACCTGATGGATAGCTTTATGTGCCATGCAAAGTCAGTCTTTTTCTGGTCTCCTTCTGGTCTTCAGGTCTATCAGATCATCCCAGGCCAGTTGAGTGTCATCTGGCTCACTTACAAGCGTGGTGATACCTTTTGGTAGAGTTACTTGTAACTGGACTTTGATAATTTTGTTGTGAGACCAGTTGTGTGAAATTTCCCCTGCTGCTGTTGACAGGGCTTCAGTGTCAACCAGTTGGACAGAGCTGGGGAATGTTCCTCAGTGACCTTGATTCCTGCAGTCTCAAGTCTGCTATTTGGTAGGAAATGATCATTATTTTGTTTTGTTTAGCAGTGTGGTTTTAGAAGGGGCTGGAGAATAGCAGTGCAGAGACTTTGAACTGACAAATCTTTTTGGCAGAATTTGTTTGTCCCTCCTTTATTTTTTTTTCTTTTGAGCATCTTTAGACCTTCTTTTTCTCAGGAAAATCCTCCTGCTTAGAGTTATTTCCTCCGCCAAGCTTGTGTTGTGGCTATACTCAGCTGTACAATTGGAGCTTAGAAGTAGGGAAAGAATCCCAAGGGTTCTTCCTGACTTTGGTGTTTTGTGTACTAATGACCTTGGAAGCCTGGAACTATGAGTTGAACTTTGTGTAATACCTGATAAGATTGTAGCACTTGAGAGATTTTTGGCAGCCTGTTCTGATCCTTTAAAGAAATTTTAGTTTGGTGTGATAAGGTCCACAGGGAATTTCCCTGGGTCAAACCACAAGTCTGTGTGAAGGCAATGAAAGAGGGGATATGGTCTAGGGAGCCCCAGATTTTTGTTCCTAGGTATTGCAGAAGGAACCCATTTAAAGATCCTGGCAAAAAAAAAAGACTTGGGAGATGTTTGTACAACTCCTGTTTGTCATGAACCCATTTAAAGATCCTGGCAAAAAAAAAAGACTTGGGAGATGTTTGTACAACTCCTGTTTGTCATGAAACACAAGGTTTGCTGTTTTGTTTTAAAAAAGCTCTAAAGAGGAGGGTAGCAGTTTAGAATGTGTTTGTTTGGGTGTGCAATGGACATTTGTTCATCAGGATGCTGCAGGGTTGAGGGGAAAGATGCAACCTGATCCCTGCCCTGCTGCCAGGTATCCTGGAAGTGTTTTCAGGGTCAGGTGGGGCACAAGGGCTCAGTCTATCTGCTCAGCTCCAAGAAGGATAAAGAAGACAGAGCTGCTTCTCTCAGGAGCTTTTTCTTGCTGCCATGACAGAAGGAGAAGTATCACCCACACCCCTCTTGGCAGCTGCCAGTCCAGCTTGGGGAAAGTAGTCAACCTCTCTTGCAAGTCATACCTCTTATAAAGCCTGATTTTACACTGTGAACTCTTGCTTTATCTTTTTATAGCTTTGTTGCATTTTGTGAGCTTCTTTTCAAGTGCACATCCCCTATGTCTTTCAAAGAAGTGTCTCTTGTCACTAACAATATGTGAGCTAGCATATAAAGCTCATGTATGCCCTTAACACAAGTCTGATCTGAAGAGCTTTATCAGAGCAAAATTGTCCCTTAGAAATGCCACCATTCACAGGGACTACACAGAGGAAATTTGTGACATTGTAAGGAGTTTTTAGAGGTGATGCTGCTGCTCAGGCCAGAATTCCCTCAGTTGCTCCTAGACTCAAAAATGTTAACTCACTGTATAATTCAAATGTTTTAGTCAAAATTTCTAACTCCAAAAAATTGAAGGGCATTAGGCTTTACTCAGTCTGCAGAAGGAGAGACCAGGAAAGTGGTCACAGCACCAAGCCTGCCAGAATTCAAGAAATATTTGGGCAATCCCCTCAGGCACATGGTGGGATTTTTGGGGTGGTCCTTTGCAGCTCTAGGAGCTGGACTTTGATGATTTTTGTGGGTGCTTTCTAACTCAGAATGTTCTATCATCTGCACCTTTACAAAGTGATTAAGAGAGCCACTATTGCAAAACCCCATTGTTTGCAGTTGAATTTAGAAATAAGCAACAGGGAGTGTGCTGGAATATGAATTGCCCACATCTTGCCTGTGATATATGATGCAGTGATAATTTGTACTGTGTTCACAATGAATAAAATTGAAGTGTTTTTGATTTCAGTCATTGGAGAAGTGCTGTCTGCTGGCACAAAAGAAAGCTCTTGAGGCAGTGAAAGTAGCTGATGTTGGATTAAGGCTCCCATCTATACTACTTCAAGTGAAATAATGTTTTCAGCAGTTAGAATAATGAAAAATTGAAAGCTGTGTGAACAGTTCACTTGTACAAATTTGTCTGAAGTGAGAAAAGAATTTCTGAATTGTAGATTTTGACAGGTTTTATCTTTGGGAAGTAGCTCTAGTGTGAAAGTGGGATGCATTCATGTCTTCTGTCACTTCAGAGTAATTTTCAGATAGTTTTGCTGGTTCAATCATGTAATTTTTAATGGTCATGGAATATAGAAATAATACCTTTTCAGAAAAATCCAGAAAAGAGATGGGTTGCGTTTGGGGCTTGATTTTGTTCTGCTTTTTAGGCAGTATTCATTCACTATTTTCATCTAAATATGTGACCTGACTTCAATTCCTTGCAGGAATACGAGCAAGGTATTTTTGTTGCACCCCTCTTAACACTGGAGGGAAGAAGGAAAGAGTGTGAAAATGATTTTTTCTATCACAGGGAAAGTTTTCATCCAAGTTTACCCAATCTGTTGGGACTCTCTGATATTCAGTAATTCACAAGTCCCCAGGAAAGCAGAACTAGTTTTTAAATTAATGCAAAGGCCAATTATGTGTGTTCCGTGCATGAGGAGACATCTGAGTGCCACCTCCCACTTATCCCCTTGTAGCATCAAGGTTTTGAGCAGTTTCCAGCGACTCCAGAAATCCCTCCAGATGCTGTTCAGGACAGAAGCCTTTGCAGTTTGCCACCTCTGAAGAGAAGGTGCTTGGTGGGAGTGATTGTGGAATGCGTCATCTCTCCTAGCCAGTTCTACATCCACATCTGCAGCACGGAAGCATCCTATAAACTGCAGGATCTGATGTTTGAGATGAGGTGGGAGCATGCTGTGGCAGTGCAGTGGGTGTTTGTGCTGAGGGAACAGGGCACCCAGCTCTTGCTGATGGTCACTGCTGGCTTCATGACTTGGTACAGAGATGCTGGTGCTGCCCTGCAACACTACTCAAAATGTCCATTCCTTTGAACTAACAAGTAGAAAGTGTGGTCACCAGCAGTTCCTGTGGTTTGTCTGTGTCCTAGCAGTCTGAACTTTGTAAGCCTGGAAGGGTTATGGAAAAGAGCTTGGAGGGTTCCTGTGTCTTGTCTGTGCAGCTGTTGCTAATGTGCTCAGTTAAGGCTTTTACGTCCACCTCCAACACTGCACCTGGGCCAGCACTGCAAAACCTGGTTCATGAGAAATGCTGATATGTCAAGGTAATGGTAAAAAAGTAATTATTAGGATGACTATGTTTAGCCCCTGATTAATCCCTATTAATTAACTTTTTGTTGGACCCCAAGAGTATTGTTCAAATGTTGAAAGTTTGGGGTTACAATTTGATTCCCATTTCAGTTTTAAGTGTGGCAGAACAGAGATATAAAAGGTCTATTAAAACAACTCCTGAAAATTCATGTCACGAGGACTTTAAAGTCAGGATTCTTTTGATGCCCCATATATTTCTCCTTGTTCATCTCCTGCATCCTCCTAAGGCTGGTTTCTCACTGTGATCTTTTACAGACACGTTTACTCACATAAAGTTGCTTCTGATAAATACATCATGCCTGAGTCTGCAGTGCGGCCTGGACAGCTCTGCTGTGTCATGGTCTCCAAGTGGTGGTACCGTGTCATCATCCACCGTGTGATCAATGACCAGGAGGTAGAGGTATTCTGTGCAGACTATGGACACCTCCAGATTGTCCAGAAGTCTTGGCTGAGATTCCTCAAGTAAGTGAATTACACATTGGCAGCAGAACCACAGAACAGCTTGAGGTTGGATTAGGCTTCTGGAGGTCATTCTGTCCAAGCTCCCTGCTGAAGTGGGGCTGTCTAGAACAGGCTGCCTAGCACCATGCTGAGATGGTTTTTGAATGTTTCCAAGCATGAAGACTCAATGACCTCTCTGGGCAACCCATTCCAGTGCTTGGTCACTCTCCTGGCAAAAATGTCACTTTCCAGTTGGTCCACACTGTGCTGATGCATGGTGTTGTTCTTCCCCAAGTGCAGGACTTTGTTGAACTTTGTGAGGTTCCTGTCTGTACATTTCTCTATCCTGTCAAGATCTATCTGGGCGGCAACCTGACCCTCTAGGGCATCAGCCTCTCCTGCCAGTTTTGTGTCATCAGCAGACTGAGGGTAGACTCTCCCCCATCCCCCAGGTTGATAATGAAGACATTGAGCAATACTAGACCCAGCACTGGCCCCTGGGGTACACTGCTAAATCCTGTGTCTGCCTTCACTCTTCAGTCTGTCCTCTTGCTGCTGTCTGTCACCTTGGGGCAAGCTCCGTAATGCTCCTTCCTGGGTTGCATGAATGGTTATACACATTATCCTGAAGGCACATCCCCCAAGTAGCACTTGTTTGCAATGTCAGAGGTACTTTTTTCTGCAGTTCAGCACATTTTCCATATTTGTCCCCCAGTTTACCTCTCCTCTTGCCTGGCTGTTGGCATTCTTTGGTTCAAAAGTCATGGCTCTCTGTAACTTTGTTTCCACAAGGGGTTTTGATGGGAAGATGCTTGGGCCAGGGAATGCATAAGAGACCAGTTGTTACTGCTGGCTTTGCTGTGGCTATTATCTGGATATGGAGTGTTTTCTGAAGTTGCTGTTGGGTTTTAGTCATGAGTACACAATCCAATGTATGCTTCTGCATTCCTAAACTGGTAGTAAAACCCATAAGGGGAGGATGTTCTGCTCTTCTGCTGATTTATCCCTGCTTTTGCTGTAATGGTTTTGCTTTGTATTTTAGGTGGCACTACTTGAAGCTCCCTGCTCAGGCCATCCCCTGTTCCTTGGCATGGGTAAAACCTGTGGAGGTAGGTGTCCACATGCAGTTTTGTTTATTGACATATGTAGAGGAGTTATCAAGTAGAGGCTGTCTATTTCTCCTGCCAAGGGCAAACATTTGGATGAAGTCAGGTCCTGTTGATTTTTACAGCAGAATTAGTGCTGTTACATTCAGCAGAGTGTGCTGGGTGAGTGTCTGCTCTACAAACAATCACCCTTTCAGTGCTTTCCTTGCCATCAGAGCATTCTTGCTTATATTCTTGCAGAAACAGGTGGCTCCTGTTAAGCAGCTCAGCAAACTTGTTCCTTTCCCTGCCAGTAGTCCCCCAAGGTCTTTTTGAAGCCTTGGTAGCTCCAACCCTCTGTTTTAAAAACTTACTCTGTAACAGAGCTTTAAGTGAGTTGGCTTGATGCAGTTAGCACAGCAGAGTTATAGAGGTCATAAGAAATTTTCTCTGTGATGGGAAACTTCTTGGTCAAGAAGCCTGAGAAGTACAATCTCTGAAGGAAAGCATGGGAGCAGAGTTGTTGCCTGTGTGTCTTTAAAGATGTTGCTTTTAAAAATTATTTCCCCTGGGTTTTGAGGATTAATCACAGTTTTCTTTGTGGTAAGGCTTAGCAGCATCTTAATAACTTTTGATACTTTTCATGTTTGTGAAGTCTTGTGATTCCAGGAATTAAAAAAGAAACCCCAACAAACAGCTGTATTTTAGGCAATTGGGATAAAATCACTGGTGAATGCCATGGAACTATGTTTGGAAGTAGGTAGTTAGGGTGAAAGGGCATTCCCAGTGTAATAAGAATTGCAGGCTTTGGGGTAGTTAGGTTTAGTTTCATGCTGGGAAGCTTGTCTGCCTGACTTTCCTGTATTTGTCACTAGCCTGGCCTAGCTCATTTGGCTTTTGACAAGTGCCCGCCACAAGGAAAAGTCTCAGGTGGTGGATATTGGTCTGTTTATGGTAACTTTACATTGTCTCCTCTTCAGGGTACGTGGTCCAGTGCAGCAATTCTCCTGTTCAAGCATCTCTGTCGCTTCAAGGAACTTGTGGGCATCGTGGATGAATACGTGGATGGTGTTCTGAATCTCTTCCTATGTGACACATCCACCAAGGAGGATGTCTACTTCCACTCTGTCTTGAGGGACATGGGATATGCTGATATCTGTGGAGAAAACATCCCTTCCCAGGTCAGGAGGGAGGAAGGAGAAGGGAAAGATCCCTGCTTGGGTGCCTGTAACTGGAAAGATTCTTACCTTGAAGCAAGTGGTTTTGTGAAGACCAAAACTGGTATTCCCTGCTTTCCTGTAGCTTTTCATTTTGTGACTGCATCCCCGAATGTCTAAGCTCTCTCTGTGTAGAGAGCTTGCTTTTTGGTTAAGGTGGAATCTGATGGTACAGCAGAGATGTTCTGTTTAGTAGAACAAACTGTTTTCAGCCTGTCTTCTAGCAATGGATTAAAAGTTGCTATGGAAATGGTTTTGGTTTACAAACTGTCATATTTTGCCAGTGCTGGATGGCATAACCATGGTAATTGCCTATTGTCACACCAATTGTAAGCCAGATCATTTGTGCTTTAGGCTTACCTGTGGCATTGTTTGTGTGTCTCAGCTCAGTTCCAGTGTGGATTATGCAAGCCCTTGGAAAGGTACTGCCATGATTTTATATTTCAGCAGAAAGCTGAGTTTTACAGCCTGAAGTTCTTCTATTTGTTTTATTCAGCAGATGCAGAATGCATGTTTTGGCAGGATTAGATCCTGTGATGGTATCTTTGTATGTGTGGGCCCAATTCTGGGGGAGAGGGGCACTGCTGAGAAATTTTGCTGCTGGCAGAAGAGGAGTTGATTTTCTTAATATGGCCATTTGTGCAAGAATTTGGAGCTAACTCTTGGGTGTTGTGCACCTTCATCCATTTGCTGACCTGTTAGAGATTTGCTGCATCCTTTTATTCTCTGTGGTAGTTACAATGTAGAGGTTTTTTACTGTTCTGGCATGGTTTTTATTTGTTCTAGGAATTTGAGGAACTGAATCCTTCAGCCTTGTATGTTCAGCCCAGTGGAAAGCAGGGAAATGCTGAAGTGGTGGAGCCAGACCTTCGCTTGCAGCAGGAATCTCGAGATGCAGACAGTGGAACAGCAACCTTGAAGCTGAATGGGGCTGAGGTGTGACCAGGTGAGAGTTTGGCACAGCTGTCATTCCATGAAATCAGCTCCAGGGCTCAGCAGATGTGTCTTGTTTTAGTCCAGTGGAAGTTTTCTGTGGAGTTGGTTTTCTGCTTTTATAAAAAGCAAGCAGAAACAAAATATGAAAACTATTATTTATATAGACCATAAATACCTTTCTAGCTGCCTGTTCTGTGATCCCTTTGCAGACTTCAGAGAGTCTTTGTGCTCTCTGTAACCTCCCATGTGTGCACCATAATTTTTCAGTTTGAGAGTGGACTCTGAGAACTCAGAGCAGTGCCAGATTGTTGTGATCAGTTTGACTTGGCACTTCCATGGTTTTGCACCCCTGGGAGCCAGGAAGTGTGTGTTTTCCTCTTAGATCTCTGGGGTTTGGCAAAGGAAGTGTAATAATTCAGGGTACTAGTCTGTAAATGCAGGGAAAGACCACAAGTGCTAGTGGTAAATATTTGCAGTAAAGGGTCTTGCTCATCCTAAACTGACCTGAAAGGAAGTGATTTGCAGTTCTGGTTGTTTTTGGGGATAAGGTTCTGTACAACCACAGGTTTGTTAACAAAATAAGGGTGAATGTAAAGCATATGTGAATGTTTTACATCTAGGGTTTCAGAGCGTGTTCAAAGAGAAGCCCTTGTCTATTTAACAGTTTGATCAACTGCTGAACAGAGATCTTAAGCAGGGAGGAAACCCCAGGTCTTGAGTGCAGTCTAGGGTACTACCGTTAGAAACACCAGGAGCACTTGTCTACAGGTGATTCTCTCCCCTTTTCTGGTTATTTAAATTGTAGGATTTTTCATGAGACGTTTTACTACAGGGAGCAAAGCACCTTTCAAGCCAATGTCAATGCCAAGCCAATGCTGAAGTGTTCAGCAGTCGGCCTGCTCTGGGGCTGTTTCTGACACTGCTCTGAAAGAAGAGTAAAAGCAAGTCTAATGCTAGTAACTGTAAAGTAGTAATTTCCTCTAGTTTTTTTTTCTAGCCAACTTAGGTTGCTGTTCTAGAGAAACTCTTTGTAAGCTGTGTGTCTTGGATATTAATGTCCTTGCTCTGTCAATTTATCAAATGAACTGAAAGACACAAACCATCATCTTATTGTATGTGTTTGGAAGAAGGTAATGGGGGGAAGAGTGGAAATCTTGAGTTTGTGTTTCAAATGCAGGAATCTGGAGAGTTCCTTACCTAGTTGACTAAAGCAAGATTCATAAATGTCAGATATAGGTGATGATTTGAAGACTAGTGGAATGCAAATGCATCCTGTCCCTCAGTGAGAACGGTGTGGGTGGCAAGAAGAGATAAAAATAATCTTTTAGCCTTGTCCTAACACTCAGATTTTTTCCTGCATGTTAGGCAGGGGTGTTCAGTGGGCTGCTGGTATCCAGCTGAGTAGTTGGCTAATTGGACTCCAGTGATGTCTGTCTTGGCATCCTGTCAGCACTGAATTCCTGCTGCCCAGCCATACTTGCTGCTGCAGGAGTGCCTCACAGTCCCCTAGTGCCCTGACAACTGAAGCAGCCTAGAGAGCAAGTACCCAGTTTTTGAACAGCTGTGGTTGAATTGCTGCTTGTCTGTCATTTCACTAGTTTTCTCCTCCATACCGAGTTAAAAAATACAAACATCAGCTCTCGTCTCTGGCTGAGACATGAGTGAACATCCCTGAAATGGAAATTTAATTTGAATTCTTAAGCAAAAATGCAGAGGGGCTTCCTCTGACTCAGCTCCTGCCTCCTTGCAGAAACTCCCTCTGTCATTGCCATCATTGATTCTGCGTGGGGCTGCTGAGAGATGAGACAGCTGTTAATTCTTTGCTAAGATAGGGTGCCTTGTGTATTGTAATAATCTATTGCTCCTTCCAGCTTGCTGTGGAGAAAAAGTTGCCCTTTGGCCCGGGGGACTGGGGGATTATTGTTGTATGTTGTGTGATCTGGTTTTTTAATTATCCATTTGCTGACTTTCCACTTCTTTGTAAATTTTGAGAGATAATTAAGATCAGGGCAGCTAATGAGCTGAATGTGCACTAATTGCACCCTCTCAATTTTTATTTTTTTTTTCCTTCATTAGCAGCCATCTCATTCTCTTGGAGAGTCCTCAGTGCCTGCTGTCTTAGTCAAGTCAGTGAAGACCTTTACACCTCCTTTATTTACTCCAGGCAACCAGCAGAAATCAGACAAGATGACCCAGATCAAATAAAAAGTTTTTCCAGCAGGGCCCAACTTTATGAAGCTGTACATCCCACTGTTGGACTCATGGCAGCACCATTCATGCTCTGCCTCCTTGACAGTATGAACAGATTAATCAGTCCAACTTGGCTGGCAGAAAGTTGAGCAGCCTGTTACTGTGCTGTGAGTTTTGCAGCCCCTCTTGGGTATCCTAAGGCTGGTGCTGCTGGAACAGATGGAAATGTTGGTGTTTCTGTGGGCTGGAGATGTCACAATAATAAATAGCTGGATGCAATGTATCGGGTTGACCTTTGTGCAGCAAAATGGATTTCTAGTTGTTGAATGGGAACAAAATGAATTGAGGGTTAGTTCTCTCCTTGTTGGGTTTTGTTCTCTTTTCTAGACTTTCTGCTGCTTGCATGCAGAAGTATTTTTTCTCCACTTCAGTGTTCATTTCATACTGAACTTCCCAGTCTCTCAACCATAGGGAACTAAAGCATTTTGTAAACCCTGTGAGTTCCCTGTGTGGGGTGCTTGTCTTCCGTCTTCCAAATGATGGAAGAATTTACAACACCCATACAAGAGTTGCTCCATTTACAAGGTGGATTAAGTGACTTGCCAAAGGCAATGGCTGTTTATGCCTTGGAACTTTTCTCTCTAGAGTTCCCTAGACAAAACCTACTGAATTCACATCTGATTTCCCACCTCTGGGGAAGTGGAGATGGAGCAGCAGGAGGAGAGGGACAGGGGTCTTTGCATTATACCATGTCAGACTCATCAAACAGGTGTGCAGTAGCAAGTCTTTCCATGACCTGGTCAGGTCCAGGCAAAAGGGATTTCAGTCTAAACTGGAGCTCTTGGATTTGCTTGTGTAGATTTGATCTTTCTTTTCTGTGTTCCTTTATGCAGATGAAGGAAACATGAAGACCAACACCTTCCCAGGAGTCTCGTGGTTGGCCTCTGCCATGCTCTGGCTTTTGTGACCAAGGGCCACCTCAGGAACTGTGTCCCTCCTGCCCTCCTCTGCAGTGTTGGCAGCTGCATGATTGGCCACTTCACATGCCTTCTTCCAGTGGCTGCCCAGCCTGAGAAGGAAGGTGTGATAGGAGGGGAGAAGCTGGAGCTGCTGCCAAGGAAGACTGGAGCAGCACAGGCTCTCTGTATGACCCTGCTGTTGGTTTTTTTTTGTTCAGAAATGTTTAATCCCTTGAAAAAGCCTGGAGTGTGATATCTCAGGTGTGCCCAGCATGTGTGACAAATGTTAGTTTTACTTTCAGGAGAGTAGTTTGGTTTTGTTGTACCGGTGGCATACTGAGTTACTGCTCTTTAATATAATGGTTCAGGAGAACATTCAAGTGTCACATTGCGTTATGTATCCTTTAAGTTTAAGAGAGGGAAATTGGCTGCCCATCCCTCCTTCCTTCAGTGCATGAGCTGTTTTGACATTGTGTGGGGAGGTAATTTTGGTTTTTAATACAGTGGATGCTCTACACACTCCTTGCTGTGAGGAGAGCCAAAGAAACCTCCTTCCCCAAGAAGAAGAGGCTGTGATTTGTTGGATGTCGCGTGTACAAAGTGTCAGGAATCTCATCTTAAAGATACGGAATAAAATCTGTAAGGAATCCAGTGAGAAAGAGCCTGCAGCTTGACCGTGTTTATGTAGCTCCTTGCCTGTGGCAAGTGACCCTAATGGGTGTTAATGCAGAGAAAAGCTGTGAAAACAGAAATGCCCTGGTTAGGAATGCTGCCATCCAGCTGCTTTTCTGGTACCTGGAGTGTTCCTCACATCTTCAGGGGCTTCAAAGGCCATTCTGTGCCCACCTGCAACCATACCAGAGGTATCTTCCTCTGCAGACCACCAAGAAAAGCTGAATTATACTAGCAGTAATACTGGAATGGGTAAATGCCCAGCATAAGACATTTGTGGATTGGACTAGTTGATCTTTAAAGCTCTCTTCCAACCCAAACCACCATTGTATTATTCTTTCACTTTTTTTTTTTTTTTTTTTTTTTTTTTTTAATTTCAGCATTTAAGTGGGGTTTGGGATGTGAAACAGCTAAAAACCAAAAATCTGGGGCTGGTTACAAAGCAGCTGCTGGGAAAGCTAATGAAAGAGATGGAAGGAGAAAGCTGAGGAGCGGGGGCTATCCAACCCTGTGGGGAGCTTCAGAGGTTTCCTGGCTTCTCTGCTGCCACATTTGGGTTGGGGCACTCACTGCACATTTTTGTCATTCATCAATCACTGAGCTTGCTCAGAGCTCACCCTCTGCTGCAGAACCCCCTTTTGGTTTCAGTGACGTGACATCTGGGGGCCACGGTGAGGTGTTCTTAGAAGATCCTCAGATCCTCTTTTTACTTGGGCTGCCCTGGCAGTGCCAAGTGCCTCCTGCAAACTGACATCAGCAAACTGGGGTGGTGAGTTTTGTTTCACAGGGAAAAGGGCCGGTGTTGGTGGTCAGGGGCCTGTGGCCCTCAGTGGGCTGATGCCCCCTAAAGGCAGTGGCCAAATGGTGCAGGATGTCTCCCAGAGCCAACCTGCCACCTCCCTGTTACGCGTTGTGAAGGCTGACCTAGAACAGAGACTAGATGGAGCTAAACAATAAGGTAGGGATTTATTAAGAGACCTCAATGGATCCACCTTGGGCAGCACAACCCAAATGGCCACAAAAATACACAGTTGGTCATGGGGTCTCTCACTTTTATAAGTTCTGGTCCATTTGCATATTTGAGCTAATTGTCCAATTCCAGCTTTAGCCCATGAAGTTCCATCTTTCTTGTTTTTCTCTCTTCAGACCACGTTGTTTATGTTCTTGGGCCTGAGATCTGGATCT
Source organism: Vidua macroura (assembly GCF_024509145.1). NCBI lineage: Eukaryota > Metazoa > Chordata > Aves > Passeriformes > Viduidae > Vidua > Vidua macroura. Next base: position 3,565,768 of record NC_071579.1, on the reverse strand, counting down.
TTTGTCCTTGGGTCTCCAGCTAGAGAAGGAATTGTTTTGTCTCCCTGCTCTGTGAAGAGAGCTCACCATCCCCTCATATGAAGCTCAGACCCACACACTAAAGCAGCACAGAATGTGAAAAATATAAAAGCTAAAATCCGAGGCTGGGTTGCAGCAGGGGCCCGAACTTGGAAGAGCTGTCAGTGTGTCCCTGCTGCTGCTGGGTCACTGCTAGGTGGCAGCCGAGGCCAGCGCTCAGCAGCTCAGCTCCCTGCAGCGTCAAACTCCGGGAGCCTGGGAGGGCAAGGGAGGTGAGCAGCTGAAGAACATCCCGCTCAGTGGTCAGGTCCCCGTGCCCAGCAGGAGCTGACTCTATCCTGCTCCCTGACTGGGGTGCGGCAGGCCCACAGACTGCCTGGGCATGCAACTGGGAGCTTTGGGGATGGGTCCCACTGCTGTCTCAGGAAATTGAGACTGGGGAGATGCTATAGGGTCTGCAAGGTGCTGTGTGGATACTGGGAGCTTACACGGGTGCAGAAAGGTAGCAGCAAATTTGTGGGAGGGAGCCAGCAAGTGTTAAACAGTATCCCTGTGATACGGGAACTCCCAAACCTGCCAGTTTGAGTATGGAGGGAGCATATTCTGGGCACATCACTCTTTTTGCACCCTGGCTACCCGTTGAAGGTGGGCTACAGGGCCTTGCTGGTATTCCATGTACGTTTTCTCATGCTGATCAGGATTTCTTTTTTCTTTGAGGTTTTGCCATTCACGTGTGTCTGCTAGTGCTTGGTTAGTTTTCCATGCACTTTCAGTCAAGATAAAAGGTGAAGAACTGAACCTTAACCCTGAGCCTGGACCCCCCCACCCCACCCCCACCCCAGCACCGGAGGGACAGAAAACACACCTGGAGCTGCTCCCTGCTCCGTGTGATCTGAGCTGCTCTTCCCAGCTCTGTGATGGCATCTCCCTTCCCAGAGCAGTTCAGCTCACATTCCTCATGCCCAGCAGGTCCCTGTTTGTACATTTGTTGCCTAAGGCAGTGGAAAAAAGGCAAAGATGCCTCAGGGACTGGAAAGTGATGCTGTATTCATATCCTTGCTCTTGGGCACTGCTGTGTGCCAGGTGGTGTGGAAGGAGGGGTAGCTGTGCCTGGCACTGGGATCAACCTTGACAATTTTTGGGGAACCCAGACCCACAGAGGTGTCTGATGGAAGAACGAGGGTGCTCTGCTCTGCAACAGCCCTGTCCCTGTAGGTGTCATGTCCCTCCTGGAGGGATCTGGAGTCATCCCCCTTCTTCCTCCTTGTGGAGCACCTCCATGGGGCACTGGGGAGCCTGGTGTGGATGTCCCTCATCCCAGGGTGTGCATGTAAAGGGGTCTTGCTCCTCCAAAGGAGCTTGGGATGGGCCTGCTTTCCCCTCCTTTGCCCCTGGTTTCCCCCTTCCCCATAGCTGTGCTGCCAGCAGAGGTGATCGACTCGGAGTCCCTGGGGAGAGGATCAAAATGTTTAGAGGAAATTAAAAATTGAAAGGCAACGTAGCTCTGCAGGTCTCCCTAAAAGCTGGGGTTAAGCCAAACACCAGCAAGATGTGTGCTCCGGGGATTTGCTAGTGGACTCGGGGATGGGAGTGTCTGGGGTCAGCCCTGGCAGGTGGATGGAGCCATGGACTAGGTGGCTCTTCCCCTGCTGGGCAGGTGGGAAGCAGGAACTGGAAACGTGGTGTTCCTGTGGCTGGGGCCACACACGTGAGAGCAGAGCCACACCTGGACCACCTCAAGAAGGACTCGGGTAGCCCTGGCACACGGGTGGCTCTGGGAAGGGTCAGGAGCGGTACTTCAGGCAGGGATTTTGTTTTGGAGGTGTGTTTATGGAAGAGTTTCTCCTGGCTGCCTGGCCACAGTGGTAATTGGGTACTTTGAGTTTTAAACAGGATGTCAGGAAGGATTTGCCTGGCGAGGAGGATGGGAAGTGACAGCTCGCTTTGGATGAGCAAAGTGCAGCAGAGGTGGCCAAACACCTCTGTTCCTCCCTCCCTCCCTCCCGGCACTGCAGCCAGGCAGGAGCGGAGCTCGGGGTTCCCAGGCTGCCCTCCAGGGACACGGGTGGTCCTGGGCTGGCCCTGCAGTGGTCGCTGTGGCTATGTCACTTCAGTGAGGGTGACATTTTCCAAATCGATGCCTCAGTGCATCCCTCCCCACCCCTCTGCACTTTTGAGTCAAGCCATGCTTTGCAACGTGGGGTTCAGTTGAGAAAATCATTTGGGCTTGAAAACTAAAACTGAGTGCTTCTGACCCTAAAAGTGTTTGTGACTTTATTTTTAGATGGGGTTTTTTGAGATGGAAATTGAATCTTTTCCTTGTTTGGGGAGGATAAAAGTGCATTCAACCCTGCATCAGATTGTTTCACTTGACCCACAAGTAAATGCTTTTATTTCCTCTGACCTGGAAGGCTTTCTTTTTCTTTCCATTTGGCAAGAAAAAGGGAAAAGCCAAATCTTGGTACAGGTCACTGCAAAATAAGGTCTGGAGCTGGAACTTTTCAACCTAAGCATTGTGCCAAGACCCATCAGGTCTTCCTGCCAGTCCCTGGAGTGGCTCCTTTTTTCTTGCAGCAAAAGGCCCTGGTTTTGCCTTGCATTTTGACAAAATGACTGCCAGGCAGGAGAGCAGCCTCTGGCTGCTGGATTTCGGATGCGCAGAGATGGGGACGGTGCTTGTGCCTTGCTGGCCTTTTGGAACACATCCCTGGGATGGCTCATGCAAGCTGGCCACCAGTGCATCTCTGCAAAGGCCCCTTTGGGTGGCTTCAGGGGAAATGCCAAGGGATTCCTGCTGGTGGGAAGGAATGTGAAGGAAACATGGGAAAGCAATTCTGCTGGAGCATCCCTCGGTGGGAAATGGGTCAGTGCTGCATTTTGGTTGGACCAGTGCTGTCCTCTGGGGCTTGGTGCTGGCTGCAAGGATTGATGCACACCCTGTCCCACAGAAACAGGGCTGTAGTTGTCCTCCTGAGCACCCCTTGCATCCAGGTGAGGTCTCCTATTTTCTCTCTATCTTGGACCCAGCTGCTCAGGTGTTGTTTCCAGTGTCAGTGGCACCACTCCAAGCACAGCATTCAAAGGAGAGGGAGAAAGGAGGGAGCTCCTTGTGGAATGCTTTGACCTTGCAGGCAGCAAAAAGAAGGGGGGCAGATGGTGTGGCCTGTTCTACATCCAAAGTTTAGGACCACTTTGAATTGGGACTGCTGCTGGTGAAACTCCTTCCTGGTGCTGCTGCAGGAGGGAAGATTGGCTCCTTTCTACTGACAATGAGTTGGCAGGGCAAGTGAAGAGGGCTTGGGATGGACGAGGTTCCCCCTGGCCCCTGCTGCCCTCACCCTGTGTGAGCGGGCTCCTCATCCCCTCCCTGCTGCCAGGAGTCTTCTTTTCTGATTCAACTCTTCCAGGGCAGAAGCTGATTGCAGAGGGGTTGCGATCTCACTTGTGCTTTTAATCCCACTGCTGTCAAGCTTCATTAGGAGATTTGGCATCATCTCGCTACCTCTGGGGCTGGGCCGCCGTTTGCCCAACCTGAAATGAGGACAAGTCTGGGCTACGCTGGAGCGAGCAGGGGCTGGGGAGGCAGGGATGCTTTAGGGGCCGTGGCTGCCCCCACTGCTCTCCCCAGCACTTCCAGGCATAGGAAGGGGCTGCAAGAAGTGTGAGACCAGCTCGTTTTGGTGGCCTGGCCACTTTGGGAGCGGGACAGAGAGGAGCTGGGATGGCGGCGAGAGCCACTCCCCAGGCACTGAAGGTGCTCGGAACCCTTCTGGCGCTGCATACTCAGCCCACGCGCTGCTCCAGCTGCATTTGGGTGACCGGGGGCCGACCTCCCCCCGCTGCCGCCGCCGCACACGTGTGGCCGTGGCCGGGCTGCGTGCAGAGCCGGGCATCCCTCCCCTGCTGCCGCATGCGGGCATGCGGCGGAGCAGGGGAAGCTGATGGGCCAGGAACTGGGGCTAAGCGTCCTTCCCGGCATCACAAATCGGGCTGAACAGTTCGGCAGTGCGAGGGGAAGGTGCTGTCGCTCATCTCTGTCCTGGCCACCGATGCTCCATGAGTAGCTCTCTCGATTTCCAATGCTGCAGGAGGCTGTCCTAGGACCAGCCTGGCTCATCATTGCTCTCCTGGGCTTGTTCTCAGCAGTTTTGAAGCTCTGTCTGCCCATGTGCTTGCAGTTACCCCAAAAGGAGCTGACATAGGACCAGAACATGAGGAAGGGCAGGGAAGGTGGGAATGCAGAGAGCCAGAGCCATACAGGCTCCTGGGGGCTGTCTGGGTGGTCACTGGGGTAATGGCTCAATCTTCCCTCATCTCCCTCTCACCTATGCTGAAGAAGAGTAGAGCCAGGCTTGTCAGCCCACGGCTAGGAGCAGCCAGTGCCAGGGTTTGGGCAGGCACTGCTGTCTTGATTATGGCCAGAGTGTGACTTTGGAAGGCTCCTGTGCAGCCAGGAAGGTTGGAGAGGACTCTGCTCCCTAAAGAAAGAGGGGAGAAAATCTTCCAGTGGAGGTCTTAGCCCTACCCTGTGCTGGGGCTTAGGGGTGCTGGTTGGGGTTGGGGTAAAACCACTGCACCCCTTGCTCCTCGCTGATGGCTCCTGAAGCTTGCCAGTACATGAACCTGACTTCTTCCCTGTGGCTTTGCCCCGTGCTGCCCTGTCACATGGATGGCCAGTGGGTGATCCCTGGGAGGATGTTCCAGCCAAACCACAGAGCTTGTGCTTCCATGAGCCTGGAGGGGTGGTTGGTGTATGTGTGGTAAGGTCACACATGGCTGCAAGGAGTTAATTTTTTGCTCTGTCTGTGCTTCCTACTCCGCTAAGCATCACCCAAACTCCCCCTTTGGGGCTGGGCTGGGCCTTTCCCTGTGCCTGCTGCTGGCCCTGCTTGGAGCCACGTGAACCACAAATCCCACTGGGCATGTTTTCCCTACCAACCCAGTGCTCTGGCTGTGCCCACAGTGATTGATGGGCCCCTGCCAAGACAAGCAGGGCTGTGGCTTGGCAGGCTCAGAGACCCTTCAGCAATCGATGCACCGAGGAAATCCCTGGCTCTCATGAGAGTATCACATCCCTGCAGCCCATCTCCCCTACCCAGGGGACCACTGGAGCAGGGTAAAACCTCTTTCCTGGAGAGCCCTAGGTTGCTCACAAGGTGGGGCATTTCCTTCCTGGAGCCAGGAAAAGCGGTTCAGATCCATCAAATATTTAGGCTTCATGTTTGTGGGTGGGCAAAAGGAAAGCTGTTTCTCATGCCAGAGCCGTATCCACTAATGATGGAAAGGGCATCAGCACTTTCCCCATGGGATCCCTGTGTTGGCTGGGAAAAACCCTACCTCCTCACATGTGCTGGGCAAGGAGGGTGAAAATCAACAGTTTTTTAAATTTATCCTAGTTTTCTACGGGCACCATCATTCTTGTAGCTGTCCCAGTGGATGCAGCTGGTGGTGCTGTCCCTTCCTGCTTTTTCAGCCCAAACTTGCCCAGACTCCATGTGAGGGAGCCTGTTCCCTTTGTGTGGCTCACTCTCTGTCTCCTGGGGAGGATGAACCTGGAGGGATGTGTTTACTCAGCTCAGGGCAAGCATTCTAGTTTCAGACTGAACAGTCCAAAATGTAATATGGGATATTTTCCCCACATCTGAACTATCTCAAGGTAAGGTAAAGTGCACCCTGGCAGGATGTAGGAGCACACAGGTAACCCCATGGGCTACCCACATTTACCCTCCACAGCTTTAAATCCTGTTCCTTGATCCCCCTGGACTTTCGAGCTTCTTCCCATACCCGTGGGAGGGGAAGACTGAGCCACCTGAAGAAGGGAAGCACCTCTTGCTCCCAGGCTGATGCTCTGGGAGTGCGAGGGGTTAATACTACCCTGCTGCCTAATCACAGCCCAAAGCTGTAAACCCCCACCCGGGGGAACATCATTGCAGCTCTGGATGTAAAATACTCAAGCCTGAGCTTTCACGATGTTTATCTTTGGGAAGGAGAAAGCACAACACTTGGCTAATGATATTAGCCAAGGCTCATTCTGTCTCTCCTCCAGCACAGATGGATGGGCAGCCCTGTCTGCCCTGTGCAGTGTGGACAGCCCTGGTCCTTGACACCCGGGCTGGAGTTCCTAGATAGCTGTAGTGATGGAGAAAGATTCTCTTTTGGGCAATGCACCCTCCCTTCACCAGCTCCTGGGGGAAAGCAACCAGCTGCCCATTCAGTGGGTGTGCAGGTGCCATGGCACATCTCTCCCCCACCCACTGGCATGGAGGGTCTCTGCAGTCCCCCAAACACATCAGACTTGGGGGGGGCGGGGAGTGCAGCCACACAGAGACCTTCCTGTGACACTGGTGCCTGGCTATGTGTGATCCCTGGGTTGCAGCATGGGGACATCCCTCAGACAAGGGAGATGTTGGGGCTGCTGGGCAGCTCCTGCTGAATGTTCCTTGGGTGGCTGAGCTCGTTTTTCAGTGTTTGTGCAGGCCAAAGCGAGCCCACCGAGGGGTACAATGGCTAATTAATGCACATCTGGCATGGAAAATGCGCTGTGCAGGGGGAAGCTGTGCATTAGCTCTCCTGAGCTGTCCCCAGTGAGCAGGCAGGCTTGGGAGGCTGTGGCCATATGCTCCTGGGTGGGGATGAGAGGGATGAAGGTCCAGTGAGGGGTGAGGGTATCACAGGATTGTGCTGAGACACTAACCTATTGCATACACTCACCCCCCAACCAGAGATGCAAAAACACACTCTGGCTGACTCCTGAGGACCTTTCCATGTGTTAATCCCCCATTTTCAGCCCAGAAACCCTAATGTTGAGTGCACAAGGCAACTAGAGAGCTTGAAACCTGTGAGGAGCAGGCTAGATGCAGGTGAGGACAGAATTTGGCACTGTCAGACTTTTTCTGATTGATACAGCAGCCTTGGGCTCTGCTAAAATGAAAATAAAAGCAAGATCTAGCACAGAATGAAATAAATTCTCCTGCCAGCAGCTGCGGGTTCAGCTCCTGAGCATCCTTCAGCATCAGCATTTTGGGCCGGTGGAAATGCTGGCCTGAACAGGAAGGAAATGATTGATGTGCTGGAGTGCAGGGGGGTGAGGTGTACCAAGGCAAGGGCACCCAGGAGCAGGGCTCTGCAGCAGGGCTGGGGCTCTGTGCACACACCTGGGCATCTCGTGGGGTTTGCATGTGTAGATATTGTGGAAGAAGCACCTAAATTAAGGATTCACTGAGTTATTTACCTGAATGTTCATCCTCATGAATAAGGGTGTGGAACAAGAAGTCTGGCAGATTAGATTTTTTTTTACAACAGAGAAAAACCCAGAAGGAACCAAAAGTATTTTATGGTTTTGTTTTAAAACTAGTCAGTGAAATCCTTTCCAGCACAGGAAAGATGGAATTTTATAAAACCCATAAGAACTTCCTGTGCTGATACAGGATTAGCTGCAATATTAACAAGGTTTAAAGTCAATTGTACGTGTGGGTACTGCAACATCTGAGGGTAGCAGAGGATGAGAGTCTGGCAGGCTCATGATCCCTCTATTGCCAGGGTACCTGGGGCCTGGCATGCTGAGCTGTTTGTGGTGCCCTGGCAGAGCTGATCCCAAAATGCCAACAAGGCAGGATGCTTTGCAGTTGTTTTGTGTTGCTCTTGCCCCAAAACAAACTGAAATAAGAACTTGACAAGTATTTTGAAGCAAACTGCTGCTTGATTTGCCAGTAGTGCTAACCTCAAACACTCTGAACACACCAGCTGAGCCTCCCAAACCATGTGTTTTATTTAAAACCACATTGACTGAAAACAAACACTTTGGCTTTCATTTTCTTCCCCGTTGCAGAGCATCTGGCACTCCTGTTTCTGAGCTTATCCCAGCCACCATAAAGTGGGAATCCCACCTTCTCTGTTCTGTTTGGTCACCCATGCATAGCTTTAAAAAATAATGTAACAACAATAGGAAAGACAGCTTGAGGGGGAAAAAAATGAGACCAGCATAGGAATCAGGCGAGCTGATAACCTGCTCACTGGACCGATGCTGCTTCGCATTGGCTTGGTTGTGATCTCCTGCAGTGCCCGCCTGCTTTGGGCCAGAGCCACGGGGGTGGTGGAGGAGCATCATCTGGATCTGGGCAATCTCAGCTCTGTGTAAACCAAGTGACTCCTTAAGCCCAAAGAAACTCTTTTCCATGTCCAGCCATGGAAACGGCAAAATGTCAGTTCCTGAATTAGCTGTATTAATGCCTCCCATGGCCCTGGCAGCGCTTACTGAGGGGAGAAGTGGCTCTCTCCTGCATCCTGGGCTGTCATCACCTCCTTGCATCCTGCCCAGAGCAGCCCAGGAAATGACTTTGCCACTTTTCCTGGCCTCCTCCTCCTCCATGCTCGCCTGGATATCTCTAATTCCCATCCCTCCAGCCGCTCTGAAGCCCAGCTAACGGGAAAATGCATCTCTCCTACCCTGTGCAGAAATACTCAGCGTGCTCGCTTTTCTTGCTCAGAGCTCCTCTGTATTTGCCAGCCCTCTGATGTGCTGGAGTGGATGATGTGGATTCCTCTGTCGGCAGGGGAGCAGGGAGGCTGTCCCTAGCCGGGCTGAGTGCAGGTGTTTGTGTGAGCCAAGCAGCCCTGCATCCCACAGCCAGCAGGCGCTTGGGTCCTGCAGCACAGAGGGTAAGCGCTGTGGCAGGATCCACTTATCTGGCCTTTGCATTTCATAATTCATCCTGCCCTTTTGCTAAAGGCACAGAGCCCTTCACATCCAAACGAGCATTCATTTCCTCCCAGCTCAGCTCTGCTGCTGGATCCCAGGGAGGAATCCGCGGGTTGGGCTCCTGGCACCACAACGAGCAGCTGCAACGGCTGGGCTGGAAGAACAGGGAGAGCAATCTGTGCCCAGCAGGATGCCCTGACAGACGGCAAGGTGATGCAGGAGAAGGTGAGTGGTGTTTTCTGCCCAGCTTTATAGCTTGCTCTGCAGGGAGGAAAAGTATCAGTGGTGTCTTGTCCTTAGAAACTGAGGCACAGGAGAGTTTGACTGCCTTGCTGTAGCAGAGGTTCTGTATTGATCCCACCAAGCTGCACTGCCTTGCCATGGCTTTTGTGCCCTGTTGAGACCAAAATCAGAGCAAAACAGACAAGCACATGTTCTCCTGGCATGGTAATCCTCACACTCGCAGTGGTCAGCTTGTGGTGCTAGGCATGAGATTCAATTATCTTTATCGTAGCTCGCAGCAGTGAGCAACTCTCTGCTTCCATAGGCAATGCCAACTGCAAGCTGTACCTTCTCCAGCTTAAACTCTTGCTTTGAAGCTTCAAAGCTTCCCAGCAGCTGGAAACTCTTACTGGGGACAATAACGTTTATGTGTGTGTGGCTTTCCAGTGTCAGCTTGGGCTTGGGGCACACAGCAATGGGCCGAGCTTGCAGCAAAGCCAGCAGTGCCTCTGGCCTCACACTGGGGAGCCAGTGTCTGCTAAGAGAGATGTGTTTTACAGGGAGTCGTGGGGAGGGGAGGTTGTTCTGTCTGAAAAATGGTGGACAGGCTTGGCATCCCCACCTCTGGGCCTGGCTCATCCCTGTGGTGTGTGATGGGTTTTTCTCCTGACTGTTTGCAGAGGCAGAGTACAAGTAGCTAGGACATGGTGACTGGAGCAAGCCAGATCCTCTGGACACCCAGCCTGGGGCCGAGGCAGTGGTGACATCAGGAGACACTGTTAGGGATGGGGGTGCTCAGGGGACTGCAAGAGTGGCTTTGGGGTGCTGCAGGACCTGGGCATGGGGATATTGCAGGTTTGACAGTGACTGGGCTGCTGCACGGCTTGGCTTCGGGGGTAGGTACCCAAGAGTTCGAGGGTGCTGTCAGTGTGTGCTCCCCCGGGAGAGGATTAGGCTTTGTGTGTGTTGAGTGGGTGTCCCCCCTCTTTCCCCTACCGTGGGGCTGGGGGCGGTGCTGGGGGCGGCAGCTCCGGCCCCGACAAACTCCTCCCCCGCGGCCGGACCCGTCTGGGCGCTCCCGCTCCACCGCTCCGGTGATTATTCTTCCTATTATTTATTATTCCCGCTGTTATTGCTCTTGCCCTCCTCCTCTTCCTCCGGCCCTCCCCCGCCGTCCCGGCCCGTCCCCGCCCCAGCCGCCGCCGCCGCGCTACGGACCCGCCACCGCCCGCTCCTGCCCGGCCCGGGCGCACAGGTAGGGCTCGGGCACCCCGCCGCCCGCCTCCCCCGCTCCGCGGCTCTCCAGGGGCGTCGGGGCCAGGGAAAGGCTCTGCCAGGGATTGGGGCTGCGGTGGGAAGGGGGAAGCCCGAGTGGTGGGGGGCGCCGAGCACAACGGGCTGGGATGCTCGGGTGGGATGCTCCCAGCATCATCCTGCTCCCTGCATCCCGGGGCTGCTCCGAGTCCCCGCGCCACAGCTTCGTCTGGGCAAAGCTCCGGGGTTGTGGTGCCTTACAAGATCCTGACTCGTTTTCTCAGGGTTATGTGGTCCAACTTAGCGCTGTGCTGGGTTTGTTCAGTCCCCGTGAACTCTGATGGCAGCTCGGGCGCGTAGGACAGAGTTTTCCTGTCTCTAAACCTACTTCTTTGCAGCCACTTGAAGTTTTGGAAGTCCCAAGCCCGGGGCTTAGCCTCCTGCTCCCTCTTCTGGGGCCCAAAACTTTGCCATTCATCAAGGACATCAGCCCATCAAATCCCCAAGCTCACCACCAAACCTCCCCAGAGAAATGGTGTCTGCCTTTGCTGAAGTGGAGGAAATCAAATCCTTTTGTTTAATCTGAAGGATCTCTGTTTTATCTCTCATTGGGCTGCAGTAATTAAAGGAGACCTGTGCTTGAGCTATTTGCCTGGTTTTTGTTTTCTCTTAAGGTTATCCTGGAGGATTTTATTCCCTCCAAAAGGGCATGTGGAAACATTTAGTCTTTTCAGCTGTATTTAATTTGTGTACTATTGATTGTCTCTCCAGCAGAGAGATTTTCTAAGGGGCGGTGGAATATTCCACCCCGACGGAGGCTTGTGTTTCTGGAGCTGTTTTTTTTCCCCTTCCCCAGCTTTGCCCCTTGCTTCCCTAAGCCTCAGAATTCTCTGTGATGCTGTTTGAGGGATACTGTGTGTACTGGGGCTGCTGGTTGGCATTCAGCTTTGTTCCTGCAGGATCCAAAGGGTTCTAACCTGGGCTTTGCCAGGGACTGGGAGAAAAGGCTTTTCCTGGGAAGGACTTTTTCACCTGTTGACAATCCAAGAAGGGAGAGCATCAGTAGGTTGAACATCAGATCAGTGAGTCCGATCCTATTCCAGCACCATCTCTGCTGGGATGTGAAATCCTGGTCCATCTCTTTCCAAATTGCTGGATTTCAGCCTGGCCACAGGCCTGAGGGCAGCCAGCTCCAAGAGACCTGCTTAGGAGACACAGCCCAGCCCTGCACTATTCCAGCCCAAAACACCCTTTGCAGGGTGCAAATCAGGTGTGAAGGATTTTCCACTTGGCAAACCCTCCTCTGTGGAGAAATGCAGAGCATCCTCCAGCCATTTTTCAAGGGGCATTTTGGGTGCATGGACAGACAGGAGAGCTGGGCAGCTGTGTGTGTCTGCTGGGAAGAGTCAGGGTGGAATGTTGAGCTGCTCCCAGCTGGTGCAGGATCACCCAACTTAGCCATGGGCACAAACAGGAACATAAGATATGCTCCTATTTCTGGGAGCTGCTTTGTGGTCATGCCTCAAATCCAATAGCCCCCAGGGCAAGTGGCGAACAGAAATAAGGTCAGGCTGTGGTGTTCCCTTTGTTCCCAGGGCAGGGAACAAAGGGAACTTTGCCTCCAACTTCTCCCCCTCCATCCCTGCTGCCCCCTATCCCTCCTGGCATCTCTGCCCTCCTAACCTTCCCTATTGCTGCTTTCCCACCAAGATGAAATATTTATCGTGGCTCTGTTGCCCTTGTTTTCTTGAAAACAAGTTTCACACTTCATTTGCAGGAGACATTTAGAGACTTCATGTTCGGTTTTCCTCCTCACTGGTTGAGTGTGGCAGTGCGTGCGTGACCACTCTGGCAGGCCCTGCTCCTGCCTGATGGGGCTGCTGAGGTGGAGCATCCTGAGTGATGGATGAGTCTGTAGCCCTGCTGTGTGATAAATCAACAAGAAAAAAAAAGGTCTGAAATCCAGCAAAGAGTTTAGCTCTGCAGGGCCAGCCTGCCTGTGCCCAGTTGCATTGTGCCTCCTTGCTCTGCCTGGGATGCAGTGGGTGAAAGGAGTGTGAGCAGCAACAGCAAATGAGCTTTTCCTGTAGCTTTATGGAAAAGTCAGTCCTGGACCTGATCCTGGAATGACTCCACTTGAATTTACCACAAACAGTGGGGTTTGGGTCAGGTGCTGTGCCCTGTGTTTGACCCCAGAGCCATGTGTAGCCCCAGCTTTCCCTGGTGTGTGCAGCCATGGGACTGTGGTCCAGGATCCCCATGGGTGGGCAGTCTCTGAGAGATGGATTCCTGGTGGCTTGGAAAGCAGAGCTGTGGCTGGGTGACCCTGCCCATCCCACGGGGTGTCTGTTTCCAGATGGGCTGTCCTCCCACAGCACACCATCAGCATCATTGTTGGTACTGTGGTGTCTGAATTGCAGAGCAGGAAAGGGGACCCGTGGCTTTCCCATCCCTGCATGGGGCAACTTTCCAGGAGGAGAGAACCTCAGGTCCATGTCAGTGGACTCACTCTGGTGAGAAGGGCAGGAGGGGCTTCCCAGTACGTGTCCTGAGGATGGGAATCTCTGGAGGTCAGAGTGGCTGTAAGCTCCTGTTCCCATGGGTGGCATGGCTGTCACTGGGTCTGCATCCCATTGGGAAGGATGAGGTACGTGGGCTCCTCGTGGCTGGTGTCAGATTCCCTGGATTGACAGTGGTGGGGTTTGGGCTAGCTCCCCTCCAGGCTGGCTGGTTTTTAGCAGGGCCACTTTGTGGTGCCCTCCGGATGGGAGGAGCAGCTCATCCCTGTGTCATGTCCAGCTCTCTGCCACGGTGATGTGCAGTGGCTCCTGTGCAAATCCCACCCTGCTCCTGCTATGGGGTCCTTGAAGCCCACGGAGAAGTTACAAACATTTGCATTCCCAAGGCTAGAAAACGGTCACCTAGAGGCCCCGGAGGTGGGCATCCAATCTCTGGGCAAGTCACGTCTCCTCCTCGGAGTTCAGGGATGAGCAGCTGGTGGCAGCTGCCACACTGGGCAGACAGAGGCAAATGAAGAGAAGGTCAGAGAGTTTTCTGGGTTATTTTTTGGATCCCGATCACAAAGCCACACTTCCAGAGCCAGCAGCTGGCCCTGATGTCTGGCCCCAAAAAGAGACAGTCTGTCTGCCTTGCACTTTCGGGGATGCTCCGAGAGCCCTCCCAACTATAGTACTGGTGCACGTGGGAGGCTCCTCTCTCTGTATTGCTGCCTGAATGCAATTAGGCTTTAATGAGTCATTAAAATAAATCTCTGTTTCTACTCCAAGTGAACATGCCGGGGGGATGCTGACAGTCGGAGCAGCAGGTCTTGCATCATGCTGAGGAAGAGGCTGCCTTTTACTGTGCCCTCCTTCCCAGGGCTGGCACCTTCCATCTCCCTTTCCCTTGGAAAAAAGACATTTCCCAAGCACCATGCAGATTAGCAGCTACTGTGAGAGTGGGATTAAACTATAACCAGCCCTAGGGTTGGGTTTTTTGTTGGTGGAGCTGTAATCTGGGGGGGCTACCTGTTCCCTGGTGCCAAAGGGCATCTGGTCAGCTGGAAGTGGGCAGAGATGTACTTGGTTTGTTAGAGATGCTGATGGCCATGTCCTGTTTAACCCTTACCTGGATCTGGTAGGCAGCTGGGAGAGATCTTAGTTGGCCCCATGGCTGGATGGAGATGATTGTGAGGCAAGCAGCAACATGTGAAATGGAAAGTGCAGTGATTCACCGATAGGCATCCATATAGTTTTCCTAACTGTAATGTAAATGGGATTTAAAGACCTCCTGAGCCAAGAGGAGTGGTGGTGGCTCATCTCCTGTCATTTCTCTTAACTGGTAAACAGTGTAATTGCCCCTGATGATGTCTATGCTAATTGAATCCCTCCACAGTGGCAGTCTAGCTGGCACACTTGCAGGCAGGAGGGCAGATGCTGGCAGGACACAGAGGGACATCCCCTGCGTGTCTCTGAGGAGCAGCACCCTTCAAACACCCGTCACTCTTTCAGCCACCAGTCCCCAGGCTGCGGGAGGGCACGGGTTAAACCCAGGGGGTGAGACAGAGAATTTGTGTTGTGTTTTATTTTAGCAAAACACGTAAATTGGGTGACGCCGCGGCACAATGGATCCGCCCTGGTGTGCTGTGCCAGGGGACTGCAGCTGATGGGATTACAGAGGCTCCAGCCTCATCCAGAGCTTTTCCCCTGGGCTTTGCTTTCGGGAGCAGAGCTTGCTGCTACATGGGAAGGTTTTGCACAAGTTGTGTTTCATGTGTCAGGCTGGGAGGAACTGGAATAGGGCAGCAAGGACAGATCCATGTGGGAACTGGGAAACTGGGGAAAGAGTTTTCATGGGAATGGTGGAAATGAGGTGGGAAGGGTGAGATGGAATCGATGTCCAGGGCAAGAAAGGTGACAATGAAGTGGTGCCTTGGAGGAGAAGTTGTCCTAGGGGTTGTTTCACAGAAAGCTGCTGAGAAACTGGCTTAATGAAAAAAATCTTTGGAGGGAAACTCACTGCTCTGCTTGGCTGGATCTTGTTGGGGATGTTCTGTGGGGTTTCTCTGAACAATGCTTCTGGGATTGATCCTCTTCTTCCACTCTGTGCCTGGGATGAAGATGCGTTTGGTGTCCTGAGTCCTGGTGGAATTAGCCCCACTGGAGAGCAGAGCATGCACTTTCCTGTGGGGGAGGAGCAAGACAATCAAAAGGGGAGAAGATCATATATCCACAGAATGTGTTTGCAGCCCCAGGGAATGGAGAGATTTGGCTGAGGTCTTCATGTCTTTGCCCTGATGTGAAGAGCCCACTGGTGTGAGAAGTTAAAGGTTTCATCTTGAAGCAATGAGAGTGCTGGAGAGACCTGCCCAGGGCTGGGAATGAACGGTGGCGCATCCTTGGCAGGAGGCTGGCTGATCACACTGCTGGGGAGAGTGCTGGAACTGCTGGCTGATGCTGGGAATACCTGTGCTGTGTTGGTGCCTTGCCACAGGGTTAAATCAGTCATGGGATACCCACAGCACTGCAAGGTGCAAACACCAAGGGTGGAATCAGGGTGGAAGCAAATAACCTTTCCTGCTCCTTTCCAGTCTCACAAGGATCCACATCTTTTGCTGGATGTTGTAAGCACCCATTGTGACAGGGGCAACATGGGGTGCAAGTAGGATCCAAGTCCTTGCTCTCCAGGTCTGTGTCCTCCAGGGATCCACAGTACAGCAGGATCCAGCCTGGGCTCTGGCTCTCCTCAGGCTGTGGCCATAGGCAAGGTCCCATGCCTTTAGCACACGTGTGTGGGGAAATTCTCCAGCTTTTTGGCAAGGGTCAGTCTCACCTGGGACACACCCAGCATCCTGGCTCGCTGCACTCCCGGCTGCTGCAGCTGCTCCTCACGGGGGTGTGTGGGTGCTGGGAGGGACGGTGCCTACAGCAGGGATGCTGGCCAGGTGCTGGCCGGCTCCAGAGCGCCTGTGGGGATCTGACACGCAGGATAATCTCAAAAGCCTTTCTCTGTGCAGCTTGGCTTCATGCCACCTGTTTTGTCCCTGGTTATTTTGGGAGCATGGCGGAGCGGCTCCCCAGCACACACTCCTGGCCTTGGCCACACGGGGCTTTTGCCAGGACCCGGCCCAGGAGGAGCCCTGGGCACAGCAGCGGGAGATGAGCCGTTTGGATATTCCCATCCTGCATCCCGCTGTGGGCTGCCCACGTCTGACGCCTTCCCTGTGTCCGGGGCTGCTCACCACCCTTTCCAGGACTGCATCCACCTGCCCTGGCTCCCGAGCTGGGCTGACTGGGAGCCGGCTGGGCAAACACAGCGGGCAGGAGACGTGTGGGGGGATGAGGAGGGAGCTGTCGTTCTCCTGCCCTGGGTTTTAAACCGCCCTGCAATGAGGAGGAGCTGCAAATGGGGTGGTAATTATATAGATACTTGCCTTGATCCAGGTGTAGCCCTGGCTGAGCCCACGGGGTTGATGTCTGTGTGTGTTTTTGGGGACAGGGTGGGGTGACAGTCCTTTCTGTGTCCCTCCATCTTATCCACGGCTGCAGTTAATCCACGCAGGCAGGCAAGACAGGATTTGAATAGTCGCTTAAGGAGATAAAGGGCAGATGAGATGCTCAAGTAACGATATACCAGGATAATCCATGCCTGAGACGTCCCAGCCTACAAAGCTGCCTTTCCTGTAGAAGGAAGAAGAATAAGAAGACCTGCCACTGAGAAGTGCTGGGAGGTGTCCCAGGGAGAGGAATGCAGATGTGCCAGCTGGTCCCAGGATGTGTCAGGGCTTCACACACCTGGACAGAGATCGGAGGGGGATGCTTGGTCCTTTGTGGCTGTAAAGACAAATTGCTCTTGGCAGGGAAGTTCTCCTGGGCTCCCACAGGACAGGATGAGGCGTGGTGTGGGAGGCAGTGAACCTGGGTGGGCAAGAAGGTGGTTTTTGGTGGAGTTTGATGGCCAGGAGAAGGGATCTCCTGGGCTCAGTGGGTCAGGAGCACAGTGTTAAAGCAGGAGCGCAGCCCTTCTGCCCACCTTGGAGCTGGGGTCTGCCTGGCACCTTCCACCATTGAGGGTGCTTAATTTTCTTTTAAATTTAGATTAATATCTTACCTTTTCCACAAAGCTTTTGCAAGAAAAGAGCTGATTTCACATCCTTGTTGGCATTTTGTCTTTCTCATCCCTGGCCTGGGAAGAGACAGTGGGGAGCCTTGAGGAGCTGGTCCAAGTGGTGGAGGGAAAGCAAGGCCAGACTTGCAGCAGGGCAAGTTTTGGTTTTGATGACTGCCTGTGACTCAGTGGAGTCTCAGCTGGGGGACAGTGTCACCTCTGCGACCTGGCTGCCCTTGTGGTAGCCGGGAGCAGGGTGTTGGCTGCAGCAAAACTGCTGGAAAAAACCCACGTGGCTCAAGGCACCAAAAGCATCACAGCAGGAAAAAGCCTTGGGGAGAAAATGGGTCCCACAAAACACCCTTTCTGCTGGGAAAAACCTTATTTGGGGTTCTCTGCAGCAGGCAGAAATAAAAGTTTTCCCAACTGCTGCTGTGATTTCTGTCTGCAGACTGGTCCAGACTCCAGTATAACTCCAGCAGAACCAGCAGCAGGTTCAGCTGATTTGGTTTCACAGTGACCCAGGGGTTTGCCACCTGGACAGGAAGCCTGGGACCAAGCTCTGGGACCAGAGGGAGGTTCCTGGGGGGCTGCCAGCTGCATCCCACCATATTGCCATTGCTCTGGGTAAAATTTCACTTGGCTCAGCTCGCTTGTGTGGTGGGGTCTCCTTGGCTCTGCCCCCCTCTCCCCCGTGGCTTGGTTTGTCCCCTCATGCTTTGCAGTACAGAGCACCTGACACACAGGGAGTTTGGGGGACCCCAGCCTTGCCTGAGCACCCATCTTGCCCCACGGCTGGGGGTGTGCAGCAGAGGGTTGATCCCCCTGAATCTCACTGGGCTGAGTCCATGTGGTTGCAGCTGCCTGGGCGCTGCCCTGTTGCCTGCTGCCATAATCTGTTTTGAAAAGGCAGCCCCTGATGCTGTTTTTTTCCAATTAGGCCCTGGGAGATGACTGTGGTGAGGCAGCGTCTGTTCTAATTTACCAGGCAGACATTTCATTGAATTATCCCGTGAGCTGCAGAGCAAAACCAGGAGAGCAGAGCTTGGGCTGGGGCAGGACTTGTGGCAAGGTTTGGCATGATGCTCTTGGTGTATAACCGTGCCCTGCCCCAGCCTAAACCTGCCCCCGAGCTCTGGTGGGAGTGCTTGACCCCTGTCGGGTGGCAGGGATGAGCTCGAGGCAGCGGGGACACCCAGGGTGAGAAAGAACGGCAGCATCTCAGCTGGGCTGGGAGTGCTGGTGGCTGGCAAAACCTCGCCATCGACTTGCAAACCGTGCAAATCTGCTATGGACGTCATTGAAGGAGAATAAATATAGAAGCCTGAGATGCCACTCGTTCACAGAGTCATTTTTCAGGCCCTAACTTTGAGCCGTGAGGCAACATCAATTAAAGAAAATGTATCTCTGCAGCAAGCGGCTCTGCCCGCCTGCCCGGAGGAGTTCGATAAAGCCACGGACCCGCCCTCCGCCCGCCCCCGACCCGCCGGGGACAGAGTGACACCGCTCTGATCATTCCCCGAAAGGCAGGGAGTACGGTAACGCAGCCCTGCTCATAGAAATCCTGGTTTTATTCAGATTATTTGTGTGCCACAGGGTCCCCACGGCCACCCATGGGTTGTTGCCTCTCCCGAGGCGCCCGGGAGCGGGTGAGCAGCGAGTGCCAAGGCATCTGCTCGACCTGGGATATTTAAATATTTAAACAACTCTCGACTCCCTTTGTAAGCCAGAAGGAGAAATGGGACTATGCCTCGGGGAATTGAATTTGTGCATCCCCCTCTGTGTCCTATCCTGCTCCTCTGTGTCTTATCCTGCTCAGCTCACAGTGCAGCCTAGGCTTTTACAGGATCCATAAAAATGTATGGCCTTTTGTTGGGATGGAGTGGTGGGGCTGTGTGGAGCTGAGCCAGTGGAACCCAAAATGCTCCTTTCCCAGCAGGTGGGAATGTGTTTGGGAAGGGTGGATGGAAAAGGGGTATGGGCTGGTACCTGGTGGCAGAGATGTGAAAAGGCTGCTGTAGCTGTCCTGCCCCTTTCTGGACATACTTAATTTGTAATTCCCAAAACCCCAGTTACTGCTGAGACTGTGGCTCTTTCTCCTTCCCTGGGAGGTGTTACATTCCCTTAGATTCCCTTCTTCATCCATGCAGAAGAAAGCTGTGGGCTAGAGAAAGCTATTTTATAGTCACAAATGTGGTAGGAAATGAATTTCTGGGCTGCTGGTGGGCTGGGTTTGGGGAAGGGAAGAAGGGCAGGAACTTCCTCCTCTTGAAAAACACCTCCTCCAAAGAGAAGAGGAAAGGCAGCACTTCTCTTGTGCTTCATTTTCATTTTTGCCTTTGTTTAACATTCACTATTTTAATAAGGAAGAGCTCAGTTCCTGAGCGGGCCTAGTGAAATGCTGACCCCAGCATTCCCAGAAATGGGAACACCAGAGATGTAGCATGTGGAAGCTCAGCCATCCTCTGAGACACTTTGGTCTCAGAGGTGACCAAAGGATCCCCAAGGCTAGTCCCTCCTTGCCCAGGGTCATTCTCCAGGGCTGCCTGCTCACTCCAATCCTCAGGCTAATTGGATGCTACTCTCTGAGCTCTAAATCAAATCACAGCTCCCATGAAATGAAGTTTTCTGGATGTGAACAGCTGCCTGCATCATCCATCACCGCCCAACTTGCAGTGTGTCCGTCTTGGGGTCATCGAAGGTCAGCATTTGCCATTTTCAGCCACCCACTGTCACCTTTTCCCTGTTAAGGAAGGCACCTGGGGAGGTGACAACTGCACCAAAGGCTCCCTGTGTGTCCCCTCACACTCCTGGCAGTGGTTCAGGGTACAGTTTGGTAACAGGGAGCTGGAGCTGAGTGTGTTGATCTCTATTATTAGCTCTGTGTTGGGTCTCCTGATGGATGGCGATATTAGCTGGGTTATGGACATATTGATTTCTTTGGGTCTTTTTTTCCTTTGTTTTGTGTGTAAGAGTGGCTTAAGGAGGAAATCCAGTGCGTGCTCGCCTTTTGGCTTCCTACAGGAACTTCCCATTGAGCTGAAAATCAGTTTATGGCAGGCAGGATGTGCAAACTGCCACAGCAGAGTGAGGAGGGTGGGTGATTTTTGGGGAGGAAGGTTCCACACTGTGCCTGCTGGGACATGCAGAGGCGAGGGCAGAGTTGGGAAGGTCTCGCCTGGAAGCTGCCACCTCTCTCCGTCAATTAGGGCCGTGTGGTGAGCGGGTAATTAGATCTCCTCAGCTGCAACAGGCTGGCACTTGGGCCCTATCAATTATCCCTGCTCTGGACGAGGCACAGAGGGACGTGGGGGCCAGAAATGAAATGCGGCTGTGCTGCTATCACCAGGGGGGCAGGGGGTGATGGGGCCATGGCTGCACCTATCTCTTGCTACAAGTCCTCAGTTTTGGTGAAATGGCAGATTTGGGGCATGGCATCATCCTTTCCTGGCAGTTTGCTTTACCCACCTTTGCAGCACCCACTTTTCCAGACAGTCTCCCTAAAAAAAAACCCAATTTATTTAGCCCCACTGTGGTGACAGAGGTGGCATTGGTGGGGATAGGGACACTGGGCAGCCCCTTTGGGAAGGGGGATGAGATGACAGTGGAGTTTTTCTCCTTGTTCTCCCTCCCAGGGCCGCTGAGTCCCCCCATGGCCATGTGGTGCTGCCTGACCCCACCGTCCAGCCCTGGGCCAGCGTGACTGCAACATCGTGCCTGTCCTTTTCTGGGTAAGTGTCCATGGGGTGGGGGAGGATGCTGGGGCTTGCCTGTCCTGGAGAGGATGGAGGAGAGATTTCCTTTCCCAGCGGCACCTAAAACATCAGCACGATGATGCATCCGCCTTCCTTGTAATACATTTCAAAGTGGAAAAGGCCAAGTGCTGACTAAGCCAGGCCTGTGCCCTGTTCCTGTAGAGCTTGGGAAATGCCTCTTTTCCCTGCTTCAAATTAAAGAAAATGACATGGGGATGAAGCAGGGCTTCCTGCAGGTCCCAAATCAAGGCAAATTCTTGGGAAATGGGGAAAGGCAGGCAGGTGCAAGGAGTGCTGTTAGGCCATGTCTAATCTCTCCCTCCACTTCTTCTAGGTCCAACGCCTCTGTCACTGAACGTGAGTATTCCCTGCGTGCCGTGGCATGGGGATGGGGCTGGGGGCTGCTTAGCCTTTTTAGTGCCTGACAGGCAGCTGGGGTACAATTTTTGGGCTCAGGCTGTTGTGGAGTTTAGAGGCTCCCCTTTGTCTTTGCCTGGTGAAAAGTCCAGGTTTGTTCCTGCATTTTGAAACAGAAATTGGATTTTCTGCCAGGAGGGTGGAAATCATCCCTTTTGGCTCAGTAAGGGTAAGGTTTTGCCAGTGGGCTGTGGGGTGTTTGACAAAGACCCCAAGCTGGAGCAAAAGTAACAGTGAAGGGATGTGATGCTGCATCTCAGATGTCCTCTCATTAAGAGGAGGAGGATAATATTGGATGATACTTTTCCAGCTGGGGAGAGGGGAATGAGGATGCAATATTTTGGGATGGTTTGTGGGGGTCACATCCATGATGTGATGACAAAACCAGGGAAGGTGAGTTTTGTGTCCCTGACTTCCAGAGTTTGATGGAGAATCGGTCGGATGACAGCGGGAACTGTTGTTATCACCGGGGGAATCCTAGCGACAGTGATCCTACTGTGCATCATTTCTGTGCTCTGCTACTGTAGGCTACAAGTGAGTGTCCTCTGCCTTGCCACCCCCACCTTGCACTGGAACGGTCTCCCCAAGGCAGTGGTCACAGCCCCAAGCCCCCCAGAGCTTAAAAAGTGCTTGGACAATGCGCTGAGGCACATGGTGTGACTTTTGGGCTGTCCCGTGCAGGGCCAGGAGTTGGACTCTATCCTTCCAGCTTGGGATATTTTAGGATTCTGTGCTCCCTAGGCCAGGGTGCTGCTGCAGAAAGGGTCTGGATCGCTTTTTTTGGCCTGTGATGGCAAAAAAAACTCCTATCCCCCCAGGTGCTGCAGTTATGTCCTTCCCTCCCCTAGGTGTGGGGGGTACTGCCCTGAGGCTTTTGAGGCTCTACAGCACTTGCTAATTGAGGTGCAGGCTTGGCTGGGTTTGCAATACCAGATGGAGATTTTTATATTATTTTTTTTCCCCTTGTAAATTAACCGAGGAGGCTTTCAACAACAGCTAGCTACAACCTCCTGCTCTTTAAAACTTAATGTGAAGTCTGTGCCATGCAGCAATGCACGTGTGATGAAAAGCACAGCGCTTACTTGGAGCAGTTTTCAGCTGGCAGGATGAAATAGCTTCCCCTTGCAAACCTCACAGGGGGATGAGGGTGATTTCCCCGGCAGGTGCCTCCTGCAGCACGCTCAGGTCCAGGTCTTGTCTGGCTTCTGCTGCTTCCCAGGACGCAGGAAGAATGATGGAGCAGATCAGTGAGTGGCCCCGGAGGGTTTCTCTGGCAGGGGGATGAGGGGAGTGGGGATGTGGCAGGGCTGCCCCACCGGCTGCTCCGCTTCCCCTCACACAACCCCTTCCCTTTCCCGCAGTACTACTGCTGCAAGAAAAATGACTCTGATGAGGAAGAGGAGGAGGAAGAGGAGGAGGAGGAGGAGGAAGAGCCCGACATGCCCACGCACTCGCACCTTGTCATGTGCAACGCCTGCAGCTCCCGCATGGTGGACGGGCAGGGCAGCCCCGTGCCGCCACCCAGCGAGCTCAACCAGCACAGGGCTCACACCTTCTGCCCGACCTGCTCCCCCTACAGCTCCCCCTTTTACATCCGGACTGCCGACATGGTGCGCAACGGGGGTGAGAGGGTCACCTACACCCCCGCGTGCTACAAGGAGATGGGGCCGCCCCTCAACATGGTCTCCCTGCAAAGCTACACGGTGAGCCGTCACGGCCTCCTCCGCGACAGCTTCCCGAACCCGCGGGCCATCAGCACGGAGGTGTAGCCACCATTGCCACTAGCACAGGGTATCCCCAGCTGGCGCCTGCTCCAGGGAAGGGGCTTTTCACTTGTCTTTGAGGAGAGGAGCCCGTAGCCCGGCCTGAGGCCAGCACGGTCCTGCTGAGGCGCCCAGCCAAGCCTCGCAGTCCAGAAGGTGAGTGAGACCTCAAAGGGCAACGTTGAACCAGCCACTTCCGAACTCATCATAAGTGTCGTTATTATCTACTCTCTCTCCCAAAGGGACTTGTCTAACGAGGGCTATGTACAGTACAACCTAATTTAATTACCCCTGGCTCCCTGAGCCCAGTGAGGCCTTCGGTGTCCCCACACAGCCAGCCGAGGTGATGCCCACTGCCTCTGGCACATGGAGCAATGGGATAATCATCCAGGGCCAGCTGCCATCCTGGTGAATCCCAGTGCCCAGCAGGGCATGGCGGCGCTCCTCAGCCATGGGGATGTGAAGAAGGGAAGATCCAGGTCATCCTGCTCCCCTCGTACTGCATCAGTTGCCACTCGCAGTTAGCTTTTGTGTTCAAGTGTAAGATAGGGCACCGTCTCCCACCTGCTTCGGTCTTTGCACGTGCTGAAGAAGTTCAGTACATGAATTTAGGTCACTGCCGGGGGAGGCAAAGTTCCTTGCAAAAATGCTCACCCATGCCAACAGGCACAGGCCAGTTCTTCTGCGGCCAAAGCCCCCACCTCTTCTACTCTTCACAAGCTTTCTTAGGAACAATTTTAACTTGGACCCATTAATATGGCAAGATTTTACTTTTGGGAAGAATTGAATTCCTAAATAACCAGTTTTGGTCACCTTCAGCTTTCAAAGCCCCACCCCGACAGCTCCGACAGCCAGAGGAGGGTTGGCTTTAGGATGGATTTCGCTTTTGACAGCAGCAGCAGAGCCCAGTGGCTCATGTCTCCTTTGCAGGGCCCTCCCACTGGAGAGTGATGTTCAAGTGGTTGGGGTCCCCCTGCTTTTGCTTCTGGAAGAAGAGGGTGCAAGACCCAAATGTGTCTTGAACATGTTGTGAACGTGGATTCACAGGCACTGCAGCCGGCAATGACAGCCAGTGACTCTGCCTTTCTGCAAAAATCAATGTGGGAAAGTTTCTTCTTCCTCCATAAATCAAATTAGTGCATTCAAAAGGACATCTCCATCATTCCCAGGTACTTCCATAGCAACCAGTGCAGGACTGCTCTGCTGAGCACTTCCCATTCATGGCAAGGAGGAGGGACAGGGATAGCAATGATCCCTGCAGATGCTCTTGGAGGCAATGGCAGGAAACCCTTGCCATGCCTTTGCAATATAGGGTAGGACTGCTCAGAAACATGAGTTAGTGGGATTTTATTTTCACCACTGCAATTTAGAAACCATCCCACTGCTCAGAAGGCTTTGGATTTGACCTCCCCGTTCACACACAGAAAAAGTAGGTCTCAGCACAGAGACACGTTACCTGGCAAAAAGCTGATGTACACTTGGACCTGCCCATGCCTTGGCACTTCTGATCTGAGGAAAGGAGCCAAAACATCACAAAACATGGTGATGGTCCTTGTAACCAAACACCTTGCCCCAGCCTGCGTTTTACACACACTTCTGAGCAAATGTTATGTACCATCTCCCCCACCTCCAGCCCAAAAAGACATTGCATTTCCATTATCTGGAGACTCGGTCTGGCTGCATCGCTTTTAGAGTCTCTTTCCATTCTCCAAATAGTGATAGCAGATTTTAATGTCCTCTCACATTAACGGCAGGCAGGAGGGAAGATGAAAGTTACCAGCAGCAAAGCTCTCTGGATCCCTCTGGTCTGTGGCTCCTACTGCCTCCCATCTAGCCAGTGCTCCTCCCTGAAAACATGATCTGTAACTGGAAGAAAATCTTGGCTTACTTGATAAATCTCATTCCTTCCCACTAGAGCATCTCTCAGCTAGGTCTCATCGTGCTGGGAGCCAGGAGAAGTTAATGTGTCCCAGCGTGGTCTCTGCCAGACGGCCCTGTGATGCCGTCCCCTTGGTGGGAGCAGAGCCAGCACGCAGACACAGCAGCTCCTGGCATCCAACTCTACCTCTTGGCACACAAAAAGGCTTTCCACCGCCACGGCAGCGCCATGACCTCCAGAGGCTGGGAGTAACACACTTCTGTGGGTCACTCTTGTGGTTGAAGGCAGGCTACTCCATTGTCATCTTCATCACAAGCAAATGAAGTGTGACCTGTAGTGGGCTAACGAGGCACCAAGGCTGGGGAGGCAGTTCCAGAGCAGCCAGATGGCCAAGATGAGGGTTGGCTTTGCAGACAACACACACCCTGGGTCTGGCACAGCTACAGGGAAATGGGTGAGTCTGGAAGGGCTGAAAACATGGGGGATGCAGCTGATAATTAGAGCGTTTGGGAGCTGGTGAAAGAACAGGATGGGGTAGGGGCAGGGATCCCAGGTTTTTTTCCACTTCAGATTCCTCCTGTTACTATTCTCTGTCTTTGTTGCTCAGCTATGGGTCCAAATTCAATGTCAGAAATAAATGAGGACTTTGAAATACAAACCAGGAGTGGTTTCTGTTCTTTTGGCAGGCAGCACCAGAAGGGCTTTATCCAGTGCTGCCTGGAAGCTCTACTGGTGCAAAGATTTTTCCTCCCCACCCTTCCTGCTCCTGCTTTTGCTCCTCTTGTGTCCCCTGCTCCTCCCTTGGCTCTGGCCTAGGCACATTCATCCCAAATCCACAGTTTCATAGTTTATCTCTTTATTGTGACACAATTTTTCGGTGTGTTTTGGCAGTTGCCCTTGTAGTAGGAAGCCTGCAGGGCAGAGCAGAGGGATGCTGCTGTCCCTGCCTGCTGCAGGCTGGCCTTGGCACCCTCAGGGACGGTGACAGCAGGGACAGGCTTTCCCAACTCACTCCTCAGTAGCTTTCTAGGCACTGATGGTTTGTCTTGTGTTAAACCCTCTTGGTGGAGAGGGAACGGTGATGACTAAGTCATAAAAATCCTTCCTCATTGAGCAGGCTGCTCTACAGGGACTGGCTCCACAGCCAGGCCAAGTGGGGTGGCTTCAAGTGGAATGTCTGGGTTGAGGGGGCTGCTGCCCCTGAACTTGGAAGGAAAATAGGGCCTGGCAGCACTCAGGATGACCTGAGGCGACAGGACCAGCAGCAGGCCTTCCTGTAGTACCAATGTGAGCATAGCTTCACCTTCAGCACCAGCACACAGTTGGCCGTCGCTTTGTCTTCACAGGCATCTTCTGGGGAGCAGAAGCACACACAGAAGAGGTTACAAAGGAGATGTGCTTCCCCAGCATGGACATCACAGACAAAGCCAAGGGCTCCTCCACCTCCCTGCCCTCCCAGACGTACCTGGCGCCTCTGTGGGGCATGGCAGGAGTTGACAGGTCTGCCTGGCCTCTGGTTTGGCAGAGGGGTCACAGCCCTGAGCCAGTGCTTCCCCCTGGTAGCACTTCACCTCCCGCAGTCGCACACCAGCACCACACGTCTTGCTGCACTGTCAGGGTCAAGAAACAGCAGAGAGAGCATGAGAGGCATTTTCTGTTTTTCTATAGCTCCCAAGTTCTTTGCTCTACTGAGGTCTCCCAGTCCCTGCTTTGGAGCCCTGTTCTTGAGGAAGTTTGGGTCAAGTGCCACACTGATCTCAAACTTACTCTCCCATCCCTGAGTTGGGGTTGGGGCAGAACAAGGGAGAGTCTGCTTTTCATCTCTTAGCTGCAGCTCAGAAATATTTTTGTTTGGAGCGTTGATGCTGTGACAGAAAATGGAGAAAATGACTGCTATAAGCCAGACACAGCTCCCCAGTCTTCCCATACTATTAAGGGAAAGAGGGAAAGACAAAACATAGACTTCTGGCAGTGGAGCAGACACGGCTGTATCCTGCATGCCTGGAGTGTGGTGCATGCTCTTCTTGAGGCAATAACCCCCATGCTTCAAGATTTTCTCCAGCCAGCGTGTGCCAGTTTCTCATCCTGCTGCCTGTTCTGCAGAAGAGCAGAACTTGGGGTCTCATCAAGACTTGACAGATCTTTGGCAGAGCAGAACTTGGGGTCCCATCCAGACTTGGCAAATCCTTGGCAGCGCAGGCTGCCAGAGAGCCTCGGCACAGATCCTGCTCCCCCAACCATGGCTATGAGGTCTCCCCTGCCCCTTCCTCACCACCCCCAGCCCTACCTGGGACCAGGAGGTGGTGAACCACGTTGAACACGGCCTCCTGAAGCAGACAGCTTGTTCCTCAGGTTTCGAAGAGGTCTCACAGCGTTTCTCAGGGTACTCCCTGTACAGCCCATTCTCCAGGCCCACGCACAGCACTAGCCGGGTCTTCATCCCTTGCCCACAGCTGGCGTCACACTGCGAGGGAACAGAGCAGCCTGGTAACAAATGATGCTCCAGCTTCAGGCAAGAGGGCATTCTGCTCAGAAGGAATGCTTAATGCCTGTGCTAACACCAGTCTAACAGAGGGAAGTGTTGCCCAGGCCACAGGAGCAGGGAGTGTCTCCAGATTTCCCAGGGAGCAGGGACAGATGCTGGTAATTAGTGTTCAGCTGAGTTCACCTTGGCTGGCCTCTAGAGCAGCTACCACAGGGCGCCTGGAGCAGCCAAGCAAAGACTGCAAGAGGCTGCTTCTGTCTTATTTTATGTGTATCTCTGCTCTGAAAAATCCACATAGCATGCGCATGTAGCAACCTACATCTTGGAGTACTGCCAAGCTTTGTGTGGGCCCAAGGGGACCCAAGTGGTGCAATGCAGGTGATGTGCACAGACAAGCACTGCTGAACCCAGAGCTATGCAGGCTGAGCTGGGAGGGCTCTCTCCCTCAGGACACCACCAGGAAAAGCAGCAGGAGGCAAGATCTGCTCCCTGATGCCCATGCAGGCAGTTGCCAGTTTGAGATTTCATGGCTTTGAGTCCTTTTTCACCACAGCAGGACCAGCACAACTGGCTTGCATCCGCCCTTAGTCATGCTAAGAACTCAGTGCTCATCAGTGGAGAGAACACAGCAAAGAAGCTGGCACGGGCAAAGGTGGGGAGCTCAGCTGGTCTTTCAGAGCTCTGATGAGTTTCACAGCTGAAAATGGCACTTCAGGACTGTGTGTGACCCACACAGAGGGTCAGAGCAGGGGAGGTCTACAAAACTGCCAGGTTTAACCAGCCTGTGCTTGTTACTGGTGCTGGAGGAGGCTCAGCTGAATGCAGTCAGCAGCTATAAAGGGAGCAAAGTGAGAAGAGAAGCTTAGCTATGATTGGAGGGAAAAGAGCTTGGCTGCTTCCCTTATTTCCTAGAAACCTTCTTCTTTAGTGCTATATGGATCCCTGTTTTGCTCAAGACTTCAGAGAAAAAGTCCAAGCCTCACAACTGACTTGATGTGTTTCTTTGGATACTCTGGGATTTGGATCAGCATGTATGGGGAAGCATGAAGTCTTTTGGCCTTGAGCAACAGAAAGAGAGTAAAAAGATGTGCAGAGACTGAGTGTTGGGTGGAACAGAGCACCTGGACCATGTTCACTGGCCTGTAATCCCTGAAGCAAGTACACTATTATGGTCTGGATGTGACTTTCAGCACAAGGATCTGGGCTGTGGTTCAGATTTACCTCCAGCTGTTACTTATCAGAGATGGAGCCGGTTTTGTTCAGACTTTCTCTTTACTGGTGGGAACTCACATCCTCTGTGGAGGTGAGTGAACAAGGCTCTGCTGAGGAGCCAGGTGGGAGAGCAGTTTCCTCAAGGTATTGCTGCCCTCCCGTGGAGCTCCTTGAGAAAGCAGCAAATGCCACAAACTGGTTTTTATGGGGTACAGCAGGGATAAACTGGGATATTCACTACTCCTTTCCTCTTTCTCAAAGGAGATGGGACAAGGATACAGATCCATGTCTGGAGGTCATGCTGTACAACTGTGCTCTGCCAAGGGAACCAAGCTCCCACCACATCCTGTGGGATATGGGGTGGAAAGGGGGTCTGAGGACACAGGGCTGGGTTTGGCTTTACCTGCTCCCACTCCTGCTCCACCCAGTGCGCGGGGCAGTTCTTGTCTCCACACGGGTGGACAGCCAGGGGCTTGGTGGCCGGGTCACACTGCGAGCTGGAGATCACCTTGCCCTCCAGGTTACGACACGCGACGAAGCGGCTCATGCGCCCCTCGCCACATGAACCTGAGCACTTGGAGAGCAAAAGGCATTTAGACACATCAGAAAGCAGGGAACTGGAGAGGTCAGGGTTGGTGGTGCCAGCAGAGTTGAGTCCAGAGTCCAGCCCTGACACTGGGACTGTTGCACTGGATCCCACAGGGCTTTAGAGATTCATTTAGTTATGGGCTTCCATTCTCCAGGTGCCATGAGCTTCCCAGATTATTGACTACAGCTCAGCTCACAGTTAACCAAAATATACAGCAAGGAGAGGCAAAAACAGAGGTTATTTTAGTTTCTGTAGGCTGGCCTCTGCCAGAAGAGAGCCGACAGAGATCTGCAGCATATCTGCCCAGCTGCTCCCACCCTCCAGGCCAGCGCTGGGTGCATGGGGCGCAGCAGACCCGGACTCACAGGGCCCCAGTCGGAGGTGGTCCAGCGGCGGTCGCAGGGCGGGCCCATGCACTCCTTCTCGCCACTGGGCTTGCGGGACTTATCGCACAGGGCAGCTTCCACGGAGCAGCGCACCTCGCGCTTCATCGTCCCCGGCGTGCCGCACCGAGCCGAGCACTGCAAGGGCCACACCGAGTCAGCCCCGGCACTCAGAGCACAGAACAAGGGTGGGGAAGCGGCTGTGCCACCTCCTGTTTGCCTCCTGGTGCTCTAGGAGAGAAGAGCCCCAGCAGGGACAGAAAAATGTGTGTCTGCCCCTATCTTTGCTGCTCATTTGTCTTGGGACCTAGAGCTCCAACACATCAATGGGTTGATGCCTAACCTGCTGTTCCAGGTCACTGGGCCACAACCAGAGCAGTCAGTCAAAGGGACTGCAATGGGCTTTCAGTTTTTTTATATCTCCGTGGTACTGTTTCCCAATTGCCCCTCAATTTGGATCCTCCAGAAAAGGAAACTTCTTGCTGGCAGGGCTTTCACTTGGTCACTGTCCTGCTTTAGAAGTGACCTTAGAAAAAATGTTTTGCATTGGGCTTTGTCTACTGAGCAGTGCCAGAACAGGGCAGGTGCAGATAAAGGCACTCCTTGTTTCCCCAGGGTGCAGTCGGCCAGGGGCCTCCTCAGCACCCAACACCTGCCAGCCACCTTCCTCAAGGCCCCACCCCAGCCCTGGCTGCTCAGCTCTGGGAGCAAAGCCTACCTCGGACCACTCAGAGAGCTCCCACTGGGGCCCACAGGCCTTGTTCTTGCAGGCTTTCCTCTCCATGGGCCTGGCCAGCCCTGCTGCCTCACAGAGGTCATCGTAGACAGAGCTGTCGAAGCCCGGTGCCAGCATCTTCCAGCAGCGCACGGTGCGGTACTGGAAGCCCTCGCCGCAGGTCCGGGAGCACTCGCTCCACCGGCTGGTCTCCCACCTCCATGAGCAGAGAAAGCACAAAGGAACACCCAGGTAAGGGGGACCAGGGGCATGTAGGGGCATGGCAGGGCTGTACCTGCACACCCTCACCTAGCAGCTGCTGCTGTGGTTCTGCTCATCACATCTGAGTAAATGTGGTGCTGGCTTTTGAACCAGCCTTGCCCTTAGCAGGCAGTTCAGGTCCCAAATTCTTCCCCTCTTTTTGCTTGCAAGGGGATATGAGGTCTTCTTAGCTTAAGCATACCTTTCAGCCCAAAAACAGCTGTATGCCTTGAGCAGTAAATGATCCTTAGATATCTCCCTGTGGACAGTTGATATCACTTCCACTTACCTAGGCTGGCAGTCTCTCCCTGTGCAAAATTCGTGAGTAGGTTCTGGTCGGGTCAGGGCATCACAGTAGGATTCATCCACCTCCACTCCATCGTAGCGCACACACATGGCATAGGAGGTGCTGATACCTGCTGGGCCAGCAACACCCTCAGCCGTGCTCCATCAGAGCCAAGAGCCTCCTCCCACCAGCATTAAATAGCTGGAGTGCTCACTGCATCTGAAACTCTCCCTGTCATATAAAGAAATACCAGGATTCTCTCCCTCAACAGCCTAAAAGGACCTCACATGATTAGTCACCTTAAGCCAAACCTACCTGAAGTGCAGGTGGAGCTGCAGGGGGCATAAGCTGAGACTTTCCACCGATACATGTCAGCCAAGCTGATGTCGTCATGGCCCACAGGGCTCACATCAAACTCATTGCTGTGGAAAAAGGAGGTGGTGTGAGCTAAAAATGAAAAAAATTGCTGCAAACATGAAATGTAGGGAAATTCCTCCTTGCTGTCTTTGAAGATGGAAAGAAAGCCAGTGTTTCTGCTTTCCATTTTCCCCCACCTTGGGCAAGTCAGACCACTGATGAACAGAGAGTGCAAAGCCTTGATCCACCTCCCAGATTCAACTAGCTAGGCGGAAGCATCGTTCATAGTGAGTCTTGTGTATATATCGTGGTTTGCCAGCCACGGGGGTGCCCTCAGCCTCAGCTTCTACCTCGCCTCGAGGCATGATTTGAGTTGGAAAGGGAAGCTCAAGCAAGGTCCCCTCATATCATATAATGTGGTGGGGAGACTTCATATGTGGCTCGCCAGAAATATTTAAAAGTTGGTCCTCAGTCTCCTGCCAGATGTTTACAGAAGCTTCAGAAGCTTATGCGCCCAGAGGAATGGGACAGGAGGGCTGTGACATGATGGTATATGTGTATAAGTGACATGCTATGGATTCCTGGCCTTGTTTACAGGCCACACCAGGTCCTTCAGCACCCATTTAAATGGACCCTCACATATGTTCCAGGAGCTCCGTGTCAGGCCGGTTGTAACAACCAGTCCAGGAAGCACCTACAGCAGCTTCCATGGATAGACACTGGTGAATGGGGACATCAAGGACAGCAGGGGATTGGCTTGGCCCTCCCTCCCCAGCCAACCATGCTCTGTTTTGCCCAGGAAATCAGGGCCCACCTTTCAGTGCCAGGGGCTTGCAGAGGCTCTGCCTGGCTGATGTCGGCGGTCGGGCTGGCCCTGAGCAGAGGGCTCTCCACAGATGCCATCATGCTGTTGTTAGCTGTTTCCCCCTGACTCCCAGCAAACACCTTCACTTTCAAGTCCTCCAGCGAGTTCTTGCGAGCCAGGGCTCTGTGGAGGCCCTGTGGCCAGCGGGGCCAGAGCCCGGCCGTGGAGTTCCTGGGGGCCAGCCTGGCTGCCAGGGGCTGCAGCTCCCTGCAAAAGGCAGCGTTGTGAGGGCCTCGGTGACAGAGGCGCCTGAAGAGACGGAGCCTGGAGGATGTCACATGGCTGTTCTCCGACAGCTCGGGTCTCCTCATGCTGTAGGGCACAGCTGTGCTGATGGAGATTTGGTTGAACCTGAGAGCTGGAATTAAAATACGTGTTTTAACTATATGGGATGGCTTGTACTTCAGAGTGTGGCATTTAACAAGGCAAAAAACATTCAGTGTTCAGCTTAAAAATCAAAAGTTTCTACCAGGGAGCATCAGCAGGTTTTAGTTACCCTGGCCAACCCCTCACTCTGTCTGCCCACTGCTCTGGAGCCCCATTTAAGTTCCAGTCTGGACCTTCAGTCCTAG
This sequence comes from Vidua macroura, assembly GCF_024509145.1. Classification (NCBI taxonomy): domain Eukaryota; kingdom Metazoa; phylum Chordata; class Aves; order Passeriformes; family Viduidae; genus Vidua; species Vidua macroura. The sequence continues at coordinate 3,533,431 of NC_071579.1, read as the reverse complement.
GCTGCACAATGTTGCACGTGTTCTTTGTTCCTGAACTGTTGTATGTCTCTCCCAGATCGATCTCGGATTTGACTTGTCCCCTGATGATCACTGGATCTTTGCTAGGACCTGTTGCTGTCACTGCCCTGTCTAACACATGTTACAGGATCACAGAACCACAGAATGAACCAGGCTGGGAAAGACCTTTGAGATCATCAAGTCCAACCTATGACCTAACATCTCCTCACTGTGGCCTCCCTCTCGCAGCCTCCCCTTCCCTCACAGAGCTACTGGCTCTTGCTGCTCCCTTGACAGTCTCCACCCCACCATTTACCATCCTTCCCTCTTGTTCACCCTGATGCTAAAGCCACTGCAGAATGTCTGCTTCCAGTCAATAAAATGGGAGAAGGAAGAACAAAGCAACCAACCCAACTCTGTTTCTTCACCAACTGCTGCTGCTTCCTCTTCCTCTTCCTCTCCTGGTGTGTTTGCATGGTAGACCTGTCTGATCTGAAAGTCGTACTTCTTCTCTTCATTTTGTTCCCAGTCCCGGGTCTGAATGGTAGAGTTGGTCTGGAAGAAGTGCGGGGGACCAAAGTCTAAATCTTCTTGCCCTTCCCTTAGAGGAAGCTGTTCACTGGTGTCATCTGGTGACAGGGAGAGCCACGTGGCATTGAAGTCTGTCTGAGCAGCTCTGGAGTTGGCTGGAATGGGCTGGCTCTGGCTGGTCACTGGTATGTGGTGATAGAGAGGCCTGGCAAGAGCAGGGGCTGCAGTTCGGAGAGGCGGTGTCCGTGGGACAGTGTAGTCGTAAGTTATGTGAGGCATTTTCCCATTAAAGTTATAGTACTGGAGGAAACGGGGAAAGAAAACAAAAGTGCTTTTATTTTAAGGGTATGAATTTTCCAAAAGCCTTTTCTAGCCACATCTGTTTGGTGATGGGCGTTAAGAGAAGACAGCATCCTCATAAATCCAAAAGGAAAGCCCCCAGCCACCTGTCTGGCTTCCTCAACCCACCTACACTCAGGTTTGGCTTGGGAACCAGGTTATAGTCCTGTTATCTGAGGGATGCAGGCAAGACAGGAAAGCCTAAAGCTGGTTCCTCACATACCATGGCATTCAGAGACTGGTTAGTGGGCCCATGAGCTATGATATACTCCAGCCCATCCGAGTTCAGGCTCGAGGGCCGCCGGTACTTGAAGACAGTGCCAGCCACCCTGAAGTTCTGAGGGTTGTCAATGGCAGAGTTGCCGTTGAAGAAGAAATGCCCGGATTCATCTGCAAGTGCTTCAAAGAGAGAGAAAACAGACAAATGGGACATTCTGCAGACCTCTGGCACTGAGAAGAGCAAAGAGCCCACAAATGAGGAAAGCCCAGCAGAAATAGAACCCCAGGCCCTGCCCATAGAAAACAGGTTCCAAATGTCTCTCCTGGCACTGGAGATGTGGTAGCCTTGGTTTTTGGAGAGACGAAGCACCCATGTAGCTACCCTGGAGGAAATGCTCTCAGTAGCTCTCTCACAGCATAGGTGGGAGTGCACAGAGCCTCCTCCCACTTCCCAGGCAGCTGAACTGGGGTCTCTACAGCCATCCAGCTACTCTGCTCACCCAGGATGTTTTCTGTTTTCCTGCGCTCAATGATGAGGATGTCTGTGGCACCAGCAGGGATGTTGGTGATGAACACGTAACCTGAGGAACAGAACAGAGCATGAGGAGACCCCAAGGGCAGAATAAAAATGTCTGGGTGGGAAAAGCAGCTCACGGGACAAGTGTGTTTGCAGGGAGACAGCACTGCCCTTCAGGAGCAGGGTGCCAAGGACCTAAATGCACATTGCACCAGTCTGTGAGCTCTCATCCCAGATCTCCTCTGAAATCCCATTAACAGATCACCATTACGGATGTCAATCTGAGCACTGCTGGGTTTGGAGTCGGGAGGGAACTGCACAATGAAACAGTCTGGCTTTGGGGGTGTGGATGAATGTGCTTTCACACTCTTTCTGGCGAGAGCACAGAAAAAAAGCTTGGTAGTGATCAGGGCTGATGCTGAACAGAGGGTGGAAAAAGACCATAGGTCCCCTCAGCTCCTGACTCCATGGAATTTGTCTCAGGAGTACGATAAAAATTGACCTTTAAAGGGAGAGGAAATAAGAGGCTTTAAAAGTTGCATGGTTTGGCAGTTTTGTCTTTCCCACTGGAAACGGAGATCCTGTCTGTTCTGTAAGATATTATGAGAGCTGGAATGGGAGGCCAGAACTGTACCCATACTGCTACAGGGGGTAAGACCATTATCCCTGCCCTGGAAAGGGGCCTGAGTGCTTTTCTAGGCTGCTGTTTCTAGGGAGTGAGGTAAACTAGTGAAACGACAACAGTGTGAAATATTGTTCCAAAACATCCTCAAACCACAGTTCGTTAATTACTAATGAGCATACCATAGTCCATTCCTACTGGGGCTGGAGGACTGGGCCACCAGGCTGCAGGGAACCTCAGCCTGGTTTCAGAGGGGACTGTCCCTCAGCTGTGCCAGCCACAGGACTGGGGAAAGCAGGAGATTAAATGCAGGTTGAGAAAATGCTGTGACCCTCATCATAGCTTAAGTTTCAAATGAACACGTAGCACAAATAAAAGAAGATTCATTGATCTCTTCATATCATCTGAGGTGGGCAAGATGCCAAAATCAATAGGAACAAATAGATCCCCAGCTGCTTCCTATTTTGGACAGGTGAAGGGAAACCTTACCAGCCTAATATAGAGCAGATCAAACCAATCTCCTCTGATGATTAAGTGAGAAGGACAAAACACAGGCGTTTAAGCAGGGGTGGTGGCACTTCTCAACTCTTTCCACCAAGCAGCTGGGAAAGTGCCTACCCACGTTCAAGCCAGTTCCCCTCCGTGCCAGCTGGTGGTAAGAAGTAGCAGGTGAAGTCTCCAGACTGGTAGCAGGGAGTACCTATCTGTGAGATTGCCTTTCGGAAGGTGCCTGAGACACGGTGGCAAGTGCTGCCGTCCCCTCCACACACCCTGCATCTGTCCATGGTCCGGGGCGAGTACAGGCTCCCATCGCACCCAACTGGCTGCAAAGCACAAAACAAGACAGGGTTTCCTGGGGCCAGCTTATCTCCACAGGGTCTTTCCCTGTGTGCTCTTCTAGGGAGGTTCTGGGGGGGTAGTAATGAATTCATCCAATGCAAGGCCTCTGTTTCAATTCCTTGCTGGGACCCCTTGGCTTTGCGATGACCAGGAGGTCCAGCCATGCAATTAAAATCCCAGTTTCTCTACTGCTTCCTCCCAGGGCCTCACCTCACACTTCCCATCGATGCAGACCCCTTGATAGGTCCTGTCCTTGCAGGAGGTGCCATCCTGTGCTTGGGCCATCAGCTGCCTCTCTCCACTCTGGGTGGTGCACTGGAGGTCACACGGCTTGTTGGAGATGCTGGTGTAGTCATCTGCAGGGACAGAGCACAGGGTCACCAGGCAGCTCAAGGTGCCCAGAGATGGGCAGGGAGGAAGGGGACCTTCCCCTTGTCCCTGCTGATGGTTTGATGTCACCTTGGATGTTCCTGCTACTTGCGATGACACCCCAAGGCCACGGACTTTACAACAGCGAAGGGGTCACGGTGTGAGGCTGCACTGGGGACCATGCCCAGAAGAAATACTTCCTGCTGGCAAACCCTCTTCATTGCCATGCCCTTGTAGTGCCATCACTGTGCCCAACATGGGAATGTACATCAGCAGATGCCAGGCCACACATAAATGCACAAGAGCAAAAAAAGGGCTGTAAGAGGGGCACGGACTGTGTGGGCTTGTGGCCCGCTCTGCCCTGTTCACCTGAGCAGCTGCAGGTGCAGATGTCCGTGTCCCCTTGGCAGCTAATGGAAAAACAGGTGAGTCCAGAAACAGGGTAATATCTTAGGTGAACTCAGTCTGGGCCTCAAGGGACAACTGGACACCCATGTGAAGTCACTGTGTAGGAAATGGATCAGCATCCTGTTCAGAGCAACACAGAGCAGCCAGGAGCATCCATCCCTTGTCCCCTAGGACTTTACTTTTCTGTGCCCAAGAAGATCCTGTGGGTGTTTTTCTGTGTGAAGTTGTGAAAACCCACCTGGATAGAGGGGCATCCAGTGGTAATAGCGCTTCCCAAAGGCTTTGGCATTGAAACTGGAGCACTGCTGCTGTTTGAAGCTTGCTGTGTTGGCTGGGCAGGGCTATGGAGGGAATAAATGCAATCAAAAAGCTCCTTATCTCACAGCCATTCTTGTGACAGCTGCTTGTCCCTGCTCCATCCTTGCAGGATGAAAATGCCCTGTCCACCCTGGAAGGAATTGGTGATGGACTTGGAGGTCCCCTAAGAGAGGCAGAAAGGCCAGGCCTTCATTGCCCAGGGCCTCTCAAACAGCTGCGTTTAACAGCCCTGCAAAAATTCCTTCCAGCAATGGGAAAAACAGTAAGGGGAAAAGCTGGAAAAAGTTCATCCCTCCCCTCACCCCACAGCAAATATGCTTTTACATCCTTTTGTCCCATCTCCCAGTCCCAAAGAATAGAGCCCATCTCCCACATCCTGGGCACACCATCCACCCCAGGAGAGGATCATATCCTTGTCTCCATCCTCTGAGGGACCAGTCCCACCCTCAGTGCTGGTGATTGTGCAGCTCCAAGTAGGACCCACTGAGTCCCACACCCCCCAGTAAGGACCAGGCAGAATTGGAAGTGGTTCTCACCTGCTGCTGGCACAGTTGGTAGTGCTTGGCTTGACCAACACACATGGTGCTATTTGTTCCCTGAGGCATCTGGAGCCTGAAAAGCAGAAGTTTCCAGACGTGAGCTGGAGGTCTGTGAAGTACCCAGGTACTGAGGATGACACAGGAGTCAGGCCTGACTTAAGTGAGAGAAACAAGGCAGGTGTTTCATCAGAGCAGAGCTTTCTGGGTCTAGACTGGCCAACATCTCCTCTGAAACACATCTTCAGTGCTTTTAGGTGGGCTGTGATCTTAGGCTGTTCTTGTTTTGGGGTAGGCTGAGCAGACGGGGAGCAATTGCAGTATTGGCACCCCTGTGTCCCTTCACCTCTGAGCTCCGAAAGGGCAGAGAGGTAGTGCCTGTCAGCGGGACTGGCCACCCCAACAGATTATCAGAGAAGGCTTGGTACAGGTGATGAGCTAAAACCATAGTAATTTCTCAACACTTGAATCTTTCACTCTGGCCAACATGAGCTATTCGGGAGATCCTGGGCTGATGCAAAGACAGAAAAAAATCTTGAAAGCTATGAAGATATATGGAGAGTGGCTGAGACCACAGGTAAAGGCAACACAGTGATGATCTGCAAAATAATTTAGGCAATGTGTAAAGATCTGCAGCAGACAATGTGTCAACAGCACTGGGAACTGAGGATAAAAAGAACATAAAAAAAGAACTGAGGATAAAAAGAACATAAGCATATTCAGGATGGCCTGGCTGGAGGTACTGCAGCTGTGTCTCCAGAGCAATGATTTACATGACACAGGCAGAGCCTAAATTTGCAGTAAGACTTCTAAAGTACCGTGCCTTTCAGAAGCAGAGGCTTCCTGCAGACTCAGGCAAAAATTGCTTTGTGGCCATACCTGGCTCTCACTTAAGCTGTTCACCTTAAAGTGCAGAAACTTTTGGGCTGGGATTTCTCTTTTTTCAATTCAGATTTGATCCCTGGACTAAAACACCACAGCAAACCCTTCCCTCCCCAGCTGTGGAGTCAAGGACAGAGCTGGTGTCAAATGGAGAGAAAAATCCCTCTACTGGAAGCAGGCAAAGGGCAGAAGGGCTGCTCTGGCTGTAGGGGTGCAGGACAGCCCCAGGCTCCCTCGCCGTGCTGTTCTCCACTGCTTTCCAAGGGTGCTGGAGCAGAGGAGCAGCAGCAGCAGACACCCACGGGGGGCACAGCCAGAGGGAAGGTCTGACAGCACATCTGGACCTTCACCATGCTGTCAACCAGCTCAGCAAAAAGAAGCTTTCTGCTGCAGGAAGGAGGGCAGGTCGGGGGCCCTGGTCAGAGCTTGCTCTGCTCAGGAGTGCATTCATGCAGAAGGGGAAGCTGTGCTGCAGGATGCCTGCTCTCATTAACATCCCACCAGCCTGGAGCAGCAGGTTACAGAGCTGCTGGAGGAGGAGGAGGAGGGGGAATTGGTGGCAAGGTAGCCCAGAGAGTAGAGCAGAATTTCAGGCAGGTGCAGTTCCCCTGCTCTCCCCACTCCCACAGACCCAATCCGACTGATCCCAGGACTGTAACAGCTGTAGAGGACAAATGCAGATGCTGTCAGGTGACAGCCAGATAAATGACAAAGGGGAAAAAACTTGCCAGCTCTGCAGGGAATAAAGAGGGGAAATTGCTGAGATGTGGCTGAGCTGGCTGCTGCCAGGAGTAAATCAAGTCCCCATAAGGTGCCTGGCAGTATGTGCTCACATCCTGAGCACAGGAACTGGCCACAAATCAGGGCTGGGCTAGTCAGAGCAGCCAATGGCAGTGAAGGTTTGTGAGGGAAAGGAGAAGAGGAGCAGAGCCAGCTCATAACCCTGTCATCTTCAGGACCTCAAGAGAGGACCAACCCCTTGCTCTCCATAGGATAAGTCACTGAGTGGATGACATGTTCAGGGAATCTGTCACCTGCCAACTGCAGCGTGCTTCTCCTATCACCATTCCCCACCACTGCCCACAGACAACAAGGCCTTCCTTCCCCGGAGGCCATAGATGAGGGAACGGCTGACCCTGCAAAACCAGGAGGTTCAGCCCCAAAACACACGTGTGGGGCACCCCATTGCCCTGACCACAGGCTCAGGCTGGGCCACAGCTCACCTCTGTCTCAAGCAGTGCCTCTCCTGGGACATGACACCCCCTCCGCAGGACCGGGAGCAGGTGGACCAGGAGCTCCACTCTCCCCACCACTTGGTGACTTCTTCATCCCAGGTGCCAGCTCCATCTGCTGCCTCACTACTGTCCTGACAGAAACAGAGCATTGTTAGCTGGAGAACCTGGCTCCTCGCCACCAAAGGCAGCTGTCCTGTCACCTGGATGCCTCCTAAAGACCCAGCAGTGGGACAAATGTGCCAGGGTCTGAGTCCTGTAGGGCCACACCAGGATCTCAAAATTAAAACTTCCCTCCAAGACTGAGTCCTGCATGGGAAGCAGGATGCCTTGGGATCTCATGGGATGGAGAAGGGCTGTAGGGCTGGACATGTGTGGCAGTAACAGCAGCTGCAGCCTGGCCCCACAGCATCGCTCCCAGCCTGGCTCAGGAGAGAAGAGGAAGAGCTGCAGTTCTTGGCCTTGCAGAGAAGCTTGGAGTACACATGTGTCAATCCTCAGAGCTGCATTTCCATGAATAACCTTCCCTTTGTGACTAAAGCAGTTCAGATCCAGGTTCCTCACCCCCCAATAATTTTCAAGAGAGCTTCCGAACCAGAGCCTCTCCTCACAAACCCATGTTCAGAGGAGGAATGCTCCCTCTCCCAGCACACCTTGCTGGGTCTCAGCCTTTAAATTTGGCAAACCTGAGCTCCTCTGGCCCCAGCAGGGTCCTTGTAGTAGGCTGCTGTTGGCTGTACCTCCACAATTCCCAGCAGGTAAGCAATTCCATGGTTTAGTTGGGTTTTCTTTCCTGGCAGTATTTTCCTGTTTAGTGTCTGATGGTCTAAAAGCTCCCAGGGACTTTGGCAAACTTGCCTGTGCAAGAGCTAATCTGCTGTTTAGTGAAACACAGCTGTGAGTAGCGTTGAATGCAGCCCTGAGTTTAACACAGGACAGTGACTGGAAGGGATTTATCCCGCTAAAATGCCAAGTGTTTAAATATTAATGGACAAAAAGGAATACTCTGTGTGTGTCTGTGAAGTGTGCTTTCTTAAAGCAAGGGCTCAGGGAAGTTGTGTCAGTGCTACTGTTAGCAAAACATGCTGGTTTTAGTTGGTCTTGTTGTAAACAACCCTCTGCAAAGCAGAACTGATGGATGGGAGAGAAAACTCTGCAGGGTTTGCTCATCACTAAATGTGCTCTGCTCACTACTTGGGCTGTCTCTTGGCTTTATGCTCTTTCACGGTGTAATAAAGCCAAAGTGCTCTTCATTTTGTCATGTGATTCCTGCCTGAGAACTTGTGCTTCCTCAGTGCCTGCCAACAGAACAGCCTCTGGGCAGAGGGAATGCAGCTGGTTTATGCAAATGGTTTTAAGTTGTACCTTAAATGGTTGAAATGTGCATAGTGCCTCTTTCTGATGACCAACTCTGCTGCAAAAAAAAAAAAAAGCACCATGTTACCTGATGCTTTGCTGTCCAGTGATTGCAATAGTTCATTTCAAAAACAAGACAACAAAACTCTTTGTTGTACTTCAGTGCTCTGGCTGGAGCTGACAGGGACCAAATGCTGTGGCCAGCAGCTGAGCTGCTCATTAGGAGATCGAAATTAAAATAGACATGTTTTCAAAAATATATTTTTCTGTTCTTCCAGACTATCATCTTAAGCAATTTCCTATGAGAACTTTGTATTCCTATGAGAACTGTGTATTATCAGACTGTAAATGGAAATTCTGACTATGCAGCTTCCACATTTACAAAGGAAATAAACCAAAAGTCTCTCATTGTAAGGGATTTTCAGCTAAAATCTTTCAATGACCACTCCTATGTTTCTTTGTGACACATATTTCAAGGCTGGGGTGCAAGAGCTCTTCACAGCTGTCAGGAAGGAGAATTCCAATGATTTATCTGGTGTCTGAGTGGATAGCTCAGCACAAAATTGATTCTCCCATAGAATGGGAGGAAAAACCAAAGCTGGTGTCTTACCCCTTCCATGAGGCACATGGACCAAAGGCTGCAATATTTGCACAGCTTCTCCCCAAATGGCAATAAAAACATGTGTAGCTGTAACCTACAAGGTAGTCCTGCCCTGAGGATCTTGTGATCCCAACAGTTTAGAAGGGGCAGAAGGAGAACAGGTGAAGTGAAATAGTCTGCTCTGTTTTTCTACCCCAGATACAAAGCAGGGTTTGTGTATTCGGGATGGTGAGAAGCTGCAGGCTCCTTTTCAGGCTTCCTGCTCTTGGGGTGTTCTGCCTGGGTGCAAAGAGATCAGGGATGTGGGGGCACAGCCGAGGTTTGGGGGAGATCAGCATCCCTGCCTTTGTGAGGTTCTTTCTGTGAGAAATAGGATAGGACACATCTCTGCACTGCACCTCACTGACAGGATGAAGATTTATTGAAAGATGCTAGTCAGGGAGATTTGTTCTTTTATCAGAATGTGTTCCCCCATATCCATAATCCCTGCTCCTGCTTCCTCTCTGTGCTGGAGGAATCAATCACTTTTTAAGCAGATTGATTTGGCTCTCAGGTTTCCCATGACCAAGCTCCCTTGCCAGACCTTCCCTTGGAGCATTTATTTTCTTGTGTAAGCAAGGACAATGCTGAGCTGTCCCCTTGGCCATATCCCTTATGGCATGACTGCATCCAAGTCCTAGGCCTGGACTAGGAGTGGGAATTTCAGGTACTTAGAACTGGGGCAGCTGGTTCCAGTCTCTGAATTTATTTGCTGAATTTATTGTATTGTCAGAAATAAGTCTGCATTGACCACGACACACGAATGGTTCTTGTTTTTAATTGAAGATATATGCATTTTCCAAAAGTCTAGATAATAAATTAAGGACTGTGGGACAGACTCCAGATTAGATTAACTCCCAGCTTCAGTTTCCCAAGCCTCTCAACAAATCCCAAGAGTGAATTCTGGACAAATGAATCCCCCTACCCACCTACTCCTCACAGAGGAAGAAATAAAAGGGGCTGAATTTTGAACTCTTTTGCACTGTCCTGGTTATGGGAGATGCTGGAGCTGCTCTAATGTACACTCTGCTGCAGAATCATGGAAAAGGAGCAGGCTAGAAACACCAGAGCACAGGAGATGCACATGGCTCCAGTCTTTATAAGGCTGGTTCTGCTTGTTTGGCCAAGAGCTCTGCCTAAAGGAGATATGATTCCTTAGGTGGTGAGAATTTCCATCCCTAGAAAAGACACACCATATTCCAGCTCAGCCAGGTGCTCCCCACAAGAATTTCCCCCGAGGTGCTTGTGGTTTGACACCTGGTGGTTAGAGAGCTGCAGCTTTTCCTCTCTGAGGCTAACCAAGGAATTCCTGTGCCTCCACACCTGTGCTGGAGGCCATGGGAGGGCTGCCCTCCCGTCCCCTCACTGGGAGAGCAGAGCAGTGAACCCCAACCTGCAGGGAACTTTTCCGGGATAAAATGCCTGTCTCCAGACTTGCCAGTATCAAAGGAACATCACTCTCCAAGCCAGTGCTACTGAAAGCTCTTTCTGCCCAAGCCAAGGCCCAGCAGCTGCTTCCCCTCTCCCCCCCTGCCAAACAAAGGCTGCCACAAGCAAAAAAATGCTTCAGCCCTGCACAGAAGGGTGGGCCTGGCCTGACATCCTATCGGATTTCCAGGCAGCCTTTCTGAAGTTTAAAGGGATAAAATAAATTCTCCACTGCCTCTCTGTCATGCCTTGGATCAGCTCAGAGCTGCACTGGGTTTCCCAGAGACTTGGGAATAACTGCAATTACCGTGTCGGTGGCCCAGTCCCCTGTGTTGCTTATTGTTGTGCCTAATCTTGAGATTCATTAGAGCCCGGCTCCTGGAAAAAAAGCTGTCTGGGAAGAGAGACCACAAACATGCCTCCTTAATAGAGGAGTTGGGGGAAAGGCTCTCTCTGCAGCCTTGAGGGCTGGCCCACCACTGAAGGGCACAGTAGCTGTCGTAAAATGTTCTGCTCAAGCCTGTCTGAGCGCGTAGGACAACTCGAAACAGCAGCAGAAAATGAAATAAATTCTTCCCAGACCTTTTCTGAGGCCGTTAACTGTATGTCCTCTACCAAAAAATTTCCACCACACAGGGCTTCTCTCTACAGCAAACCATACCACTTACTGAAATACTAAGTAGCTTCAGATGTCTGAATGCCTGGAATGAATGGCAGATTATTATCTGGGAATGAATGACCCTGTTCAACGCCCCTGGTTTGGGTTCCCCATCTCATTCTCTGACTAAAGCTGTGGTGATACACTCCACCAGAGCCCTGAGAAAAAACAATAGCAGTTGCAATTATGCCCCGATGTTTTACAAAAGAAGTGGGGTTTGTATAAAGCTATTTCTCATCCTGTCATTGTTTTACACTATTTATGTAGACTAAATAGTCTGTGTGAGAGATTCAATACTGGAAGCAGACACAAACCCAAATTTTCCCTAGAAAAGCTGAAACAAGGTATCTGAGGAGTTTTTCATAGGGGCAGGTATCCTGAGGTAAAACAAGCAATGCAGAATAATTTTTAAGGGATCAGGAAGAACAGTAATCTGTGGGAAAATGGAAAGGGATCCTTGTAAAGGATGTGGAATTGCAGCAGATAAGTAACAAAAATCTGGACATATAATGAGGTACAGGTGAAAAGCAAATTAGAAAACCAATGAACAGAAGTCAGTGGAGAAACTACCAAGTTCTGTTCCTAATCCTGCTGTGACAGAAAGTTCTCAGGCAAGTGCTGCATGTCATTACAAAACACTTGGTCCAAGTTAGTTAGGTCATTCCCTGCAAGCAGGATAACGCTTTTATCCTGGGGCAAGCTGCTAGAAAGGATGGAAAACTGTGAAGAAGGAGAAGGGAGTGAACATGTCTATCACCAGGTTTTGTGGAGGCATTGAATGCAGTTAGGAAGGAAGTTAGTTCGGAAGTTGCTTGTCCAAACTATGGATTGAGGTTTTCTGATGCTCTTTATAAAATGTTTTATATGGATAACGGGAGGGCGGGAGGAATTCCCCAATGAGCATTTTTTGTGCTGCTTTGCAGCAGAGATTGACAACGATCAGTACCAGCACCGCATCATCTGTGATCAGATTGCTCGGTGGGGAGCGAGGGAATCACAGGGCAGAGCTGGACACAGAGCTAGTGTGTGTTTATCCTGGGGAGCCCTCCTCCCACCTGGGGATGCCTTTGTCTGAGGTGTTGTGCTAACACAGCTGCCGGGGGCAGGGAGAATGGAGCAGCCAAGGTTTGTGCCCACGTGTTGATGGAGGAGTCCATCCTGGTCGGTCCTGAATGAAGGACTTCACATCTGTTTAGCTTGACCTGGCTTGCTCTGCCTGAAGCTTCTGACTTAGCCCTGCAGGTCAGGGTAAAGAGAACAGGCAGCAGATGTGCAGGGAGGTAAAAACTAAGTAGGAATGAGACACTTGAGCTTCAAAATTAAGACAAACCCCAGAACAGGAGACACTGTTGCTCCTCAAACCTGAGTTATCCCCAGTAAATCTGCAGTGTCTCATCTTCTCTGTGTCTAAAATGGCTCATGTGGGGTTGCTTTATCCCAGCCATGAGTCTGGGGGTGGGAAACACAACCCAAAACCCTCTTCCTTTAGCAGAGCAGAATTCCTTAGGCAGCAAAGAAATCCGGCCGGGTTCCCCTCGAGGAAACGGGAGCACAATGCAGGCAGTGACCCGTGGAGGCAGGGGCACTGCCGGCACCCCACGAAGTTGGGATTTCTGCCGGCCCTGCCACGGGAACGGGGGCGATTCACCCCGGCTGGGCCTCGGGAAGGAGACGGGATAGGCACAGGGGTCTCGGTGCTGCGGTGAAACAAGTGCCATGGGAGGAGGGCCAGGTTGAGGGGTCCTTTGTGGAGAAGAGATGAGGTGAGCGCGGGGCTCTGATGCCTGGACAGGCACCCCATGGTTAGTGGGGAAAGCAGCTGCTCAAAGTCATGCTCGGGGTGGCGCGGGGAGGGGACAGGGAAGGGGGAAATCTGTTTGTTTCCAGCCCTAAACTTGAGCCAACCTTCTGCTAGGGACAAACGTGGAGGGATGAACATGGTGGGCAGCTTCGGGCGAAGCCCCAGCCAGGGAACGGCGCTGCTCCCTTTGGTGATGCTGGGACCCTCTCGGTGCATCCTCACACCCCCATCAGCCTTTTGTTAGTGCCAGGCACGGCAAGCGGGCAAAGCCTGGTCCTCGGGGTCAGCCTGGGGGAGAGGCGACGAAACCCCCTTGTCAAGCAGCGCGTGAATGCGGGAGGGAAGCGCGGGGATCCCGGAGCACGGGAACCTGAAACCTGCGGGGAAGGGCGAGGGGCCGCGGGTCGGACCCCGCTCCGTGCCTGCCCCGCCACGGCTCCCCGAGGGGAGGGAGGACGGGAAGGAAGGCAGGAGGGAGGGAGGGACGGAGGGCGCGGGGGGAGGCTCGGCGGCCGCCGCTTACCTTATCGTCGAGGGGGGCGGCGGCGCGGAGGAGGAAGAGGAGGAGGAGGCGGCGGGGAGCGGCGGCCATGCCGCCCTGGTGCTGCCGCGGAGGAGGAGGCGGCTCGGCGGCCCACCAGCGGCGGCTGCGGGCGCGGCGGGGCCCGCGGAGCGCGGCCCGGCATGGCTGGGGGAGTTAATGACTTTACAACCTGCCGGGTGGCGGGCGGCGACCCGCGGCGCGGCCGCTCGGCGGGGGAGGGATGGGGATGGAGGGATGGGGATGGGGATGGGGGCCGGACGCTCCTCGGGCCCCGTCGCGCCCCGCCTCCCCTCGCACTGCCCTGCTGCCGCCGTGCCCGGGGCTCGGAGCTCTCTCGGCGCTCTGTGCGATTCTTTCCGAGCCTCCGCGGCGGCCCCGGCACCGAGAGGTGCCTGCGGAGCTGCCCTCGCTCTCAAGCGGAGCGCTCCATTCGTTTCGTCCCCCAGAAATGTCTTTTGCTGCCCGATTCCTCCTTCCTGCCCTCTGCAAGCAAGCTCTGCTTGCCAGGGCATCCCTCTGCCCGCGCTGGAGCAGCCTGTGCTCTGTGCTGGGACCGAGCACAGCATCCCCCAGAACACGGGGAGCTGCTCTTGCTGGGATAGTGGTTGAATCACAGAATCCAAGAATGGTTTGGGTTGGAAGGGACCTTAGAGACCATCTTGTTCCAAACCCTGCCACGGGCAGGGACAGCTTCCACTATCCCAGGTTGCACTAAGCCCTGTCCAACCTGGACTTGGCACTTCCAGGGTTGGGGCAGCCACAGCTTCTCTGGGCCACCTGTGCCAGGACCTCCTCACCCTCACAGGAAAGAATTTCTTCCCAATATCCCATCTAACCCTGCCCTCTGACAGTTTCACGCCATTCCCTCTTGTCCTGTCACTCCATGCCCATAACAAAACATCCTTCTCCAGCTCTCTTGGAGCCCCTTTAGGCACTGGAGGAGGCTCTCAGATCTCTTGCCCTCTCCTTTCTGGGTTGCTGTGCTGATGGTCCGAAGGCAGCTTTTGGCAAGATGCTGCCAGTAGCCGTGCTGGCACACCTCGGCCCTCCCGGGAGCTGCCTGCTGTGATCCGTGGCCACAGGCTGTGCACAAATGGCATCAGGTGTCCCCGGCCGGGGCGGGCAGCAGCGGCTCCTGCCTGCCAGATGTGCTGTAATTAGTGCGGGAGGCAATCCGAGTCCTCATCGCTCCCTCGCCGAGGGTTTCGGCCTCAAGGTGGAGGGAGGGGTGGAGGGAGGGAGGGAGGGAGGGAGGGAGGGGAGAGGAAAGACAGGGATGTCAGCAGGGGGACTCCTGATCAAAGCTGTCTGCCGGCAGGGAGGGGTAAGGGGAGGAGGGGCCGATCTGCTCCTGAACCAACCGGGGAAAATGAGGGTGAGCAGCACTGACAAAGAACACGGCTGTGTTCTTTGCAGAAAAAGCAGGGAGAGGAGAAAAGCTTCAGTCAGCTTCTGGCCGTCCTGCCCTGCTGCAGCCCCGTGTAATGTTCCTCCGGAGCCAGCTCCTGCTCCGCAGATAAGAACAATTGTGGAAGGGCACGGAAGTTGGGGAGAGGCTGTGCCTAAGAAGAAAAGGGAGCTGGCTGGCTCCAGCTGAGCGAGTTTCGGTGCGTCTGATCTTCTTCAGCCCCTCTCAAAGGCAGTGTCGAGAGGAGCCCTGGCAGGCAGGAGGAGGCTGTGCAGCAGGATGATTTGGAGAGGGGGATCTGCCTGTGAAGCTCTGCAGGAGCGTGACGGGGCAAATCCAGGTGGCCTCTGATGCTCTCCTCTCCAGGGCCCCTCTGTGCCCCCCTCTCCTGACCCTTCTTGCTCGTCCTGCTTTCATCCCCTTTCATCACTCCTGAGCCTCCTGTGCTCATACGGGTGATACAAGTGCAGTGTGGAAGGCAGAAGGACGGTGTTTAAAATGCTGCTCTTGTCATTTCACATCCCGAGTTCAGGCAGTGCAGTTGCTTCCTCGAGGTGCAGAGGAGGTTTTGAATACTCTCAGTCAATGTGGGAACAAGGATATGGGAGAGAAAGTTTCCTTTGTAGTCTTGAGACACCCCCCACATTAACCTGTGTCTAGGAAGGTTTGGTAACTCAACTGATTAAACACATCCTAAATCTTGTTAACAAACCACCACAACTTACTCCCAGCCTCTTAATAATTTCTAAACCAATACTCTCAATTATTTTTTCCCTACTGTCTTTATTCAGACCATAAAGTAAAGCTGCCACTTTCCAATTGGGCCAGCTGGTTCTGCTGTGGGATAAGTTATGTGTGAGCAGACTGAGCCTGGCATGTGCAGCAGCCCTTGCATTCAGCTCTGCCCTCACAAGGGTCTTTCCCCTTGTTGCTTTCCAGTTTCATGTGTCCTGTTAACAGAGAGCAGGTCTGTACTGCCACCAGGCAGTGTTTAAAGGATTCACGAGTTTGAGGATCTCCCCTGTGGTAGCACCCATGGTTTCATCCCAGCTGTCTCTCCATAGCCAGTGTTTTCCATTATAGGATGCCAATCCTGTTTGGGACTGATTCACACTCATCCCCTGCCCTCTGGAAGTTGCCTGGGATTATTTCAACTTCTTGTTTCATTGAATTCGGTTCCATCAGCCAACAGTTCCCCAAAAAAATCTTCCAAACACAATCAGGGGGGGAACCACAGGCTTCCGGAACTGAGAATCTGTGCTTGTGGCTGCTGTTGCATCAGGTCCTGATGCATTCTGCTCCCAACTCACCCGTCACAGGTAGCAGCTGCCTTCTCATGGGGAAAGTCTTGGGATCATAATTACAGAGGTTGAGAGTTAAGAAAAATGCATGTGAGACTGGCCTGGTGTGGAGAGGTCCTCAGGCACCCTCTTCATTTCTATGTGCGTGTTCCTGCTGCTGCCCAGCCTGCTGGAGGGAGCCAGGTGCTTGTCCCAGAGCAGGAACAATTTGACTTTTCTCTCCCTGTGAGGAGGAACCTGTGTGGTCCAGGCACTCTGCAGACACAAGCTTTGCCCAGGACTGTGGCTGATCCTTGTTTCTACTGCTCTGAGCAGCCCTAAGGATTCAGCTCTGTTAACACAGAAATCAGGGGCTTCCTTCAGCTCAAGCTGTCATTGTCTGGCCAGGTCTGCTCCCCTGTGGACACTGCCATGTCCTGGTGTTTGTTTCCCAGAGGTGTCTGAGTGGTCCCTGGGCTGCTGGGGCAGGGGATGGAGCAGACCTCAAAGGACTGTGAGCTGTGTGGAGGCTGTTTCCATCCCTTGTGCTGTGCTGTCCTGATGCCTTTGCATTGGCTGGGAGAGGATCCTCAGCTCTTGAGTGCCCTCAGGAGGGATCTGCAGAACTTCTCCTCAAGCCTCAGCATAACTGCACAGTCCAGCTACAGCAGGGAGAGGCCAGGGGATGCCTGCCATGGCTTAGCCCCCTCTCTCTGTGGGGAACACACTTTTAAGCTGCATTCTTTGAGCCTTTTCATCGCAGGCTCTCGGATCCACGTCCCACAGGCTGAGGCCAAGCTCCTTTGTGTGATTCATTGTACAGCTGCTTCCCCTGCAGAGTCTGAGGTGGGAAATAAAAACAGCTTCCAGCTCCAAATATCTGCAAATCTCAATTACAATTGAGGTTTTGTAGGCCAGAAAGTGGCCCTCGAGGGAGCAGCCCTGTGCATGGAGCTGCAGGAAGGTCAAGCTGCAGATGAGCTCACAGGGGTTAAAGCTCAACAGGAGAGATGTGGGTTCACTGAACTGGGTTCACTCCTCCTCTTTGTGCCCTGCCTTCTTCCAGCTCCAGCCCGTGCTGGTGCAAAAGGGTGAGAATGGACGTGTCAGGGATGTACCTGTGACAGGGGCAGGGGTGCTGCAGGCAGCACAGGCTGATGTGCCACACCCGGGCAGCGCTGGCTGAACCACTTGGCTTTAAATGCTGAGGGTGACAAAGCTGCCAGGACAGCAGCACATTCACAGGGTAATCAGTGCTGATTTTGTGGTGGAGCAGTCCAGGCTGGCCTTCCAGGACTGGTTTTGCCCCTCAGTTGTGCTCCTGTGTAATTTTCAAGGCGATTTTTAGGATTGTTGAGCACCTCGTGGCAATGCATCCTTTCCTGCAGAGATTGGGACTCAAAAAAACCCCACCAGTGCACCTTTCTGCCTCTGAGTTTGTTCAGCTGCTCCCTTTGGACTCAGTTTTGGATTCATTTGCAAGACTTAAAAAAGCAGCCTGGTTTTTTTGCATCAAAAAACAGTGGTTTTTGCATCAAAAAACAGCATTGCTGTACCCGGGGACACTGGATTTTCATGTAAATCTTTGCTGTAAGACAAAATCTTCTCCTCTGGCATCAGACAGGAGATGGGTGATGTTTACTTCTGGCAATCAATCACATGAACATCCATGTGAAGGCAGGTGCCATTGTTATGGCTATTGTTGTCAGGGGACTGAAGAAAATCCTCTGGTAAATCCTCTTTTCTTTTCCAGACCTCTCTCTGTTTAGGCTAGAGCAGGGCAAAATAATTCATCACAAAAGTAAAAGTTTGAGTGTGCTGAGGTGGTGGAATATCAAGTGGAACCAATCTGTTGAAATGAGAAATATTTGCTTTTCATATTTCTGAAACATTTCAGTTGTCAGTGGATTTCAGTTTCATTTATTATCATTAAGTATTATGCAAACTCCAGTGTACTTCAGCCTGGGTTGAATCCAGCAGCTCTTTGGGGGTTTGTTTTTAATTTTGTTTCAGTTGAAAAAGCTGCAAATGTTTGCCCCAAACAACCGAGGAAAATGCTGTTTAGAGTTTTTCCAGGAAAAGCAAATATTCACTTTGTTTGCACAGCTACAGCCCTGACCTAAATAAAACTTTGTCTAATATGATGATCTCTTTAGCTTAATGAAAATACTGAGAAAAAAAGAATGGAATACAGTCAGACTCCAGCCTCACTTTGCTGGCTTCTTTCACAATCTCACAATTTATTTTTAAATAGAAGTCCTGTTGCAGAAGCAAGCAGATATTTGTCTTTAAAAGGCCACAAAAATATCTCTGTATTGGAAGAACTCAGGTGGGTGACACTTTCAGCAGTGGGCAGTTGCCTTTGCATACCTGGGCCATGCCTTGCAAACACAGTATGTAAAACAGAGAGAGAGAGCATTAAAATACAGATTTCCAACAAAATACTGGCATAGCATGATTAATGCTCTGCTGGTTCGTACATCAACACCCTGCAGAGCAGGATACAGTGTTTTCTTTCACCAAAGTAGTGTACAGCAATAGAGAAGAGGGTGAGGAGGAAGCAACCTGTGTCTTGTATCAAACCATGCCCTGGGCTCCAGCAGGTAGTTCTCACGCTTAGCCCAGTGTTTATCACAGTTAAAACCCCTGTGGTCTTGTCTTCACATCCCCAACCAACCAAAAAGTCTGTTCTTTGACCAGAACATGAACAAATAACCTTCCCTCTTCCTTCATTTTGTCCCCTCCTCAAAGTTAAGGGCCACTAATCCCCTGGGACAGGTCAAGGCACATGGCAGGGGGAAAGAAGAGACAGGCTGTGGTTTTTAGGGTGCAGGGCTGCACCTCTCCAAGCCCTTGGTGGGGCAGATCAGCAAGGCACTGTTGGCAGGAGACCCATCCAACACCAGGGTCCAGCTGCTGTAAGGAACACCCTGATGTGCAGCTGCTAACAAACACCGTGGTGCTGTGGATTTGTTCTTGTTTGGACACAGAACCTGGCTCTGCAAGGCCACAATCTGCTACAGCTGCTCCTTCTGCACAGGCACATGGGGCTGGTCCCTTGGGTTATAATAAATTCTCTAACCTGCACCTGCCCCTCCAGGTGTTCCTGAGTTGGCTGCTCTGCCCCACAGCACCTGCAAAAACAGTGTGTGGGGAAACCACAGTGTTTCCAGGACTTGGATTTCTCTTCCTAGGATGCAGAAGAGAAGGAATGGAAAGAAACTAACCTGCTTTGTCAAGGATTTTTAGTGTTAATGGCAGAGATTTTGTCTTTACCAGCTAACCCAGCTCAGCTCCTACTTGCTTTGGCAGATGCCAGACCTCCATCTGCCTGGCAGGGAGGCAAATGTACTCTTGGAGGGCAAGGACCTGGTGTGCTACCCTACATGGTTTGAAATACCAACATTAACATCTACATTAATCAATAGAAGTCACCTGGGGAGAGACTGGCAGAGAGGTGGCCAGCCCTGCACACAGACTAGAGATCCAGGTAAAGAACAATCTGTTGTGTGGGACCAAAGCATCAGCCCGAGGAGAGAGTCACAGCCTTTGTGTGGCAAAGGGATCCAGTGGACTTCTCCAGTTTTAGAGAGAGGAAGCATTACACTACATTGTATTATTTATTTTTTTACCTGTGTAATCCCTTAAGGCTTCACACTATCACAGTGATAGCAACTGTTTCATTGCTTTCTGACACTGGAGCTTGTTCTCTGGCACTTGGGATCCCCTCATGGGATCCCTGCCATTAGGGTAGTGTCCAAGTGCTGACAATGTGAAATTTCTGGTAATTGATGTTTGAATTGCAGGTTTGTTTGAGGATCTGGGCATTGACTGGTGTCAATCAGGCTGTGCAAGTGGGACACTACTGGGGCTGACTGGTCACACCTTTGACTGGCAAACTGCTTTTCTTTTTCAAGCACGCCTTCAAAATGTTGGGCTCTGAGCAATTTGACCTTTCTGTGTTCCAGCAGCTCCCTGGATAAAGTATATTGTGAGACTGACGTACACAATTTTAGCAAGGTGAGGGGCAGGGAGAGATGAAAGAGCTGCTGAATCCCAGTATGTTTCTGTTGTACTGGTTGTGAACATTATTTGTCTATTTCTTGATAGAAATGCTACGTGCCAGGTGCCGTTTTCCCTCCTGCCTCCCCACACATTGATGTTCTCCTGTGGAACTCTCAAACACCCCCTGTGCCTGTCTGCCAGAAGGAAGCGTGTGTATCACCTCCAGGTCTCAGCTGCCCAAATGTCCTGGATCAACTTGTACCTGTCAAACTCTTTCCAGGAACCTACAAGAGTCAAATTGAAGAGAAGTAACACCAGTTGTGCCTCTGCCTGTACCAGAGCCAGCCAGGACCATCCTTCCAACCCTCCTCGGGGCTCCGGCCACTTTAGTCCCTAGGGTTTGGCGTAGCAGCCCCCCTCCTCAATGGTCTGCACGGGGTGAATGGGTAGGACCAGGTGGGAGATGCGGCTCCACAGCCCACTCAGCTTGTCAGAGTCCATGCGGTCATAGGAGCTGGGAGTCCTGGTGCTGGTGAACTTGGCCCAGAGGAAGTCATGGACCTTCTCCTCCACCTGCTGGAGGCTGATGTGGCTCTCCAGCACGTCCTCCTCCAGCAGCACTGTCAGCAGCAGGGCCACGTCCTTGAAGGCGGCGCTCTCATGGTCGCAGTACTTGTAGAAGATGAGGGTGGCCCCCGCGGGCAGCAGCTCAAAGCGGTGAATCACCGCAGCTCGGCCCCCGGCCTGGAACGCCGAGCTGAGCTCCGAGTCCACTTCCAGCTTGGCCTGGTCGCTGTGGAGCCCAGCTTTGTCCCTGCCCTCAATCTGCACCGTGCCGCCATGCACGGCGGCCGAGTAGGAGTCGGCCAGGTGGGTGCTGAGGCAGCGCAGGGTCCACTCACCGCGGCGGGCGGCCGTGAGGATGACAATGGCCGGCTGCGTGGGCTGGGACACGTTCAGGTGCTTCCGCAGGAACTTGCGCCCGCGGAGCCACAGGTCGGGGCTCTGGCCCGGGAACCTGTGCTGCAGCTGCTCGAACTGGGACAGGAATGCCTCCACCGTGGGGTTCTTGCGGGGCTGCTGGGAGCTGGAGCTCGGGCTGCCGAAGCAGAATATGCACAAGCCCAGCACTGTGAGGCCCACGATGAAAAGCCCTGTACAGCAGGGGAGAGACACGAGACGGGGAACAGGAGTCAGTCCCAAGTGACCTGCAGTGACATACTGGAAAATAGCTACAATGGCTATTTCTCCCCTCTCAGAGCTTCCCCCCTGCACTAGGAAAGTGGAGCAAGTTGGCCTGGAAAGATGAAGGGGCTGCTGGCTCTGTGTTGTGAGATTCCCACTCCAATATGCCAGGTGAGGGGGCTGCAGTTCCAGGGATGAGGGCAAGTTACAGCATTGTGCAAACCTTCCTGAGAAAACTGCAGCTGCCCACAAGCTTTCTTCTCTTTCCCCCTCCTCTGTTTTCTTTAGGGATTGTGGCTGTTCAGAGCACCACATATGGAGGTGTCTGACCCAAGTAAAATGCTGCTTTCACTGTGCTCCTCCATGCTATGAGTGAACAAAGGCCACCATGCTTCTGCTCAGAAAACAGAAGGCAGCAAGGTCCAGACACAATGGCTTGTGTCCCTCTCCGTGGCAAAGCAGAGTCTCCTTCCAACAGGAGAAATGTGTTGATGCAGATCAGCATCACTGTTCCTGCTTAGAGCTCCACAACAGAGCAGGGCTGGGGAGGGGGACCCTCAGCACAGCAGCCCCCAGTCCTCCCAGGACATCCCAGGGCACTCACAGCATGATGACCACAAAATGCCAGCTTTTGAGGCTGAAGAGCTGGAGGGGAAGCTGCCACAATAGGCTCAAACTGAGCCTGTATTTAAGGGGATATTTTTCCTCTCAAACCCTCAGAAGAGGCTGTGAAAGGTCTCGAGAGAGAAGAGTAATTAAATGTGCTTCATTACTTGCTCCTGGAGGATCAGTGCCTTCTGGTCGATGAGTAACATGCAAGGGAAGCTTCTTTTCCTCACCTTTCCACAGGAGGGACTTTTTGGCCTGCTCCTGCTCTGTGTTTTGGGTGGTGATGTTCTGCAGGGAAGACAGAGTCTCTGAGTTTGGGGCCGTGTCCCCTGCAACAGGAGAAAAGAAATGTGCCACTGACTGCTGAGGGAACAGGTAAATGGAGCTGTAGTAAGCAAAGCAGGAGCTCCCAGCTGAGGGAATATTGCTTTGGGTTAATACTGCCCTGAGTCTTGGCTCTCTCCTCTTAGGATGGGCAAGGAGAAAGACAGTGCAGAGTGCAGTGTGGCTTTGTGCCTTTCAAAGCACAAAAGGAGCCAAAGGTGAAAGAAAGAGAGAAGCCAATTAAATTCTTATACCATCTTTGCTGCTTGACTCCAGGAAAGTGACAACGGCTACGAGAGATCTCACCCAACTGTTGTTCTAGTGCCTATGGGAAATGTAGGAAGTGGAAGAGCAGCAGTGCACCAGCTCACCTTTTGGTCTTTTCCTTAATATGCCTTGGGACTCGCTCTCCTGTGTTTCTTGCTTTCTGGGTGCCTCTGGCTCCCAGTCTGGGAGAGTGGCACTGCTGTTCTTCTCTGCCAAGTGGCCCCTGGGGACATCTTCCACACCAGCCACATGCAAATGTGTCATTTCACTGTCAGAGCTCTGCGCCTTGCTTGTTGATGAGGCATCTTCCTCTGCTTTGCAGAGGCTTTCACACTGCCCAGCTGTCTCCTGGTGCTCCCGTGTTTCCTGGTGGACAGGGCTGTCTCCTTTGCTTTCCACATTCTCATGGCCCAGCCCAGCTGTAAGGAATAAAATTCACAGACCTACACTTCATCTCTTAGCTCAAGAACCAACAACTCTTTCTGCTGCTCTGCCTCCTCTAAGCCAAGGCCCAAGTTATCAGGCCCAAGGGTGGGGAGAGACTCACCTTCATCCAAGTCCTCTTTTTCCAGAGGTCTTTCTGAGACACCTTCTCTTGTCTTGTCAGATTCTTCTGGCAATACTTCAGTTTCCTGGGCAGCTTTCTCCTCTAGTGTGGGACCAGCTGAAGCCAGCAGTGTTGTCTCTCCCCCATCAGCAGCTGATTCACACACTGAAGAATCCTCCTCTGGTTTGAAGGATGTCTCTGGACACCTGCCTGTCACTTGGTGCCCAAGTGCTTCCTGGGTGGCCTCTTGGTGCTCAGGTGTTTCTTGGGTGGCCTCTTGGTGCACAGGACACTCTGCTGTGCTCCTCACCTCACCCTGGGCTGGTCCAGCTGTTGGAATCAGAGTTCACAAGCCCAGTGAGCCACACAGGAGTCAAGAATGCCCAGTGCTTTACCACCACTCACACAGCTCCCAGTTCTGGCACTGCAGAAACATTTACCCCCAGTGAAGATGGGAGAGAACAGAGTGACCAGAGGTGAGAAAACTCTTGGGTTGAGATCCAGACAGCTGAGTGAAGGGAAGGAGGGAATCAGGATGCAAAGCAATCACTCACCACCTCCTACAAGCAGACTGATGCCAGGCCAGTCTCCCAGCAATGGCCACCTTGGAAGCCACCCCTTTCTCCTTTTCTTCCCTTGCCCCAGTTTTTGTTGCTGAACATGATTTTATATTGTATTCAACAACCCTTTTCCCACCTTGGGTCCCTGCCCAATCTTCTGCCCACCTCAGGGTATTTGCTGGGCAGGGGCAGAAAGCCTTGATGCTGTGCCAGCACTGTTCAGCAACAGCCAAAACACTGCTCTGTTTTCAACATTTTTTTCTCTAAATCCACAAATCCAAACCACAGACCTTACAGCTGCCATGCTAAAGCTAACTCAATCCCAGCTTATGTCCTAGGTGGGATGGACAGGCAATTCCTTCCTTCGTGGTAAGATATGTTACCACATCTTCCACAGATAGTGGATTTTCACAGATAGTGATGGATTTGCAGAATTCCTAAGGCTGTTGTTGAGTACAGCTATGCCAATGCACTTCAAGCATCTGTCTGAATGTAAATTATAGTTCTGCTCATGCTCTCTGTTTCTGTGCTGGAGCTGCTCTCCCAAAGAGCTATGGCAACATTTAATTAGAAACAAACACTGGAGCATAATTCAGTAGAGAGATTCTGCGACTGAGCAGTGTTTGTGACATATTCTGACTCTCACAGAACCAAAGTGCAGCTCAAATTTCAGGCACTATTTGTGAAAAATTGCTTATGAATGATCAAGCACTACATAAATTATTACGCTATAATTAGAATAAACACTGATAAAGAGGGTGAAAAACTCCCTTCTAACTTGAAAACAGAAAAAAGGCTGCAATTATCACTTGTGAGAACATGATTTTTACATTCTTTGTTGCTGATTATTACAGTGACACTTCTGTCTGTCTAGGACACACCTGAGCTGGTGATGGCATCATTTTATCACTAATACATTCATAGGTACTAGTCATAAGAAGGCTCCCACAGAATGTAAGTACATGGTAGAAACTGAAACATGAAGAACTTGGAGATATCCTGCTGTTCAAGCTGGGCACAAACTACTACCTGCCCTGCCTCCTCCAGAGTTCTTCCAACCACAGGTGGTGGAAAACTGGCCTATTATTTAAGCATTTGCAGATGGGAAGCACCAGGATGTAGTGAAGAAAGGTCTTCCAGTCTGGATCTCTCTCTTCAGCATTCCTTGTGCTGACATCTTGGGACACAGAGTCTAAACCTGTTGCAGATCAGCATCTAAAACTGAAAGTAACTTGTTCATCTTTCACCCTTTAAAAAAATGATGGCAACTTGCTTTCCCTGGCCTAGAAAAGATGGGATTCTTTCACTGGTTTATTTTTCTTCTGCACAGGTTTCTCATGTCACTGCTGAAAACTGGCAGCAAAGGGATTTTCCAAGCAGATGGAGTAATCAAAGGATTCACTTACCTCCAAGCAGATCCACGTTTGGATTCTCTTCCATTTTCTTTTTCCCTGGAGCTCTGGCTTCTGCACTGTTTGGTTTCACTTTCTCCGACGTTCATACGGAGCTGTATCTCCCTGCTGTTCCAGAGGCTGACCAAGTCCTGCCCCCCTCACAGCCACCATCCCGTCCCGGCCAATTCCAACTACACGCCCACAAACCTGATAAGCAGAAACACGGTGGGGGAAGTTCCTCCTCCGTGATTACCAAGGTGAAAATGGGCGGATGTCGCCCCTAACCGTGAACCTTCAGCTCGTGGGCTGTCAGCTATTTTGCTTCCCGTCAGTGCAGGGGTTAAGGCAAAAAATTTCTCTTGGGACATGCCAGCGGGGTGAGGCAATGCTGTCTCATCCCCACGGACTCAGCTGTGCTCCCGGACGCCAGGCCGGAGTCTGGGGCTCGGCAGGCAGCCCCGTGTGCTTTCGGGCACCTGGTAGCTAGCAGCCAGGCCTACACGGAGCAATGACCCTGCTCCTCCTGTGGCTCCCCCCGCCTGCCTCCAGCGTGTCGGATCGGGAGACGCTCCGGCAGAACCGCCCAGCCGGGCCGGGGGCTGCGAACCCGGAGCCACAGCCTGACCCCTGCACGCCTCCAGCCATGATTCCCCCCGGCTGAAGCACTCTGGGACGGGGCACAGACGGAGCCGGGCTCACTAAGGCGGATGGAAAACTCCCAAGAAACTTTCCCCGCTGGAGAGTGGTCCGTGCGGTTTTCTGTACAGAAATCTGCAGCCCAGCCTCCGAAAGCAGCAGCTTTTCCGCACAGGGGGACACCTCGCCCCCCAGCAGTGTCTCCAACACACGGGTGGGGGCTGTGGGGGTGCAGTCGCTGCCCCGCCGCCCTGCCCTCGTCCCTCCCCTCCCTGTTCCCGATGCTGACGCTCCAGCAGGAGAAGGAAGTCAGCAGAACAAAGTGGAGCTGGACGCTTACCCAGGCAGGTTCGGAGCCGGTCAGGGCGGTGATCAGAAGCAAAGAGGTGGCAAGAGGAGGCCAGCGCTGGCCTTTCCCCTTGCCCTCCGTCCCAGAGGCCTTTTGGTGGCAGGACACCAGCGCACACCCTGAATCCTCCGCTGGAAATGTGACGGTGAACTCTGCCCTTCCCTGGCTCCCGGCTGCCTGCTGGGAGCTGTAGTTTTCCTTCTCGCAGTCATTCTCGGGGGCCTCCAGGAAACAATAACTTCATTTTTTTTTGGCCGTGTTTCCGCGACTCTGTGGTTGTGCGCTTTTTTCCAGGCGCTCTGCATGACTGGCGGGTTCCTGCATTCAGTAACAGTGTTGCGGATTGAAGCAAGGAAACGATAGTGAGAGGAGGGAACTGCTTTGAGAGTTGATTTAGGAAAGTACTACAAGAAAAGTAACCGAAACAGGTAGGCAGCAAACCGCAGACTCTGGAAATGTCACGTTGCCAGTGCAGGGAGGATGGGGAGGATGTGAAATGGACGGTCTTCAGCATCAGCCTTGGGGGAAAGGAACGCGGAGCCCACCCAGTGTCCCCTGAAGTGGGGACAGACTGCAGAGCAGGGAAAGGTCTGAGAGTGTGTGTGTCAGACCTTGGCCTCATTTAGGCAGTGCTTTTCCCAAAAATATCTTGTTCTAACTTGTGGTGCCTGCACAGTGGCATGTATAGGCATGGGTGTGTTCCAACCTATTCCCTATTGCCCCTGCCCAGGACACGTTTCATGGAAAGCAGCAGCATGGAGCACTCCAGGGGAAAAGCAGCAGCACAAGGAGCAGCAGAACAGAGACAGCAATGCCCCTGGAACTCAGCATGCTGTCTTTTCACCAGCATCCCCAGAGGAACCCAGCAGCAAATGGCTGAGACAAAACACAGGGAAAGGCAATGGAAGCAGTGCTGGAAAGGAGCGGGCACTGAGTGGCTGGGACTCCTCAGTCTGGGGAGCAGAGGGCTGAAAAGGGGGATGGGACTAATGTGTTTGGTTTGTTTCAATTCGACTAAATCCAGCCCCCTCTACTATTACTGGAGGCACTTGTAAAACAGGTAAGAGGTTGTGTTCAAATGGGAAGAAAAAAATACTTATTTATGCTGTATGGAGGAACACTTACTGGCCCAGGGAGCACAGAGGCAATGTCAGAGGGGTCAATAAAATGTGTGTGCCACGTTACCCAGGGATGTCAGCATGTGCACAGGCATCAATACTGACACTGCTCCTGTCAGGGAGGTGATGAGAAGGCGAGGTGTGCTGGCCACTACGCCTCATTTCTGACAGTGACTTCCTCTGTCACCCAAAGAGCCTGGGAGGGGACAGTGGCCATGGCAGACTCAACACATTCCCTTGTCACGATCAACCTCTCACCAGGCGCAGCAGAGGCTGTAAAACCAGGAGAATGGAATAACAGGAGGAAAAACTCAGCATGGCTGACTCACAGAGGCCAAGGTCACCTTGAGGGCCCTGCTCCTGGTTGCCATCAGCCTCGCACCATGACTTGATCTCCTTCAGTAAGAACAGCCAAGGAACAGCAGGGAGGAGCTGCAGGTGGCAAGGGCTTCATGAAAATCCAGGTCTTTTCTATCCCTCTGTCTCTAAAACCATCCAGTCCCTTCAACACAGTGTTTGGGGCTGAGGGGCCGCCATTTCCATGGAAGCACAAGTGTCACGAAACTGGTGGCAAGTGTGTGACAAAATCAGGGAGTCATTTCAGCCTCTCCAGGTTGAGAACCTGGTTCCCAAAAAATTAACTGGCTGGCCTAGGGCACCAAGTCATCACAAAACAGTTACAAAAAAGGATGTTGCCATTGTTATGTTGACTTTCTTTTCCTGATGTGGTATTTGTTACATCCTCTTTAATTTTTGCTTTAGAAAACAATGCTCAATGTGTGTGTTCTGCTTTTAGGACTGAAAAGAATGACAGTATTTACTGCTAGTACAGTAGGAGGTATCTCACAAATTATCTCACAAATATTCACTTGCTTTTGGGTGAAACTGCAACATTTATGGTGTGTTAGTAAAGAATTTAGGGTATTTTCAGATTTGAAATCTTTTTACAGAGAAGACAGGCACAGGAGTGGAGGCTGAATGAACTTCCCTCACCCAGCCTTCCTGCTGGATTGCACGGGAGTGCCAGACTCTCCTCAGTGACAGGACAAGGAGCAGTGGCCATAAACTAAAACACAAGATGTTCCACCTCAACATGAGGAAGAATTTCTTTACAATGAGGGTGGCAGAGCACTGGGAAAGGCTGCCCAGGGAGGGCATGGGGTCTCCCTCTCCGGAGACATTCCAAACCCACCTGGACATGTTCCTCTGTCACCTGCTCCAGGTCACCCTGCCTTGGCTGGCATGTTGGACTGGATGAGATCCCTTCCAACCAGAACAATTCTGTGGATTTGTAAAATGGTCTCTTATTTGCTTAGCAACTCATTTCCAAGCTGGTCTTGAGCTGCTAGGGAGGGAGTCTAGAGGAGATCTTGTAGTCCTGTCAAATTGCATCTTGAAAACCTCCAGCCATAGGAACTATACCACATGCCTCGGTAAATAAGCTTTATCAAGGATGCAATCAAACACATCTAAAAATCCCTGTTTACCAGTAATGCATCTGAACAAACAGGTAAGAAAAGTGAAATGCCTTGTGAGATATTCCAGATCTGATTAACCAAAATGATTCGCACACTAAGGAACAGAGTAGTGCAACTTTATCAGTGCCAGAGGATCTCATGTCGCTCGAAGTACCTCCTGGTTTCCTCTCTGCTATTCAGCTGCTATTTGTGCTTATTTTACAGGCTTTTCTGCCCCCGAGAAATGCAGAACTGGCCTTGTTGCGCTACGATCGGGTCGCGCATAGAAAATAATTCTGCGGGGAGCGGGGGCGCCGGGCCCGGGCTGCCCTCGGGGGCCGCCCTCGCGGGGCCCCGCCGGGCTGGGGGGGGGCAGCGGCCGTCCCGCATTTTTTACACTGGGGGGCAGCAGCCGCAGGGCCGCGGGACGGGCGTGGCACGGGCCGCTCCCACCGAGCCCGGGCCCGATCCCGAGCCGGGCGCCGCTCCGGGCCCCGCGGGCGGCCCGGCGCTGCCGGGGCCATGGCGGACCGGCTGCCCTACCACGTGACGCCGCGGCGGCCGCTCCGCGCGCGGGCGGAAGCGGCGGGCGCGGGTCCCGCCCCGCGGGAAGTGAGGCCCGCGGAGCCGCCCCCGCCGCCGCGGGAAGGCGGCAGCTGCAGGCCCGGGCAGGCGGCGGCGGGCGGACGGGGAAGAGTACGGGGCAGAGTACGGGGTCGGGGTAGGCGGCGCGGTGCGGGCGGCATGGTGGGCAGCGGCGACGACGAGGCGGCTCCGCCGGACGGCACCGGGCTGAAGCGGCGGCGGAAGAGCCCCCGGCTGTCGGCGGCGCGGCCGGAGGAGCACGGGGACGAGGTGGACAGCGCGGCTCAGCGCGGTAAGCGGCGTGGGCGGGCGGGCGGGCGCAGCGGCCCGCGGTGGATCATGTGGTTGAGGGCGCGGTGGGGCGGCGCGAAGCGGGGCGGGCGGGCGGGCGCCGTGTGGTTCCCGTCGGGGGCTGCTGAGACGGGAGCGCGCCGCTGGAAACGGCGCGGGCTCCCGGTGAGCTTGGTGCTCCTGGAAGGCTGTCAGGCCGGGGCCCGGTGGGTTTGAGCTGAGGTGCCGGCTGTGCCCCTCACCCGTTTCTCGTTTCAGGGGACGAGCATCACTTCGGGACCCCAGATGCCCTGACGCGACCCCCTATAAAAGCGTACAGATCGCCAGGTAGGCTCCAGCTCCCAGAGCTCCCAGAGGGGCTGGAATGCCCCACGCTCAGGGAAATGTGGTTTATTGGGTTCTAGCTCCTTGGCAGGTGTTACCGTGGCACATAGGTGAAGAATTCCCGCTGTGGTTCTTATCCCATACACCAGGGATGGGAGCAGAAGCGATCCTCTAAAGGATCGGTGCGTGCAGAGCCCGCTGAAACCCTCAGGCGGCTGGTTTTTGGTGGCTGTTTTTTTCCTCGTGCATCGCTTGGAACACTATTTTACCACAGCATCGAAATTTTACTAACACTGCTTGGTTTTGAAAGGCGGGATTTAAACAAGGTATGCTGAGCTGCAGGAATCAATCCCTCTATGGCTGTGCTCCTTGCCGGGGGCAGCATTGCTTATGAGGAAGTGCATAACTTCCTTTGGGGTTTTTCTTCCTTTGAAACACCAAGGATGCTCTGTGACTTGCTCCTGGACACTGGGCTGGGCAAGCTGCTCTGTTACTGCTGTGTGGCACCTACTTGTTGCTTTAGTTGATGGAACCGGTGTCTTTCTCCAAGCTGTAGAATTGTGCTAACTCAGTGTAACATAGTCACGTGGCTTTAGCCTGTCATTCCACCAGGAAATTGTGAATAAATTGTACTTCCTTCCTCTTTACTCTGTTTTGGAGTGTGGGATGTGTTGGGCTAGCCTGGGGCTGTTCTCCATTCCCATCTGTGTTTTTGTCACCAGGAACTGTCTGCCTGTATTCTGCTCCAGAAGCAGAATTTCCAGGAGACGTGGGGAAAAAAAAAATCTTATCTTGAGGAAGGTTATGAATATTTCTTTAGGCAGGTACTGAGGTTTGTGTATGAAAAATGCTCCTGCTCCCGCATGGTGGCTAACAGGGTATAATAGGCTCAGTGTTTTAAACGTGGCTGTACTGCTTCAGGAGGTGCAGCTAAGGGTTGGGTTTTTAATTAGATGGATCTAAAAATGAGGCTCCTCTCCATCCCACCCTCCCCAGCTCTTAGCAGCTGTATTGGATTATAGGCACAACAGGTGTCAAAGTATGATAACAGACTCCAATTGTTTATATAGAAGCAGAGGATTGGTTTCCCCCTCCATCTGTAGATGTGCAGAGTTTAGGGGATGGTCTGTGAGGCAGGGGAATAAGCAGGCTGGGTTGTTGGGGGAGCATAATTGTCCTGCTTCCCTGAGAACAGAATGGAAGCAAAACCACACCTTGAGAAACTGGTTCCTGGCTTCTAGTAAGAGGTTTTAAAGTTAGGCAACTTGCCTGGGGAGCTAGAAAGCTTTAAGAAAAGCTTGCAGAGTTTTAAGAGTCTAAAAACCCCTGCCTTGAATCAGGGCAGCTTCTAGATCAGTGAGCTGAAGATACATGCTAGCAATCTCCATGGAAGTTGTACTTACATTGACCTTTCTTTTCTGCAACTTCTAAGAAGTCTTTGTGACACAAAGAATAGTGATTGAGGCCAAGAAGGGGAGAGGAATTAAGAGTAGCGACTGCCTGAGTAACCCTCTGTAGATTCATAGATCTTTTTGGTCTTCTGGTCACAATTAGTAGGGAGATTTTCCTTGTAAAACCTCAGTACCTAGTGAAATATTACGGATATGTAGTTTGGCACTCCTAAAAATAAAGTATCCTTGTTCTGAGCTTTGTGGGAAGTCAGTCACTTAACAGCTTTTTAAGATGGATTTAAAACATAGGGCCCCATTACGTTGGTGCAAATACTTAACTGCTGCCCCTGTGACTTACCATAGTTTAAAACTTACAGCTTTTCCCCACTTTTTGTGGTTTGGATGGATCTGGTGGTTTTGTTTTTCTCCTTAGTATGTTTGACATACACTGGTGTGCTGAAACTGCCAGAGCACATTAGAGAAACGCTGTTTTCTTTGTTGAAGTAAAATTACTCAACACTAGGTGGCAAGCTGTGCATTGCCCTTGGCATGTGGTAAAAGAGCTACAGAAACACATTGAGTCCCAGCAGAACCCTGGGCTGTTTAAAGAGTAAAAGGACCCAGAGTGAATGTTAGAAAAAAATTACCAGTTGTATTCTTCCCTTTGCTGTTTGCTCTGCTGATGCTTGATAGCTGTGCCAAGATCTCTGTTCCCCAACTGTTCTACAGCTTTTTATTCTATGCTTGAGCTTTTTCTTGTCAGCCTCTCGATTCTGGGATTGAACTTTATCCTCTCCTGCTTTTGGTTTCCCAGCCCTGACCTTTGCTCTGTGACCTCTGATGTCCTACAGGGTTTACTCTTTCTAGTTAGTGACATTAACTAAGCTGGGTTTCACAGCTGAATGACTCTGTAATTTGGCAAACAGCTGAAAGATGTTGGTTTAGATTCTTCCCAGCTACCTGAGGGGTGAAATTAGGTTGCTGTTATGGATTAGGAGAGAATGAAACCTAACTAAAGGATGGCTTGGACTCCATTAAAAGGGAACTTATTTTCTATATTTGCTTCTGTCTATTTTCCCCTCTGCCCAATGCTGCATAAGACAGCACAATTATTGTTTGTAAGTTGAGTGCCCAAAGCTGTGGGGAAAATTCTCTATACTCCCATGGTGTTTACACTGAATCCCCTTAGTGTAAGAAATTTCTTGGCTCCTAATATTCATGTTTTTAAGCCAAGACCTCCTAATATTTCTTTTTAAAGAAGCGGGTGGTGGTATAGACAGCTGTATTTCTAGTGAACTCAATTTTGCCATAAGCATTTCAAGTCTTAGTTGCTTTTTGTTTTCTGTTAAGAGAGTAACTTTTGGGAATTCACAACTTGGAAAATCACTGATTTAGGTCATGGATGTTCTGAAACTACAAGTTGGTCCTTCAGATTTATGATGTTGCCAATCCTCTTTTTATTCTTTTTTTTTTTTTTTGCTCTGGACAGGTGGTACTACAATTTACTTTGAAGAGAATCCAGTAAAGGAAAATGCAAAGGCTTATGACAGTAACAAAACTGAGAAACCAAACATTTCTGCACCACTAAAAGGTAACAGCTTTTATCAGTACTTTTTCCATGGTGTAACAAATGATTGCTTAAATATATTAAAATGATAATCATTCAGTTCTTTTAGAAAACTGGGAGGTTTTGAGTTGAAATCTGAATGGATGAAAAAGGATTTCTTTAAAAAAAATTAGTTTCAGTGTGTACTCCTGCCTGAGCCAAAGTCAAACTGATTATATTATGATGATCATCTGCTTGGGTGAAAAACCTTAAAGTTCAAGAAAAAGCAGATTTCAACTTTGATAAATACCCAACTGTGTGGTTTTTGAAAAGCAAACCAAAAAAGAGTAATATCATACCTGCTTCAAAAAAACTTATGAGAGTGGATTTTTAATTGCCCCAGGCAAGGAAAACTAAAACTCTTATTTTTCTAAAGAGGTGAGTTATCCTTGACTTTAGCAGGGGGAATGACTACACCAAGTAATTTCAAGGTGAGGGAGCACTTTGGTCATTGCTCAGAGATTTTTCTCCCATGTGCATTGCAGAAGCAATGGGGAGATACAGTGAGGAAAAAAAATGGGATAATTTTTAGCCACAGAAGGTAGTTACGTGTCTTTTTAAAAGAAGACATAAGAATGATTTGTCATATTGGCAAAAGCCTTGGGGTGAAGGGCCAAATTAAGCCCTTTCTAATAGATAACAGTAAATAGATAACAGTAACTTTCTCCATCTCAGAGGGGTCCAAGAGGCTGTGCATGTGCTGCAGGCTTGGTTTGGCAGCACAGCATATCCTCCTGCCTTAATAAGCTGTGAGGATTTCACAGAAAGAGCTAGAAGCATGTGTGGCTGGTCTGTCCTCTTCTGACCTCTGATGTGGTAACTGAGTTCTTCCATTTGTGCTTTGCTTTCAGAAATAAAGGCTGACTTCCTTGAGAAAAATCAAGAGTGCTACTCAACTTCTGCACCACAGAGTAAGTTAAACAAGAGAACCTAGTCTTTCCCAAACCTTAGATGAAAAGGACAGAGTTATTTTCCTTTGCTCTGCTTCTGGTTTTTCTTGTACCCTGGGACACTGTCTGGGAAGATGGGCATGCAATCAGGAGGCAGATTCAAATACAAACTGGAGAAGGCAGCATATTCCAGTCAGAGCCTTTCTGTGAGGTTATTCAGCTTGCTGACCACAGAAAATGCTCCACTTTCTCTTTTATTTTTCTTTTTGGAGTTGACTCATGGGACAATAAGTGCAGAGCATGGAGTAGAGGCATTGTGGGGTAAGCTGAGGAAGGGAACAAAACCTTTACCTTTTGGTGGCAGTGTGAATGTTAGTTTGTACACAAACCTGCCCTTTTATCCTTTCCCTGAGAAGTGGTGGCTTACTGTGATTGAATTAGTTGTTCTATACTCCTGAAAAGGAGCAGCATTTTTCTTTGCTGGCAAAATCCAGTCTGCTCATCTAATGACTAGCTCCCAGTGTTTCAGACTTCTGGGGGCTGTTTTGGGGTGGGGGTTTTTTTGTTGTTTTTGGGGGGTTTTTGTGGTGTTTTTTTGTTTGTTTTTGTTTGTTTGTTTTTGTTTTTTGTTATTTTTAGTGGGTTTTTTTGGTTTTGTTTTTTTCCTGTTGGAAGAGTACTTGAAAGAAAATGTTCTGAATTCTTAGTAAAATCTTGGTCCTTGTTTCTATCCTCAACAGGTATAGATAAAGATAAATGAAGTTTTATAAATCAGATTTCAGTCTGAAGAACCTGCAGGGGTTGCTTGGGTTTTTGTTTCTTTTTGGTTTTGTTGTTTATTTGGTGTTTTATTAAACCATGGTGCATTCAGGAAGAGAAGCTCATCTTGTGGTAGCTGCACATCTGTGAAATGCCTTTGAAAAATGAATTGATGCAGAGAGTTCTATCTTGTCTGGTACTTTTACTTTTCTGTGCCACTCCAGGTGCTGCAGGAGTGGTAAGTTGTGTGCAGGGTGAAGAACTTTGCAAGATCACTTAAAACTCTGGAATCTTTAAGGTGTCTGCAGAAGTTAGACTTTTTGAATTAAGCAAGACGGAATTTACTGGGCCTTTGTGCAAATTGTGTTGTAAATAATGCACAATTCTTAGGCAGAGTAAGATCTGGTTTTAGACTGTTTATTGAATTATTTTTCCCTTTATTGTATGAGTTACAGCTGTCACCTAAATATGAAACCTGCTCTGTGCAAAGAGAGCTGCACTGTGATGTATTACAGAATCAAGGTGATTTTGAGCTGTTAACTCTTAGAAGATTGAGATAAACTTAGCCAGTGACAAGCTCCATGGCTGTGCCCTTCTGGGGTAGGGGGTTGAAATTACAGAATAGAGCAGTTCATTAAGCCAGTTAAGCCCCAGCTTAAACCAGAGCTGCTTTTAGCACCTTCTGCAATTACATTCATACAGAAACAAGGTTATGGAGTTTATTTCAGTGTCTTTAAATAACTACTGCAAGGTATGTTTGTTCAATTTATGCTCAATAGTGCCATTGACAGTGTCCTGATTTGTTTATATATTAAAGAGCCTTCATCTTTGAATCAGTTGCTGTTCAACAAGGAGACATAAATTCTCCTGTCTTTTTAATTAACTGGCTAAATGTAGAAAACATGCTGACCAAAAATTGCACAGTATATATTCATACTGGTCTCTTGGGAAAGTTGTTCATAACACTTTATGGATAATGCCTCTTGTACTTTGCTGTCTGAGCCCATTTAAATAGACCAAAAGTATATTTTGAAGTTGAAAGCTTGCGTTTTGCTTTAAAAGCATAATTCATCCAAAGAAACTGACTGCTGATGAAGCAGGCCTCCAACCCAAGCTACATGGAGAGGGAAAAGAAGACTGTGCATTTAACATATTGCTTTGTTTTTTCCTATTTAGGTCTTGCATTATGTTGTTTATCTAGTGTGTCCATTAATTAAATTTCCATTTTTACGCCTCTCAAATTCTTGAGCAAAATCAGGAAGCTCAATTGGGACATGGGATCCTTTTGCAGAAAATAACAGCTTGTTAAATCTCTTCCATTTTGTCACCTTGTACTTGAAATTGAGTTTTATCTGCATAATTCTTCAAGAGTTGAAAGTCTTTGGGGGTGATTTGTGGTAGACTGGGGACTTGTGCTTTCTAGGCAAGATTGTCAGGATGGCTTGGGAACTGGCATTTGACAAAGAGCAGAGATTGAGATTTGCTCTGACAGTTGAGTGAGACTTCTCAGGCTGGTAATGTGCTGAAGGTGTAATTTTTCTTGTTCAAGATGATTCTTTTGAGCACGAGAGGGAGAATGATGTTGGAAGGGAACTGAAAACCCTGAACTTGACCCAGCCCCACCTGGGATGAGGTGACAGCCTCACCTTTGCTCTGACGTAGCAAGGCTGTGTTTGCTTCGGCAGGGTGCTTTGTTACCCTTCCTGTCAGCTTTGTGGAATTTTGCATGTAAAAGCATAACTAAGAACAGCTTTTCCTTGAAAATAATGCAGTTTGGTGATTTCAACTCCCTGCTGGAAGATTGGTCATAATTGTCTTAGTGCTCTTCTCATGTTCCTTTCTTAATTTCTTAACAGGCAGAAGTAAATCTCGGTATCAGTCCAGTACAGAGAACCAGTTACAGCCTCTGGCCAAAAGTAAGACTTCTGCTTTCACTTCTGTTTCACGCTTGTGTAACATTTAACCATTTTTATGCCTTTCCAAATATTTCAGTTCCTGGGAGTTGGTGTTAAGCTGAGGGTCCTGATTGCTGATTGCTTGCTGGGACATGTCATCAGCATGAAGGAAGGAAGCGTGTTGTATAATGGATAACATTTTCACCTGAATTTGAGGTCTTTTATCTGTAATGTTTACAAGTTTAAAACTAAGGCAGTTATTTAACCATTGTTGTGTTGCTGTCCTGATAAAAGTTAGGGTGTAAAGAGGTAACAAAAGGAATGCAGTTCTTCCTGTTGCCAGGATCATTGGTGTATTTTGTCACTCATTTTACTGGGAACAGAATCCTTTTGCTTGCAGAGCCTTTTGCTTGCAGTGCATGAAACAAGTGTTAATTTAACTGTTCAAATACGAAACCAAATCAAAATATCTGATATTTTGTACACTGTTTGCTGTGTGTACTTTGTGAAGCTCACTGATCCAAAGGCCACAACACTCTCTGATAGTGTTGACCACC
The DNA here is from genome assembly GCF_024509145.1 of Vidua macroura. NCBI lineage: Eukaryota > Metazoa > Chordata > Aves > Passeriformes > Viduidae > Vidua > Vidua macroura. The sequence goes on along the minus strand of NC_071579.1, from coordinate 3,496,757 downwards.
AGTGTTTGAGATGCAAGAATTGCTGCAGGAACTATTTTTATCCTAAGGGAATAGGAAAGAGAAATAACACAGAAACCATTCTGGTGCAGCCAGGTTTACTATAGGATCTTTTCTGCAGGCAGTAAATATAGGAGAAGTTTTGAAAGTTTTGACCTTTTTCAGAGCCATCTTAAGCTTTTGGATTTTATTAAATTGAATGGAATATTGATGAACTTTAAGAGCTCCTTTTTCAGAAGAAGGTCTAATTTACTCCTAGTCAATCTGGGAATGTGTAAAAATGTTCTTTTTTTTTTTTAATGTTGTCACTTCACAAAGTGGCTTGAGTTCAAAACTGTGTTTTCTGTTTTGTTGTGTGAGTTTTTTTTAACTAGATCATGTTTTCTATGCTTTTCAGCTACTGTACCAGTATTGAGAATGAGATTATTTCACTGTTTCCTCTTATTTTCCCTTCACTTGTTGACTTCTGATGCCTTTTAAAGCATTGTTTTCTTCTTGTTTGCTCCATCTCTCTATAGATGATGGTGAATCACAGAATGGATTTCATAAGATGTGGACTTTGTTACTGGTTCTGTTAATTTGTGTCCCACTGCTTTATGTCCTGTGGAGTGGAATTCAAGGTGGAACCTCCTCAAGGAGAGATGCTGAAATTCTGCAAGAGTTTCGGGCCCGGATGGAGAAATTAAAAAATACTTACCAAAGCCAGGACCCCAAACTGTGGAGAAAAGCCCGTGTGTCCCTTGAGAAACGTCTTAACTCTTCCCATGTGCATCTGGAGCCTGCTATCCTGCTGCTCACAGCTGGCCAGGAAGCTGAGAAGGCCCTGAGGTGCCTGAGCAACGAGATTGCCAATGCTTTTGCCTCCTCCCAGAACGCCACCACGATCAGCATCGATGGGGTGGACAAGGCTGTGCTGGACAGCGATGCTGTCAAGCAGGAGGTGGACACAGAGCTCAGCTCTGGGTTCAGTGAAGGCAAGAAGGTGGCAGTGGTGCATCGATTTGAGTCACTGCCTGCAGGCTCCACCTTAATCTTTTATAAGTACTGTGACCATGAAAACGCAGCGTTTAAGGATGTGGCCCTTCTGCTGACAGTTCTCCTGGACGAGCAGTCACTGAGAAAGAGCCTCACCTTCCAAGAAGTGGAGGAGAAAGTCCGGGATTTCCTCTGGGCAAAGTTCACCAGTTCAGATGTTCCTAGTTCTTACAATGGCATGGACACAGATAAGCTGAGTGGACTGTGGAGCCGGATATCTCATCTTGTGTTGCCTGTTTGGCCTGAAAAGGGCCTCCCTCTAGAGGGATGCACATAAAAGTTGCTGGAGAGCACTTGGGAGAGGAGGAAGACACAAAATGTGTGTTGCAAGGCAGAACAGGGAAGAACTTGGTGTGCCTGCTGAGCTCAGGCAGCAGCAAACCAGTCCTTTCTGCGCAGAGACTTTCCACCAACTGGCAAGGTTGTTTCTGCCAAAGTAACTGGGACTTCTCTAAGTAAACTACAGAGTGTAAGCAAGGGACTTGTTGGTTGTTTGTAAATTGTATTCAGTGATACATTCAGCCTTGGTATCCTGGAGCTAAGCATTGCTGTGCCTCAGTTCAGAGTCACTCATCTGCCTCTGAAGCTGTGTTGAAGCACTGTTGGCTTTGCTGTGAGGATCCTTCTCTGGTGGTGCATAAAGCTGGTATCACTTTTGACAAGGTAACAGAATGTAAAACCATCACCTTCATCTCCCAGAATTGCTTACTTTACTTCTAACATAAGAAATAAACTGAAAATGATGACAATGTGATGTGAGTCTAAGCACAAGCTTCTTCCTGATCCATTGGATCACAACATAGGTGTCAGCTATCTCTGGCCACTTGTAGAAGTAGCAAAATTGCTTGAAAAATCTGTGATCTGTAGTGAGCCTTTTAGCAAGCATTTCTTCCTTAAATGAGCCTGCCCAAACAGTTCTGGAGAAAGAGAAAAGGTGAGGTGCAAAGGTTGCTTAAAGTCACTAATACTAATGTTAGTTAAATAATTCCTCAGTACCTCTTTGCCTGGCTGCTTGCAGGGGTTCTCTACTCTTTTTCGAAGTTTTGCAAGTCGTAAAATTTGGATGGAAATTATAAAATGTCGTCCCCATGTACATATTATCTCCTTTCCAAAAAAAAACTTTAGGAAGATATAGGTTATTTCTCCTTTTACTAAGATCATTATTTTTGCATTGAGAGAATCTATTTATTTGTGGTACTTGATATCCTAAAAAAATAACTTCTTGTATCTGTGTATAGCTAGCAGCTTTCTAGCAAAGAACAGATTTGCGGAGCATGCTTTTAAAATGTTTTTTAGTCTCTCATGTCAAGAGTTCCTCACAAGTACCTGTTTCTATTGTTACATACTTGGGTAAAAAAATAAAGAGGATAGCAGCACTTCCATTTCATTGCTGTTGCTTCATGCTCTGAGCTATTGGTCCATGTCCATTTGGTTTTACTGAGTGTGAAGGAATGTGTGAAGATGCTCTCAAATTAATAGGATGTTTGCTTATAGCAGTGAGAGATTTGGCCCATCCTTCATTCACAAGCCCTTTGAACTGTCCTGTTGCAAAAAAATCATTTTCAACCAGGAAAACCTGTTGAGGAGCTGGAGCTTCTGGCTTCTTTCTGCTAGGCAAGGTTGGGGATGTTAAGTGGAATTGACCAAAATCACCTGAAGCATATAAAAGAGCAGAGTTTGGGAGACACAGAGCTGTAGTCACTTAAGCCAGAGGTGGATTTGTTCTAATTATTGCATTATCCAGCAATGGATAATGCTTCCTATTTTAATGGGCAGAAATAAAAACAGTAAGAAGACATGGAAGTGCTGTTGTTCTGGATGTTTAATAGCTCAGGAAGGAAAAGATGGCATTTACCTTTTGAACATTTCACTGCACAAATGTTTTTTATTAAAAAAATTGTGACTTATTTTCAAATTTGTCCTCATAGCATATTTGTTTGTATATTATGTAAACTATTTTAGTAATTATTCAAAATAAACATACTTGTTTGTTTTATAAAAGCTGTTTTAAGACTTGCCCACTGAATTTTCAGTGGTCAGACTTTTTTTTCCTCATGTTTAAATTGCTCATTTCACCTTTGACCAACTACAGATGGCTAAAATACAACCTTTAGCAAAATTTAAAACTTTTAAGAAACTTGAGTGGAGTGGTAGATACTGGGATGCAGATGAATGTATTTCATAATATCAGGGCTTTTGTCTGACAGGGAATGTTCCAGGAAATGGCTGTGAATTGTCTTTTACTTGGTGTTCTTGTACTAATTCCCCAGTTCTGATTTCAGCTGGAACTAATGATAAGATATGGTTCACTTGTTTCATTAGCCCAATACAAGAGTCAGCAGCTGACAAAAGGGATGACTTCATCCTTGTTCCACTCCTGGCTGCATGTTCTGTACTTTTGGTGTACAAACCAAGTGCACTGTGAACTGACTGGAGGGACAGTCTTACTGAAAAGTAACTTTAAAAAAATTATTAGAACTGGGCACCACAAAAAAAAAAAAAAAAAACAAACAAAAAAAACCCGAAACAAAACAAAACAAAAAAAACCAAAAAAACCCCACGAAGTTGGAACATGAGGACAGGAAATTGCTTGCATATACAAATAAAACATATATAATACAGGTTATTTTCTGCTTCTAAAACTTCTCTTCCTTGTAAGTATTAAAGAGCTGTATTCCTCGTTCAAGAGAAAATAGGAAGGTGTCTGGAAACTAAAGACTTAAGGTTGTGCTAGCCAAAGGAAAATCTTTGTTGTTGTTGTGAACTGTAGGGAAAGCTACAAAGGTATATTTCCAAATATGTTGTGCTGCTTAGTCTGAAAAGAATTAAAAACAAGATGATACAGTGAGTTGCCCCTTCCATAGGAGGGGGAAAGGCTCAGGGTTAGAGGACTCTTCCTGCTCTTGAAGCAGCAGGTCCCTTTGTAGCTGTTTGTGGCTTTGTCCTTAAAAGGCTCTCATTAAATATCCACAGGTACTTAATGCAGATGTCATTAAGCAACTCCTACTCAGCCAGAGGTAAAGAGTAATGTCTGTCTGTGTTCCTCACAGGCAGCTGATTACTATCCTCCTTGTATAATTATTTCATTGCCTGGGGCAAATGGAGCCATTTGATGTTTTCCAAACTGCAAAATAGTTTGGCTCCTTCTAGAGAAATCTCACTTGTGAAGTTGAAGTGTCCCTGACTGTCAGCAGATCAGGAAATTACTTTGTGACAGAAAAAAATGTGGTTTTACAGAGCAAAGACACCAGATCTGGCCTTGAGACCAAGAAGGGGATTTTCCTTCTTCTGTGGCCTTTAGCAAAAAAAAAAATTGAGTAGAACATGATCTTTTGGGGGAGGGATGAATCAGCTACACACCAAGCTGCAGACAAGATTTCCAGTACTCTGCAAATTGGACTGGAAATGGTCAAAGTGCTCCTTGGGTTGTGAGCAGATGGAGCTCCAGGTGGAAGGGGGAGTGTGACCCCTCTCCTGCTGTCACCTGTGGGCACCTGCAGGATGGAAATACCTTACTGCCTTCAGCAGTGGCTGTTGTGAAAGGGACCCAGAACAAAGCACTGCTCAGCTGGTGTTACCTTGTCTCTCACACCCTGCTCTGAGTCATGCTGTGCTGAGTGTGGAGCATGCTAAGCAGGTTTGGAAAAAGGAATTAATTTCCCCCCCCCCCCTTTTTTTTCCACATCAACAAAATCATACTCTTTCTGCAAATAAAATTAAAAAATAAGCTGTGGCTTTCGTGGCCTTGTTTTTGAAAATTACATTTGTTTTGCGTGAAAAGTCCAGCTCTATCTGAATGCAAAAGGTAAGGTGAGAGCTCCATGCTCAGGCAGGCATAAAATTATTTGCTGTACAGGACACAGCTATATGCACCATCTGCAGTGCAATTGCCAGCATGCTGTATTTAGGGAAAAGAATCTGGTTTTGGAGGGCTGTAATGAAACATGAACAACTTGCCAGATTCTGTGTTAGGACCCTGTGGTACAGTTGGAAAACTGGGAAGAAATCTGAAGTGATGCCTTTATTTCATAAGAGAACAATTTTTCATGCATTGTTTCTGCTGTCAGAGGGACTGCAAAGTCGTAGGAGTACAGAGAAGCGAGGGGGGATGTCCTGTAGTCCTCACAGCTGTCCTGTGTCCTGTTTTATTGTCAGTTCCTGACAGTTGGATTTATAATTGTATGCCTGGAAAATCTCATTCCATGTCCAACAGGTGGAAGCACCCTTCCCCAAATTCCTCCATGGCTCTTGGGAGCCATGTCAATCAGGGAAAGGGGGGAGGGAGTCTGGGGGCTTTTGGCTGCAGGAGCCAGCTGCCCCTTTCTAATTTTAAAAGGGGTGTGCAAGAACGGTGTGGAGTGGAAAACTTTCCAAACCTCTTTCTTAAAGCTGCAATAAAGCGAGTGAGTGAAAGATGAGAATGTGGCTCTTTGCTTTTCACTTACTGAGCGTCTCCATGCAGCACTGAGGCAGTGCTCGCTGCTGTTCCCTGCCTTGCTTTGCTCTGTAGGGAGCTCGTCCAGCTGCAGAGTGTTCCACTCCTCCTACCTGGGGCTGTGTGCAGGTAAAAGCTTCCTTTCTTTACAAATTTCACAAGGTGACTGCGTTTTCCACGAGAATGTCTTTTCTCTTTTCTCATGTCGGGTGTTTGCCCATCAGAGCTTTCCACTTCACTGCAAGGGAATCTTTGGACGTGAAAAGGGTTCACTTTCAAACCAGTTAGGTTCCACTGGCAGGTACAGAGAGCAAATAGGAGCAAAACCAGAATACAAACACTGCCTTCTAATTCCATTTAAACCAACTGATTTCCATGTTTGAGAAAATCCTAATGTGGTGCCTAGTTCGCCTGGAGATGAGAAGGAGGAGTGTGAAACTAGACTAACTGCTTCCAAGCAGAAAAGAGAAACTATGTTTAAAAGCATAATTAAAGAGGCAGTACATTACGAAAGTGCTGAATAATTTAAATAAGCTGCCAGTCCAGCAATATTAAGCAGTAAATTTAAGCAAACATTATGTGATGATGGGGAATGTAATAATTTCATTTGCCCTAGTCTGCAATCCCATACATTGCAGTAATATTGTTTTCATTGACTGAAATTGCCATTATTATTATTGTTATTTTCAGTCTCCTGCATTTGGGAGCAGCAAGTTTGCTCTTTGAGGACTCGGGAGGGAATTTGGCACTACTTGCCACTCTTTCCCACTGGACCTGTGCTTGTCTTTCCATATTTGGGCATTTTTTTCTCCTCATCTGGCAAAACAAAATAATTTCCAAAGGTTTAACCACTGACATCTCGAGCTCACTTCTTCTTTCAAAGGAGGTATGCTTATGCAGGAAAATGTACTCTGTAATTAGTTTGTATATGTAAAAGACCCAAATTAAGGCTAAATGAGTATGCTGTAATTGTGATGTGATTAAATTCTGCATTGCCTAAACTTCATAGCTGTAATCTCTCAGTATTTAGGGTGTTTTCCTATGATGTTCCCATACTGGAATAATTTACATGCAAAATGATGACCATTTACTAGAGGAGGGGCTACGCACAAATAGGTTAATCCTTTCTCGTGAAGTAAAAAAAAAAAAAAAAAAGCTCTGATAGTTACCGTGATCTTTTAGTGTTTGGGGTAGATAACTGTCCACCCCCGTGCTCCCCCAAGAAATTTGGCACCAAACAATCACACTAATGACTGAAAACCAGACTGGGGAAGTTGTAGACAGGCCCTGAAGGGAGCATTCGCAAAATAACTGTAGGAAGAAATTATTTTTTCCTATTCTAATAACTTTCCTTCTTCAGTGGAAATAATTTTGCTATAGCTGGATATCTTAGACCTATTTTTGAAGCGTGGGTGGTTTTAATGCATCTTCAGGGTGGAATCTACGCATTAGAAGTCAGTATGCTAACAAATTCTTCCGTGTCTATAATGAGTGATAAAAGTGAAATGAAGCCCGTGAAACTCAGTCATGTCTCTGAAGTTCTGTGCAAATGTTTATTCAAATTTAAATTCGGGAGAGTGTAATTGGAGACGCTGTCATTTGCAAAAAAGAAAAAAAAATTTGAATTATTTTTCTAAAGATGACTTAGCTATGAACATAAATGACTAAAAAGCGGTGCCCTAGTTTCGGCTGGAGCCGCTTCAGGAACGCCAACATCAGCGCTGGGTTCAATTAGCATTGCCACGTCCTGGCCTTGCACCAACACCCAGAGCTCTACAAATAAAACGCAAGGGGACTAACCCGGCAGGTCAAGCCTGCAGAAGGGAGGGGAAAAAGAAAAGCTGCGAGGGGACATACCGGAGAACGGGGCACTCCCGCGGCTGAGGGAGGGAAGGGCGGCCGCGCCGCACCCAAGATGGCGGCCGGCGCCGAGGGGGCCCGGCGGGACGGCGCCATGCTGGGAAGGTCGGCGGTGGGCCGGTTCTCGCGAGAGTTTCCGATTAGCCGCCGCCGCCGCCGCTTCGTGTCAGTTGCGGGCCGGTAATGGCGGCGCTGAGCGGCCGCTGACGGGCCGCGCACCGGGCTCGGGCCGCCCTCCCTCCGCGGGATGTGCCGCGACTTGCCGCTGGCGCAGCGGGCGTCCACCAGGTGAGGAGGCAGCGGGAGCGGCTCGCGCCGCCGCCCCAGGCCGCGCTCGGCCGGCGGTGCCGCCCCGCCGGGGCGTCGGGCGAGGTGGGGCCGGGGCGGGCCTGGCCCGAGGAGCTGCCGGCTGTCATTTGGCTCGGCCGCTGCGCCCGGCTCCGGCGTCTCCGCGGCATCCGCTTCACCCGTTAAGTGTCTTTCTGTTTCTAGTTTTAATTTGCTTTCCGCTGCTTGTCGTACCGGGGGGTGGCGGGTGAACGGAGAGGGTTGGGGTGCTCCGTTTCGCTGTTGTCTTTTCGCGTTGTGGGGGAAACCGCCAATCCCGGGTGTTTCTATGGTCAGACAGAAACAGAGCCGGGAGCTCCTCGGCTGCCCTGGGAGCCACCCCGAGCACGGGGATGGCGCTTTTAAAGTTTAAATGTGCGCTTTGCTAAATGTGTGCCTGTGCTGTGCCAGGGCGTCCTGCCCCGGCATTGCGGCATCGCTCGGTGTCTGCCCGCTCAAAGTCCTCCTGACATCCCCGGCAACATCTGCCCCGAGCATTCTCTGACTTCATCGGTGCCATTCACTGTGCCTGTTGGAGGCATAGAGGCTTCTATACGAGTATGACTGGGTTGTTTTTTTGTTTTGTTTTGTTTTGTTTATTTTTTCCCTGTTGATGCAGTTTTGTGTTGTATATTGCCTGCTATCGGTGTAGTCTTTGTGGAATAGTTAAGGTAGTCAGGCACTGGAAGAAGGTTGCCCAGGGAGGTGGTGGAGTCACCATTCTCAGAGGTGTTTAGGATGTTTGATGATCTTAAGGGTCTCTTCCAAGCTTGACGATTTTCTGATTCTCTGATTGTTTCTGTCTCTGGGTATAAGCTGTAGCTCAGCAGCTGAGCATCTCCTGGCACGGGGTAAGTGTCAGTTTGCAGGTAGAGGTTCCTTGTGTAAGTTTGCAGGTAGAGGTTTGTCTGACAAATAGCTTCATTGTGTAGATGAACAATCCACTGTCTTGAAATTGAAAATTTAACACTTGACTGGTCGCTTCTGGTCAGGAGGGGGGGTTTGTCATCTTAAACTGCTTCAACTGTTCTACTGATTTGAAAACTCAAAGTACGGTGACCAAAAGTGTTTGTGGGATGAACATGTGGAGCTGTGATTCACCGCTTTGCATGTAAGTTCTCAGTGCTCTGTCGGGGCTGTCTGCACCGTCGGGCTAAGTTTTGCTGTCTCTTTGCTATAGTTCTGGTTGCTGCAACAGATGCATTAGGTAATGCTTGAGATAATTAGATACAACTGAGGGTGTGGCCACGTGAACGCTGTAAACTGTCGAAGGCTTCGGTTTCTGTGAGTGACGCTACTTTAAACAGAAGGTATCCTGCTCCCTCTGAGCAGCTTAATTTATGGAGTAATGGCACATTTCTGCAAGGGGTCAGGGCACCGTGGAAATTACGGGCATCCAAAGGAGTGTGGGCAGCATCTTGAGAGAGGTGATTGTGCCCCTCTGGTCCACTCCCGCGAGACCTCACCTGGAGTGTTGTGTACAGGTCAGGTGTCCCCGGCATAGAAGGGACATTGGAGCTGTTGGAGCAAGTCCAGAGGAGGCCACAAAGTCGGTAAGAGAACTGGAGCACCTCTCCTGCAAAGACAGGCTGAGAACGTTGGGGCTGTTCAGAGCAGATTGCGTGGAGACCTCACAGTGTGTCCAGTATCTGAAGGGACCTACAAGGAAACCAGAGAGGGACTCTTTGTTGGGAACTATAGAGGTAGGACAAGCGGGAATGGCTTCAAACTGAAACACTGCATTTAGCTTGGGCACTGGGAAGAAATTCTTCCCTGTGAGGGTGGTGAAGCTCTGGCACAGAGCTCACAGAGCTGTGTCTGCCCCTTCTCTGGAAGTGTTCAAGACTAGATTGGATGGGGCTTGGAGCAGCCTAGGATAGTGGAAGATGTCTATGGCCAGGAGTTGGAACTAAATGATCTTTAAAGTCACTTCCATCCCAAACCATTGTAGGATTCTGTGTTGCTGATTGGCATGGATCACCTTGCAGGCTGCCTAGGCTGGGTGTGGTGGTGACTGAAAGAAAGTGATTTTAAAATTATAGAACATCTTGTTTGCGTGGGTTTGTTTTACTAAGCTTTGGTGCATAGCTCAGGTTTGAACACTGTACTGATAAACCAGTCCCAACGTGGATCATGTCTTTTATGTCTTGAAATAACTTTATTGGCAATTTCTGTCACCACGGCAAAAGCATCCCTTAAATGGGTAAGAATCTAATCTTGGAGTTGCTACATCTGTACTTGAAGGTTTTGTTGACTTGGATGTAATGAACTTTGTGTCTCCTTTCACCCCTCTACCAGACATACAGCTGCTTTCTGCTAAAAAGGTTTCCTTGTATCAAGCAGACTTGTGGATTAAGTCATTAATGGGTTTAGTCCGGTGGACTTCAGAGTGCTCAGCTGAGGCTGCAGTCCTATTAATGTGCTTCCAGTTAGGTTTGAAATCAGGAGTGTCAGTGCACACAGCACTGGATCTATTCTGTATTACCATCTCTGGGAGGTGAGTGAAGCTGCACAACATAACATGAATGGTGTGTTGTGCCTGATGCTGCTTCTTTCCTCCCAGTTTGCCTGTCCTGGCAGCAACATGATAAAATGAAAGAAAAGTCACCATAAAAGAAAAATTATTAATTTGCTGCCCAGTTAGTGAGTTGAACTGGCTTGAGTTGCAGTCAGGTGAGCATTGCGTCTATGACAGAGTGACATGATTGCTAGAGAAGGTAGCAAGGAGTATTTGGATCCCTTCATCACTGTGGAGCTGCTAAATCTGCTCAACTCCACCTTGAAAACTTACATCAGAGAGCCACCTTTTTATCAATACAGCAGAACTGTTTAACTCTGCTATTAATGTACTTAAACTAATTGATGCTATTCAAATCAATATGAGTGTTAATATAAGATCAGGTGTAGTGATACAGTAATGATAACAGAAGGACTTTGGTAGTTGAGTGCAGAAAGAAAACTTTCCCAGTGCAGTCAATATATTAGGCATGTGGCTGGATTACAGAAGTGTAAAATTTATCCATAGATGTAAGTGCTTGGAAGATAGATGTGTATCATTGTGCTAATGATATAATAGGCTTTAATGGACTGCTCCATTGAGAATAAAATTACTTGTATGCCTAAGTCTGAAACCTTTGTCAATATGCTAGAGAAAGAATAGAGCAAATAAATGAACTAATCAATTATACCAGGTCAATTGAAACTTAGTGAATGCTAACAGAAATTCTGGCTGGTTTAGCTTCCTAAGAACACTTCTCACCAATGGCAGAATTTCTCACTAAGTCACATCCATGGCAATGCACCAGGTGGAGTTCTCATACTGAAACAGAAAAAAACTTATAAGGGATGGTGTTGTTTAAACATGAAAAAATATCTTATTGCTACATTTAGCTAGATCAAGAAAAAGTCTTTTAGCAGAGTCCTGGTATCTGCCTTTGTAATGACAGGTCAGAAACAGAGCTGGTGGTCACTATTCAGCTTGTCATGAGGTTTTTGTGTTCGGGGTGTTTTGACACTTTGTGTTGTTATTGAGACACTTCTTAGATGCTCCTTCTGAATGCACTTCTGAGCAGAGGCATCAAAGGTGATAAAGTGGCATTTGGAACATTTTTCCTGAAGTTTTAATGCACTTTAATCTGCTTTGAAAGAAAACAGTGATCATCCTGCAGTTGAAACAACAGTAGATGAAGTTGCTTCTTTGCTCATGGTTCTGTTGAGACGTTGAAAGCTGCTGTTTTTGTCAAAATTGACAGGTCTGGTTCTTGTACCTGGCTGTGAGTTCTAAGAAGACTCCTTCACAATGGAGTGTTCCTTGTGAGATGAGACAGAGCTTGAAGAATTTGAGCATATTCTGCTGAATGGATTTATTATGGGCTGCAAGAATTGAAATCTTCTAATGTGCAGTTTCTGGTAACTAGAGGTGGAACCAGTGAACAAAGTCTTGTTTTGAAGGCTGAGGAAAGAAAATGCAGGAGTACTTTACTGGTTCTAGGAACTGGGGTATTTTCTTCTCTGTCATAAATGCTAAGGTCTTTGAAGTCAAAGAAAATACAGAACTTGTGAATGGATAGGCAAAGCCTTGTGTGCATCTTCTTAATAAATGGATGCATTCTTTGTGTCTTTGTACTCTGATTTCTTCACGAACAATGAATCAAGTTACACTAGCTGTCACAACATTCATTTCAATAGATTTCCTCAGAGTACCTCCTGGCACGTGATGCAGGAGAGGAAGACATTCAATTTCAGTAGAACCACTAATCCCTTTCTAGGGCCACTTTTATTTTTTTATCACTTCTCCATCACTTGTGATGAAGCAGAGACACTTTTGCAAGTTGCCATGTCTTTTCATAGCAAGAGAATGTGGTAAATGTCCATTCTCAGCATACAGTTGGAAAGAATCAGATCCAGAAATGTTTAATTTATAGAGAAATCTGCACTATAGTTTGGATGCAAATTTAGTAGCTGACTTGTGCCAGTGATTTAATCATAGAACTCAGGAAACATATTTGTATTTTCTACTGGGCTTTTTTGACATTTGATGGATGTGTGTTTATATCATTTATCTTCCTGGTTAAAAGCTAGAGGTAGTGACACATGCTTTGAAATGTTTAAGCGCTCTTCTGTCTGCAGGTGTGTGGTGTATCTTGATTGCTCTTTTTTTGTACTCCCTTAGTATCCGTAAAGTTTTCTTGTTATCTAGCTTAAGACAGATCAAATTTTATTTAATTTCTTTTACTTATGAAGCTTTTGTTTTGTTTTAATTATTTTCCAAAGTAATTATATTTGGAATGTGAGTTCTTCTGGTATATATACTGCTTGTATTACAAGACAAAATACTGAATATTATCTAAAATTAGCTCACTCAGAGCAGCTAACGTTCATGAGCTCCTTGGACATTGCTGGTGTACACTTGCTTTACAATTCATTTGAAAGCTTATTGTATAAATGAGCACTGGAAGAAGGTGGATGGAGGACCTGCCTCATTGTGCAGTGTCAAGTAGAGAATCTGAAGATGTGGAGCTTTTTGGACAAACATGTCATGCATTCGTTTGTTGTGCCAGAATTTGTCCTCAGTCCTGAGGAAGGTCGGTACATTGCCTGCATCTGATAGTGTTGAAATGCAAAGTTTGCTCAAAATATGCTCTGGCCAAAGAAAGAATATGTCACTCTTGTATCAAAAAACATTTTAAAAGCTCATATACATAACCAAAACAAGTCTTAGAACAATGTATTATGGATATTTTTAACTCTCATTTAAGTGAGATAATGCAATATGGTAAGGACTTGGATTCCAGAAAAACGAGTAGGTTAACATTATTCCAGACTCAAGCATATGATAATAATTTGTATTTTGTGGTATTTGAGAAGACATGGAAAGTGTTTCTGGCATCTTTAAATATAATTTCCATCACTTACAGTGAACTGGCTCAGCAAAGCAATTTGCTCGACTGGGATTGCCTGTGCCTGTCTACCTGGGTTTGTTACTGCCAGCAGTGCAGAGCTTTAGCTGCACAGACAGGAGCTCCAGAGGGTCTTTTAAGATTCAAAAGTCACCTTTGTATTTATACATGGAAACTTAAAATGTTTTTGCAAACAGGAAAACCCATCCCGAAAACCAATTATTTGTGTCTGCGTTCATTTCCTCCACAGACAAGTGTGCACTGTGTGAGGTGTGGGTGGAGTGGGACACACTGGCCAGGGTGCCCTTGAGCTCCAGTGCTATCTCCACTGGGAAGAAGAAGGTGAATGGTTCTTGTTTTGCCCAGTCCCACTGTTCTCCTCAAGGCAAAAGCAAGAGCAGCTTGACACATTTGCTCCTGGGAAGCAGCAGCCAGAGCAGGACTGAGACTGATCCGACTGTTCACCAGTGTTTCCATCCCTTCTCCTTCTGCTTGCATGGAAGGTGTTGCTTACAGTATGACATAGGTAGAACTAATAAAGCAAAAAGAACAGGCAGAATTCTTTTAGCCTGTACCAGACTCCCAGTTCACTTTGCTTTACCACATAAGCCCATTGACTTTCTGCCTAAATAAGGCAAAGAGAGACCCAGGCATAAAGAAAGGAAAAGATGGATTCTTTTATTGGCACTGGTGCATTATTTTTGCTTAAACTGCATGAAATGTTGTCCTAGTGGACAACATTTTGTAGCAAAATCTGCCACTATGTAGATAAAACATTTGAGAATATCCCATAGAAGTCAATGTTACAGAATCACAGAATAATGAGGTTGGAAGAGACCTCTAAGATCATCAAGTCCAACCTATGCCCTGACACCTCAACTAGACTATAGCACCAAGTGTCATGTCCAGTCTTTTTTTAAACACATTCAGAGATGGTGATTCTACCACCTCCCTGGGAAGACAATTCCAGTACTTTATTATTCTTTTGGTGAAGAATTTTTTACTAATATCCAACCTTTGCCTTCCCTGACGTAGCTTAAGACTGTATCCTCTTGTTCTGTCAGTTGCTGCCTGGTGGAAGAGACCAACCCCACCTGTCTACAGCCTCCCTTCAGGAAGTTGTAGAGAACAATAAGGTCACCTCTGAGCCTCCTCTTCTCCAGGCTGAACAACCCCAGCTCCTTCAAATGTTGCTCATAGGGTTTGTGTTCCCAGCCCCTCTCCAGCCTTGTTGCCTCCTCTGGACGTGCTCAAGCATCTCAATGTCCTTCCTAAACTGAGGGCCCAGAACTGGACACAGCACTTAAGATGCGGTCTCACCAGCGCTGAGTACCGGCGGAGAATGACCTGCCTGGTCCTGCTGGTCACACCATTCCTAATGCAGGCCAGGATGCCCTTGGCTTTCTTGGCCACCAAGGCAACATGCTGGCTCATGTTAATAACTTGTTTTATTCCATACTTTTAGCAAACCTTCATATTTTCTTTTGTGGTATCCCTTTCGTTTAGTATCCCTTGTATTTTTATAAGAAACAAAGTCTTGAGGAATACTGTTCCCTGTGCATACTGTGGTTTTTTTTTTCCCATAACCACGAAATGTTAATGAAAACAGCAGTGGGTGATCTCTTGCTCACATTGTCTTCCTTCTCTGAATCTGCACGATTCAGTTTTCTCTCCTGTTTCCTTATTCCAGTGCCATGACTTCTGAGTTTCCTCTGCCCTTTTCTTACCAAGTCTGTGCTACTAAAGAGAAAAAAACCTTACCAAGGGTCTTTGAAAAAACTTCACAATTGGACCAATAAACAAGCTTCTTTTCTTCCTTTTTGCTGCTCTCTATGCCACTTCTTTAAAGTTCATTGCATTTCTCTCACCTTCCTAGCTTGCTCATTCTCTTCCATTTTTATATCCTGCTTACTTCTCTCACAATTTTCTTTCTCTTTTTCCCGGTCTTGATTTTAATCACTTCACATTTTTGTATATGTTTGGTAAGCATATTCCGCTTTCATATCTCCTGCTCTTTTAATAATGCTGTGCTCTTAACTATGTTGACCCCTTGTATGTTTCAGTGCCATCCTGGGTATGTTTGGTATTAAGTGTGTGGGTTTCTCATGTTCCTTTTTTACATGGCAGTGGTTTTCTCTTTGTTCCCATTTCCTCTTTTCCTGTGCTTTCTCGTGCATTTTCTGATCTGTCAGTTCTCTTCAGTGTCTTCTTGTAGGAGCAGTGTTTGTAGAAGAGAGTGGTTGTGAGGTCCTGTATCCATCCCCCCCATCCAGTTTCTTCCAGGAGTTTGGATTATATTGTTTCCTTTCTTGTTTCCTCTTAGGTCCTCTCTGTAGCAGTTCTGCTGTGCCTTCTCTTGTGTACTGTTTTTTGGGTTTTTTTTGGACGTGAATAAAGAATGAGGTGGGCACTTGATGTGGCATTGAAACATCAGATACACACAATGGTGTTTGTATCTTAATCACTCACCCAAGGAGGGGCTTGGCAAGCCAGCCCTGAATGGACCTGTGTAGGATGTCTGTGTCTCCCAGGGAGCAATCCAATAACCATGAGATTATTTCTGTTGATTTGTGGTCTTCCACCTTTTTTCCAACAATCTTAAGATTCTCAAAGCCTTATCCAGCCTGCAGATAACCTTTTGCCATCAGTGCTGTCTCCTCACAAGTTCTTTGGCATTTCATCTTTTGAGCTCAGTCTCTTTGTTTAAGGTCAGTATTAAATAGAGATGGTGATTTAGTGTAGCAGAATGAGATCTCTTTGAAGCAATAATTTCAGAATGTAGTTTTTATGTATTTTATCAAACGGTTATTCATGGGACTTTGAGACACTTCTGTATTGATGGAAAATGCATTTAAAAATAATTTCAATTTCCTTCATATAATTTTTTGCTTAGTATTATTCTCTGATCAATAATAATTTCAATGTATTTTAGTGTTTAACTGGTCTATTATTCTGCATGCAAGTCCTATAAACAGACATGGTAACTGTGTCTGATTTATTTATTTATTATTCCCCACTCCTTTCTGTACTCTTGGTAACATTAAAGAATCTTCTCTGTCTGGTTGAACTTTTTTGCAGAGGCAGGATATTGAATTGTACTTTTTTTTTTTATATAGAGTCTGCTTATTCATGTCAGCTGTAGCAATAGAGAGAAATTATTTTAGTAATACATAGGAATTCAAAAGTTTATGGGAATCAACACAATTTATTTGTATGTAAGTTTTGAAAAGCTCATTAATTTCTCCCACCCTTCCAGAGAATTGGGAGAGGGATACCTAAACCCCAAAACCTCAGAGTTATGATTACATCAGGACTGAAAACTACTGCAGTGTTGCCTTCCTGAAACCTTAGACAGCTCCAGAGTGCTTGGTTCTGTCGTGGCTTTTTTTTTTTTTTTTAATCAGCAGCAGCCTGAGTTGAACAAAACTGCTCAGTGAATCTCAGGGGCTGCTCTGAAGCCAGTGAGGGTCAAACTTTACACTTGGAGCTGGTACTGCAGGAGTGCCTTAGAATAAGTACAGCAAGATGCTTTCTGATTTCTTCCCAGCTTGGAAGAGAGCTTTAATGGCCTTTTACTGAGGGGCATTAGAGACTTGTGAAGGAGTTGAGATAGAATTATTGACCACTGGTGATCACCAGCACACACACCTGTGGGAATAACTCAGTGTCTGTTACACTGTGTATAGGCTGCACTATATAAGGTGCTCTCTGAAGTGTTTCACTGTCTGGATGAGTTCTGTTCAGCTCAGGTAAAGGACTGGCAGTTTTTAGTGTCAGGATGAAAGCTATTAACAAGCAATTTCAGATTGTTTAATCTGGTACTTTTCATATAGATTTAAGGAATACATAGAGTGTGTTACAATTCTACATTTGCAGGGCATCCTAAAATAAACAATATATATTTGTACATGTAAAACAAAAGGAACAATTATGGTCCCTGATTAAGTTTTCTTATCTATACTAATAATTCTAATGATAAGAATAAATCCCAAGCAATTACATGAAGATGGGTACTTAATCCTTTAATAGATGTTTGCTTGTCCAGAAATTATCCTATGCTAAATTTAGATATTGAGTAGGCTTTGTTACCTATGTGTTTGGGCAAGAAACTGATACTGGTATGATACAGTATTTTCAGCAGCTCTCAAAATCAGTTCTCTGTGGAAAATTCCCTCATTTTTATTAATATTTATTTTCGACATTTCTAGCCCAACAGCTCTATTCTCCAATGATGGAGAGGATCAGCTGGATGATTTGCAGGGCAGGGCAGTGCTGTGATTTACAGCATGAATGATGTGAGGCACAAAGTGCTGTTCTGCATGAATGAGCTCTTCAGCACCTGTCTTAGAAGCAGAATTTTCTAACTACACTTGGCTTAATGCCCATAATTATTGGATACTTAAAAACTAACACACCCACCCTTCCCTTCTAGAATTTCTGAATTTTTGTGTTTCTGTACCTACATATATAAGCTTACATGCCTTTTCCTTACTCTTTCAAGCACTTACTTGAACTCATCAAAGAAAGTCACAGCTTAAGGTCTTTTGAAGACCTGTGTTCTTATTATTGATAGTTTTTCCTGGGGCATAAGAGCAGTTTTTTGGGATAACTTACTGCTTTAAATATGGGATATGTGACTGAATGTGAGATCAAACTTTACTGCTGGTCACTGTGAGTATCCTTAAAACTGTATATGATAAAAATCCTAGTCACAAAATATATGGGCAAAAGTCTGTTTCAGTAAGTAGTAGATAGTGTTAATTTTGGTCTGCTTTTACCAGAAGACTGATCTTTATATTTGATTGCCTTTTTTATGTGGCACACAGTGTAGGGAAGTAAGAGCAAAAGAGATTTTCAGTAATTAAAAAATAAGGAAAATTACATCTGGGAGTTCATGAAAGAAGAGAGAAGAGAATGTGCTTTTATGACTCCTTCAGAGGTCTAGAACTTCTTGTTGGAATTCTGTCGTCACTTGATTTTTTCTTTCCATAACAGAAGTGTTGTCAGTGTGTTGTGAAGACAGCTCAGTAAGCATGTACTGGGTTCTTTTTTTTGGTTTTTTTTTTTTTTTTTTCCCTTTTCTCCTTTATAAAAACTGGTTTGGTGATAGCAGCTGGGAGTTCACGCTAATTTCAGATTCACTGGGAGTCTTAACTTCAAAGTTCACAGGAAAACAACAGTGGCACCAGCCTCCTGGCTGTAGTGTCCTGCCATGCAGTTCTGCTGTGCCTTTTCCTTTTACAGAGATTGGTGACACATTCATTCTGTCACTGGTGGAGTTGGGTATTTTCCCCAAGCATTTATAGGTTCAAGCCATGTGGTGCTGTCTCTGTTAGGCCTGGATGGGCAGTATTCCAGTGTGGACTTCTTCAGACTTGCTGCAATACTTGTTACTCTGATCTAAATTGCATCGACTGCTGGGCCTTCTTTTATCAAGTTAATGTTTCTTGATGACAGAGAACAAAATCAAACCCTTCTTTATCCATGGAATTACGTGGTTTCTGCAGGAAGTTGTGACCACATCTGTGATTTCATGCTGATAATCTGACCTTGTTCATGATGAAGGTTTGAAGTCATCAGATGAGGTAGACATTCATCATAATGATCAAGGTTATGTTCTCTTTAGACTAAGATAGATTTGCTTATACTTTATACCTCTTTGATTCTTACATGACTATTTTTTTAGGTAAATTGACACAATGTGGAGCAACAAATCTAATGAGGTGCCTCTGCAAAATCTGAGGCATAACCAAAGCAAGGATTCTACCAGAGGTAAGGGTTTTCTCTGTTCTCCTTCCTTGTTTTGGGAGATATTTTGTCATGAGTTGTTTGAAACTTTGGGGAATTGTTCCAGAAAGCATTCTCCTGCGTCAGTTTGGGAGCTAAGAGCATGTATTCTGTGGCTTCCTTTTTGCAGATAGCAGTTTTGTACTCTGATCTCTGGAATATTTGCTGATCTGCATTAGCAGTTGCCAGCCTGGGATTTGGATGCCAAGATGGCACAGAGACAGATTTTTTTTAAGTGCTGTAGAGGAGGAGCAGAAATTGGGAACTGTTGGCTCCCGAAGGAAGTGAGGAAGAGCCTCTGTGACAGTTGCTCAGTTCCAGAGTGGTGAAGACATTTGAATAGCAGCACTGCATCTCCACAGTGTTTGACTTTTACAGCAGTTTTGTCTCCCTTAGTTGGAGAAATCATTTAGCTTTTTACTGTTATGATTACTCTAATTTAGTAAAGGAGGGAGCAGAGAAATTTAAAAATTACAGTACTTCCCTGAAAAAATCTTTCCTGAAAGGAAGAAAGCTCTCCTGTGTAGAGCAACTGAGTCGCGTGCTAAGCCTGTGGTTTGAGATTGATCATATGATCTCCAGTATGACAAAACTGGGCTCCAGAAGTTGTTTTGAAAGTAGAGAAAGATTATTATTTTATCTGTAAGAGAACATTATTGCTGATTATTTCCTGTGGTATGGTCAGTTTCTTTAAAAATTGCCTACTTTTTGAAGCTGTAGTGTTCTGTGGACAAGAAGCACCATCTCTAGAAGTCAAAGCAAAGTTGTTTCTGTGCTGCTTCCCTAACCCTTTTCCTTTGTGTTGTTGTATCTTGCCTGAAATGAAATTGGCAGGTTTTTTACTATGAGGAAGAATTATTTTTTTCAACTCTGTTACTATTACTCTCCATGGTTCTGAGATGGATCTCCATGATTCCACGGATGTTGTGTTTTATGAACCATTAGATTTTAAGAACCATTAGAAAACAAAAGAGGGGAACTGAGGAACTAAATATTTATAGAGGAAAACACTACTACATCCTCCTGAGCTCAATTGCTTATAGATTAGGTGCTGTTTGTTTAGATGAAAAGGCTTGGGTTAGTACCTCCTGCTTGTTCACAAACATTGTTTCTGTTTTGTTTGCAGGGTGTACAGTTCAGAAAGATTACTGTTCGTAATTCTGCCGTTCGGAGCTTGGGTTTTGAGTAGAGTCTTTCAGTGACCATGTATTCATGCTTAGTTTACTGAAGAAGAAAATGGAAGGGGGGGAAAAAAGGTAGTTAAACTGTAGTATAATAGAAAAATACAAAGTATTTATGTTGGGGTAGATAATCAGCTTCATTTTATCTTCTAAAGATCATCTATTATATGTGGTGGATTTGATTTCAGGTGTCATCATGTATTCAACCTAACTTAGTGAACTCATGATATGTTACATTAAATACTTTATAGCTTTGCTAAGGTGAGCCTTGACTGATAACAGTCTTTCACACAGGAGATTTACAGGCAGGAACTGTGTTGTAAAAAAAACTTGATTAGCAAGAGCATGAAAGTAGGTTTGAAGTAACATTTTATTTCATTGTTATTCACATACTAATTAGAAATTAATTTCTTTGTTTCTACTCGGGAAGATCTAACTGCAGCATGGGCTTCTTTTTCTCAGACTAAGGCTGCTGTAAGTACTTATTTTTTTACTTTTTTTTTTTTTTCCTTTGGGGTTGTTCAGTTTGGTTTTTTTTGCTCATTTTCAAATCAGTTAGTGGCTACAAAAGCTTTAACCTAAGTATTATTTTACTTAGTGATTGTTTCTTCAGCAAGTTGTGAGTAGCACAAAGCTGTTGGAGTATGTGAATGTTGAACATTATTTTATCTTGAAAAAAGTTTTCTGCACACAAAGAGAAGGTTTTGCCACAGCAAGCTTAATACCTTTTTATTTAACAAAGTGATGATGTCATGTTTTTCTGAAAACCTGGAAAAATAACCTCTCCCCTGCTCACTCAAACCAGTCAGAAACTGAGGCAACACCAATGTATTTAATAATTTTCCATTCTGAGCACTGGGGTTGCTGTATTTCTGCGGCAATTAACTTAGGTGCATAAGATGATGTAATAGTGTCTAAAACCAAGCAGTTTGGGTTTGCACGGAATTCAGCTCTTTCCCATAGGCATGTCCCTCTTTTTCCTCAGTAGCTGAGCATCAGTGTGGAGTTTTACATGTGGAATTGTACCACGCTCCATTTATAAGGGAGTATTACATAATTTTTTCCAAGTGGAAATTAATAATTTATTCAGGCCAAGCATTAAGTCTCTGAATGACATGTTATTAATTTTTTCAAAACAGCCTATTTAAGGGAACAAAACTATGCAACAAAACCTAATTTAGATAATCTTATTAAACAAAACTTAATAGTAGTTTCTGACCATGAGACCATACAGTTTTGCAATGTCAGCCTTGTGAAGTTGCTCTTGCCTGCAATTTGATTCGTCGTGAAAAAGGAAAAATTTGTCATGTTCGAGAGGAAGTAAAAATATAGCTTAAAAACAGAAAACAGTGTTCTAATTTGCATTATCTTCCAATTCTAGCTACGTCATATAGAGAACAAATTGGAAATAGCTCCCACCAGCACGGCTGTGTTTGATTCAATCATGGATGCCAAGAAGCCCTCTACTAGTGCCAGCAGGAAGAGCAGCAGGAAGGGTATGTATTATTGAGGAGGGAACGTGTAAGGCAGCATAAAGCCACTGCATTCTGGGAAAGCTTGGGTTCTCCCTGCCCCCAGCTAGTCTCCTGCCTGTGGTCTTTATTCCTGAGACTCTAATTGTCCAGAAGAAATTGACGTTTCCTTCCCTGAGCTTAGGAAGGAGAGTGTTCTGTCTCAGTCTCTTGGTTAGAGGGGGTGACAGGACTTGCCCCACGCTGTGAGTGAGCAGTGATATCCCACTCTGACAGGAAGTTTGCTAAATCTGGTGCTTCTCCTTCTGGTGTCTCCTTCTGACTGAAGGAGAGCATTTGCTTATAGGAAATAATCCCTCATTTTAAATACTAAGAGCATTATGGCAGTGTGCTACTGAAGAGCAGACAGATCGACCTCTAGTGGCAACACAGCCAACTTTGCAGATTTAATTACTTATAATTAATCTTCAAGCATTATTATCTCTCTTTAAGTATGGTCATTTTTTCAAGCACTTACTGCCTTGCTTCTAGATGTTGAAATCAGCTTGTTGAAAGAGAGAGCTGCTCAAGCCCAAGAAAGACTATGTCAATGATTCAGCCCCAGGAGCTTTTTCTTTCTGGAGAGGTAGATACAATAAAGCATTCTTTGTTTTCTGCTTCAGGTTCCCGGTCCTCCAGCCAAAATAAATCAAGCAAGGAGAAGTCCTCACGCAGCCCTCTTCGAGCAACCACTCTGGAAAGCAATGTGAAAAAATGCAGTCGTGTGGAATTTCGTGAGCCATTGGCTTCATACAGGTTAGTACTGGGACAACTGACTATTGAAGAAAAACATGCTAAGATTAGATTCAAGCTAACAGTGGTGTTTTTGACACCTCCTCAAAAATTGGTTTGCTTCCTCCCATCACCTACCCACATGACAGCATGTGTTGTTGGACTTCTTAGTAAATATTGCAAATTTATTTTTTACTCAGTGAATGTGAGTTTAAAGTCAACTGTTTTGAAATGGGGCTGGGTCATCAAGTGGTATGACTGTGGCCTTAGTGAACTGATGGGTTTGATAGGTATTTAGTTTCAGTAATAAGAATCAAAAAGACTGTGCTTTTTCAGCTTTGTTTCATTAGCTTTTCAGCATATGTTCCCAAATGTGTTACCAAGACAGTGTGGAGCAAGAGTAGTACTAGTAGTACTAGAGCTAGTACTAAAGTTACATTCCATTTTTGTGAGTGTGAGAAACTCATATAAGAGCAGCTTCTCATGGAACAAAAGTGGTACAGAAGACAGAACAGGCCATAGAACATGATTATTATCCTGACATCGAAGTTTTGGTCTATTTTTCCACTATTTGAGTCAGCTGTGAGATGGTCCTCCTTGTTGCATGTGAGACTGATTTGGGTCATTTCTGTTAATTGAGTAGCTCATGTACTAATTATGCTTCTCTTAAGTTCTATACTTGTTATTTAAGGCTTTTCTCTTTTAAATTGAAGGGTGACTTTACTGCTTGGTGATTTTGTAGTCTTCAGCATTATATGTAGTTCTTTTCAGACAGAGAGTGTAACAAATGAAATTTTGAACAGAAGTCTCTTTCTGTTTCATCAGACTTGTACTATTAAATGTGAGGTGGTCAGACTTTAAAAGAACTTGCCTTTAAAGTGGAGCCAAGGTAGAGGAAGTAATTTATTTAGTTGATGATTTATTTATGTACTGATTGCTGAGTTTGAAGGTCCTACATTTGTATTTCTGACGGTGAATTTTTTCCCCTTCTGTTACATCAGGGATTTATATAGTTCTCTGTCTTACCACAGTTCTAGCCAGCTTGAGGCCAAACAACTGCTGTCTAGTTTGGAGCTGAGTGAAGCAGAAGGGAAGAGTGAGCTCCCAGCCTGTCTGGCACGTGAGCAGGACGAGCGGGATCGGCACAGCAGAAGCTTTGACAGCCCCTTCCCTTCTGCTGCAGATGAGACCGTCGTGAGATACTTGAATGACCGACCAACAATCAGTGCCTTGCAGAGTAACGAGGCGTTTCCCAGGGTTGCAGCGCTTTCAAGACTGGAAGGAGAAAAAACCAGTGGCTCCAGGGGAGATGAAAGTAGCACTAGAGCTTCTCAGAGTATCACGTCCCAGGACAGTGAACTGAAAGTGTCTTCCTCTTCTGCCATGAGTATTTGCAGTGCTCATAGGCTGGAAATCTTGAAGCAGCGGCAGCACGATGCTAAGTTGGAAAAGCTGAAGGAAAGGATCCGAAAGCAGTGGGAGCATTCTGAGGAGCTCAGTGGCAAAGGGCAGCACTTGGGGTTTGCTGAGCAGCCTGTCGTGGTCACTAACATGGAGAACACGGTGACTCCCAAGGTCAGGAAGGTGACAGCTATGCCTGCTGCTCCATCATACAGAGGTACGGAGGTGCACATCCCCTCCCTGCTGCCTGTACCGGGTGAGAGAGCAGAGCTCAATCCACTGAGCAACGTTTCAAAGCATGGACCTGGCTCATAGCTCTCTTTGGGCAATATGGGGGTGCATGGTTTGATCACAGATCACAATAAAAAGAAATTCTTGCTAAATTACTGAATTACTTTGAAGTTTTTCCTGTCTCTTCTTAGAATTACTATAAAAACCAGCTCATTGGTGTTTGGGTTGATTGCAATAATTTTTTTTATGGTCTCAGAGCTTAGTAACATTGTATCGATTGAAAAAACCTTTCACATTTTTAATAATCTTTTCCTCACCCATTCTGCTGTTTTTCAACTGTGAGCAAGTGGCAGACTGATATATTGCTTTCTTCTAATTTAGCATTAGAAACTCACATAGTTACTTTTTTACTTGGCAGTTTCCCATCCCTTCCACTCTGACAAAGCTGTATTTACATTTTATGGAGTTATTTTAAACTATTGAATCGTTTACTTTCAGGTTTCAATCCTACTGAAACAAGGATTCGCACTCCAGATGGAAAGATCTGGCATGCAGATGAGTTTCGTTTTAGTCGGGAGCTTTACAGAGATATTGCACTCCAGTTAAAAGGTGAGCCGCAAGTGGAATTGATTAAGCCACACAACCTTCTCTAAGAGGCAAAGAAATATTTTGTACAAGTCCACAAAGTCATGGAAACAAAAAATTGAAGCAATGAGTGTTAAATATATTGTAATTCTCTCCACGGGAGGAATAATTTACTGAACATTAAAACAACAACAAAATAAGTCCTTCTCCCAGTTCTCTCATTCATATACTTCTAATAAAAAAACAGTACTGAAAAGAATGCCAAGTAAAGGCATTTCTTTGAAACAACAAAAAAGGAAAGTCTCCATTAGAATAACTTTTGTTTAATTTTGTGACTTTTTTATACATGTGTGCATGAATGAATACAATTTCCTGGTTAAAAGGACAAAACCCACTTTTGGTTTCTGTTTTCAAATGTACTGCTCCAAGACACAATCTTTATTCATCTTTCACTCTGAAAAACTGCAGTAGCATTGGCAGCTCTTTTCTCTGGGTGAGCTGGAGTAGTATGCCCAAGTGTGCTTTTTTAATTTGCTAGGCTGGTTACAGTGAAGTGCTGTAAGCTTGAATTGCCTCTGACTCACTGAGTTGGGGGAAGGGGAAGAGATCAGGTGAATAAAATGGAAGGGAATGGAAAATAAAAACCCCAGAGAACCTCTATTTTTGCACTAAGAGCTTACTTATTAAGAATAACTTTTCTCTTTGCTCAAAACATTTAAGACTGAAGGAAAATCCATTGAGATTTATATCTGTAGGTATCTGTGTAGTAATAAACCAATTTGTCTATTTTCCTTGTACAACTCGATAAGTTACTGAGGACTTTTTATGGAATCACTCATTAAAAATAGTTCAGAAAGAAGAGATGCTCCTTTTCAATAAAATTTTGAAAATACGCTGTTCAGATCAGTCTGTGAAATTAATGCCAAATTTCCACAGACTTTTAATCTACACTAGCTTTTTTTTTTTTTTTGGAAAGTATAACAAGCTGTTTATAGAAATTATTTTTTTTTTAAAGCTTTGTTGAAGACATCCAATTAAAAGGCATTTGGATCATGTGTCCAGTGCCTACAAAAGGAAGAAGCTGTGTGGGTTGATCCACACTTCTGTCCTGATGCCATGTGTAGAGCAGCTGTTGTGGAACGTGTCTCCTTTCTGAGCTGAAAAGATTATACTGAATGGCTGATTGCTAGTAAACAAATGCTGGTGCTGCATATAATATATACTGTAAATATATTTTTAGGTTGTCAGATTATCTATCCATGTGTTACTTCTATATTAAATTTACACCATGTGGTGTTTTGGGTGTGTACAGTCAGTTGTATCAGAACTGTTCTTTGCTCTCTAGTGCTGAAATAATCTGTTATATCTTTAATATCTACAGCAGCACTGTTCTTTCCAGCAAAAAGGTTTTTATGTATGAACATAGACCATACAGGATGTCTTCATATAGCAGTTGGGCTAAAGGATATTGTATGGACCCCAGGTTTCCAGTAATTTTGTCTTAAAGATGTTCGGGATATGCCATACTAGAACAAAATTATTGTAATAGAAGTAGAGTGGGAAGCAGCCTGTATTTTCTTGGAGTCAGGAAAGGGCTGTTTGTTGCTAAAAGAGGTGATGAGGTTTTTAACTTTCTGCAAAT
Organism: Vidua macroura; assembly: GCF_024509145.1. Taxonomy (NCBI): domain Eukaryota; kingdom Metazoa; phylum Chordata; class Aves; order Passeriformes; family Viduidae; genus Vidua; species Vidua macroura. The sequence continues at coordinate 3,470,634 of NC_071579.1, read as the reverse complement.
GCAATCACTGAGGCTTCTGGTATCAGTGCATTGATTGTCTTACCTGCTCTTGTTGTCAGCCTTAAAGGCAGCTAGAAAATTTCTAAGGAAAGGGTGCTAAGGGTGAGAAAGACCCCAAAAATTCCATTCCTACATCTTTGAAATATAATCTGTTCTGCCTCTGATGCTTCCTATGGACATCCATCAGAGAGTGGATTCACATGAAATTAGGGGCTGTAAATGTTTGCATTGGCATCTAAATAAAGCTTCAATCTATCTATAGAGGGGGTTGCATCTTCATTGTTTGAGGTTGTCTGATCCCATTCTTTAGAGTGGAGGAACCAGAAAACAGTGGTAACAGTGGCCACATGGTTCCTGATGTGCTGAATGTGCTGTCATGCATTAATATGCAAGCAGCAGCCCTTGTGTTCAGGAACTACATGTCCCTGTGGAGCATTAGAGCAGTAAAATGTAGTATCTGTAGCAGAAGAGAACCAACAGTTGTTTAAGATAAACAGTTGTTCATATTAAATTGCCAACATTTCTTTTAAAACTGAAAATTAACTTTGTAAATATTTGTTATGGCCCTGCTGTGGCTTCACTGCCTTCCAGGGCATAGGTAAACAGACCTTGATTCAAAATTCCCATGCTGTGAGGATTTTAAAGTTCTGGACTGGAAGTCATTGATCTGGGTGTATAATCTGGGAAAGGCAGTGAATTCTATTGTGTTTCTCTGAGTTCTGGTTTTTCAAATGCTGAAGCAATCTTGTTATTCTATGTTCTCCCCTGTGGGATATCACTTAACAGCTTTTGTTTGTTTTTAGAGGATTCAACAGTGAAAGGAAAATCTAGTGAGAGAAACAAAGAGAAGAAAGCTACAAGACCAGTGCGGAAAGTGCAAAAACTGACACGATTGTCAAGTCCAGAGTCCAAACAAGGTGACTGTTTCTACCGTAGAGGGAGGACTGTTACATGTCCTTCAGAGATGAGTTTTGTCTCAAGAAAGAAAAATAAAAGTGTATTGCTTTAAAAGCCTTCTTAGATTGTGCTGTTGTAGTGAGATTGTGCACTGTGCTACATGGGGAGTTGTGTACGATTTTGTTGTTGGTTGGTGGCTGTGTGCGCTTTTTTTGTGGTTTAATTTTTTGCCTTTCCATTTGCTGTGTGCACCTTGATGAAACTGCTGTGGAATGCAAGTTTCTTGCGGTGAGAGGTATCCTTAGGTATCTGTCAGGGTAATGTAGACAAAAAGAAGCAGTAGCTCTGCCCTGGATCCTATTTCTGTTTGGGCTCTGATGAAGCTGGTCAAAGCCTGACCCATGGCTCAATCAGCATTGCTGAGACATGGTATTAAAATCAGTGCCAGTGGGATTTGCTGAGTTGCTTTCCCATCAGATGAGGAGGGGCTGCAGTCAAAGGCGTTCTCTTGGATGATTTCTCAGTGGGGAAGCAGAAAACAGGACGCTCCTGGCTTTTCTCTGGTTGTGTTCTTCCACATTTCAAGTTGTTGCTATTCTGCACCCTCAGTTCTGGCTTAACCCACTCTTGGCTTTTTCAGTTAGTGGAAGAATGTAAACACACATTCCCTGACTAGTCTTCCAAATCTTACTGTTTTTAAAGAAATGTTTATTTCTTTTACCAACTGATAACTTTTTCCCCCATTGTTGTCTGACAATTCCAGTGATTATTAAATACAATTTAATTATTTAGAGAAGATGATGCAGGCAGGTTTCTCTAGAAGAAAATAAAATTAAACACATGTGGAATTCTGACACTGCTTCTTAGTTTTTCAGTAGTGTGAATCTTTGATATTGCCAGATATGCTTTGTATTTGGTTTTAGTTTTCATACAAAGTGAGTAGCTACAGCTGCAATCACACACAGAGCAATTTCTTTTTTTAAATATATGCAAGTTTAGGCACCCTTTGACCCTCTCTTAAGGTTTTCTATTTTTCCTTATGTACAATGACCCATAATCTGTAAACATTTTGAAGAAAAGAAAAAGTAGCTTTAAAAATTACTACAAAGGATTTTTAGAGAGTGAATATGTGCTTCTGCATGCTGTAAATCCTGCTTGTGAATATTTTGTGGTAAGGAATACTAATACTTGAAGTGATAAGCATAGGTTTGCTCCCTCCTGTGCTGATTAATCCTTAGTTAAGGAATTACACTCAGCTGTCTTATATATTTATGACAGTTCCAAGTGAGGGAGGAGCTCAGTGCACAGGACAAGCCCAGCAATCCCACCCTGTGCCTGAGAGTGTTGTCCAAACCCTTCTTGAGCTCCATCAGTCTTGGGACTGTGACCGGTTCCCTGGGGAGCCTGTTCAGTGCCCAAACACCCTCTGGATGAAGAATCTTTTCCTAATAGCCAGCCTAACCCTCCCCTGACACAACCTCAGGCTATTCCGTCAGGGTCTGTCACTGGTTACCATGCAGAGGAGATCAGTGCTCACTCCTCTGCTTTCCCTTGGGAGGAAGTTCTCTCTGCCTCAAGGGAGTCAACAGCTCTAAGCTCCAGCCCCTCCCTTATATACAAAGCCACCCCCTGTTATAATGAATTAAATCTATGCAAACTGATGGCCTGAAATCCCTGGAAGACAAGAACCAGCTCTAAGTGACATGTCAATGCTAGTCCATCCTCCTCCAGTCATTGCAGTAAGAAACTGCTTACCATGGCCAAGTCTATTAATAGCCATGGCTCGTGTTCTGCCCCATTGGCGTGTTTTAGTTAAACAACTTACTTGAGATGGAAGATGACACTTTACACTGGCTCTTTAAACACACACAGAACTAATGTGAGAACAGTGAGCTCTGCAGGAGAACCCCTTTGGCTGATACCTCTGTTTCAGAGAGGCTTGTAGTGACATGCTTCAAGTGACAGCTCTTTTATAAAATACTTGGATAATTTACAATGCATGCAAGGAGTTCTGCTAGCAAAGGGTTGAGTAGTGGGCTGCAGACTTCTAGGTTAAAATAACAACAAGAAAGGGGGTGGGAAACTGAGGACTGGGATTGCCAAAACAATTATTCTGCTGTGCTGGATTTCATTTTTACATTGTTGGTCTCCTGTCTTCAAAGTGCTGTTGGGCTCAGTACAGTACCTTTTTCGTTTGGCTGTGGTGATCTCATGCTGCAGTGGCTGGGTTTCTTTAGGCAGAGCCCTTGGAGGTAGAGCCTGAAATGGAATTATTAAAAGTCAACTGCAAATTATATATTCAAGTTAGGTACTTTTCTGGAAATTAAATACCCTTGAAAGATCTGATTAATTTACAGACCATTAATTATCTGAGTTACCTAATTAAATTTTCTTTTTTATGCTGTGTTTTTCTCCAAAGTGCCTTTAAGGTCATTATTAAAAAAAAAAAAAAAATAGTATTGGAAGTTAGTGTGTTGAAAGGGAGTTGAATAAACCTATCATTTAATCTACCCAATATTAGGTAAAGAAGCCACCATAACCAATTTTTATAATTTAATTATATGTTGGATGATAAAATAATCCTAGAATATTTTGATTGGGTTTCTGTCGCCTGCAAGGTATTTTGTCCTTGAATTAAATATCAACTAATAGGGTTTATTCTTAACTGTTTTCAGTACTGGAACAGAAGTCCCAGCTAATGGACAGTGAGTTAGCATTGGTGTGAAACATCTGCTGCTTGATATTTTTAACCTCCTCACAAAACATATCTCACCAATTAATTATCTGTAAAAGCCTTTCAAGTAATTTTGGGTTTTTTTCCTAGAGTTTTAGCTAATACTATTTTGATAGGAATGTTAAGGTGGTTTTATATCTCACCTTTATTTTTGTTCCTCCTATTACAACAATTTAGTTACTTTTATGTTTTTATTATTTTCCATATTTGAGCGGTGGTGAACAGCTCTAGAAATACTACCCCTGTCCCTAGTAAAGCTTGTTTGTATATTTTAGACCTGCATAACCTGTTCTCCTTTTTCAAATCAGTTTTTGTAGGGCTTTCATGTGCTGCAGTGTGTTTTGGTTGTTACACTGGGACATCAGTGTTCTGGCTGTGTGTGCAACTGCAGCCATACCAGTAATGCAGAATTAAATGGTACAGAAATGATGAATGGCTGTGATGAAAGGAATGAATGATGATGAAAGGATACTTCTTTTTGATACCGTGGCAAATCCTCTAGAGCTTGACTTTTATTTATTCTTTATTTTGAAGGTGGAAACTATGTGATAAGTGCATCCTCCTGGCGGGAGGGACAAAAGCTAGTAAAAAAGATCCTGGGTCCAGCTCCCAGAATAGAGCAGGACAGAAGAGCTGTATCCAGTGACAGAGCAGGCCGAGAGAGAGCTGCCAAGTCTGGTAAGTTGTTCTTTTATCACTGGACATACTTTATTTTACTTTATTATATAACACTGCATGTCTGCAGACTAGAGCAGACTTCTGAGATAGAATGTTCTGAGATAGGAGTTTCTTACCGAAATTGCTTCTATTTTTAACCTGGAATTTGAGGAAGGTGGGGGGAAATTTTGCTCACAACCATGGCTGGAATGCATAACTTCTTTTTCTGAGTGCACTATGGACTTTTTTTGGTGTCATGGTCCCTGCACATGGGACTTGGGGAGTGATACATGCTGCAAGGGTGCTTGGGATATCTGGAAAAGATGAGATATAGGCTGCAACCAAAAAAACTGGACCACCTGCAATCTGTCTTTGTCTCTTGAAGCCAGTAGGGAAAGGACTGGCTAGCAGTGGTCCACAGGCCAGATGAATTTTGCAAGTGTGCTGTGCATAATCTATAAGCTGTGATTGAGTATCCCACTTTAACAGGAACTGTGGTTCTTCCAGATGCAGTGTAATGTCATCCATATGCATAATAAATATTCCTCCACCAGCCTTTTTCAGAATTTATCCAGAACCTCAGACAGGACAAATAAGGCATGCTGGGAACTGCTGTGCTTCTTACGTCTGTGAGGTGGTGAGGCTGGTACGAGTAGAAAGGGTGTGGGCTCAGTCTGAGCCCACATTCCGATTGTGACACCAGATGAAGCAAAAACCTATTTACAGTGAGATCTGCATTCCTCCCTCATCCTTCTTTTTGCAGCTGTTTCCCAAATTTGATTGTTACCTGACATATTTGACCTCTCATTCTTTATCAGGCTGCATTGGAAGGACAGGGTCTGATTCTAGATTGGATGTTACCCGTAAAAGCTCTTCAAGAAGTTCCGAAAGGTCAAGAAGTAAAGTACGGTCTGAGACCAATCTGAGAAAACTGGAAGCTGCTCTTCCAGGTGATAACCAAGAAGATCATGCCTCTGTAAACAAAGATTTCCTGCCTGTGGAGATACGTGGAATTCTTGATGACCTGCAGTTGGATTCCATGAGTACAAAGCAAGAGACAGATGTGGAAAAGCAGAATCAAAAATCTGTTTTGCCTACTCAAAATATGAGGAGCCACAGTCCAACCAAAAGGAAACCGGACAAGGTAGCGGCCAGTGAGGAGCCTCAGGTGATCTCTAAGAAACGCCACTATGACAGTGATGAAGTTCGTCAGTACATCATCAGGCAGCAGGAGGAGAGGAAGAAGAAGCAGAATGAAGAGAAGAAAGCACAAAAGGAGGCAACAGAACAGAAGAACAAAAGGCTCCAAGAGCTCTACAGAAAGCAGAAGGAGGCTGTTACTAAAGTGAAGAATGTGCCTCCCCCTGAGCCTTCAGCAGCCAAACGGTTACAGGAAACCTATTCCAAACTCTTGCTGGAACGAACACTTCTAGAAGAGCCACCTCAGCTGCCTACAGTGCAGGAAACACAGGTACAGCTGATTCACTAACTTAATGTCTTGCAGTTGTTTGCAGGAATAGGAGCTCGTATGTTTAGGGAGGTTGTGGCTTGTGCTGTTCTGGTGGTTATTGGTTAAGAAAAAAGAACAGATCAAAATGTAGCTTTCCTTAAACATAGTGATTTCAATGTACAGCCTCTTTGCTAGTGGCTGCTTTTTGGCCCTGCAAGGCCTACTAGAAAGTTGACTGAAAATCATCTTTCTATTTTAGAGAGAAGCTGAATTCTGGTTATTAGCCTTTTCAATTGTAATGAGGCAAGAGCTCCTAAACTCTGACACACTTTTGAAAATGCATTTTTCTGGTTATCTTCATCTCTAGCCCAGACCTGGTTATCAACCATCTGGTGAATCTGACAAAGAAAACAAGGCTCAAGAGCGTCCTCCGAGTGCATCTTCCAGCAGTGACATATCCCTTTCAGAACCACAGCTGCCGCTGCTGAGGTGAGCAGATGGGGCCTTGGGGAAGAGAGGAAACTGCTCCTGCTTTCGTCTCTGAGAGGAGAAAATAGCCTTGCCTCTTGAGTTCTTGTTCCAGTGAGAGTAATTGTCTTTAGGTCAATTACAGCATTTTCCTCGCAGTAAAGAGGAAGCTGATGCAGGAAACTATATGAAAATTTTGGCTATGGCTGATTTGTGAGTGGTTGCTGGTAAAATTTTATTGACATCAGTGGGATGTGTATTTCATATTGGGACACTCTTATTTCCTCTGCCATTGCCATTGGGCAAGAGAAGCTGATGGTATGAATGTATTTGTTGTTTTTTCTTACTTGATTTGCTCAGTGTTGCTTTTGATCTATTGTTTCGGATTCAGCCATTAGTTACTCTCTATGAAGTACCAAACACCTCTGCTTCTGCTTGAAACTAGCCTTTCCCTATTTCTTTTCATGCAGTTTTCCCAGTTTTGAGTTCTTCAGTGTATTATCAAAGTTTTCTTACTGCAAGTCAAGGTGCCTGACCAAACGCTTAGATGTAAGGAGCTAAAAATCCTGAAGTTTCTTGGATATCCTTAATATCCCTCTTCTGCAAGTGTGTTCATTTTTAACTACATCATGAATGTCTGCTTCTTAAATGTACACTTGCTTCAGTATCTGTACTCTGACTTAGTAAGTGCAATGAGACCTGTTTCCCTTCTGGAAAAGTTCAAGGAAGCTCACTGGGAATGCCGTGTACTACCCTGTGTAGAATGAAAAGCTAAACTGTATGGTAAATACTGTTAGTGTAACATCATAAAGAAAAAATGTAATTGCTAATAGTAGAGGAGAGATGAGACTCACAGGACTGCATAAGGTATTCAGAGACCCTCATAGTAATCAGAGAAGAAGTTTTCTGGAGGGACTTGCAAGGTGTTCTGGTGTTCTAGACATGGGCAGGTGATAAGGAAAAGAAAAAAATTTCTCCCTTTTGAAGTCAGGAAGTTTTTGGAAAAGACTTACTGCTGACAGTGAAAAACCTCAGCTTGTTACAGCCCTAAATCAAAGAGTACACATCAATGGCATTTCAGATTTGGGAGATGCTGTGTTGTTTGGTTTGTTGGTTTTTTTACTAAATAACATTGTGTTTACTGTCCCATTCCCTGCCCCTCTGATTCCACTAAAAAGTATTTTGTCCTGAAATTAAATCTGTGGCAACAATCCTTTAATCTAATACATCGATACTTATGTAAATCATCAACATAAATGTTGACTTTCATTTCAGGAGCGATCTGATGGAGCCTCCATGGGTACAGCCAGACAGGTTGAGCCCAAGAGTTCAGCTCCCCCACCCACAAGCTCTCTTGGGCTCAGGTGGAGGCCCTTGTTCCCAGCACTGGAGTCTGGAGCAGATGGACCTTCTGTCAAAGGAGTGTGACGCGATGTTGGCAGGCAGGAGGAGCCATTCTGCCCCTGTGGGGTCCCTGATGCCTCAGTTGTACCTGAATTCATCTGCTGCACAGGAAAACCTCATAGTAAAACCTTCTGCCAGCCAGTATAAGAGCAAATTAGATCGCCTTGAAGCTTTGAAAGCTACAGCTGCTTCCCTTTCTAGCAGGATTGAAACTGAAGCCAAAAAGTTGGCTGGCGCTGGTATCAACTATGGTACCATGTGGAACTTAGAATTTATGCAGGAAAACCAGGATGAGGGACGGTGGGCAAAGGCTGTGAGTCCTCCTGTGAGGGAGGAAAATGAAAATACTTTTTCAGCCAGAATTCAAAGGATGTTGGATGCCTGCGTGTCTCATACAGCCTTTGATGACAGCCTTCCTGGGGTAGGCAACCTTAGTGAGTTTAAAAAGCTCCCTGAGACCATCAGACCTCTTACTGATGTAATCAGCCTTGGACTGAGGTCTCCTGCTGCTAACATGCATGAAGGGATCCTGGGACATTTGTCCAAGAGGCAGATGGACTCCCCAGGGCGTGAGAACCAGGCATATCCTCTGAGCAAAGCCGTTACTCCTCACGAGTCCAGCATTGACTCCATCAGTGAAGGGCCTCTCCTGAGTGATGAAAACCTCTCAGAAGAGGAAGGAGGCCAGCGCAAGCAGCTGCCACTGAAGATGTTGGAGACATTAAAAGAGAAGGATTTTTGCATTCGGGAGAGAAATGCTTTTGAGCCCATAAAGGAGTTTCAGAAAGCAGCTGAGAGGTACTCCCCACTTTTCACTCAGACAAGTGACACACACAGCAAGGGGCCTTGGGAGGAACTGGCAAAGGGAAGTCCCCACAGTGTCATCAACATCTTTGCAAAGAATTACCAACTTCATGGAAAAGGTAAAAATGGAAGCATTTCTCAAAGCTCTTGTGAATTGCTATTTTCCCAGTCCTACTGCTCCATGCAGTTCATACTTCACAGTTAAAGAATGTGCTTTCAGAGGTCTCAAATATGAATCTGTGTAAATCATGATTTACAACTGTCTCATGCAGGATGCTTTATTTCATTTTTTGTACAAATTTATTCCTCTTTTTATGAGTACTTTGTCTCTGGCCTGGAACTCCTGATTCTGAGGAGGAATGTTTTCTGAGAAGTTGATTTCTGTCTTGTGTTTTTTCTCAATTCTTTTTACCTTCATATTATTTTCTTTAAAGATGATTGCATGAAATTTTCTGCAGATGACTCTACTCTAAAGCACTGTGCTCTTCAAGAATATTTTGGTTAGTGTATGTTAATGAAGTAAAGAATTTGATAATTTACAAAAAGAGGAAGACTGTGCTTGTTATGTTGTGTTAAAACTGCCATGGAACATCTGTACTGCCGTTCTCCTGATGATTTTTTGTTTAAAGGAAGTCATTGTAACTCATGGTTGTGAGGATTTTAATTTCTATTACCTATATGATGTATTGTATTTGTTATATAATTTGTTACAATTTTTGTTCTCTCCCCTCTCTCTCCACACCTCAGTGTTTGAAGAAAGGCTGAACAGAGGCTCTGCCCTTTTGCGCCCTTTGCTCCCTGCCATGAGCCCGCCAGAGAGCGTGGCTTCTTATGAGGATGACTTTGCCTCATCACAGGGAAGCAGCACTTTAACAGACAAAAAGATTTCATGTGATCTCAGGTAACTGTGTTAGACTTCCTAGAAGAATAAAAACACAGTATTCAAAAGAAAATAGTTAATACAAGGTTTGTTTCATAATACGCTGGATATCTTTTCTGCTGTGCTGTACTATACTAGTCAAAGTGATGAAGTACTTTCTTAGGACCTTGCAGTTAATAGAGCAGCCAGCATAATGAAGGTGGAGTCCAGTATTCTTGTTCCCTGTCTAAGTTTTGCTGTTCTTTAGCCTGGACAGGTAGCTTTAGAGAAGATTTTTATCCTTTGTAGCCTGGTGAAAACTAGTTCTCTGACTTGTGTGGCTGCAGTAATGCTCAGTTGGGTAGTCTTGTAATTCAGAAAAAACAGAAAAGCTATTTTAAGTCTGAAAATGCCTTCAGTACTTCAAAACTTTGTGGTAAATCTGTAATTGCTTTCAGTAAGCATTTGTTAGTGCTTACTTAATGATGAATGCATAAACTGTCTGTAAGGATTTGTAAAAGCTTTTGTTCAGATTAAAATTTGAAGACTGTCGATCCTAGACTCTCCGTGTATACTACATGGCTTCCTGAATTTTCCAAGAGCCTCTTTCTTGTAATCAGCTATATTTAAATCTTTTGGGCACCTTGGGGGAGGCCACAAGTGTGTTTGTACCAGTGATACTTCAGATGAAAAGAAGTTAAATGGCACTTTGCACACTGAAAATTATTCTTTCTGATTAAAACTTCTTTCTTCTGCTAGTATTATTTAGTGTATGATGCATTGGCATCTCTTTTTTGCAAGTCTTTTGTGAACCTTTGTTGAAAATTGCTCGTATTTCTGGCAGTTGATATCTGCATGCCCAGAGATTATCTGAAATGCGGTCACATTTTGAGTCATTCTTATGTTGTTCAGGTATGGAGTCAAATAGCTCTTTAGAGTTAAAATTGGAGAGCACAGTTGTTACCGATTTTTAGTCTTTCATATTATAGGAAGCATGTTTCAGTATATTCAATATCATATCAAACTTCCCAATGCCTTAGCTGCCATAGCTTTTAATCTCAAAACCAATGCTTTTCTAGATGGGTTGATTAGTGCAGTTTAGTCATCTGTCTCTAATTCAAAGTGTGATAGCTTCCTTGTTCACAGCGTAACTGAAAGCTGGAAGTCCTGAATCACCGTCAATGTGCTCTTTTCTAGTGTTGGTGGCAGCAGTAATTCAAGCATTCAGGAAGAAATTCCCAGTAGGAAGTCTCCCCTTGAGCCTCGGTCTGTGGAGCTTGGTTCTCAGCACTCGTCAGGACCCCAGTCTGCAGCATCTTCCCGCTCATCTGCTTCCTACAAAAAGAGAGGGAAAAAGGAAAGTAAGTTCAATACTTGGCTGTGGAGGATCCTTTTTTATTAAGGCTTTTCTTGTTAGGAAAATTGCAGTACTATGTATCTAGAAACTGTAATCTGTTACAGATAGAATGATTGATTTATTCCTCCAGTGATTCCTTCTTAGATTGTTTTTGACTTTGGTTATTCTCTGACCTTAAAATACAGTAATTTAAAGTTAAATAAGCAAGAGGTTGTTAACAGCATTGAAAAGTTTCCTTTTCTAAACCAGCCTTCTAATAAATAATTTTAATACTGTGTGGGAACTATCCTTAGATTCTATTCTGAGAAATTGCCAGTAGGCTTCTGAGTTATGGCCATGTTTGTGAAGGTGACAACAAATTTGCCTGAATGCCTTGTCTTTGGATCACAGTTTTCACCAGTGCACAAATGAATAAATGCATTGGTTTCTGTGGTAACCTGTACATGACAAAAGCATGAAGAAACTTGAGGCTTGGTGCACCTGTAGTATGTAAACAATGGATTAAAAAAAGCTAGGTTTTAAGCCAATAGAAACATGACAAAAATAGGATTAGGCATTCTAAATTCTCTCTCTTCCTATTTTTTCAAAATTCTTTACCTTTCCCCCAAAAATCTAGACTGTATTCTGACTGTTAGTAGTAAAGAATCAAATATGTATTTTCCATATTTAAACTGATAGTGTGCTGAAATGAAAGCTGAGTGACAGTTTTGGCAGTGAACACAATATATAGAAGAGACCTTCATTGCCAGTTCTACATTTCTTGCTTGTTGGATCTATAGACTTCTAACTCAAAGGCTTTTTTTATCAGGGAAAAACTTCTCAATTCATTGTTTTGGGGCTTGTGATGGTAAGGTATTCACATGTAGAATCAAACTTTTGACACTGTTGCTTCTTAGGGTTGGATGCTTTCAATGGAAGCTCTCACCACTTCTCTGTGGAAGAAGATAAAATACTGTCTGAATTAGAGAGGGGATCCCAACAGGCTAAGAAATCCTTATTGAGTAGCAGAATTTCTAATAAAGAGCATGAGCAGAACCCAGATACAGACAGCACACTGGAAAACTTGTCTGGACACTCCCTGATGAGGTAACAGGAATGTTATGAGACTTTATGCAAATATATTGATGCTTGGTAATGTTACTGGCTGTGTCTTTGGATATGCAAAAGGGAAGTAACTGAAATGGCCCAATGTTAGTAGGATGTGCATGCAGAAAACATTTCTTCCCTGTATTTTAAAATGAAACCTGGTGTCCTGTCATGTTCCCTACCCTAAGCATTGAAATACAGTTTTTGTTTCCTTCTTCTAGAAAAGGTCAGTTAGAAATGTGTCAAGGTTTATTCAACCTGTGCAGTCACCTTTCTTTTTTCAGTAGATACACAGACAATTTTGGCTGTACTTGTGTTCAGCTAATACTCACAAAGCCTACCCAGCTCTGTGAGTCAATGCCTTTTGAGAGATGAACCCATCCTTGGAAAAGAGTGCATTAAAAAAAGAAAGAAACATATGTTTTTGGTTGCAACATCTTTTTGTCTAGCCCAATGAAGGTGGTTATGAAACACTCAGTTTTCACTGCACTTTTTTCTAAAAAGCATCAAGCAATATGAGTGATCTCTCATTCTGTGTTGGTTTAGAGCAATTCTGAGGTATTGGCTTCTATTGGTGACTGTTGATGACATCTAGGTTTGGGTTTGAAAGGTCTTTTGACCTCCTAAGACGTGCCAAGTAAAGCAGAATGTCTTACCAAAGGATTTAAACAGCCACTGTTAATCCTCTTCAGCCTAATAAAATTGGAATAGTAAATTTAAGAAGCATCTGTATCATTTTCTCTGTTTAAAAAAGAACTGTCTTTTTCTCAAAAAGTGTTACCATAGTATCTTAAGGATTGTTCAAGTCAAGTTTTGGTCTCCATTGCATTTTAGGAGAGAGCTCAAGACTCAGGGCAGTGGCTTGTTACAATCAGTTGCATCCATGTGCTGATAGTAAATTGTTCACTTTTTAAAAATACACGTGCACATGATTGCATCCTGACTTTCTCATGCCAGGCTCCTAACAGGAGGCACTGAAACTGCTTGTCTGGTCATGTAGAACATGAAGATACTGTGTTAATTTAAAAAAAAAAAATTGTGTATGTGCTAACTAGGCTTAATAATTGGGGAAAAATAGGGTGCTCTAGAAATTTAGCTCTGAACTGGGATTTAGGGACAAAACCCATCTCATGAAGCCATTTCCTGAAGACAGACTGGGCCTTTGCAAACTGAACAGACTGTGCCCTTTGCATGGATCTGTTTGTGTGTAGAAATGGAAGAACAAGGTTATTCCTTTATTTTATCAAATGGCTGGACTAAGAGAATTTTTGACTCCTTTTGGTTTTTGTTTCACTGTCAGTTTCTCAGACAAGGGAAGACCACAGAAGACACCAACTTCTTCCCCATCTTCTGGCTCCCAAAAAATGTTGCAGTTGGATTCTGTAGGCAACACAGCAGAAACAGTCAAGTCACCTTCTGGCTTTTCTGGAGGTACAGCCCCAGGGCTGAAGCCAAACGTGGCCTTCCCTGACGTGGGCCTGGGAACCAGCAGGACTGCAGCAGGAGCAGCCTCAGCAAGCGGTGAGTGTTTGTAAAAACCATGCTGATGCCAGAGCAGCTCTACAGCGTTTTTCCTTGTGTTTTTGGTGTGGGACAGTGAGGTCTGTGAGGGTGAGCAGTGTTTGTTGTCCTGCAGGGTGCATGCGCTTCTCCCCCGCAGGGCTGCAGCACCGTCTGTCAGCAGAGCTGAACTACCTGAGCGCTATCGAGGAGTCCGTGCGGCAGCTCTCGGATCTTGAGCGGGTACGAGGCATTTCCCTCGCCCAACAGGAGAGTGTTTCTTTGGCTCAGATTCTCAAGGTAGTGGAGAAATACTTCTTTGTCTTAACCTCTCTCTTTTTTTCTTTTATTGTTTGTTTGCAAAAACAATTAATCAAGTTAGGGCAAGTTAAGCTTTTGTTAGCAGTGCAGAGAAATTGTAATGGGCATGAGGTGACATCTCTGATAATGGCCATTTTTTAGGATGCATGTCTGTTATCTTTCTTATTTTAAGTTGACACCAAGGAAGTAGATACTCTGGAATGTGTCATTAATATACTCTTAGGTGCAATCACTGTTTTGGTTGTGTTCCTCAGATAAAAGCATGATTGTTTACTGGGATTGATGTTGAGTTCCAATGCCATGCAGTGTAGTTGTTTGGGCTGGATGATTTGTTTTATTCCAGAAAAACAATATTTTTGGCTGAAGTTTCCTTATGTTGACAAGATTGTTTATTCTAGTTTGTTGAATTAATTGATCTCCTGAATTCCTTTCTGCACTGTGGTGGAAGAGTATGGGGAATGTGCATTGCCTCAAAAAGGAAGAGGGTCAGTGGGTTGAAAATTCTGTTTCAAGCAGAAGAGACACCCCCAGCAGAGTAGATCGAGATCTTTAAGAAGGTAGTTGCAACCAGTGGCTAAGCAAATCACATCATTATGTTTAAATTGCATGGTTAAAACTTGTTTTCCTGATCTGTAGGCACAACAGCAGCGCCATGAACAGGACTTGGCTCTTTGGAAAATCAAGGCTGAACAAGAAACTTTAGAAAGTCAGAGACAACTGGAAGAGGCAAAGCAGAAGGCAGCTCAGGTAAGGCTGCCCTTCAAAAATATAGAGTGTGTAAGAGGCAAAATGTTTTAAGTAAATCCATGCTTACAAGTATTCTTAATTTGAACCTGTGAACCTATGAAAGTACCAAAAGGGTTTAATACAGCTAAAATAAACTCTCAAGGGCCTGTTTCAAACTTTTTTCTGCCAGATTTTGAGAAATAAATCCGTAGTTACTATAGCCAGACCATTTTGAAGAACTGAACTGGCTGTTCTATGTCTTCAGTTATGTTCTATGTCTTCAGTCTTCTATATCTTCAGTTCTATGATTCTGCATAGGTCCATACAGAATCACTGCAGCAGCTGGTCCAGTCACGGCAGGAGGCTGGGCAGGAGCCGCCGTGCATGGCTGCAGCCAAGCAGGCAGAACCTGCACTGCTCTCTATAGATGCAACTCACCAGCTCCGTGAGGTGAGGCCCCAGGGAGAGAGAAAAGCCATTTTACTACTGTGAATACTTTTTTGCCTTTTAAGTTATTTTCTGTTTGGTGTCATTCTTGGTACAACTTCTTCACTTCCATAATGTGACAAATGATAGGACTTCAAAGGAGCTGCTCTGGCATCATTACTTAGGAGTCAATCAGCAGCCTTAAATCCCTGTTCCATATTCTTATGATCTTCCAGTTAATGAACTGTTAAGAAGTTTGTTCTCCCAGGACAGATTGATGACAGTGAACACAGCATCTTCAGTTTGTAAGAGCTCCTCTCCATCAAGAATTGATCCTGTATCTGTTTCATGTGCAAATTAAATTAGAAAAGCAGAGAATTGCAATTTTGCTTACTGCTGAAAGTAGAACAACAGCAAATAAAATTAAAAAAAAAGGAGAAGGGAGAATCTTCAGCAAAGCTCTTGACTTGGTACAGAGTTAGAAGTTTCCTTGTTTTGAATCTCTTTGTTCTTCTTGTGCTATACAGAATATTTATTAGTTTTCAGGTTTTTATATCACTTCATCAGTTTTTATACTTCTTGTTTCCAGTATGTAGCAGCTGCTTCAAACATGAATAAGGAACACAGTAACCAAGAAATGCTCTTAGTCCATCACAGTTTAGAAGTCACAGTGACTGTGGGTCAATATTATGGGATGGAGTGCAAAAGGCTGATGAGTGTGAACAGAATTGTTTCTTCACAGCTCATGCACATGTTGGTGCTCACTAAGGCTGGTTTTATGATGAGTAATGGAATTGTAGGATAATACTGATGTACTTGCTCTGGGCTCTGCCAAATGTATGAAGTTTAAATAATTTTTGAGTAGACAAGAATGGGTTAAAGGAGCAGAAAAGCTCGGACACCTCAAATACATGCAGTGTATTGGTCATTGAGAGTAGGTAGTGAAGTCTTGGATAAAGACAAGGAAACATTTGTAGTTTTTAGAGCTGAAGTGGGTGAAAGCCAGTTAAGAAATAATGGAGACAAAACAGAGAAGACAGCTTTTATTTGGTGTAGGGTTTTAATCTCTTCAAGTTTTGATTGAAGTTTGAAGTCTGAGCATAAGAGGTGCTCGTGGAGAGGATGATGGGGATGACCTGGTCACTGATGCTGGGTCAGCAGAGTAGTTTTTCCATCTCTGTTCACAAGTGACTCCAGGTACTCAGTTGAGCAGCCATTTCTTTTAGCTGCAATGCAGCAGTGGAAACACCTGTCACCAACGTGCTGGGAATATTTTTGAATGTACACTGTAATTTATTATGTGTAAAGGAATTGAGTGTGGAGGAATATGTATTCACAGAGCAGTATGCCCCTTTACCACCAGAAGTGATATGTTGTTACAAACCATTGTAACCCCATGTGTTACACAGTTGTTACAAATCACTGAATTGCCTGCCAGAATGATTATTTTCTCTTCCAGAAGCATTTTGAGGCTGATAAGCTCACTGTATTCCCATGTTTTTGCTGTACTCAGATGACAGAGTTAGCACGGGACACTGTCAGTGCCCCAGCTGCTCCAGTCTCCACCTTGTTTGACCACCAGCGGCAGCACCATTCAGAGTTCATGAAGCAGCTGAGGGCCCGAGCTGATACAAACAGGTTTGCCTTAATGTTTCACATCTTGGGAGTGGGGAAGTAAGATTTGTTAGGTTTTGCTTCCCCTATTCTTGCAGAAAATGTTAAGATGTCATAATGAGTATTTAAGATGAGCTTGGATTCTATCTTTATGCCCTTAGTAGTGTACATACAACAAATGTGACATTAACTGGTTCTGTGAAACTCTACATAAAAAGAGTAGAAAAAGATAATCTAAATGTTTTGTGGGATGATTTAACCTAGTTTAAGCTTTAGGAAATCTTTTAGCATAAATTTTAGCTATTATTACTTCTAGTAAACTGACGAAAGCTCATGAAAACTGTATTACTCCTATGTTTAAGACAATGCAGATTTATTCCAAATGCTTCTCATTTCCAGGAAATGTGAGTCTGGTGCCATATCACAAGGTAAAGAGGAGACAGGTGACTCAAAACAGACATACTCACCAATGTTTGATAGTTACTCTGAGTCCTCAAGATCAAAGGTTCATGATCAGAGGTAAGAAGCTTTTTGTATCCTCTTCACTTACCTGATCTAGTTAGGTCCCATGAAGTTTCTCACAGCCCTTCTCTGATCTTGAACTGAAAAAACATTGTCCTCTGTAGTTCTCCTAACTTCTAAAACAGAATTTGTGACTTACTCAATCTTCTAAAATCTGAAAGAAGATTTGTTTGCATTTGTTTATCATTACTACTCACTGCCAGGTAAAGGATGTGCATACCTTCAGACCACATGTATTTTAAGCTAGAATAAAACCACCAATCAGTAGTTTGATGAAACTTGGAATTTTAAAGTAGCCAAACTGCATTTTAAAACCAAAACCAAACCCTCTGCATGTTGTTTGTTGTTGTGACGTTAATCATGGTGTGTACAGTAGTAATGTAATGTAAGTATTTTGAAATGTGCAAAGTATTTTTAAAAAAATAATCTCTGGATAACACAGTAGTACCAGCAGCCGCCAGGAGAGCCCTTCAGTTCCATCTTCTAAGGAGAATGAGAAAAAGCTTTCCCGTCGTGAGAAGACAGCCAGCAGTATCGAAGAGCAGGCTCAGACTGCTGCAGATGATTCCTTGCCCAGTGACAGTGTTTTGTCCCTGCCAGATGAAAAAGGTTGGCTCTGTTGCTGGTGTGTGATGGATCTGAAGGTGATGAGGGGGGAGGGAGGGAGGGTGGTGCTGTTTCAGAATGAATTTCTGAAATAAATGATGGAAAGTGTGTGAAGAAAGATGAGACCCAGGTGAATTGTAGTCTCTGAAGAGGTAACAGAATGGCACAGTGAGATGGGAACTTTTGAGATTCTGCTGTGTTAGCTTAGCCACATGCTCACATGCTGAACCTGCAGGCACAACACCAAATGTTTCAGCAACTCCAGATGTGTTTATACCTGTGTACACAAATCTGTTAGGTCTCTCAAAGCTGGATAACATATGTCTTCTAACTCAAAATCACTCTTTCCTAAACACCCATTTTTCTACATTAGTTACCTCCCTGTCTTTCTGACCCCACTAACATTAGTGAGATGAGACAGACTAAAATTGCATTCATGGTGCAAAACTGAGTAGAAAGCAGCTTCCCTGATTTCTCCCTCAGATTCTGCTTCTGTTGCAACAGAGTATTCCCTGAAATTTGATGAGTCCATGACAGAGGATGAGATTGAAGAAAAATCTTTTCGGTCTTTGCTGCCCTCTGAGAGTCATCGCAGAAATAATCTGGAGAAGAAGCGGGGCAGTCGTGATGATTCTGATGAGGAAATGTCCCCAGACAAAACAGCTCTGTCATCTATCAAGGTAGATGAGGCAACCATATTTAAGTTAAATTAAATTAACTGATCTCTGGAATGTGTTTTCTCTTGAGACTCCAAACACAGCTGGATAAAACATCCCAAAGCAAGCAGTGCCATGTAAAGGCCACTTGTCCTTGTCTCCTTGGCAGCCTGTTTGCTTGCAGTCATTTGAGAAGCAAATTTCCACTCGTGCATGTATTTGAGTATGATGAAAATGTACTTAGACATGGTTAAGCTGATAAGCTTTGAGTGAGCTGTTTTTAGCTGTGTTTGCAGGGTTGAGGGTTCTTTTCCTCCTTGTGGTTCTCTGAGCATCTCAAAACAGAGAGCTGTGTGAATCATGCTGTATGTCACTGCTGTACAAGTGTGATGACTTATGAAACAATCCATCCAGGCCTCTTCCTTGTGGCTTAGGAGGAGTGGCTTTTTGAGGCAGGTTTTATAAGTGGATTAAGTCCTCCAACTATGCTAACACACAGCTAGGAAATACAAGATGATGCTTCATCTCTCTGGCCAGAGTGGGGACCTCCCAAAACTGTCACACAGGGCAAAAATAGCTGGACTGCACAAAGCTCATGGAAAAAACAGCTTCCCTTCCTGCATCTATTTTTGTCTATCTGTGTATATGCACACACAGACATGCACTTTACAACTGAAAAAAAGCCATGGCATTTCTGTGCTTTTGTGCCAACTTTATCTTTCCTTCTAGGAGCTAAGCATGCCATTTTCAGCGGGGCAAGACAGTTTCTCTAAGTTTACCATGGAGATGGTAAGACAGTACATGAAAGAGGAGGAAATGCGAGCAGCTCATCAGTCCTCGCTCCTCCGGCTCCGGGAGAAGGCTCTCAAAGAGAAGACCAAGGCTGAGCTGGCATGGCTGGAACACCAGAAAAAGTAAGGCAGGTCTTAATATACATAACTGCTGACTGACCATTTCCTTCAACTTTTCAAGGTTTTGTTTCCACCTTACTGCTCCCTTATTAAAGTATTAATGGTTGAACTAATCTTCTGACATCAGTATTCTGTACAGTTGCTACTGAGACTTGGAAAGAACAGGACTCAATTTAGAAATGTGCTTTGATATTTACATTGAATGGGGTTTGATTAAGAATTTCACTGAAACAGTAGAAGAGCAGATGTGTGTTGTCAGTTGGAGAAGGTAGGTGCCAACCATTCCTCTACACATAATAATTCAGGAAGATATAAAACTGTCAAAGAGTTTGACCATTCTTTGCTTGATGTGTATCTGAAGTCATTTTAGTTGACTCAGGCCACGTTTTGTGAATCTGGATACACGATGTACTTAGTGATTTGTTTCCAATCTAAGATATGCTTTGTCCTGAAGTCCACTTGGAAGTACTCACTGATACTAGTAAACAGCAGTGGCCAGATTTAATCAGTAATTTTCTCTGCATGAGAGTACCATTGTTCAGCAGACATTTTCTTACAATTTCTTGTAATTGTGGATTTGACAAAGGATTATTAGGTAGTGAGCCAAGTGTGCTTCCTTTTGTGTTTCTCAAATAGTGAATGTGCTACCTCTGCAGAGCTTCTGCCCATTCTTGTGTGATCTCCTATTACCTGCACTGGCCTTTTTACTGTGCCTATCTGACTAAATGCTGCAAAATATTCCATCATAGAGCGTGCCAAGGATTAAGTTACATAGCCTTCTGTAGAATAGGAAAAATAAGCTTCTTTTTTTTTTTTCACTTGGCCTGTTGTGCACTTTTTTAATATTACTTTATTATTATTTATTATTATAAAGTAATCTTATTACTTTATTTATACTTTTTTCTTTCAATCTGTTTGCAGGCATTTGCGAGACAAGGGAGAGGATGATAAGATGCCTCCTATTCGAAAGAGGCAGCGTGGTCTGCTGCTGAGATTACAGCAGGAAAAGGTAAGGGATGCCCTCTAGGAAAGTCCTGTTGAAAGACGTGTACCCATTAAAGGTTTCAGACACTGTAAATATAAGAATGGATAACCAGCAGTATTTCTTACTGTAAGTTTTATTTGCATTTCAGTCATATTCAGTATGCTGTTCTCTATCTGTAATCTCATGATTGAGACTCTGAAGTATTAATTGATCTCCAGTTCTTTGCTACTCAAGTTCAGCCTAGTTCCTTCCTCGTGTAACTGCAGCCACATCAAACCCACAGGAAGGGCACTGTGGCAGTTTTGAGTGTGTTCTTGAGAGAAGTCTGTCAGTGTTCTCATGCTGAACCTTTTACACCTAAAAGGCAGAAATTAAACGTCTCCAGGAGGCGAACAAGGCTGCTCGGAAGGAGAGGCAGCTCATCCTTAAACAGCAGGCAGAAATCGAGCGAATCCGTCAGACTACGATGAAACTGCAGGAAAAACTGAAATCTGCAGGAGAAAACAAGCTGGTGAGTGTTCAGCACAGAAACTGGTGTCTTCCTTCCCTCTTCACCATGCAGCTTCAGTGTTTATAGGCATGGAAGGCTACTAGATTGGCCCTGTCACTTGGAAGTTTTGTCTGCCTGAAGTGATCTCGCCCCTTTATCTCAGCAAATTATGTTTAATGTCTTTAGACCATCATTTAAGGAAATGCCTTTGGAGAAGTTAAAAAATGTTTTAAATGCACAGTAGATGTGTTTGTTCATTCTCACACTGAACTAATGACTTTGGGAATGTGAGTTTTTTGATGCTTAGATCTCTCAGGCTTTAATTTTTGTTTGATTATTTGTCATGCCCAAAGTACTAAATATAAGCACTAAGCCAAAGACTTCCTGCTGTGTGTGTTAGGGTAATTATGCTAAGTTTCTTGCCTCTACTTGCCTCCTTATTTGAGAAGACACAAGTTTAATAGTAGTACTGTAGAAAAGATTGATTTCCTGTTTGGGTAACTGAATTCTGGTGGTTTGTTGCTTTGGGGGGCTGTTTGTTTTGTTTTGGTTTTGGTTTTCTGGGGTTTTTTGGGGTTTTTTTGTTCTGGATACAGTTAGGGGAAAACTTAAATTATGGATAGAAAGGATGTGCTAAAAGCTGTGTATCAAACAAAAACGAGGTTATGAAGTTAAATCTGCAAGTGGACAGACTTACCTGAAGCAGTATTTCATGCAGTGTAGAGATTACAAGCTAAATTAACACAAATTAACACCATTTATAAAGGATTTTGGAATAGTCTTTTAATGGGTTGTTTTTATTTTAACCCTTTAATTGCAGGAGCTTCCCAGTGAGGATGACATCAAGCAGAGCAATGGTTCCAGCCCACTTCCAACTGGGGCAGAAACACGCAGCCCTTCCCCAATCTCCATCTCCAGCAGTGAGACCAGCAGCATTATGCAGAAACTTAAAAAAATGCGCAGCAGAATGGATGAAAAGTAACTATATCTTTTTTTTTTCTTTTAATAAAGTGTGCTATTTTAATGGAACAAGTTGGTTTGTCCCACATCTGCACTAAAAATGGACATCAGAAATATCGGTGGTGTTGATATCACACTTTGATCTGAATTGCCTGAAAAACAGCTGATTGGAAGCATGAATAAAACTATATTAATCTTTGAACATAATAATTTAAAGGCTACAGTTCTTGCATGATTCAAACATTATGGTAGACCACGTGGTCGGGGTTTTATTGAAGAAGATTTGGTTTAATATTTTTTGTACTTGACTGAGGTGGTAAAAGCACATCAACTTAACAAATGTTGATATTTGTAGGTACAAGGAATATGGACAGGTTGTGGCTTCACAGCACATCCTGTCAGAGTTTCTCTTGCAATGAGAGGCCTGAAGTCAAATGGTCAAAATGGTGCCTGTATTTTGTATCTCCCCTTTAACCTTAAAGAGTAAAAATATATAGGGAGTGAGACTCTAGAATTACAGTGGCAATTTTTATTTGAGTTGAAATGTAAGTTGTAACAGCCATTATCTTATGCAAAAACTAGTAACTGAGTCTCAGATCTGGCTCACAGAAAGACACTGAGGTTGTCAGGTATGTGAGTTCTATCTAATTATCCAGCTGCTGAATTTTAATTCTGATTGCATTAAAATCACCTAGGATGAACTCTTTAAATATTTTCTTTATTAGTGGAGGTGATATGTATGTGACTGAGAATATATGTGGTTTACAGTTTGGAAGAATGTTGAAAATGTTTGTTAGGTTCCAGAGGAAATAACAAAATCTGTGTGCAGTTCCTATGTCTGAAAACCTAAAATTAATCTCCTGATTTTGCCTATGAAGATGTTTTAGCTAAAAAATAGTTTCTGCATCCTTTCAGTGTAGCAATTACTTTGTGTGCAGGAAACATCCCAAACACTTTACCTGCTTGTGCTCATTAATTTGAAGCCCTAAATTCTTATTTGAGACTAATTCATTGAAAGTCTGGCTTCTGCCAGTTGCCACAAGAAACAGTCTTTGCTTAAACAATTCTTTTGAGCTTAGAACCAAGACAGTCACTGCGCTTCAGTCCGTGTGGGTGATCTCTGGAATGTGTTTTCTCTTGAGACTCCAAACACAGCTGGATAAAACATCCCAAAGCAAGCAGTGCCATGTGAAGGCCACTTGTCCTTGTCTCCTTGGCAGCCTGTTTGCTTGCAATCATTTGAGAAGCACCTTTCCCACCCGTGCATGTATTTGAGTATGATGAAAATAAAACCCAAGAGCAGTTAGGGAGGCTTTGGTGTGAGTAGGAAAAACTCAAAAAACGTGTTGTAGTTTCATGGCCTTTGTGTCTAGCCTGAGTTGATTGCTGTTTTATTCTGACTCCTCTGGTGGCATCTGATAGACTGAACAGCCAAAATCACCGATGATTAAAAGTTTCTGATGTGTCATATTTCTAAAACTAAATTCCTGGGATTCCAAATTGTATGAAAACCACCCCATCATCATAGTGGCAAATTCTCAAAGTATCTTTGAGGCTGGTAAACTACTTAAGATGGGGACTTGAAAAGCATGTGTTCTGTAGGCCATGCTGACTTCTAGGGTTTCAAGAAACTATTTTTTTTTCTTCTAATCTTATTTTTTTGTTAAAAGAGGGTCTTTATCTGATTTTTTCCCCACAAACAAATTCAACAAATTTCAAATGGTTATAAAAAACAATCTGCAGCTTACAAATTTTGAGATACAGTATTAATACTAAAAGAGATGACAAATACTTGTATATTCAAGACTTCCTTTGCTACTTTTTATCAGCTACTGACTTTGCCAATATTGTTCTTGAAATCTCATTTCTTCAAAGTACATTCATTTCTAAGCCACACTTAAAATGGCATAAAGACATATATTACAAGGGATAGTAGCAGATAAAAAGTATGTCCTACCTTTAAAGATATTTTAGTCATTATTTGATTATTATTTTATGTAGCTGGAAATATTACTCACCTGGAGAATACTTTTCAAAAGCTGGATACCAAGATTTGAGATGGAACAATTACTTTTAGGCAGAACAAGTGGAAATTGTGTGTGATTTGTGTGGTCATGCATTTTTTTGTTTTGTGGTTTTAAAAGTCTTGGATTGTTGTATATGCTCGAAGGAGGAAATATTTTGTGTAAGCATAAATAATTCTCTAAAACTTGATTTCCCTCTTGTACAGTTTTTGCACACCTTTGGCAGGTGTTTTGGTAGTGATAGCCGTGCTTATTGCTTGAAAAACTGTGCTGACTTGGTATCTTTTTTTTAATCTCTTGATTTGTAAAGCACAAAAATGGCAGTAAGATGTTTGGTTTGGGGGGTAATGATATCAAGCTGCCATTTGAGGGGAAATCAGGGTGGGAAATACGGCTCAAGGGAAGAAGCTGGATGATAAATACAAGGGAACTAGAGGAAGGAGTTGGGAAAGCCTGCTATGCTGGATTTGCTGTACTCCACAGCAAGCTGGAAATCCTTTGGCTTCCTTACTTAGGAGGCAGCTTTAATATTTGTCTTGTGCTAAAAGGGGAATGAATAAATAGTTGTTTTCATTTTAACTGATTAGTCTGTGCAGCCTGCATGTGAACAGGAGCATGCTCTGTCAAAGAGAATTTACGACTTTCCCCTGGCTTTCCTTGCATATGCAGCATTAATGATAATCTGCAATAACAAATTAAATGCTTATTTTCATGTGCTTTTCCTTGGTG
The DNA here is from genome assembly GCF_024509145.1 of Vidua macroura. NCBI lineage: Eukaryota > Metazoa > Chordata > Aves > Passeriformes > Viduidae > Vidua > Vidua macroura. The sequence goes on along the minus strand of NC_071579.1, from coordinate 3,446,448 downwards.
TGCTTCTTAGCTTGCATTGTAGTTGATAGAGCGAAATGGAGCATGGTATTTTTCTATAAATTTGATAATTCATTAGGAATTAGCTTAAAATGGTAATACTTTTAAGAAATACCATTTTAAGCAGAGCTGTAAGTTATGTAGATTAAAAAAAAAAAACAATAGGTATTATCTTTCTGCAGTTAGTACTTCAAATGAAATATATGAGTATTCTGAGATCAAGTCTGTACTTTGTTGCAAAAAAATCCCAGTTAGCAGCTATAATGTGAATGGCAGGTATATCTGGAACTGTCCATGTTTTAAAAGTAAACTGTTTAATCTCTTTTTTCTTTGCTCTTTCACTGGTGCTTACCTTACTGTAGAAATAATTCTATTGAGGTTTCACCAAGTGAAGAAAATGTGTTTAAGGTTTCAGACCAGCAAATTGTTGATATTGCACAACCAGCATGCTCTTTAATACCAATAAACACACTCTCTTGAGAGACTAGCATGAGAAGGGTTAGGCTGAGGTATGTTAACTGGTGCCTGTGGAAATCTGCATCAAAGTAATAAAACTCTCCAAAATTTAAAGAAAAACACAGCAGTGTGAAAGTAGCTTGTCTTTCATTAACAGAAAACCAAGTGTTTTAATTGTATGTTCTATAACCTTCTGCATAACAGTGTATAGTTTTTGTACTGCAGATGTTGGGTATTAACTATACAATGTTAAATGCAATTGATTTTAAGGTTCTTTGCCAGATGCTATCCTTTTCTCATTCTTTCTGCTTTAATTGCTATCTTAGTTTTAAACTCTCCCTCCTTATTTTGTAGACACTGCTCTCCTGTTCACTACTTCTTCTCTGTCTTTACGTCTCACCACTGGGCCTCTCTCAGTGTCTGTTTTCCCAACCTCCACCCCAAATTCCAGCTGTATATCTACAACCAATTGGTCAGGTAACTGTATATTTCTCCAGTGATAGACTCTTTGATAGAGCATGCTCTGTTCAGTCCTAGAAATTCCAGAGGTTCTTCAGCAGTGGACATGGTTGACACTTGCAAATCTGTTTGCAGATCTTTATCAATGACATAGACAGGGGGATCACTCCACCCTCAGCGCCAAGCTGAGCAGTGCAGTTGATTTGCTGGAGGGAAGGAGTGCCATCCAGAGGGACCTGGACAAGCTTGAGGAGTGGGCCAGTGTGACTCTCATGAAGGTCCACAAGGCCAAGTGCAAGGCCCTGCACCTGGGTCAGGACAATCCTTGCTATCAGTTCAGTCTGGGGAGTGACTGCATTGAGAACAGTTCTTCAGAGAAGGGCTTGGAGATGCTGATGGACCAAAAAATTTGGTATGACTCTGCAGTGTGCACTTGCAGCCCAGAAAACCAGCTCAATTTTGGGCTGCATGGAAAAACAGCAGGTCAGGGGAGGTGGTTCTACCCCTCTACTCCACTCTGGTGAGACTCCACCTGCAGTCCAGTGTCCAGCTCTGGGGTCCCCAGTGTGAGAAGGACATGAACCTTTAGGAGCAGGTCCAGAGGAAGCCACAAAAAAATGAAAGAGAGGAAACACCTTTCCTATGAAGAAAGGCTGAGAAAGTTGGGCTTGTTCAGTCTGGAGAAGAGAAGACTCCAGGGAGACCTTATTGTGCCTTTTCAGCATATACAGTGAGGTTATAAGAAAAATGGAGAGAGACTTACCGGGGCCTGTAGTGACAGGGCAAGGGGTAATGGTTTTAGGCTGAGAGAGGCTAGATCTAGATTAAGTATGAGGAAGAAGTTCTTTGCTGTGAGGTTGGTGAAGCACTGGCACAAGTTGCCCAGAGGAGCAACCTGTTCCATCCCTGAAAGTGTTCAGGTCAGAAGGGGCTTTGAGCAACCTGGTCTAGCAAAAGGAGTCCCTGCCTATGGTAGAGGGGTGAATCTAGGTGATCTTTAATGTCCCTTCTAACCCAAACCATTCCAGGATTCTAATTTCTTACTCCTGCTATGTTCTGAGTGGCAAACAGACAGTTCACTTTGCTCCCACTGTCTGGTTACTACTGCAGAATATCTGCTGAAACCTCATAGTTTGGGCTTACAGTCAATATACCTTAAAATGTTCAAATACAGTTTAGAGCAGTAGGTTAATACTAATATTTGAAATGCATGGATAAAATGTATGATGTTAGCATCAGAGAAATAGATTTTGAAGTCATGCTGCTGTAATCTGAGTGCTGCTGCTTCCTCATTGCTCCCCCACATTTCCAGCTGCATAGATGCCAGATGTGCTTTTGCAATTTTTTTTCTGCTTTTGAAGATAAATGTGTACGCTTGGTGTTGCAACTGGAACCCTCTAGACTGCAGTAAATATTAAGGCAATGCATCTGCTGTTTTGTGGCTCTGGCCTTTAAAACCCCAGAGTTATAAAAGGGTCTGCATCTTTGGCCATGCTGCTTTGATCCTCCTCTTCTTGTGGGTTTTTTGTTGGAATCCTCTTTCTCTTCCATCATTTCTGTTGATTTATCTTTCTCATTAAGTAGTTCTTCTGTGGTAATTATTTTCATGGCAATTTCATTAATTCTCCTGTTTGTGGTCTTCTGGGTTAATTCATTTGACATCTGCTTTTAAGGAGTCCTGCTCTTTTGAATCCATTTATTTCAGCCTTTCTCTTGCATTTTATTTCAACTTGATGTGCCTTTCTCAGGACTCAGTAAACTGCAAAACTTCCTGATGAAATCAAACAGTAGGTGAAGCAAGAAGAAAAAGTTGCTTTTTGCATTGAGGTCATTGTAATAATGACCTCTTAAACAAGTTCCACATGCATGATCTGCTGGACTAATTGGAACTGTTGTGTGTGTGAGAGTAAGAGTGGATAGATCTGATAGTGCTGGTGAAAAACACAACATTATCATGACTGTCCCTGTCATGTTTGTAATGCAATTGCTGTTGGTAGTTTGCTCTGTTAATGATACCAGCCTGTCAGTTTTGCATCAGTTTAGATGATGTTTGATGTTTGTCTATAGAAAGTGATAAAATTATGCACAAAATCATGGAATCTGTCAGCTTTAAGGTGGGAGATGATCCAGAGATTCTGAGGTGCTTCTGTTTTTCACCTCCTCTTCTTTTGACCAAAAGAAAGAAGATTGTGAGTGTTTCTAACTGGCTTCTGAAACTTTTCATGTCATAACTTGCTCCCTTTGTCTGAATCTGTCTTAGAGAAGGACTTATCTGAATCTCAACCTTTCTGAGCAACTGCCAGCTCACTTTTCCAGGGAACAGAACAAACATTAAGTGAGCAAATGAGAAATGTCCCTTAGCAGGCAAGACCTGCACATTAGTCACTTGGCCATTCCACTCTCTGTAAATAAAAGAGTTTTTTGAAACATGAGAGATTAAAAAGCACAAATGAGATTATTATCTGCTTTGCAGCTTAAGAACTTTGATGCTAAGTGCTTGGGATGGCTTGAAAATTATAAGGACATTCACAAAAACAAAGTATCATAAGTCTTTGAAGTCTGCCTTCTACAGCACCACAGCTTCTGTACCAATGGCAAACTCTCTAGCTGGCAAACTGTGGACTTTCTACAGAGTGATTCTGTGATGTCTTAAAGCTTTCAGTGGAGGAGATGAATATATTGATAGACACTCTCCTCTAGACTTGGCATGCCAGAGGAAGTGTGTGCAATTGATGTTGAACTTGCTTCCAATTTACTGTCTGAAAGGTTAAGTGCTGTGGTTACTTCAGTGCTCAGAAATGAGATGGGAGCTGGCAAAGAGAACAAGTGTGTGCACACAAACCTATTCATAACTACCAAATCCTGTGAGAGTTTTGTCAATTCTAAGGTTTCATGGATCACTTAAGAGCTCTTTGTCAGAAAGAAAATATCCACGAATTTTCAGCTGGCGCTTTAATTTTTATTTCATCTTAAACTACCAGCCAGATACGTTAGTAGCTGGAAAGAAACATTCTGGCATCATTATTCTCTTGATGCTGTCAGCTCACAATTAACACTCCAAGTGTACCAGTCCATAGAGATGATGCTTAAAGGAAGAAGGATTAAAGCTCCAGGAGGACTATTAATACAGAATCATTTTCTCTTACAATAACATACTTGGAAAAAACGATGGGGCAGCTGAGGTTTTAATTTTTCTGTGACTGGGATTAGCAAAAAAGAAAAGTTCATTTTTCAAACAGTCACAGCTTTCTAGAAGGTTCCAGTTTAATACCACGGGTACATTTTGTGTCCTGAAATTGGGAACTTTTTTTCTGTTTAGTTTAGTGCATATGATTTTAATGATTTTGAAGATTTTTTTTTAAATACAAACAGCCTCTTTGCAGTATGATGTAGACATTACTTCCTGCAGAAAAAAGAACCCTTGTCTATTTGTGGGGTTTTTGCAGCAGCACATCAGAAGTCTGGGAGATAGCAGTTATTGTGGATATTATCCTAGAAAACAAACTGAACAACTGCAATTGAATGGTGGCAATGGAGCATCTGGGTGTTGGGAGCTGAGTGTGGCTGGCTGGTTTGGCATTGACCTGTGCTCTGCCTGTCAGGTTCCTCACGAAGCGGGAGCAGAAGCTGATGCAGCGCCGGCAGCACGCGGAGGAACTGCTGGAGTGGAAACGGCGCCTGGATGCAGAGGAGGCAGAAATACGGAGGATGGAAAAGCAGGCTCTGGCTGCCTGGGACAAAGAGCTGCTCAAAACCATGATAGCCAAGAAAGAGCTGGGGGATCAGAGCGCTGAGCCCAAAGGTAATGGGAACTGGGAGGAAGTGACACATATGGCAAGAGTGAAGCATAATTTGACAAAAAGATTGCTTAGGTTTGCAGTTGTTTCCTTTTCTGATATTTTGTGCTTTCCGGACACTCTTGGAATCCCAATTTCTGCACTCTGTTGCCCATTTTACACCATAGTTAAATGTGTATTTCTCCTTTGCTATGTATCCTCCCAAGTGAACAGTGCAGCATAAGCCCATCAGTCACTTATATATACAATTTTTAAACTGTATTTCTGTTTTTCAAAGCAGAAATACTGCAGTATGGCATGATTGTAGCAATGTATCTGAACAACTTAGACTACAAGGTCTAGTGGCACCAGCCATTTCACTTGTTACTGTTCTTATCAGGATTTTCTCAGGGCCCTCTGGAATTCATCAAGGTTACTAAGACATAAACTGTGCTAAAATAAGAAAGAAGAAGCTGAGAAACGAAACTCCAAAACCACAAGAACTTGATAACAGGGGATGGCAAAGCACCTAGACTGTAATCAATCACATATTTTGAGAAGTGCCTGCAGAACACATGAACAAGCAAAGGCACCAATAAGAAATACATGATCAGCCTGTGCAGTAGAGTTAGAATGTATAAAGAAGTACAAAATGTAAACAATTAACAGCGTCTACTTAATCATATTAGTTAGTTGTCCAGGAGTCCTGAATTTCCCACACATGATCTTTTGCTGGTAGTCTTCTGAACTTGCTCTGTTAAAACCATTTTCCCCAGTAGTAAGCAAAGTGTCTCTTCTTGTTAGCTTTAGTACTATTGGTGAGGATGGCTTCTGTCAGGGGCTCATTTGCCACTGTCTGTGTTTTCAAAAAATGGAAAGAATTTTTTTTCTTCCCTTTGTTGTTAATGCCACCTGTTTGAAATGTGTAGCTGTGGTAAAGTATGCTAGGATGTAATTAGTATAAATTATGCTATTGTGAGGAAAAATTGAATTCCCAGATGTTGGAAGCTACAGCTTTACAGTTCTAAGTGGATCATGCTGAAGCACAGGGAACTGAATTGCAGTGAGAGAAAGTGATTTCAGGGATTGTTCTAAAATCATATCTATTTTCCCTTTTTTCCCCACTTTACTGAAAGTAGGCAGCACATCCTTTGAATGTGCAAAGAGAATTCAGAGTAATTCCCTATTACATTTGTTACTGAAAGCAGTCATGTGGATTTTAGGCATTGTAAGACATTTCAAATATGGTATGTGTATGGATCAGTAAGTTCCAATGAACAAAAATTCAGTACAAATGCTGATTTCTTATCAATAAGTGAGAACTGAGTGTACCTACCAGTAAACATTGGCACACAGCCCTGCTTCAGAAGGAAAAGTCCTTCTCCCCAGCCTTTACTCAAACACTGAATAGTTCTCCATGGCTGCCTCAGTAATGCCATGACTGCTGCAGAATTTAGTAAACAGGAATATTGAAAACCCAAATTATTATTTTGTTTGTTGCCATTTGAGAGACTCATAATGAAATCATAACATTAAAATGTTTTCTGCAACGACTGTAAAGGAAGCAATCAATTCTAAATTCAAGATCTGGCCTGCAGATTATATGCTCCTCCATGACTTCTTCAGACTAATAGTGACTCTTGCTTCTGTATGGTCAACTGGAAGGACAGGTTTCCCTAATAATCTTTTCAGAGTGTGTTGTCTGGAAAATGTTAGAATATCCTGAAAACCTCTTTATTTTAGATATTCAGCAATCACTGAGAATGTTGGGCAGTTCTCACAGATGCACAGAATCATTTGTATTGTAAAATGCCTCGTGAGATCATAAAATTTAACTTCTTACTGAAAGCACCTTGTCAACTAGACCAGGGCACTAAGTGCCACACCCAGTTGTTTCTTGAACACAAATCATGCTTTAAATCATACTTCTCTGGTAAACGGGCTTGTTCTTGCTAAATATTTCACCATCGGTGTCTAGGTGAGTGAAATAATGCTTGTTTGACATGTACAGCTTGCAGTTACTACTTTATCTGCAGACACCATAGAAAGTTTGCCTTTCAACCTTATGCCTTCAGCTTCTGCACATAAGATGGTTCTCATGTGCTTTGTTTTTCTCTCATTGAATCTCAGAAACAGCTAGTGAGGAAGAGTCTCCAGTGCCTTCTTGCTCTCATCTGAATAGTGAAAGCTCTATCCCAGAAGATCTTGGCGGTCTGGCTGCTGAGTCTGTCCCATCAGAGCCCATGGGCCATGGACAGCCAGAAAGCCCAGACCAGAGTACAATTAATGAAGAAATGGCTTATTCTGAAGATTTCAAATCCTCTACATCACCTGGCAAACTGGTGAGTGAGCTGTTCTGCCTTAGGTACTCTTACTATCAGAGCAGTGGCAAGTACAGCCATCCCCGTTGTCAAAGTAGAGATTACACTATTAACCAAATCTGTTTTCTGTGTTTATGATACCGTTTCACATTACTGTGAGTAATCATTGTGATCAGACGTGTGCTTTGAAGTCTTGAGGAGATATTGTTTCTGCACAGAGTTTAGATATTTTTTAAATTGTGGGCAGTCTTGCAAAACATTTTGTGTATGTCACGTAGGTATGCAGTGCTAAGTGGTGAAATACTGACCCAGTTTAGCAGTGTGAATTAGCTGTAGGCTAGCTTGTTGCCATTGTATAAATTCTTTCAGGCCATGGAAGCTATGCTCTGGTTTTCCACTTTGCCTTATTTGCAAGTAATGTATCCCAAAGTGTAGCTATGGGATGAAGAAGCAGACCTGTAACCTCATGCACAGTCCTTAGGGTTTCAGATGGTGTCTGCTTGCTGCTTAATTCTGCCTTATTGTTCTATTCCAATTGTTATTTCTAGTTGGATGATAATTTTGATGAGTTTCATCCTGATAACTTTGCCCTGTGCTCTATAAGACAGAAAATTCAGTGTCTGTGGGGTAAAAGAACTGCTTATCTAGACTTACTACAAATACTTTCTTGGCAAATTTGCTGAGGAGATAATAATAAAATGTCTAATGTGGGCCAGAGGTTATGTCCAAGGTGTGTTAAAGGTTTGTAGGATAATGTTGAAGCATTAAGAAGCATTTTAGAAGAATATTTGCTCTTTGAGTTTTTGCCTGGCCTCAGAAAAATAGTTTCACTGATTCAGAATGTTGTCTTGCACCCTTACATGAAGTGGTTTATTTTATTAGTTTATTTAGTAGGAGTTCCTGTTGCTGCAGATGACACAAATGTATTGAACCCATGTGAGTCAGAGCCATGTCAGTTCACTTAGGTGGTAGTAGAGTAGTCTAAGCAGGTTTATTGAAATCTAGGCTCAAAGTAAGCAGTCACCTGTTGCTGCTCTTGGTATTACTGTTTTATTGTCTAGCAAAGATTAAATTCTTAAGACTGTTGTACAGGTACCACTGTTTAATCTGTCCTCTTGTCCTGCTGTTCTTTCCTTGTAAGTGGCTCCTGATGACAGTGATCTTTTACTTTCAAACTGCAGTTACTTATTTATCCTTTTCTTCTCTCAGTCTCCTCCCAAAAGCAGCATATCTGTATCAAAGCAAGACTCCAGCAAAGGCAGCCACAGAACTGGAGGACAGCTACATTCACCTATGAAGTCCCACCAGACATCTCACAATTGGTCTGATGAATCTTTATCTATGACACAGTCTGGTAAGTGTAATACCCACTTGGGTTTATATTGCTTTTTCAAAGCTTTTGCTTTTAACAAACTTGAAATGCAGACATAGATGTGGACAGGCAGACAAATTCCTGGGAATTGCCAAGGCTTGGTGTTAGTGGGTGTATTTTCCCATTATGTAATTTGATCTCTTCAGCTGAAGATCTTAATGTAAGAAGGCTTATACTTTATATCCTCTTTTAGAAAGCAGTACAAGTTCTGCAAACACCTGTGAAGAAGATAAGAGTCAATAGTTAAGGTTAGGATTTAAAAATCCCTCCTCCTGCACCCAGCTCCAGAAGCAGAACAGCTCTGTTACATGGCAATATGGGAGAGACCTTTGGGGCTGCTCTGCCATGTGCAGAATCAGTGTATGCTTCAGGACATAGGGCTTTATTTGTGGAGGAGGGTTTGGTCTGTGTGCAGTAAAATAGGGCCTAAGGTGGCATTTTGAGCTATAAAATCTCCTGCATGGACTCATTATACCCTTTATCCAGTACCCAAGCTGCCTGCCAGTAAATGCTGAGGGGAGGAATACTGGAAGTGAAGTGGTACAGAGCAGCTCTTTCCCTGCTGTGCTCTCAGTCATGTGGATTGCAGGGGTTCCTGAGCTCCATCCAGTGGGTCACCATCATCCACTCTGTTCACCTGGGAAGTCTGTTTTGACTCTTTCCACACTTTTCGTCTCTAGAACATCTAGTTGCAATAGATAGAGCACCACAAAATACTTCATAGCAAATGAGATAGCATTTTCCTTCTTGTTTTTTTTTTTTATGGTAAGTCTTCAGTGGAAAAAGAATTAGCAGATTCTCCTGTGTGTACTGGCTGTTGTTTGTGATGGTTGGTAACTTACTGTGAGAAACACCTATGTATTTTCACTGAGTAATCTATGTTGGGATTCTGTTTGGAGAGCAGTTTCCAACACAGTGAAGCTTTCAGTGCCTTGATAAAGTTATTTTAAAGTTCTGACTCAGCAGTCATATAAGGAAGCCATTATGAAATGTAGAGTAGTCAACAGTGATCACAAAAACAAGCTTGTGTAAAACAAAATATTGACAGTCGTTGATTTAAAATTCTAAAGAAAGATATGAGGTGGGAAGTCAGGATGGTGCTGGTTTCACAATTAATCATTCCATTGTAAAGAGACAAATGTTTTGGCCTGCTGAGTAACAATGAAGTCATTGCCCTGTCAGTCTGATGCACGCCAAGCTCGTCAAAGATGAAAGCATGTGCAGATCTTTCCCTTATGAGTTGATCAAGAAATGCTGTAATTACACAGTGGTCACTTACTGTTAGGGAGGAGCTGTTAATTACAGTGGCATCACAAAGTGCTTCTGATTAGCAAGTGAGATTCCATTCTTTTTGTTTGGGTTTTAGGATTTTAAAATTCTTTGAATGGTTAACAACAGTTGTTAATGCAAAATGAATACAGTAGTTTGATTGCATTTATTGGCTCTTGTTAAGAATGGAATCCTTCATTATGGTTTGATATGTTCTGAAAGGAGATGGATTAGGGAAATATCAGCTATTCCTGCTAGCTGACCAGAGCATATTGGTAACTGACTTTCTAAACTACCAAGTTTAGAAGTAGTAAATTGGCATTTATGAGCATCCAGAAAACACTACAGGTGATAGTGAGCATTAGACAAACAAACCAGCCAAAATCCTCCCCTTGGGAGCTGCAGCTATAAAAGAGGAAGGGGTTCATCATCTCAGGGAGGAGCCCCAGTAAGGCTATGTCAGGTAATACTTTGAAGAGTTTTTGATAGTTAATTGTGGTAGCAGCAATCTGGGACAAGGATCTTGTTTTGCACCATGTTGGTATACATTTAAAGCAAGAAACAAGTGGACAAGGTGGGTGGAAAAAACCAACTAATAAGAGACTGAGGCAGTCTGTCTATAGAGTCTGAGAGTTTAAGAGGAAATAAGGAAAGCTGTTACAGCAGAAATAAGAAAATCATCAGAGTTATTGGTAGAATTGGGTTACCATTCAGATATTAGATCTGAGTATCTGGGGACAGTGACAATCTCTGCCTTGTTCATATTGAGTTCCCTTCCAGCTGTTGGCCAGTCAGCTTTGTATTTCATAGATGTATTTAGTCTAGGTGACAGAAAATCTGCATAGACCAGAAACTGATACGTGGTTTGAAGTCCACTGTCCCAAGTGGCATTCTCATCAATTAAGTGTACCCTGCAACTTGAAACTCTGTATTATAGTTGTAATTCTGTGTTTCAGATATATTTTTGGTGTAAAGCTCCGAGTTGTATTTTTAAATATAAAAATGAATTTCTGCAATACCCAACATGAAAAGTAGCTAATGTTGAAGAGCTGTGGTTGTGGAACTGTGGTTCACATGTGGTTGGTGTGAATAAGCTTGGTAACAAGTTATTTTATCACGGCTTATCTCTTTTATTATTTTAAATTAAGCAAGAAAATTAAATTTTAAATTAAGCAAGATGCAACACCTTTTTCTATCTTTCACACATAGTAGTGTTTAGAATCTGAAATCCCACCTTAAGAGTCTTGCTATGTTAAATAATATGTTGACATTACATTATTTGACATTTTTCTTGCACTGTATTATGTAATTACTGAACAACTGTTTATTGCTTTGCTTAGAATTGTTTTGTGAGGTGCAAGTTTGTAAAGACTAAAACTAAACTTTTTCAGAAACCACCTCTGATCAAAGTGATATTGAAGGACGCATCAGGGCCCTGAAAGATGAACTACGGAAAAGGAAATCTGTGGTTTACCAGCTGAAAAAGGAGCAGAAAAAGAGACAAAAGGAGAGACTGAAGGCCCAGGAAGCCAGTTTGATCAAACAACTGGAGGTCAGGAACAGAAGAAAGAAGGGCAAAGTAACAGATTGTTAGCCTTGGCTAAATCTTGATAGTATGGATGTTGTTGGCAAAATATTGTATCAACAGCTGTGAAAGACACTTTGTTGTGATAGCAGTGTGACTATTACACAGAATCACAGAACAGTTTGGGTTGGAAAGGACCTTGAAAATCCTTTCATTCCAACCCCCCTGCCATGAGCAGGGACACCTTCCACTAGACCAGGTTGCTCAAAGTCCCATCCAACCTGGCTATTTAACCATTTCCAATTATGAGCCAGAGCCTTGAGGCAAAAATGCCATTCCCTTTTTAAATGTCTGTCTGTAATGGGTTGCTTGCAGCATTCTGGGGGTTATGTACATTTATACACATTACTATCCTAGCTGGGCTTAAAGATTAGTGCTCCTGTAATTTGGTTTTGGAAGTAAAGTAATGAAATTTCTAGGATTTGCAGCTGTAGATTTGGGGAAAGTTAAGTAGATTGGTTTATAGAGAAACTGAGTGTATTCTTTATGCACTTAATAGGTTTTGATTGCTGAATTGTAGTTGTGTTTTACTGTATTAACAGTTGGAATTGTTTTCCATGTGCAGTCGTATGATGAGTTTATCAAGAAGACTGAAGCAGAGCTGAGCCAAGATCTGGAGGCATCACCAACAGCCAAACCTCAGATTAAAACTCCATCCTCAACTGCTGCTGAAAAACCTAAGATCAAGGCACCACCCCTCCATAGGTAGCTGGGATTTCTCCTTCTTCTTTTTAAGATTATTTAGGGGCTGATTGCTGTTTTAGCCAAAACCATGGATGCAAGAAAAGCTGCTAACTGCTGTGCCTTAAAGCACTGGACATTGGCAGTTTCCAATTGACCTATTTGCTGCTGTCACCAGACCCAAACAGATAAGATTTACCATGGCTGTAACCTTATGCACCTCACTGTTCTTCTGCCCAGCTTTTCAGGCTCTATTTTCAGTTTTCTTAAAAGTAATAGTAATTTTCTGTTGTGCAAGAATTCTGCCAGATACTGTGTGTGGATTATTAGCCTGAAGGCTTTTTTTTTTCCATTTTGGTCACTCATTATGTCCACTGCACTGTGTGAGGCAAACCATTCATCTTTGCAACTTAAATCTGGTTTAGATCTGTGGTTTTAAAAAGTAGAGAATTCAACTGATCTTCTGCACTTCCTACTATATATTTTTAAGTGTTCATTTTCTCCAGCAGATGGTGCAATTTTAGTGCATTCAAATTAAAAAAAAAAAAATAAACCACCATAAACTGCCCAACTCAGTATGTTGACAAAGCAAACTACTGATGTTATAATTATAGTGCCACATTGGTGTGGTGTTATAATTGTACATGTCTGTATTTCCATTTTTATCTATTAAAAAAAACAACCAAACATCACCCGCTGGTGTAACTGTAATTCATGCAATTTGATTTTTCCAATTTAGGCCTGAGACAGCTAAAAACTGGAAATCACTGACTGAGTCAGAGAGATCCAGAGCATCTTTGGAATCTGTTTCAGAACATGTAGGTAAGTAACTGGAAGAATCCATACTACAGATTAAGATCTTGAGCACTTAACTGTTTTAAAATTCTTGAACCTTTTCTTTCTTGATTCAAAAGAGGCTTTAAGAGAGGATGGAGACTTCATAAAATGATAGTGATGGAGCTGTATTTTTTGCAGTTTTATTTAGCAGGATTCTGCTTTTGCAGAATACCCTGTGTATTCAGTATATAGTTTACTCTTTTTGAGGTGTTTATGAAACCATAATTAAGTGACAACCTTTTTACTTTCTTTTGTTTCTTGTTCCTTTACCACTTGAGTTCAGATACTTTTCACTGTTTTGTAGTTGATGATTATCTCATTATCTCCCGTTCTAATCTTTGTTGTATTTGTGGCTTGCAAACAAATAACTGAGTCCTTACCTTGCAATGCTGGTTTAAGGAACAGAAGTAGAAAGAAAGCTTTATAACCTTGGAATTGAATGGAAGTTGCTCATGTTCATAGGACAGCCAGAAGTATATGTTTCCAAGGCACCAGTTTGTATCTTAACACAGAAACCTTGATAATAATTTAGTTACCTGTGATTGCAGTTTGCAATAAAACAATGTGTCTTGTACAATCTGCTGAAATCCACTTTTTATTTTCCTTCAAGAAGCTGTGCCATCAAGAACCGAGAGATCTGTGTCTGTGCACACCAAGAAGGTGGCTGTGACAGCTGTCCATGCAGGAGAACCTTCTGGAACAACTTCCTTGGCTTCAGTGTTACCAAAGAGTTCCAGAGCAGGATCTGGTGATTCCTCAGATAGCTCTTCAGCTCATCTCAAAGATATGAAAGACATTAGCAGGATATCCCTTGAGTCAGTGAACAAAGTGGTAAATGCAGCTGGTGTTGGTCCTACCATTAGCCATAAATCTGAGATTACAGAAGATCTGGAATACATAAAGTCAGAGGAATATGAGAGTGGAGGTTCTAATGTTAAGCCTGTGGAGAGTTCTGACGTCTTGCTGACGTTAGATGAAGGAAGGGAGAGTTCACTGGATCACTGCTCTGAAAACAAACACTCTCAGAAGGAACTGTTAGATGTAGCTGTGGAAAGTCTTCATGATACAGAAGAAATCTTAGAACAGAGCCAGTCAAATAAAGATGCTGTAAGTGGCCCAAGCATAGAGGAGACTTCTCACAAACTCAGCAAATCTGCAGAGGAAAATGGTGATCTGCTTTCTCAGCAGCTCTTGAGTCAAAAAGAGCCATCATACCCTGAAGACTTTGAAGGATCCTCTTCCAGAAAACAAGCTTCATCTGAAGAAACACTGCCTGGGGAACGCTACAGAGATGACTTTGAGGGGTCCCTGCTCTCTGCTAACAGAGAGTCCCTGAGGGAGCAGTCCCAGCACACCCAGGCCAGCCGAAGCAGATCCACCAGCCTGGGCAGCGATGGCGAAATCAGCGAGTGCCTCAGTGACAGGTCTCTCTCTGGCAGCATGCACTCAGGGAGGCTGCTGGAACTTAAGTCCCCAACAGAACTTCTGAAAAATGCTGAACGCAGAGATGTGGAGCAAGAACAGGCTCCAGCTTGTTCACCACTCTGGGCCTCGGCTTCAATCACAGAAGAAACAGATAGTTTGTCCAATTTCAACATTGGAGACAGAGTACTTGTGAGTAAAGTCCAGCCTGGAACATTGCGGTTCAAAGGGCTTACTAAATTTGCCAAAGGGTTTTGGGCTGGTGTGGAGTTGGATAAACCTGAAGGGAACAATAATGGAACTTATGATGATATTAAATATTTTGACTGCAGAGAAAAGCATGGTATTTTTGCTCCTCCTCAGAAAATCTCTCACATTACAGAAAGTATCGATAGCCACTTAGACAAAAATAAGGATGATGAAGACTCATTCTTTGATGATAGACTGGAGAAACAACACAAAGCTGAGCAGAAAGATAGAGAAAGTTCCAAACCTGGCAAAGAAGCTGAAAGCCAGAGCAGAAACACAACAGAGAATTATTCCCAGGATAAAGCTCCTGTGGACACAGCTGTTTCAGAAGCCTCAGCTGAGGAAAGGGTTGAAGAAGAGTTGTCATTTAAAGCAAACAGCATAAAAGAGATTTCTGTAGCTACTGGTTCATTTGCCCAGGAGCAGTCAGTGGTGGATTACCTGAAGGATGCTGTAAAAGAGGAGGCCAGCCACACTCCTCTCACTTCTAGTGTTGTGGATGAGGTTTCCACTGTTCAGTTGGATGACGTGTCAGATTTCCTTTCTGAAAAACTGGAGAGGCAGAAGACACTGGGAGAGGAATGTGCTGAAAAGTTAGATGATCTCTCTCCTGGCGTCACGGAGAAGCCTGCAACCCCACTGCTGGATTTGCTGACAAAAGAAAAGAACCTGTTAGAAGCACAGCTCAGCCTGCCTCTTAGAGAGGAAGAAAAGTCAAAAGAACAACTGGAAAAGGTCAGTTTGCTGACAGACAGTCTACTAAGAGATTTTGTGAAAGACACAGTCAATCAGTTACAGCAAATAAAGAAGATCAAAAATGAGAAAATCCAGCTCAGCAACCAGGAGCTCTGTGATGTGAAGGAGGAAGCCATTACTCCACCCCAGCAGGTGGAAAAGCAGATTCCAGATGGACTGAATAACTTCTTCCTAAGGTCTGATTTGGAAGATGACAGAGAAGAGCTTTCCTCTCCAGACATGTGTCCCAGACCGGTGAGTAGCAGACATCTTGCACTGATTTTAAGAGTTGATTGTGCCTTTGACTGGGGATGATTGAATGAAGAAAGTGGTCTGGCACCAGTTTTTCTCCCAGGTTCTGCTGGATGATGTGGAGATTTACCTGTATGCTCTGTCTGTGTCTCATATGTTTTTGTGTATCCCAGTGCATGGCTTGTTTTGGTAACTATTTATTGTCAACTACATCAGTAAAACATTTAAAAATGTAAGCTGAGGGACACAACGGTGTGACACCGCTTTCACATTTACTCTGTGGCTTTTGATTCGCAGGAGAGTCCCGTGTTTGGTGCCAGTGGCCAGGAGGAGCTTGCCAAGAGACTGGCAGAGCTGGAGCTCAACCGGGAGTTCCTGAGTGTGCTGGGAGATGACCAAGACTGGTTTGATGAGGACTATGGCCTGAGCTCCCGTAAGCTGCAGCAGAAGCAAGCTGAGGAACCAGCAGTGCTGCCCCAGGCAGAGCCGCAGAAAGTGCCGACCAAGCCGAGCGAGGAGCCCCTGGCAGTCCCTCACACTGCAGTGGAGGTGGAAGGGATGGTGCATGCAGCAGCTGAGGAACTCTGGAAACTGAAAGAACTGGGTCATGATCTTCAAAGCTGCAGCCTTAAAACAGATCTTTGTGGTACCCTCCAAGAGCAGGACACAGACACCATAAACAAGCAGGTTTATAGAAAGGTATGGTCTTCAGGCATTTTGGTCTTGCCCTCTGAAAGTTTATCATGGACAAAAGAAGCATAACTTTTGCTTTTTCCTTTGTTCAGGTGGTATTTGATTTAACAAGAGAGATCTTTGGGGAAATCTTTGCTGAGGATCCTAATCTGAATCAGCCCATTTGGATGAAACCGTGTAGGATCGCATCTGCTTATTTTCGCCGAGTCAAAGATCCAAATGATCTGGATGAAATCAAGGTAGGAAAAAATCTTTGTTGAGCAGGGAAAGTAAAATGAAAAACACTGAACTGGCATTTACCTGAGTGTTAGAAGATCATAAGAGGTGTATCCAGCAGGAGATTAGTTCAGAAAAGAAAGATTACCAACCTGAAAGAAAATTTGTCAGAATGGTCCTTTTATACTCAACAGATTGGCCTCCCTGTCCTTATGACTGCTACTGGTTGTTTTTAAACCTCAGTCCTCTGTGTAGAACTGCCAGGATTACCTTGATCTTATAACATTGGTATACTGACAGCCTGCTGCTGTAGCAGATTCCTGTGGAGCTCTGTATGGCTAAATTGGAATGGATCCAACAGTAGGGTTGGGCCAAATGGGATGAGCTAGATTTTTCACTCAGATACACACACCTATACCAGCCTCTCCGAGGACAGCAGGAGTTGCCCAGAGGAACCCAAAATTTGACTAGCGAGGGCATTGTCGTATTTGACAAGCCAGAGGAGCCCTCCATGTTATTGGTGGTAGGGCTCAAGGAGGGAGAAAATCACAGAGCCTGGCGGACAAATGAGAGCCTGACTGGACCTAGGTTAAACTTGCAGGGCTTGGACATTGGGAAAAACACGTCTCCCTTAAAGCCCTCCACAAAGAACCTTCCATAATGCTCATCAGGACACAAATGAAAACTTCCACCTGCACTGTTTCTTCTGAAATTGAGGGAGTTGACTAAGTTTTGATTAACCTGCTGAAGATACAGTGTGTTAACTGTCTAGGAAAGCAAAGAAAATAAAGAAATAGTATTATCTAAATCACTCTGTTGGTTGAGAAGATTTTCAAAAGCATGTGGCTGGGGACAGCAGGGACACAGGACAAGGACACCAAATTCTCACCCTGCTTTTCTTTAATATTTTCCCGTAAAATAAATTGTCGGAATCCTGTTTGTGTAGTGTTGAAAGTGTCTGTTCTCAAGGTTGAAACAGCAGTGGGTGTCTTGTTTTCCCCCCCACTTCTGGGTTTAATAATTGTCCTGCAAGCTGATGTGAAATCTATAGTGTGACTTTTCAGGGCAGCTGCTTTGTGCATACCTTTAATTTCTTAGCTCAAATGTGATAAATCTCACCTTTACTGTTCTGTAGAACTTCATTGCAGCTGAAGTACTGAAGTTGTTCAGCCTGAGGAAAGAGCCTAACCACAAAACAGACTGGCAGAAGATGATGAAATTTGGGCGGAAGAAACGAGACCGGGTGGATCACATACTAGTAAGTGGATGAAAACAAACAATCTTGTCAGATGCTGTCCATTAGACTGAAGTGTGGCATATGAATGTATTTTCAGTATTCAGTCATACTGTTTAAAAAATACAAAGTGTACATGAGGTGTCAAAAGTCCAGTGCCAGTGAGGGAAGGTGACTTGAGTTAATTCTGCCTACTCATTTGACTGCAGTATAAATTCACTCACTCCCAAAAAGCATGAATTTCCAGAAGGAAACAATTAAATATTTGAATTATTTAAATTTTTTTCTTTGAGATGGGAATATGTTTTTCCTCTTACTTTAATATAAAATGTTTTTATTTTGAAGTACTATTATTTTATTTGAGACAGTGATACAGAGAATGTAATTAAACTAGTGAATGCAGCTGCCACTGGGGCAGAGACAGTTCAGTGTTAAAACTGCCTAAGATGGAGCATGTCTGGCTGTGTACAGTTTTTGAAAGTTATTTTGTTGTCTTGTATTGCCAGGATGGTTAACATCTTTATTGGCTATAATGATAGTGAAGGTTCTGCTTGGGAATATGAGTCATCATTAACACTGCTTCACTTAATTACACCTGGAATTGATTCCACACAACGAGCACATATGAGTAATTTGGAGTTGTCGGTCGTGTGGTCTTTTAATTGCCCATCACTGGAAGGTTTCCAACACAGGGGTTTAATTGTATGTAAATATAATATCTATTTATAAATCCCAGTACATCCTGATACACTTGATTCTGGGATATAGATTTTGTTAAAGCATGCACCAAAAAATTCCATGTTTCGATCCCGAAGGGAACTAATATAACAGCTATTATGCATGTGTACCAACTTCCTAATTTTTTTGCAACATAGCTAGAAAGAAAGATTCCTGGCTGGAAACATTTGTTCTAGTTGAAGGCATCCAGAGTGCTTCAAGTGATGTTTGAAGTTCAGACAATCCAGTCTGTGATTTACATGCAGAGCCAGATATCAAAGATTAATTGAGCTTTGACAAGTTTGGCCTAATAAATAATGTGTTTAATTTTATTGTGTTTTCACAAGAATATGGTAATAACACTTCAGCTGAAGACTGGAAATAACTCTGTGAAGGTTGCAGCATGCTATGCTTTAGGAATAAGCCAGTCCCAGGGGCATTTCTTACAAATTTATACTGTGATGTGAGGCACTATCAGAGGAACTTTTAACTGAAAATCTAAGGAGATAAGGCAAGAGAAACTGAACTCTATTTTATTAAAGTCTCTGTGAAACATGAAGTATTGGACAGCTTTCTCTGTCTCCTAGTCAACCCCAGCTTAAGGTCATGAGTTCTGTGGTAACACAGACCCAAGGCCAGAAGTGGATATACAGGTGCAAGACCTGCTGCCTATCCCCAGTAGCTCATGGGGTAGCTCTAAACTGAGAGGCCAGGTTTAGAATTCTCCAGATTATGCTGAAAGTGTATTCAAGTAGTACAAGAGAGCAGTTTCCTGAAAGGGAAAATGAGATTGCTTTTGTAGGTTTAGGTGCTGTAGAGTCGTCTTTGAAAATCACAATTCAAACTACTTAGTTCCAGTTTGTGTGAAGATGTAGCCAGTATGCACCACTACAGTGTGTAGGGGATGTCATGTAAATACACACATGAGCTGATTGATTCCCCACCTTCTTTTGATGCTTGTAAAGGCAATGACTGTTAGAATAAAACATGATCTTTTTAAAGCAGAGATGAATATTCTTAGGCTTCTGTTACTTGCGTTTAAACTTACAGCACAGTTTCTTCCCAGTTTCTTCATTTCCACGTTAAGTCAAATTAACCTTAAAATGAAAACATCCCTTCACAGTTTTCTGCTGAGACAACTGTGTATTTTAATGATACTGAGAAGACTGAACACACCTGACTGTCCAGTTCTGTCTGACCCAGGAGCTGGGCATGACTTTTATTTCTTCTGTAGGCACAGAAACAAATGCCAGGCTGTTTGACTGAACTTCCTCTCTCCCTGATTATGCCTGGATGTGCCATTCTGGGTTTATCATATTAAACTTAATTCCCAGTGGAAGGTTCATGCCTGTGGGAAGGGGCACAGCAGGAGAAGCAGCACTGGTGATCTCTGTGACACTGGGACCTCTAGGCTGCCCATCACACTTTCTGGGAACAAAAGGGAGAACAGGATAGGTTAATCCTTTGCCTCCTTGCCCTGCCTGGAGCTTTGCAGCTTCCTCCAATTGCTGCACTTTTAGTTGCATTTTCACTTTGGTCTGTGCTTTCCCAGCACTGACACCAATGTGGTGAGTCATGTTTTAGTGCCAGTGACAAAAGAGCATCTTCCTCTTCTCCCTTTTGCAGCATTCGTTTTGTCTTCAATCAGGCATCTCTGTCTTCAGAAAATAATTTATATTGGGATTCTTCAGGGATCCCTCTGATATGCTGGATATTTCCTCCAGTTACTAACATTTACAGCAAATCTTGGCTTTTAGTAAACAAGTAATGAAAAGTAAACAAGCTTATGAAAAGCTACTTTGTTTAAAACCAAGTTAAAGGAATGTCTAAGTATTTGCTTTCTTCCCTTTTAGTCCTTTCATGTTCTTCCTTTATCACATGTGTGCTGTCTGTTCTTTGTGGAGAATGTCAAATGTACATTTTGGTACATCAGGGCTGCCAGCACCTTTCAAAACTTGTTTTTAAACTACAGCAAGAACTCTCTCCTTATTTAAGTTCAGGTGCCTGACAATAGGTTGTTTCCACTGCTTTTTTTTCCCACTTGGGTCTTCAGCCAAAACTCCCTGTGCTGATCTGTTTGCATGGGGCTAGAACAAACTCTGCCATTGCTTTCCCTGCCAGCCCCCCCTTCTCTTTTATGTGGAGCTTGAGAAAGCAGAGTTCACATGATACTGCCAAACCTATGTGTTTGGTTTTCACACCTGAGGAGCTTGCCAGCAGAGTGCTGCAAAGCGCTTGATCTTCTGACCTGTTCACTTAACAACCAAAATGTTTCTCTGTGCAGAAGCTCTGCAACAAAGCGGAGCTGTTCCTCCCTAGCTGGCTTAATTGGAAAGCTTGAGGTGCCACTGCTGCAGCACGCCAGATCTACACCCAAGGGGAGTGCACAGTAAGAAGATACTGAAAGGCTGTT
The DNA here is from genome assembly GCF_024509145.1 of Vidua macroura. Taxonomy (NCBI): domain Eukaryota; kingdom Metazoa; phylum Chordata; class Aves; order Passeriformes; family Viduidae; genus Vidua; species Vidua macroura. The sequence continues at coordinate 3,425,764 of NC_071579.1, read as the reverse complement.
TGTATGCTGTGTCTTAAGGTTTCCAGGCACTCTGAGAGCAAAGGGCTGTGAGACTGCACCTGCCTGCCTTCCTCCTGCTGGCCTTCTTCCAAGACACTACTTTGTACGTGGATGCTTATTCTTTTCAGTCTCCCAAATAGCCTACTGACTACTTAAATGTAGTATATTTTAGAGATATTCTTGGTTTTGAACAGGAATATCAAGAAATCAAAACATGCTAAGTCACTCTCTAAATTTCTTTCTGATTACTTTATGTGGGGTTTTTTTAGGTGCTGTGACATTTAGTAGAGGGCCAGCAGGATCATGTGACCATGTTATCTCCTGGTTTTTCTTTTGTGTGCATTCCTTCCTTCTTTAAATGTTTGGTTTTCTTTTTTTAATATAAAAAGTGTGCATACAAAAAAAAAAAAAAAAAAAAAAAAAAAAAAAAAAAAAAAAAAACAGAGGAAAAAAATACCACACAGCCTTCTGCATTTCATTGCTCTTTATGTTTTCATGTAGGGTGGAATTCAGTTTCATTAAAACTGTAGTTTTCCTGACTTCACCCAAATGCAGTTTCTTTCTGGTATAGAGATCTTGCTTCCTAATATCAAACATGTGAAGTTTTACTTTTGTCATGAGAAAGTGCAAAGCCCATTTCCTTGCAAGCCATGATAGTTGTCAAATATTAAAGAAACTGTCTCAGTTACTTAGGAGCAGTTTGATCCACAACAAATGGATCAAATCTTTCCCAGACAAAGGAGTTGCAACTGCCTTGGCTCAGATGTGCAGCCAGAGCTGCAAAGCAGCACAGCAGTCTCCACACGTGTTCTGAATACACTGTAAACAGGACTTACCTGCAGCTGCAAATTGCACGTTCTCACAGTTTTCCAAAAGTATGCTCGAGGAAGTCCTCCTAATGCCAAAGGAAATTGTGCACTCTGCCTCTGAGAGAGGGAGGAATGATACAGGCAAGAGAAAATTAATCACTGATACTGTTTTTCTTTCTGGTATTATTAAACATCCAGCCTTTCTCTGCCTGGATCAAGTACCTTCTCCCCTCTCATTTACTTCTTTATCTCTCTTCCCTGCTTGAGCACAGTAAAGAAGTTGTCTCATCACACAGTTGTCAGGGAGACAGAATAAACAGCACCTTAGCGTGGATCTGGATATTGAGGTTTGTTCAAGGCCAGTGAGGTCAGAGCTTTTAACCTGCTTGATTATTTTACTCACGAGCTTCCTCCATCCTCAGTGTTACCTTCACTAAGTCTTGACTTCACTTCTCAGCATTGGAATGGCTGCTGGCCTGGGAGGGCTGGGCAGAAAATCCAGCCAGTCCTGTGGTGCAGCTGCTCCAGGTTACCAGCCTTGGATGTCATCGGTAGAGGTCCCTGGGCATCCCCTGGCATTTGTCTCCACCCACCTCCTTTGTGTTCAGGATCTTCCCCCATTTCCAGGATCTTTCCTGCAGCAGCCATCTTCACCCTCTCCCTTTGAGCCCCCTATATTTTTTTCCCAAATCACTTCTGCTTTTAGGGAATCCTTTTCCAGCATCACTTCTTCCTTTCATGACCCCTGTCTCTTTCTTTTCCTTATCTAAACAGTCTATGAAGCGGACACATAACACATGATCAGTCTGCAAATTGCTGCTTCTATCTTATGCTTCTTTATTGATGGGAGGACTTGGGACATGCTGCTGTTTACTTTATCAGTATTTACAACCAGCACATACAGGTTGCAAGCAGCACGTTTCTGTGTGAGAGTTCAGGAGTCTCTTTCAGACATTCACCCCCATAAAAACCCACACCCAATTATCTACCACTTGTTAGCCTTCCATTTAAATTATCTTTCACCTACAGCACTCCTTCAAAGTTTGATTGCAAATGGTGTTGCTTCTTCCTTATTAGTAACAAGCCTAATGAAGCCATTAATGCCTTGTCCTTGACAGCTGTGTGGGAAAGAGGCACTTGCTGTGGTAGCACAGATTTGTAAGCAGGCAGCATGACTCTTCCAAAGCTGTTTGCAGGATGAGATCCCTGCCCCTCTCCCCAAGCTCTCTTAAGAGAGGGAGAAAGGAGCTGTCAGCCTGAAGCCCCGTGTCTAAGTAGGACTTTATGAATGGCTGCAAATCCTGCAGCAGTGCCAGTTCCCTGGGGTTCCCACAGCAGGCTTTTCTTGGGCTTCACACTCTGCTGGGGTTATTGAATCATCATTGTGCCACAGCAGCTGTCAGCTTCAAAACAGACCAGTTTCTGGGAGGTTTAGCTTCAGGCAAAAGGAAGAGAATGTGTTGGGGCTATAGTTCATGTTCTGTCTCAGAAAATAACACTATTACATACTGATCCTGGGTTAGTGGATTTTTCAGTATGTTTAACCTTAGTTTGGCAGTGTTTAGGTCTCTGCCCCACTTGTACACTGTAAATGTATTTTGAGGTCAGAGTGTAAGATTTATGGGCAAAGGAGGTTTCTGCTGAAGCTGAGCAGAGACAGAGCTTTTAACAGGGTTTTTTTGTCATTTTAAATACAAGTGATGTTTGCATTCATTCCTTGTTTCTAAAATGTTTGAGATCTGTTAAGGTTTGTCTGTAATACTGAAATGGTCAGTAAGACAAATTTTTAGTAAGTTTAATTGAAGACATCCAATTTCAAGAGACTCTCAATAAGACTTGTTTTGCTGAATGAAATGATATATTTCATTCTGATACTAAACCACCTATTTGTCAGTGAGCACTAAAAGGGGATTTTCTTTGTCAATAATTTAGCAATAGAAGGAAATAAGTACTTTTTGAATGTACTGGTACAAAATTCCATTTGCAGTAATGCTGTCAAATCCAACGAAGCATGGAGTATTCTGTGCAAATGAGTTGTAATGCTGTCTTATAACACTTGCAAGCATTTTGTCTTCCTATGCAGAAGCATTGGAAGTTAGTTGTTTCCCTAAAGTTTTCTTATTATATTATAAACTGAACTGCAGTGAAATCTTTTCTTATACCCCTTGCCCTCTTCAAGGCCTTTCCATTATTTCTTGCTAGTTTAAGCCGCATGGAATCAACTTCTTGCAAAAACATAATTAGGAACTAATTAATTAATATAGCTTCTACTGTTGGCCGAGACTATCCCATTAGCTGAGTCCTTTCAAGTGAAAAAGTTGTGCAGGAATGTGAAAGCCTTTAAAATGGATGCTGCAGTGAAGAGTAGAAAACATTCATCCAGTGAAATGCCTGGTTCAGACAGATCTGTGTTTGTTTTGCTATTCCAAGCGTTTCCTGTAATCTCTTACAAAGACAGATATGTTGTTGACAGGCAGACTCTGCTTTGGACTCTTTCTGGAACTTTGCAGGCAATATTACTTTAAAGCAACAGAATTGTAATGTTTCTATTGCCTTTCTACCCTCCAAGGTGCAGGAACTCCACGAGGAAGAAGCGCAGTGGGTGAACTACGACGAGGATGAACTGTGTGTCAAGATGCAGTTGGCAGATGGGATCTTCGAGGCCTTAATCAGAGACACTGTTAATGTACTGAACCAGATAAATGAGAAACAGCGGAGGCTGCTGCTTGTCTAACAGTGCTGAAGTGAGCTCAGAGCTGCCAACCACGGCGTCACAGCCCTCTCTGACTTCTGATCTGCTCTCCTCCCTGCACATGCTGCAGCTGGACTTCCACGCATGGGGTTCCCAGGCAGTTCAGATGGGATGAAAAGAACCTGAACTGGCTGCCAAGGCCTCGCACCAGATTTATTGTTTGAAACAAGCTGATCCCTCACTTGAGCCTGCTTTGAGGAGTGCTCAAGACTGTTCATGTGCCATAACTGTCAGTTATGTCCCATAACTGTCAGCAGCTGCCTGGGGCCCCGGCCTGAGGCTTTGACATGTTCAGCTTGTTCCCTGAAAGAGTTGGGTTAAGTTGGGATATTGGCTGTTTTGCTGAAATGGTGGTCAGCCATCAGTACTCAACTTGTCTTTAGAAATGTGTGTAATTTGGAGAAGCAACAGTTTGGTCAGGTTTTTGTCCTAAACAGAGACTTACCATACTGAACAGTGTTATAATCTTAACACATCTTCTCCTGAAGCCCTAACAATGTGCATCAGTTCCTTCTGCTTCAGAGCCTATTTAATTCACTTCTCCATGAAGCTGGTTTTCATCTTTCTTCTGTGATGTGGTACCGAGCATGGTGCCAGCCCAGTCCAGGGAAATTAGATGATGTTTCTTCCTGCCTACAAGTAAAGAATTCTTGCTGCTTTGCTCTGAGATGGAGCAAGATAAAGCCTGCCTAATGTCAAGTGTGAAAGATGAGCCCATGGACAACTTTCCTCCTACCATGTAGCACTTCTCTTCCTGGAGCACCAGCTGCTCCCAGATAATGGATACTCAGGATTTTCTCAGGCACGAGACATGCAGGAGTGGAAAACATTTCCTCACAAAAATTTGGCCTTCAATCCCTCAGCTTTCTCCTTACTGTCACCTAATGAATTGGAGAAGGTGTTACTTGAACAATTTAGAGAACAGAGTGTATTCACCAAAGAAAGCAGTGTCTGGTGCTTGACTGTCTGCATGTTTTGTGCTTGTGGGTTTTTTATTTATTTTCAGATAATTTATTATGTGGATTACAGGAGAGTGTCCAGTGCAGTTGGCTGCACTGTCTTGTGTTTTGAGACAGACAAACTTGAGAGAGCATCTGGTTTGGAAACTTGCAGAGCCCTATATTCTTCACACAAAACCTCCAGCTTCACAAGGCAGATACGAGGGGGTGAAGGTAGGAACAGCCAAACCTCAGTGACCAAGGGTGGGACGCAAAGACAGGTCTAGGAGTGGAGCTTGAAAACCGAAGCAGCTGGTTCAGAGACAATGGACAGTTGAGGGGGCTGAGCTGAAAAATTGTGTGAAAATTCCCAGCTCTTTCTATTCCCTTCCTTTCCCACAACTTCTGCACCATATTATGTGGTTGATTTTGGTTGATTTGGCTGGATTCATCTGCGGTGTCATTCTGCTGAGTGCTGGTTCCTGACCTGTTCTTCCTGTTCTTGTGGTTTTTGTGGAGGAACACAGACAATCTGGGGTCAAACGCTGATGCCTTAACAGTGGATGTCCCTGTTTGCTAACCTGGGACAAGACCCAGAGGAAAGTCAGATTCTCCAGGCACTGGAGTGTAGACAGACACTTTGAAGCCCTCAGAGGTGCCTCAAAGATGTTGCAGGCCACAACAGGCGTGCTTGGTTCTTGGGCTTCCTGCTGTGCATACCTTTTCTACTGCTCCAGTTTGGTTTCTTTTTTTTTTTTTTTTTTTTTTTTTTTTTTTTTTTTTTTAGTTGTTTATTGTTTGGGATTTTTTGAAAGCTATCATTGGAATATTTGCATTTTGCACAATGACACACAGCTGGTAATTCTTCAGGGACAGCACTGGGAAATGTTGGATTTGCCAGAGGTCCATACAGATTCTCAGATATAGTGTTGCCAGCACCTCACTTGTGAGTTAGTGGTGAGCCATATCCATGGGAGCTCTGTGAGTGGAAGAACAAGGAGGAGATACTGGTGAATAGGGACACCTCCAGTGGGAATATGTATGTCTGTCCCTCAGTAGTGGGCCTTTTGGCTGGCTGGAAGTCAAATGGTCTTGGAGCATTGCTCAGCTTTTTTCTCAAGTGATTCATTTGTTCATGTCAAATGTCATGATGCTGAACCAGGAAACCTTTGGATACTTAAGACAGAAGCAAACTAAAGCTGCTAGATTTAACCAGCATGGTGTCACTGACTGGGTCACCACCTCAGATTCCCTTTCCTGGGTGTATCTCTTTCAATAGCAAGGATTGCTATTTTTATAGGTAGCAATTATGGAAAGAGGACAGAAACCTGCAGAGTCGGTTAGTACCTGGAGCATCAGGTCAGGTTCTGTTCTGTAGATTCTGTGGCCAATGTTGAGAAGGTTGTCCTGCATCCCCAGGGCTTTTTGCTGTTCTGAGGGCCTCAGGGGGTGTTTCTGGTCTGTCCAGCAGGAGTGGAGAGGTTGTGCAGTTGGGCCCAACAGGTTATGGGGGCCTGTTGGAGCTTGTGTGCCTGTTGTCTTTTGGCTGTAGTACCCTTCACAGAAGCACTAACTGTTTTTATCAGGTGTTTGGACAGAAGGAAGCTGTGTCTAAGTAATGGCTTTGTTCCTTTGCAGGCATCACTGATTTATTTTTGGTAGCAATCCTTGCTAGGAGTAACCCTAAAATGACTTGAACGTACATGAATTACCTTCTCAATACCTCACGTGTGTTGAGTTGCTTTGAGTTGAGTGTATGTTCAAAACCTCAAGTGGGTTGAGTACTTGTGGACTGATGATTACTGCGATGAAGCAAGGGTCAGGCTGGGTCAGGCTGGTAGTGAGGAGATATGGGGGAGCCTGGGGTCCCACAAACAGGCTGAATTCTCTGCTTCTCTCCCCAACCTTCCCTTTGTAAGAACAAGATGATATTTCTGCATCCTGGTTATCTTGGTGCAACTACATAAGAAGATTCAAGGCTGGGACATTTTGCTGAGACCTGTGAGCTGTTTGGGGCAGCAGCTGTCATCACTGGGGACATGCTGCTCCATCTTCGGAAGGATCTCTGAGCCAGGCTGGAAAGCCCAGGCTTGTGGGAGCACGGAGTGTGAGTACCTCTGTAACAGCAGGATGCTCTGTGAGCCAAGCCCTGAAATATCAGTACTTCTGCCTTTCAGAGAAGGCTTGTTCCTCACAAGGTGGAATGAGGGATTGAAAAATCCCATCTTGTTCCTTTTCCTTTCTTGAAAAAGTGGCCTTAGCTTTTTGCAATACTTGAATAAGTGTGTACCTGCAGAAGACCTTCAGTAGCACAGTGACAGAGACCTTTTAAGTGACTATTCTGCAAGGAACTGTGTGCAGTTCCAACTTTCATATCTCTTTGCTACCTTAAGAGTATTAGGAAAACAAAGTACTTTTCAGCAGACAAACATTTGAGTCTTGCAAGGTATTTAGTGCATCTGAAGTGTTTACAAACCAACTAAAATGGAGAAAAGCAAACTATTGAACTTACTTGTAATTTAAGTGTTAAATGCAAAATTATATACAGATGAAAAAGGAATACTGTAATTAACCTGCATTTACTGGGGGGGGGGGGGTTCCTTGATTTTGCAGAGCCTTTTGATACACATTTGCAAAGCCGCCTTTTGGGAGGCTCGGTCTCCCGTGTACTGTGTTGTGGAGATGCTGAAAAGAAACCCATTTACTGTGTATGTGTAAATAACCTGGTAACTTGGGGTTTGGGCCAGTTTCAGCTCATGTTCACATCCACAGCAGCTTTGCACAGTAGACCGACCCAAGGATGTGGAGGGGTTGGGGAGGTTTTTTTGTAATTAAGAACTGTAAAATAACCAGGATGGTCCCTGTGTACACCAGTGTAAATATCTTTGGTAACTGAAATGTACTTTAAGAGAACAAAATCTGTAAATAAACTGATTTATAAATTAATCTTGTTTCCTGCATTTTATAAAATGGAGCTTTCTAATTAACCAAGCAGTTGCTAATTCTGACGGTGTCCTGGAGATTTGTCCCTTGTATGTTCCCCTTTCTGTGTGATGCTGTACTTGGGATGCCAATCACAGTCTACAAAATCCCATTAGAGTTGCCTTAATTATAATCATAACTTTATTACCATTTCCTTATTGTTAAAGCTGACTCTTGATAACACCAGATGTCATGGTTTGACACTGGCGCAATGCCAGCGCCCCCATGAAAATGCACCTTCCCTAAATAAATGCTGTGAGATGTTATCAGGAACAGAGCAGAGCGGGCCCAAGCTTAATAACAAAGGGGAAAAAACTTTATTAAACTACTACTAATACAGAAAACACATAAACTAAATCCAGGATGAAGAGCTTTTAAAACACCCCTCCTCCTCCCAATTCCAAAAACACCCACCATGAAACATCACCTGGGATTCCTGATCAAATTACCACCCTTCAGATAATCAATACTCAAACTATCAAGGGAGAGAGAAGTCTCTCTTGCGCCACAGACCCCCCAGGAAACACAGTTGCCACACCCTGTGTTTCCCTGTCACACATGGCAACCGCCCAGAGAAAATCTGCCAGTGTGACACTCTCCTTTCCATGTCACAGTGCTCTCACCACCATGCATGGACAGACTGCTCATAGGGCTCCTTTAAGGATGCTTTGCCACGGACCCAAGGATACAATAGTTCAGCTTCTCATCTTGGGACTACAGTCCCCCCCATTTTCCCCTGGGGTCAAGGGTCCAAGAACAGGAATCACCTTCTTCCCGAAGACAGAGGGTATCACCATTCCCTCCTCAGCTTTCTTCGGTTCTTGCCATTCCTGTGCTGTTTGAAGCTGAAACAGGTCTCCTTGGGTCACCACTGCATCCCCCTAAAATGCAGTCTCTATTGCAGGAAATTTTGGTTCAGTCCATGGCTAACAAGAAAAGTCCAGCCAAAAGCTACTTCATCATCTCCTCCCACCTAAATATTTCTTCTTCTAACATCTCAGGTCCCAGACTGTCTCTCTTCCACTACAAATCAAGGAGGAGTAATATTTTACAAAGCCCTCATTTCCTGGAAAGGGTTAAAAGTTCAGACTCCCTGGACGGCTGATATCTCGGTCCAGCGTTCCGTCTCCCACGCTGGGCACTATCCCCCCCCCCCTTTCTCCTTCTCCTCTGCCGGCAAATTTCCAGGTGCTGCCAGGCTCTCCGTCACTTTCCCTCTGTGGGGGGGGGAACAAAGGCATCTCCGCTTCTCTCCACCCTTCCGTCCACAGGAGCTGGCTCGGTTCCAGACCTTCAGCCCCTCGGCCTACCTGGACAAGGCCGCGTGGCTTCCCCTCCCCCACCCAGCCCATGGCTGGGCAGGGGAGAGTCTGCACTCTCTGACGACCGGAACCAAAAGAGACAGTTCTCCTGGGAGTTCTTGCTTTTAACCCCCTGTGTTCTCAGAGGTGTGTCCATACTTTCAGTGGTCACTCCAGGTGCCAATATCTAAACCTGACCACTGATTGGTTTGACCCAACTTCCTGGGAAAATTCACTTCCATGTCAAACCACGACACCAGAAAATAGCATTGCGCAATCATTGCAGGAGTTCACTGTGGGAGAAAAACTACTCCTTGCACATATTTATTTAAAATATGTTTTAAAAACTCATGTTTTAAAACATTTTTATGTTAAACAACAGTTTTGGAATTAAATTCTGCAGAACCTCAGTCTTGTTTTGTATTTCTAAATTGGTACAGCCCTGTAGAGCAGCTGTTAGCAGCACCAATCCTGTCCTCACCAAGGGTCAAATATTGCTCCCTGGAAACTTTATGTGTTGGTGGAACTTTTCTAAATCTTCGCTGTTTTCTTTCCAGGACAAGAAAAAACGAAATCACTTTAACACATGAAAGGTCCTGGAGCTCTGTAAGAGGACAGCCAAGCACTTGCAGTGCCAAACCACAGGTGTGGGCATGTGGTGATGGAGTGGCAGTGTGAAGGTGTGAGCCAAGGAGCACAGGTGTTTATTGAGCCTCCTCAATAAACTCAGTGCCTCTGGCCACCCCTGCTCTGGTACCTCTGCTGTGTTTTGGTGTCTTTTTTTAATGTACAGCCCAGGAGAAAAGGCTTTGCTTTCCATTTACTGCAGACCCTCTACAAAACCCAGCATTGGTCTTTCCAGCTTGGAGGACACTGTGTGACCATCAGCTCCTCACCTACCTGGGAGGGCTGTTTGCATTAAATGGGGGGGACCTGTATGAGCTAAACCATTGCAGTTATTTGTTCTCTGCTTTTCTTTAGCAGAGGTACTTCATCCTGGAGGAGGACTTGTTGCATTCAGGCTTCTATTATGGAAGCAGCTTCGCTGCAGTCCCGCAGTGCCGGTGTGCCGTAGGGCTGGTCCTCAGTGGAGCGTGCTGGGGACACCGTCACAGCCCTCAGACAAACAGGAGGACATCACAGCCCTCAGACACCATCACAGCCCTCAAACAAGAGGACGTCACAGCCCTCAGACAGGAGGACGTCACAGCCCTCAGACAGGAGGACGTCACAGCCCTCAGACACCATCACAGCCCTCAGACAGGAGGACGTCACAGCCCTCAGACACCATCACAGCCCTCAGACAGGAGGACGTCACAGCCCTCAGACACTATCACAGCCCTCAGACAGGAGGATGTCACAGCCCTCAGACACCATCGCAGCCCTCAGACAGGAGGACGTCACAGCCCTCAGACAGGAGGACGTCACAGCCCTCAGACACCATCACAGCCCTCAAATAGGAGGACATCACAGCCCTCAGACAGACAGGAGGATGTCACAGCCCTCTGAGCTCGACGGTTGAACCGGCCAAACGCAGTGGTGGGTCCTTGGATGTCCAAAGGGCTGAGGTCAAGTGGTGCTGCAGCCTCAATGTCCTCATTAGTGAGCAGCAGGAGAGCATCCGTGCCGTACCTTTCCTTGCCCTGCAACGATTTTACTCCACGAGTCCTGTATTTTTGGACAACTGTCTACTTGCATCCATCCCTGCAAGGGGCTCAGAGTGCATTTCATGTTGGAAAAAAAAACCTGACCTGTGCTTCTCTGGCTGAATAAGAGGCTTCCTTTAAAAACAGCTCAAGCTGTGGGAGTGCTGCCAAGGTGCTCTGGCGGGTGATGCAGCAAACTGCTGCATTGCTCCTGCTGTCCTTGCCCAGGATGCCCAGCAATCAGCGTGATGAAGGCTCTCATTTCCTCATTTGCAAGTCTACGTTGCTTCACTTTGTCACTGACTTTCTACCCGTGGTGTTTGTGCAACTCTTCCCAGAATCCTTGGAGCACAGTTACCTTTGACAGCCGTTTCCCCTGTGGACCTGGTGAAACTCCTGGGTTGGGCAATGGCCAGCAGCTGCCTTCCCGATGGCACTCTGGATTGAGTGGGACTATTTGGTGCCTCCCTTCCTAGGTACAGCCCATTCCCAGGTGCCTCCCTGGGGATGTGGTGCCAGCTGCAGCCATCCCACGTGCTAAAATGCCTGGCAGAGCACTGGAGCACTTGAAATGTTGACTCTGCTGCAGACGTGCTGTGCCCTGCCTAGCACAAGGGCTTCTGCAATGTCCAGGCTCTCATTAACACAGCCCTGAGAAGAAAAGGAGTTGGTGGGGAGCTGTTGAACACCAGCAGCTCTTCAGAGTGCAGGAAGGAGAGGAGTGGGGCTGCACAGCTGCTGGCAGCCAGCCCAGAGCATGGGCCATTGCCTGGCAGGAATGCAGATGAGATGTAATGGAGTTTGAAAGTGTAGGGCACTCTCTGGGATGCCGGTCCTGTGGGGGAGGGAAAGGCACCCTGTGAGACCTGGAAACTGAAGCAAACAAAACCCCTAGCCCCAGCTCTGTACCTTCCAGCTTCCTCATGAATAAGGTCCTGCAGAAATTTGGGGAAAAGGAGGAGAATAGAGTAACTCTGTTCAGGAGGGTGATGGTTGGACAGGTTCAGGGGTGTAGAGGAGACTCCTGGAGTACAGATACCTTCTTTTGCCTGCCAGGAGTGCTGATGGCCTGGAGCAGGTGGTTGCTGCTCTGAATGTTTTTCTCTTGGCCCCAGTTTTCCAGCCCTTTGCTCCACCTGTACAAGACCTGCTGTGTCCCTTGGGCTGTGTTCCCTCCTTGATGTGGGTTTCCAGTGGCTTCCTCTTGCATGAAGTCTAGACTGACTCAAACTCAGATTTTGTCTGAGAATTTGCTGGAGGTGGAAGTAACACCACTTCTGGGGGGTGTCACAGCTACGATTTGATTTTATTCCAGCAAAATAAAGGACGCTGCAGGGGATCCCAGTGCTCACGTGGCTTGGATTGAGGAGCTCGGCAAGGAGCCTGGTCCAGTGTCTGTGTTTGGCTGCGTTGCTCCGAGGACTGATGGAGCCAGCACTGCTCAGTGAACCTGTGATTGGGCACAGCAGTCCTTGGAAGGTGAGACCTTGCTTACGTTGCAGGACTACTGTCAGAACAAGAGAGGAGTGCTCCATTGTCATCCCTGTGGTATTCTCAGTTTCATGCGCTGCAATTAAACCACCTGCCAAATAATGATGTGGCAAATCTGGGGGTGTGGTCTCCTCCGATCTTCTTCTTAAAGCTGGGAACATGAGCTGGACTGGAAAACATCTGCTCTGTGCAGCCTGGGTAATGGTAATCATTTATGACTGTTAGTAGATCTGAAATTTGCAGGTAAAACCTTTCCTACCCAGACATACCAACGACAGTGTCGGTTCCTCCTGGTCTCCCTGGATTCTTCTGAAAAGAGCAAGGGCAGCATGGCTGCTGTCCTTTGGAGCAGGGATGAATCAGCAGTGGGGGAATAGCAGAAGGCTGGTACTGCTATATTCTGTCTGCAGATGCAAACTACGCGAACACATTCATCATCCTGAGAATGCACCCCAGATTTGATTTTGTGCCTCTTGTTATTACAGGCTGGTTGGGCTTGAAAGGTAGAAATCAACGATTTCTGACTAAGCCTGTCTCGTGGAGTCAGAAATTCCCAGCTGCCAGCAGGGGCTTTGAGGGGCCATCCTGGTCTTCACAGGTGTCAGCCTGGCAGAGCCAATGCAGAGCGTGGGAAGCAGTCAGGATTTGCATCCACTCCGGGTGTTATTCCCTGTCACGGCAAAGCTGGCAGGTTTGTGGCACAGATGCTGCCAAAGGTCTTGTCTGAAGCCATATCTCAGCTGATGTGTGACTTGTGCCACCAAAGAAAAAGTGCCACCTGGACTGGAATGTCAGGGAGGTGGCAAGTGGCACAATTTTCCCTTGCTCTCTGAGGGAAGTGAGGCTTTTTCTTTTTATTCACAGAAGGACCATGCTTTAAGTAGTGCTGTGCTGCAGATCAAAGAGGACTTTCTTGAGTTCATCATCTTGTGAAGTCTGGAGAAAGGAGAACTGTTGAGCTTCCTCTGCAGCTGGTATTTCCAAGGTGCTTGCAGGGGTGTTGGATGCAAACCTCTCTGAGCAGCCTGTGAAATGCCAGTGACGGCTGCCGTGATTGTATCATGAGTCTTGCATTGGTTGCGTGTTTTCCTTGGAGTCAGTTCCTGGAATCACACAATTAGGTAGGAATGTGTTCTATAATTTTCAAGGAAGAAAGTCCATTTCAGGATCTCCCTGTGGTCCTGAACCTTCACAACTAAAGGGGAATGAGGAGGTCCTGGGTCTGCTTGCCTGGCCATTCGGAACATTTTATAGACAGATTCATGCTTTTAAAAAGGACAATAAAAGTCTTTCTCCATTTTCTGAAATGCACTCTTTTCCATCACTTCAAGGGCTGAACACATAAAATCCAACCACTCTTTCCTTGTCTCCTCTCTAACCCAGCACAGAGGTGATCTGAGTAGTTTTGTGTCTGAAAATGACATTTTAGGTGCATGAAACAAGTTCTGCAGGGCTTAAATTATTTTGGCGAGATTGTGGCTGCCTTTAGAGGTTCTCAGCCTGTTGATGTTGCCCACGCTTCACTGACTTCAAGGAGATTCCTGCTGGGTGTTAGTCTGGGAAAGGAGATTTTGTGAGCTTAATGAACTAAAGCCACTGCTCAGCTGCAGCACAGAGATTGTGCAGCACAGGGCTCTCTGTGGTCATCCCATGGCCTTGCTGCAGAGTGAAGCACAACTCTCCCCAAAGTTAAGGATGCTGAGGTAGGCACTGAAGGCTTTGCTGTGAAAACCAAGTAGGTTCCTAAATGTGCAGTGGGAGCCTAAAGCTGACCTTTTAGGACTGGCTGGGGTTCAGCAGGTGGACATGCAGCATCACCCAGCACCTGTGTCCTGGTTTTGCTACCTTGCAGGTTCCATTGGCAGCCAGAGACAACAAAAAGGCGTTTCTAAAACCTCCCCAGACTTCTGCTGGTTCTTGACTGCTATTATTTCATCTTAGTTGCTTTCAAATTCAATTTTAAAAGAGTTGTTTCAAAGCCTCTGCTTCATCTTTGGCTTCCCATGCCCTGTGTCAGGGTGTTCTGCAGTGAAAATATGTCTCTTCCCAGTCTGAGGTGCAAGAAAAGCCTCATCTCTTGCTTTGCAGCAGCATTCAAAGGGAAAAAATTATTTTTGGGCAAGTCTGTGCCTGGAAAACTCCACACCCTGCTGCTGAAGGAGGCTATTACCTGGGGAGCCTTGGGGATGGGACGTGCCAGCTGGGCAGTAGGGTCGTGGGTAGCAGCCCAGCAGTTCCCGAGGCAGCAGGAAGCAGGAGCATCCCCACCCCAGGGCTCTGGGGGATGAGCAATGGCATGGCTCACCTCCAAAGGAGCTGGAGCCCCGGGGTGTGGGCTCCTGCCCCTCTGCCTTGCTGTTAGATGCTGGTTTTGCATCTAAAAAAGGATTCAAGGAATTTGGGCTGCCTGGGAGGAAGGGGTGAGCTGGATGTGGAGGATGCTGGCAATTATGCTGGTGCTGAGCAACTCTCCTTTGCCTTGATAACCTAATCAAGCTGATGAGCCCTTAAAATAAGGCTTTAACCTAGGGTGAGATAACGGTGGTGATCTCCCTGAACATGGGGATTTTTGCATTTTAATCACCAGCTGGATGAGGACAAGTCCTGGCAAAGTTCCTGTCAGTAGAGAGGGACTACCTTTCAGAACAGCCCTGCACAGGCTAGGCTGTGTCTCTCTGCCTCCTGGTTAGACAACGAGGCGTGATAATCCCTTAAGGACTTAATTACTCCAGCTGACAGGGCTGGAGCAGACCATTTTTAGCCCCATTCCCATCAGCCTGGACCCTCAGAAGATGGGTGGGAGCAATCCCGAGGGTTGTGTCCACCATGCTCTGTCCCCCTAGGCCAGCCTGTGTCAGGGAGCCCCATTTCCCAGAGCCGTGCCCCGTGTGGAGCCCCTGCCTTCCACTGCCCTGGCGAGCCTGGGCTCTGGCAGGCTTGTTTTTCTAGCATGGCAAGTCCGCCTAAAATGCCTAGGTAGGGCTCAGCACAGATAATGGCCTTCCTGGGGACAGAGCCAGCAACAAGCCCTCAGCAGCCGTGGGCACCCCCATTGCCAGAGGTTCCCTGGCCTCAGGGGTGGGGAGGGAGTGGAGGGCTGGATTATGGGGCTGTGTCCACCCTGGCACTGCCTGGCTCTGCCCCGGGGCACTGAGCAACGGGCACCTTCCGTCTGGGTCTGGGAGCCGGTGACATGTGTGTGTGCGTGAGCAAGGGCACGGCTTGGCCTGGCCGGGAGGATGGAATCACAGAATCCTGGAATGGTCTGGGTTGGAAAGCATCTTAAAGAACATCTAGTTCCATCATCCTGCCGACCCTTCCACTTAGACCAGGTTGCTCCAAGTTCCATCCAGCCTGGCCCTGAACATTTCCAGGGATGGGGCAGCCACAGCTTCTCTGGGCAGCCTGTGCCAGGCCTCAACCACCCTCACAGGGAAGACTTTTTTTTCTAATATCTAATCTAACTCTCAATTTGAAGACATTCCATCGAAGGGGCCACCGGGGTTAGAAGGCTGGGTTTATTTTAGGTGTAGAGCTGGATTTTGTGGGTGTCACTGGATATCCTTGCTGAGTATCGCTGGCAGGTTTGGGGAGAGGGCAGGGATGTCTCCAGGGTCCCCATTCCACAGGGTGTCCAGGTGGTGCCCAGTGACGCTGGCTGATGTCAGGGCATCTGACCAGGGCGCTGCCCTCAGGGTGCCCATGAGGGTGACAACATGCGTTTTGGGGCTGAATCAGCTGTCTTCGCCATTGCAGAATCACAGGTTCATTTACGTTGGAAAAGACCTAAATCACCGAGTCCAGCCTGTGACCCAACACCACCCTGCCAGCCAGACCATGGCACTCAGTGCCACGTCCACTCTTTCCTTAAACACCTCCAGGGACCATGACTCCGCCACCTGCCTGGGCAGTCCTCACTTTATCAGAATTGTATCATTTTAAGCCATTTGTCCCCTCAAGGAAGGGAAACACCGCAGAAAAGGGAAGGGGGTGTGTTTGGCTCCTCCCCATGGTGTGGTGCGCCGAGGGGGGCTGGAGGCCTACCGTGCGGCGGGGGCTGTGGGCGGCCGTTTGTGCCGGGCCCGGTGAGGGGGATCCCCGCCCCGGCCCCGCCCCGGGGGCGGTGCTACGGGCGGCTCCGGGGCGCTAAAGGCGGCTCCGGGCGGTGCTGGCCGGCCTGGCGGGCGATGTGGCGGCGGCGGGCGCGGGCCGGGGGCCGCGGGGGGCCAGCGGCTCTCCCGCCGCTCCTGCTGCTGTTCCTGCTGCTCCGGGTGCCCGCGGCGCGGCCCGGCCGCCTCTACTCGGCATCTGACCCCCTGGAGCTGCTGGGGCCGGGGGCGGAGGGGCGGCTGCTGGGCTCCAGCAGCGCCTGGGCCGTCGAATTCTTCGCCTCCTGGTGCGGGCACTGCATCCACTTCGCGCCCACATGGCGGGCCCTTGCCCACGACATCCGCGGTGAGTCCCCGGCCGCGCTGGCCCCCCTTCTCCTCATCCCCGCCCGCCCCATCGGCTCCCCGATCCCTCCCTGTGCCCTTGACCTTGTTACCCCCCACCCCTTATCCCTGTCTCCGTCCTCTTCCGTCAGCACCCAGTGTCTCTGCCCCTGCGCCTCTGTTCACCTCATCTCTGTTCATCCCAGCACCCCTAAATCCTCCTCCCTGTGCCCCTGCGCAGGGCGGGGGGGGGGGGGGTCCCCGCTTCCCCCAAGACTGAGAGCATCCTGCAATCCCTCCTGCGTCCTTGCCCCGTCGTCCTCCTCCTCTCCGCCCGCACTCTTAAATCCTCCCTGCATCCCGGGCTCTGCATCCTCGTTCCCGTGAGCATCCCTGTATCCTGTGTCCTTCCCATCGCCGTCCCTCAATCCGCTCTGCCCTCCCCTCTGTCGGCTCCCCAGGATCCCCCTGCGGCCCAGCTCCAGCCTCCTGGAACGTCAGCCGGGTGGGAAGGCCCAGCTCCCTGCCGGTGTCCAGGTTTCCCACCCTCGATACCCAGGCCTGGCTTAGCGGCATCCCTGGACCCCCTTTGGCAGGGAGAAGCTCAGGCTGAGCCTGCCCCAGGCATGGGGGTTCCGCTGCCCCCCACGCTTTCCCTCAGCCCCGCTCGTCCCGGTGCCTGCAGGGATAGGGACGGCAGGTTGCTGGGCACTGATCCCAGCTGGTTTGTTCCCGGCTTTGACCTTGATGCCCGGCCTGGCCGGTGCCAGCCCCGCCCGGGGACCCGCACACCCCGCTGCTGGGCCCCTTGTCCTGCCGGGACTCATCCTGCCTCCCCCGGCATCCCGGGGTGCGCGCGGCTTCTCCCTGTTATTGCACTAATTGATACAGCGCGGTGGCTGCCGCATGAGTCAGGGGGCCGGCCGGGCATCCCGTCCCTCCGAGGGGATGCCGTCCCTCCCTGGGGATGCCGTCAGAGCTCCCCAGCGGGCAGGATGTGAGGAATGGGGTGCGTGCCCGGGCCCCGCGGAGCAATGCCGGCTCTCCTGGCCCCTCTCCAAAAGAAGGCTCCCCCAGGGCTCCCTGCTCCAAAGGCCGGAGTGTGGATGGTGTGCCCGTGGAGGTGGGACGGGGAAGCCACCCCCGTGCTGCTCAGCATCCTCGCTGCCATTCCCACGGGTGGATTTTTGTAGGAGTGGGCTGGATGGGGAGGATGCTAGGGTGACTTGCAGACACCACATGGAGATGAGTATAGGAGCTTGCCTGGCTCCCTGCAGCAGGGCTCGTCACCAGCCCTCCTGTGCCACGAGTGCCAGGGCAGTGGGAAACAGCTCACCTGTCCCATCACCTGAGACACGGGACACTGTGTCCCTGCCTCCAGCATGCTCCTGCCTAGGCCCACATGGGCTCCATCTGCATGCCAGCACCATGTCCCTCCCTGTCACATTCTAAGGATAAGGCAGGGCGTTCTCCAGCTTGTGTCCTTTACACTGAAAAAAAAAAACGTTTTAGAGCTTTATTCTCCATTTTCCTGCTGTTTTTCAGAGGCTGCTGCTTAAAATACTTCCATGCCCCCTTTTGTTCATCTGTTTTACCCCAGGGGCATGCTGGTCTTCACTGGGGAGTCACAAATGGGGAGTGGATGCTCAGAACCTGGGCAGGCTCTGCTGCAGTGCCCTGGCCTGGCTGCTGGTTTTGGGTTGTTCCCTCTTGGTTATCAGCTATGCCCTTGGTCTGGGGTGAGACAAGCTGGAGCCTGTGTTCCTTGCTCTCCCCGAGCTGTGGCTAGCCATCCCTCCCCTTCTCCTGGTGTCCTCTTCCCGGGAGCTGGGCAGAGGCTGGACAGGCAGAACCAGCCAGGCAGGCAGTGTTGGGTAGAGCTGCCTGTGCTCTGGCAGAGCAGGGCGTGCAAAGCCGGCTCCCGCCTCACACGACTTTCCCTGTGTTCCTGCTGCCCGGAAAGTAGGGCACCACACACCAGTACAGAGCACAGCCCTGGTGTTCAGGCTTGCAAACCATCAGTCACTGTCCTGCGAGGAGCAAGCAGTGGTTTTGGGATCTGCCACTGGATCTCTCCTGTCTCTGCAAGCACTCACGGGAGGAGGGCAGTTTTTGGGGCCGTGGGGGTGCTGAACTGTGCCGACCTCATCCTCTGTCCCCACAGAGTGGAGGCCTGCAGTTATCCTGGCAGCCATCGACTGCGCCGACGAGGACAACCAACAAGTGTGCTCTGATTTCGGGATAACTGGCTTCCCCACCATGAAGGTGAGACTGCGTGTGCTGGCTACTGGCTGGGCTTCACTGTGCTTTCCCTTCTGGCCTCTTCTCTCTTGCTCAATCTGATTGACAGGGGTATTGCACCAAAATACTCCCCCTGGGGCTTTGCAGACTGAAGCTGTTTCACCCTTCCCCAAAACAAAGTCGTGTCCTGGCTGCAGCCGGTGCAACTGCTTAGTGATGGAGCAACAAGGAGGGGGGAAAGCCAAAATGTTGTTTTGTGGTGAAACATAGGGGCTGGATCTCTCTTAGGATGAGGGAGACTGAATTCTGAGTTGGAAACATTTAAGAAAGGCTGTTTTGAGGGCAGAGAAAGGTTTCAGGCACAGGTTTTGGAGGAGGGCACAGGGATGCTGCGGGAGGTTGCAGCTCCTGGGAGCCTCCTGTGGTGGCTGGGAAGGAGCCATCCCTCCTCCTGGGCCTGTGCCCAGCCCTTTAGCTGTGTCAACACACTGCTCTGCAGAGCTTCCCGCTGCAAACGGAGCCTTGCTCCAACACAAGCAGTGAAGCCAAAGTACTCCAGGTGCCACAACCAGCAGTTAAAAACCAGGATTGCCTTGAGATGGAATGGGCAGGGATGAGGGTTTTATCAGACATGCCCTCAGTCCCAGCTTACAGGCTCAGCTCCAGGTGAGGTCAGATTTGGGGCTTTTCAGGCAGGTTGGCTTGGCCCCAGCCCTGCCCTGGGGTCTCACCAAGTACCCACTGCCCTGGAACACTGATGGAAACGTCTCCTGGGGCAGGGACGAGTGCTGATGTGGCCGTGCCAAGGCATCACTTGCTTCACATCCTGTGTCCCTGCTGAGCACCTTTTGCAAACAGTCCCAGCTCCCAGCCCAGCCTGCAAAGCAAACACCTGGCTGATGCAACCTGGTGCTGCTGCTCTGGCTCTGCCCTGGGTACTGGAGCCATTGTGGGAGGCCAGGAGTGGGAAAACCCCCTTTTTCCTATTTTCTCAGAGCTCTGGAGTAGGGAGACTGGTTTGCAGGACTGGGAAGGTTCCAGCTGCCTCCCTGGGACCCCTGGAGACACCTGCTCCACTGCCTGCCAGTGCTCAGCCCTTGGCTGGACATGGCTCCCAGTCCATACCTGTATCCCTCCCCTCTGGGGATGCCCCAAAAGATGGGGACATGGCTGGGAGCTCCCTCTGTGCTGGCTGATGTCAGTTAGCATGCTGCAGTGTTGTGGGGAAACTGAGGCTGAGCTGGTCTACAAGGAGCCTCAGCCTGCTGGGTTGCATTGCTTCCTGTCCCACTCCACTCGCTCCAGTTTCCCCTTGTGTTTTTTCCCCTTTCAGTTCTTCAGAGCTTTTAGCAAGAAGCCAGAGGATGGGATAAGGATTACCAGTGAGTATTCAGGGCCATGGGGTTTTCTACCCTGGGTGTGAATGGCCCTGCTGCCCACACCTCCCATACACTGCAATATCAGGGAGCTCTGGGGGGCAGCTCCAAGCAGCTTCCCTTGGCAGCTTCCCTGGGATTGGCTTTCCCAGGACTGACCTCTTGGTGTCCTGTCCCCCTGCAGATCCCAGTGCCACTGTTGAGGACCTGCGCCACGCCATCATCACCAACCTTGAGCAGAGCCAGGATGCCTGGCCACCTGCCTGTCCTCCACTGGAGCCAGCAAGGTAGGGGCAGCAGAGGGCTGGGATGGCCTCTGTCCCATGGGGAGCAGCTTTCTGGGGAAATCCTGAGCCCAAAATTAGCAAGGAGCAGCTACTGCATCACCCACGTCCCAGGAAGATGACCTGGCCAGCTGTTTCCATGGCCCAGAGGAGATGGACCATGTTGTCGCATCTCCTAATGAACCTGCTCATCAGCCTTACTTAGAGCATGCAATTCCTGGGCCCCAAATTCTTTGGGCCGTGGCAGTGTCATACCATGCTGGGTGAGGTTGTATTAGAAGCTTTTTCCTGTCCTGAAAAGGGATTTTGTTGGTATCTGAGTAGTCCTTGCTGCATGCAGGCAGTTGCTGCATTGTCCTGAGAAGGAGCCTTTGAATTTCCCAGAGCAATGGTTGAGCCAGGCACATGCCTCAGGTACTCTGGTGCCTCTGTGTCTTAGATTTAAAAAAAAAAAAAAAAAACAACCAAAAAAAAAAAAACCAGCCCTGGTTCAAGTTCATTGCTGTTTTTTACCCCTGGACCAGCATGCAGCTCCCTCCTGCCCTGCCCTGCCTGTGCTTTGTTTTCTACCTCCTTGGCCAAGCCCAGTGGGTTTTCTCAAAGCCGGTGAACCAGAGCAGAAAATTAGGCTGGAAACTTCAGCAGGAGGAGTTGCCTGCTCAGTGGGGCTGATCCTGCACCAACATTCCCTGCCAAATCCCAGTGGGCAAGGCTGGAGCTCCTTGTGAGGGGGAGGGCAGAGCATCCTGCTGATGCCGAGGCACCTGCTGCCATCCTCCTGTCTCTTGCAGCGCTGAGGAGGTTCTCACCTTCTTCCAGAGGAACAAGGACCAGTACTTGGCACTCATCTTTGAGAAGAGCAACTCCTTCGTGGGCAGAGAGGTGGGTACAGCTGCATTTATCCCCCATTTCTCTGTCTCTGGTGCCTGATAACTCCTGGGTGCCTGTGGCAGGGCAGCTCTTGCCAGGAAGCCTCCCTGCCCAGCTTGCACCCAGCTTAGCCAGTGCCAGATGTTCCACAGGGCACTGAACAGCTCTGCTGCCTCCCTGGTGAGGCTGGGGAATCCCTCTGCCCTCCCATCTGACCCTGGGGCTTGCAGGTGGCCCTGGACATGCTGCAGTACGAGAACATTGCAGTGAGGAGGGTGCTGAGCAGCGAGGAGGAGCTCGTGCAGAAGTTTGGTGTCACCTCCTTCCCCTCTGGATACCTGCTCTTCCGCAATGGCTCCTTCTCCCGCCTGCCTGTGTGAGTGTGGGGCACGGCTCTAGGGATGCTGCTGGGGTGGCTCTGGGGATGCTGCTGGGGTGGCAGCCTTGTGCCCCATCTCCCTGTGCTCCTTTGTACTTGTGGGAAGGTGCATTAGGAATGAGATCGGCTGAGTAGAGGAGGCTGGTGGGAGGTTGCTGGTGGGCACTGAACTGCGCTGCCAGCCCTGGCTGGAGTTGGAAGAAGGGAAAATCATTGTGACTGAGCCATTCTCTTCCCACATCTGCCTGGAGGCGGCATGATATGGCTTCCTGGGGCTCGGCTCTGCTCTAGGGTGCGTGTAGGGCTACCCACTGCTGAGGCAGGTGGAGAGTATGGAGCACCCCATGCTCCCTCCCCAGGCCTGAGCTACCCACTTAGCTAAGCCTTCATCTCCTTGGCTTCCTTCCTTGGGGTCAGGTTTGGGAGGGATGAGGGACTTAGGGCTTCTCTTCCCTGGCAGGCACATAGAGGCGCGCTCCTTCTACACCTACTACCTGCGCACGCTCACGGGCATCACCCGCGGCTCCTACAAGCTGAACGCCACGGCCAGCACCCTCAACGACACGGACGGCGTGTCACACCCTCTGCGAGCCGACCGGTCAGACCCCTCCCCCTGCTGGGCAGGCCGGGCCGGGCGGGCGAGGGGCTGGGGCCTGGGAAAAGCCCTGGGGTGAGGATTAGCGGGCTGATGGAGCCGTGTTGCGCTGCCCTCCCCAGCTCCAAGCTGTACATGGCCGACCTGGAGTCCGCGCTGCACTACTCACTGCGGGTGGAGGCTGCCCGTGCCTCCTTGCTGTCGGGAGCACAGCTGGCCGCCTTCAAGTGCTACGTGGCCACGCTGGTGAAGGTGAGGAGCCCTGGGTGTTAGGAGAGGAACTGCCTGTGCCTCCATTTGTCTGTTTCTGAAATGCAAACAGCGCGGGCCACTGTGTCCTAGCACTCAGGGGCAGTGAAGCATGGCAGTCTGGCGTGGGCCCTGTGTCCTGGTGCCCAGTGTATCCCATGGCAGTCCCCATGGATCTCCAAACTCAGCCCAGAGTCCCAGTGGGAGCTAAGAGGGGGTGCTGGAGTGTTTCAAACGAGATGTGTGTTGCCAGCTTTGGTGGCAGTGGGATCACTTGTAGGAGGTGTCAAGGCAGGAGGTCTTTTCAGAAGAGAGGCTGTCACCTGCTGGGGTGTCAGAGATGGTCATGGGGGTTTGTCGCTCTGATATGGATGCTCAGCTCAAGGAGCCAATCTCTGCAGGGTCCTTTGATGATAGTCCAGGAAAGGAACTCCCACTCTGAGTCAGGCTCCAGACAAGTCTAATTTAAGGTCTCCTTTTTTCTTCTATGTTGGGCCTGGCACAGCTGAAGTGACTGAGAGCTTTGAGCCAGCGCAAGCAGGGCAGTTTAATTTCCTGCTGTGATGGAGTCCTGCTGCATTTGGCTGTTTTCTCCACTGGGCCTGCAGGAGCCCTGTCTCCATCCCAATCCCTGTCACAGCCCAGGCTACTTGGCAGACTGGGGCTGTGCCCTCCTTCTTTGCTCCCTCCTTTGTCACTCAGGGTTGCATGCTCAGTTTGGACTTTGCTTGGCCCTCACTGATGTGCAAAACACCTCCTGCTCCCACCCCCATCTGCTCTCCCCCAGGAAGGAGCTCCAGACATGTGCCTGAAGTCCTCAGACCTTAATGTGGCTCCTCTGCTTGCCTCTGCTTGCCCTCTCTTTAATGTGAACTACAGAGATAGGGAAATAAATCCCTGTGGCACCAGCTCCCTGCCCATGGGTATAAGTGTGGTTTTATTTGATCAATTTTTAATTCTTCCTGCAAACCTTCCCCTCAATGAGCTGTGGCAGTGGGTGGTGGGTGCTGGTGCTTCCCTGGGGACACTGAGCCAGCACTGTCATTGCCCTGCTCATCCACAGGACGGAGCAGCATCCCCAGGATTGCCAGCCCAGGGCTCAGCCTGGGGGAGCTCAGCCAGCAGGTCCCAGCCTTAACTCTTGCGTTCCCAAGAGGTATTAAAGGAAAGGAGAGGGGGAAGAGTCCTAACGGGGGAAAAAGTGGTTCCTGGAGGCAGGAACCTTCTGCCCAAATAGTTGGGGGGACACTGTTTGCATCACAATGGTCAGGTCACTGATAATTCCCCTGCAAATTTGGGTCTTTTCATGTGATTCCCCCTGGGCCTGGGAGGAAGAACAGCTCAGACTCAGCAAACTCATCCTCCTTTTTGCTTCTCCATCACTTCTCCTGTGTGCTGGTGTCCCCTCCTCCCCACAGGTCGGTCCCTCTGTCTGTCTGTTGGTGGCACGGGCTGCCAGGCTGCTTCTCTCCCAGGAGTGGTTTTAAAGTGCAGCTGCTAATCGGCTTTGCCAGACTTATGGACAAAGTGGCTTTTTGCCTCCCTCAGTTGGGGCTGGGGTTTGGAGCCTGAACATGCATGCAGGGGACTTGCCACCCGGTGTGGGGGGGACAAGCTGCAGCCCCCAGCCCCTCAGAGATAGGTACCAAAACCTTACCAGGACCGCACTGCTCTCCAGCACAGAGGGTGCTGGTGCTGCCCAGTGCCTGTGCTGGTGAGCCAGGGGTGCCTGTGGGCTGCCCTGGATGAAATCTGTTTTCTCACCCCTCTCCCCACCTCTACAGTACTTCCCAGGGCGCCCCTGCGTGCAGACCTACCTGCAGACCCTGGATGCCTGGCTGAGGAACTGGACAGAGCCCGAGCTGCCCCGCACAGTTTTGAAGGAGGCCATGAAGAATAACAGACATGTAAGATGCCCATGGGGACCCCCAGCCTCTGCTCTCCTTACCCCTGCCTCTTGCCCCCCAGCTGGCACTGCCTGCCAGCCCCATCACACCATGTCCATCTGTCCACCAGGCCTCCCACCCCTCGGTGCTCCCCACCAATGTGACCTGGGTGGGCTGCCAGGGCAGTGAACGCCACTTCCGTGGCTACCCCTGTGGGCTCTGGACCATCTTCCACCTGCTGACTGTCCAGGCTGCCCAGAACGGCCCTGACAAAGGTACTGGTGTCCCTGGGGGCATCAGGGGCTCAGGGAGGGAATGTCCAGCTGAGCTCTGGCATGGGTAGGGATGCTGCATGTGGACAAAGGCTTGTTCCCCCCCTCCTTCATCTCATCCAGGGGCAGTTCCCATGGGGGACAAGAGAGAGAGCTGGGGTGTGGGATTGCTACCTCAGCCATGGGACTGTGGTGGTGGCACAGGGGGGTCCAGACTCACCCCTGTGCTCTGCCTCCCCCAGAGTTACCCCTGGAGGTGCTGAGCACCATGCGCTGCTACGTCCGGCACTTCTTCGGCTGCCAGGAGTGCGCCGAGCACTTTGAGGCCATGGCGGCCAAGTCCATGGACAGGGTGGCCAGCAGGGAGGAGGCCGTCCTCTGGCTCTGGTCCCACCACAACGAGGTCAACGCTCGCCTGGCGGGTAAGGGGGGCTGCCACCTGGGAAGTAAGGTGGAAGAACATCCCTCCTCCTGGATGGGTCTGGCAAATGGCTGCAGGGTGTAGCAGTGGGGACATCCCATTGTTATTGTCCCCTGTCCCAGGGGACAGCAGTTGGTCAGGTGGCATCAGACTGCCCCGGAGATACAGTTGGATCTTACATGCTCCTTACAGGGAGCTTCCCAAAGCTGCTGTTTCCCCTCAGAGGACCCCTCCTCCCGAGGAGGCTCCTCCAAATGTCCCCATCCCCAGCTGCTGGACTCTACATGGTGTTGATAGAGTGGTGGGGGGAGGGTGCATCACATGTCCCCTCTAACCCCCTCGCTGGCTCTGGTCCCTGCAGGAGGTGACACGGAGGACCCCAAGTTCCCCAAGCTGCAGTGGCCTCCGCCGGACTTGTGTCCCCAGTGCCACAAGGAAGAGCGGGGGGTCCATGCCTGGGAGGAGCCAGCTGTGGTCACCTTCCTCAAGGCACACTTCTCCCCGGCCAACATCTACATGGACTATGCCGAGCCTGACCCCATCCCCGTGGCCAGGGGAGGGACCGGCACCAGGCTGGGCACAGAGGGCCCGCGAGAGGAGAGGGGGAGAGGAGAAGAGGAGGAAAAGGAGACAGAGGGAGAGGTGAGAGTCCCGGGGCACCCAGGCTCCCCTGAGCCGCGGCGCCCCAGCATCGTGCGGCTGAACCCCAAGCTGCGGGAGGGGGGCGAGGACATCGTGGACCTGGATTCCTTCAGTGAGCAGCACTTCAAGAGCCAGGCACTGCGAGCAGCCGCAGGCCGGCGCCGCCGCATCAGCAAGCGGGACACCATCGCCCTGCCCCGCGGTGCTGCGGCGGGCAGGGAGCGCCGGCGTGCCCCCGGTGTCCTGCTCCGGGACGAGGAGGAGGTTGGCAAGGGCCTGCAGAGGAGCCCCTGGCTGCGGGTGCTCGGATTGGGCTTCTCCCGTCTGGACATCAGCCTCTGCGTGGCCCTCTACTTCCTCTCCTCCATGTGCCTCCTGGGCATGTACACCTTCTTCCGCCTCCGCACCCGTGCACGGAAAGGCCGC
Source organism: Vidua macroura (assembly GCF_024509145.1). Lineage (NCBI taxonomy): Eukaryota > Metazoa > Chordata > Aves > Passeriformes > Viduidae > Vidua > Vidua macroura. Next base: position 3,399,771 of record NC_071579.1, on the reverse strand, counting down.
CCTGGCTTCCCCATGGCCTGAGAGGGGTTGAGGGGCCCGGGGGTCTTCCTAGGGTGGGTGAGCTGCTGGGGCACGACGCCCCTGGGACAGCGTTTTGTCCCAGAGCGGGCAGGGGTCTGGCACGTCCCCCTCAGCAGCTGCCCTGCTCAAGACAGTTGCCTCACTGGGGGTAGGGGGTGGAAGGGAGCTGTCAGAGCATCCCCCTTTCAATTCACAGTGCTATGTTTTTGGGCTTGTGGAAGCTGGGACATGAACAGTGGTTTGTGTTTTGGCACCCAGCTGCTCTCAGAAGCTCCCTGGCACTGGGCTGGTTTCAAACTGGGAAGCCCAGTGCTGTGCTGGAGAGTAGCCTGTTGGGGTCCAACCACTAGTGGGGCCAGGAGGATGCAGGTTTAGCCCCTGAGAAAGGACACACTGTTGGGTGGGGGCAGTAGTCATGGGTTCAGATGCATTTTATGTCCCCCCTCTTTGAGATGTGGCCCGGGGCCTCCCCATCGTTCCTCGTCCCCTCCCCATGCTGTTGTTTGTTCTCTGCTTGTCTTAGTGGAATAAATTATTTTTGCCGATGCCTGCCCTGCTGTGTTGGCTGGTCCCTGCCACGTGGGCATGCTGGACTACCACGCCCCATTCCTGATGTCCCTGCTCCTGCCTCCACCCCACCCCGGAAACAGCACTTGGTTTAAAAATCCTTTCAATATTTTTAACTATTGTTGTATGTTTTCTCCTGCCTTTTGCTTGGGGATGATGCACCTCTGGGCAGCTGCCCCCTGTACAGCTGGTACATCCCCAGGGCTGGATGGCTCCTGCTTTCTCCTTGAGCAGGGGGAGGCAGAAGAAGTATGTGGGGGTCAGGAAGCTGCTGGAAAAAAAGTTGGCATGAGCTGTGGAGCTGTAGTTCAGTGCTGACCAGGCCCGTGGTCCGGTCATGGCAGCATCCCTGGGGACCAGGTCTTCATGGGTGTGGGCCCCCTGCGCCTGTCCCCGATTCTCTCTGCCCTTTTATCCTTGTTAGGAATCATTAAGGAAAATGGTTGTTTTCCAGAGCCAGGGCAGGGGCCATCTGCTCTCCCAGTGCTGTCTAAATCCCCCTGTAACAAATTCATTGGGATTACGCTGCCCTCCCCTAATCCTAACCCATCCCCCCGCGTGGGGGATTTAAAAGGATTAGAGCCCGGCTGATAATAAACTTTATTAAGGGGGAGGGGGGGTGTCAATCCGATTTGGAGCCTTTTTCTTGATATCTTCACTTTGCCCAGGTGGGAGGTGAGGGCTGGCGGGATGGGGAGGAGGGTGCTCAGCTCCGCCGCTGCCCTGGCTCCGGGAGCTCTGGCTCCCCCAGCCCTTCCTCCCTCACCTGCCCGTGAAATATATTGTCTCCCTCTGTCTTTCCTTTAGTGGTTGTGCGTGGTCACGCCTCCAGGTGTTGTGGGGCTGGCACCCTTGTCCTGCCGCCTCTGCCCACTCGTCCTTGGCCATGTCCCTTGAGCGGGTGCTCGGGGCCTCGTCCCAGCACGGAGCGGGGCTGGCTCCCCTGAGCCGGTACCGGCCCTGCCCACCGCCGGGTGATGGATGGGGAAGGTCTCATCGCTGCAGCCCTGCTGCCTCCTTCTCCTTGATTTCCCTGGGGGGGTTCAACCCCAACATCAATAACCTCCCCCCCCCCGCCATCTGCTCCCCTGTGTGGGACCGAGGGTATTGCGATGTGGGGCTGCCCGTGGTCACCTCAGCCCCAAAACATGCCGGTGGGGTGGGCAGGGGGTGCAGCAGGTGGAGGGAGAGGGGGATTAGGGCTGGGGAGGTGGGCGCTGCCGGAAGGGGGTTAACGGGATGCCCAGATTAGCATCCCCGCCAGGCCCGCAGCCTAAAGCTGCTGTGCGCGCAGGAAAAAGAGAGTCTAGTAAATAGACTTTCCGTAATCCTGTTTGGTGGAGCCCCAATCCTCCCGGCCCCGGCTCTCCCGACCTGTGGCACCGGGGTGTCCCCCTCCAACACGTGGGGAGCCCCAGTGCAGGGCACAAAGGGGCTGCTGCAGGGCTCGGAGTGTCCCCCACGCTGTCCCCTCTCGGGATGACTTGGGGACGGGTCCCCCCTCAGCCCTGCAGAGCGGGAGCAGCAAACTGCTGTGGCCACACTCACCGGTGGCACGGGCTGTCCTGGGGACGCAGCCCAAGCCCCCGAGATGCCCTCCCTGATGGGGTCACCCCGTCCCGGCACTGCCACGAGCCTGGGGGTCCCTGGGGCTAATTACCCAAATGGCCGCAGGCTGGCGCGAGGCGGCCGCTATTCCCTAATACAATTTACCCTCAAGTGCAATTTAATTTTCCTCGAGGCCGGTGGCCAGCCCCCCGCACAGCCAGCCACCTTCCCACCCCTTCAGTGCTCACTCCTTCCAGCCTTGCCCGTCTTCCCTTTCCCTGCTCTTCACAGGGAAGAGCCTTTCTCCACCGGCATCCCGTCTCCACACGCGCTGCAGCCATAAAATCACCGGGGGTTCGCTGAGCGCCGATTAATTTTCAATTACAATTAGCAACGCCCCTGCCTGCAAGGGGAGAGGCTTTCCCTGGCTGCTGGTGAGTACCCGGCTCTCGATGTACTTGTCCTCGCTCCAGGCCGGTCCTGCAGTAGGGATGTAAGTCGGAGGGGGAAATTATTGGGATAATTCAGATAGAATTATCTATCTGGGGGGTGGTGGAGCTCGGGGTGCTACGGCCGATGCTGCCCAGAGGGGAGGTGGCTTCATGCCAAAAGGTGGCTGTGGCAGCTTTGGACTTGCAAGGATGTCCCCACTTTGGTCTGGAGGAGCTGGTTTTTTCACATGAGGGGACTCGGAGCTGGGCTGACACCTGGCAAACTCGCTGCGTGAGTGGCACAAAGCCTCAGCTCCCTGGCACCTCCAAAGCTGTTTGGGGTTTGCTGTCTGGGACAGAGCTGCACTGGCAGCCCCCAGGCATGAGTCAGGACCTTATAGTTTCCAGTTTTCCTTATATTTCCTTATATTCCTTTCCATTTCCCCCCAATCCTGCCTAGAAACCCCCTTGTTGCATCAGGGGACAATGCACTGATGTCTCCCTCAGTGCCATAGTGTCCAAGCCAACCCTAATTCCAATGTGCCCAGGGCTGGGGGACACAAAGGGAGGCTGGCTCTGTGTTTTGTCACAGGCTCTGGGATTTACCTGCATTTTACTAACGATGAATCCCAGCAGGGAAGGTGTGGGAGCAGCATCCCTGCTCGTCTGTGGGTTTTGCATTATCACCTCATGCTGCTCATGTCGTCCTCTGGCTGCAGGGCCAGAGGGCTCCAGGCAATGCCAAGGAAGGAGCAGGGCATCTGTGCGGGGCCAGAGCCCCCCAAAAGTGCCCCAGAAATGCAACCTGATGAAAATCAACATTCACCCTTCTGCAGGCTGCTCACCATGAGCCTTAGCTCTGATTTAGCTCTGGGAGGAGGAGAAAACCTGGAGGGGAAACACTTCACACCCACCACATATAACCCCCCTCTCTGGGCACCACCAGGACCCAGCAGCATTTTGGGTGGCACAGAGAGGATTTGCTGGGCAAGCACCTCATGTCCATCTCAACCAGCCTCTCCTTCCTGTGAGATGGGAAAAACAAACTCAAAAGAGACCAAAAAGCCCAAAGTGATCTAAAAAATCCCTAAAGAGACCAAAAGATCCCCACCAACATAAAGAACAGATGGACAGCAGGAAGGATGGAGGGGAACAAAGCCATGCTACCAGGAGAGGAAGGGATGAAGGCGCTGCTGGGAAGATGTGTGAGCGAGCACAGGAAGATGCTGGTGGGGTGTTTTTTTAGGTGGTGGCAGCCCCCCGACTCCCTCCCCCCGCCCCCAGCTTCCCCAAAGTGAAGGCTCGGTGCTGTGTGGCTCCCTTTGCCCGCTCGCTCACCACTTCCATGAGTGATCCAGAACAGGGCTGAGGGGGCTGGATCAATCTGGCAAAGCAGAAAAATGAATGAAAATTGAATTCCCCGAGGAGAAGGGGGTGGAGGGAGCTGTTATCCCGGCTGAGAGATAAATCAGAGCGTGCCAGAGAGCTGGGAGACCGCGGTGACTCCCAGCAGCGGTGAAATAATTAGGGAAATAGGTTGGAAATGCAAAGCAGCAGGACAGGGCGACGATGGGGCAGTGTCCGTCTGTCCGTCTGTCCGCGCGTCCGGCTAAACTTCTCCCGTAAATCTGCCTTAGGGACCTGCCTTTCTGCGTGTTGGGAGCCCCGCTCTGGCTGGCTGGGGACTGGGGGGGCACGGTGGCCCCTGCCCCAAGGGGCTGCGGAGCGCAGGTGGCCGGGGGCGATGGGGGTCTGGCGGTGCTTAATGCACTTAAGAGCTGCAGCGTGATTTAGGGGATGGGACGGGGTGGGACGGGAGGGGTTGGGATTCACCTCCCGCTGATGGGAAGCAGATTTTGGAGTTCGGTGAACTGCAGGGTTGAGCTCACTCCTGTATGAGTGCACACCGGTCTCTGCACAGAGCTGCCATATGAGGAGGACGGGGGTTTGCTGGTAAAAATGGAGCTTTGAGGGGGTCAAACCCCAGCATCTCATAGAAAAACCTCAGTTTTTTTTCCTGAGGAACCATCAGTCTTAATACATTTATTAGGTTTTATTACTTTTATTTTTACGCATTTTTTTTCCCAGTTGCTGGCTTGTCCCATGTGCACATTTCCTGGTGGAGCAGGGTTTCAGGTTTTTTCAGGTGGGAAAATCATCTTCCTAACAGTGTGGAAACGAAGGCTTGGCATGGGAACACCATGCCTGAGCTGAGGGTGGCCATGCTCTTGGCTGGGTGAGCATCCTCCCTCACCCGCCAGAAGCTGCAGTGTGCCACCTCGGGAGCCTCACCCTGCTCTCTAAGCAGAGCGGGATGGCCCAGCACATCAGGGCTCTTTGGTACCAGTGTCCCCGAGCTGGTGACACGCTGAGCATCGGGAAGGGTGATGCTGGGGGCACCCACCCTAACTTCAGCTCCATTTCGGTGAGTTTCCTTGCTCAGTCCTTGGCTGCCAGGTACAGCCACATCAGTGGCGGGGGCTGCGTTGTCTCTGGGTTTTCCCTCAGCAGAGCTCCACGGGGATCCTCATGGAAGCCGTAGCCACACCGAACCCTTTGCCCTGTGACTTCAGCATTGCCACCCTTGTGCCACCACGGCTGTCAGGCTGGGCACGCTGCAGCACCGCCGAGTTGGGCTGGCTCTGTCCGTGCCCAGGTGTGTCTCTGGGGAGGCACCATTGGGATGGATGCCCAGGGATGTGTTACAGCGCCCTGTGGAAGCAGAGCATGCCACGGCGGGGTGACAGCCGCTGGGCAAAGCTCATGTTGGTGCGGGATGTGCCGCTGTCCTCGGGAGTCGGGGAAGAGGCCCTTGGCTAAGACTCCATTCCCAGCGGCAGGAGGGACAGGGCTGCGGCTGTGCCCGAAGCCAGCGCCTTCCATGGAGCAGGAGAAGATCCTTGAGCCCCGAGAGCGGAGCCCGCCCGCGGCCTTGGGCTAGTCCCTCTCTGTCCCCAGAGGCACCGCCGGCCCCGGCCCCGTCCCTTCCCCGCAGGCCCCGCCCCCGCCGCACAAGCCCCACCTCCCCGCCCCAGGTCCCGCCCCCGGCGGCGCGGAGCGGGCGCTGATTGGCTATGGGGGCCCGCCCCGCCCCCGCCCCCCTGCGGGCGGTGACGTCAGGCGCGCTCCCCGCAGGGGAATGAATGGGAGGCGGGCGGCACCGGCGGGCACCGGCACCGGCACCGGGACACGGCACCGGGACACGGCACCTCCCGCCGCCGGGCTCCGCCGGCCCGGGCCGCGGCTCTCCCGCCCCTCTTCTCTCCCCTCCGCCACCCCCCGGGCCAATAAAATGATGCAAAGCTCTGCGCTCGCTGCCGAAGGGGCTGTCAAGGGGCTTCCCGAGATCCTCGGTGTGCCGGTGCAACGTAAGGACGCTTTTCTCTTCTCCCTCCTTCGCTCCCTGCCGCAAAGGCGGCCCCGGGCCGGCGGGGCAGCGCCCTGCGGGTGGGCAGGTGCCTCCGCTCCCGTTCGCTCCCGGTTCTGCACTTTCCGTTTATTTCCCCCAGCGTGTAGCGCCGTGCACGGGCGAGAAAATGCGGAGGGTGCGGAAGGGAGAGCGGTGCCCCAGGGCGGGCGGGCAGCGGAGCGATGCGGGCCCGGCCCGGACGGGGAGGACGGCGAGGCTCCGGTTGTGCGTGTGTGAGCGTGAATTCGAGTGTGTTAGTGTGTGTGAGTGTGTGTGTGTGTACGGCCCCGGCCCCCGCCCGCCTCCGCGCGTCGCCGACCCGCAGCGCACGACACCGCGCTTATATCGTTTATCGCGACAGGCGGCGAGCGGCGGCGGTGGGAAGGGGCCCAGGGCCGTGCGTGCGCGGTACCGGGATGGCGAGCCCGGCTGGGCGCCGCGCGGCCCCCGGAGCGATGCCGCCGCACCCGCGGCTACCCAAAAATGACGTGCGTGTCTGTAGCCCTGCAGCCACAGGTAGCGTGCCCGTGGGGGTACACGCACGGGTGGATGGAGCCCGCTGGGGATGGTGCACCCCGAGGGGGGATGCTGGACCCGAGCTGTGAGTGAGCCACAGGGGCTGTCAGCCCCTTAGAGGGTCGAGCCCCGCGCGGGGCCATCCCGTGGGCACTACGGATGCCCCCTATGAATGGTGGGGGACGGCCGTGCCCCGGTGCGCCCTGGGCTGTGCGGGCAGGCGGGGAGGGCCTCCGCGGGCGGCCACCTGCGCGGGTGTTGCTGCTGTTGTTATTATCGTTGTTATTTTTATTATTATTGTTTCTTCCCGTTTGCAAACCGTTCCCGAGACGGGGGCGTCGCCGCGCTCCCAGAATGGGGGGACCCCACCGGGGCCAAGAAGGCGATGCTCGCCCCCACCCCCCCCCCCCCCCCCCCAGCGGCGCCGCGAAAGTTGAGGGGAGGGACCTCGGGCGGTGGCGGAGGAGGGGCGAGACGGGCCCGAGGTGCGGGACAGCCCGCCCGGGGTCCGGCCGCACGTCGGGGGACACGGGGGGTACGGGGGTGTCCGCTCCGGGACAGGTTTCCCGCACCTCCGGCCGCTGCCCCGCGGAGCCCCCGCGCCGTTCCCTGCCCCGCACGGGGCCCCGGTCCCCCGGGCGGCTGGGATTCGTTTTCCCAGGGTTTTTCGGTGGTGCCTCTTTTCCCGCGGCTCTTCGGTGGACCTGTCGCCGTTATCCCCCGGTTCGGTCCCTTTGCCGAGCTGCGGAAGGGTTGAACAGGAGGGCCCGTTTAACCAATTTCACCGCAGCAGAGGGGAAGAAAAATCGCGGTCAGGAGCACAGACCCGGTGCAGGGACAGGGACGGGGACACGTAGGGTCTGTCCCACCACCATATCCCGAGTCACGCCGCCGGTTCCGGGTCGCTGGGTCACTTCTATGGCCTCGGAATCCCTCGATTTAGGAAAAAAAATGAGGTGCCCAAACTACCGTGGAGCAGCATTGGCCCAGAATAACTCCCTGATCTGGCCCTCCTCGGGGCCACCAAACTCCCTTGCCCATGATATTGTCATTCCTGTACTGACTGATAGATATCAAGAATTAACAGGAAAGAATCCAACGAGATATTATTATTATTATTATTACTATTATTATTACTATTATTATTACTATTATTATTATTATTGAAACAAATATTGCTATTTGTATCTCTATTAATGCTATTAATAATAATACTTATTATTATGCTTATTTTTGCGCAAAAAAAAAAAAAAAAATGGCAGAAAGAAAATAGATGAGGCTGGGCTGCTGGAAATCATCCTTTTGTGGTTTTCCCGCTGCCCCAGCCTGAGCCCTGCCAGCTCCCAGCCACCTGCTTTCATGTCGTGATAGATCTGGGGCCTGATCCTGCCTCACTGACACAAAACGCAGCCCCCTTCGAGCCAAAGGAAATTGTCCCTGGGCAGGGAACCCCTTCCCAAGAAGGAGCCAGAGTCTCCCCTCAACCCCCAGCAGCACCTCGATGTTTCATCGTGTGTGAAAGGAAAATCCGTGACATTTTAATTTTTAATCACTATTAAATCATAGTTTTTCCTCTCCCTTTAGCCACCAGCCTCGTTATTTTAGCAGCGGCTGTGTCCTACAGCATGTTTTTCTGCAGGATTTTGGGGAGCCGAGCAGCCTCTCCCCCCACCACCCCTCCCCGACATGCCTTGCTTAGCCTTGCAGACGGGACTGTTAAAAATAAAATTCCGACTATTATTTATGAATATTGTTTTGCAAATCTCACCGGAGTCAAAACTTGCGCCAAGCCTGCGGGAACAGTGCCCGACTGCCGGCAGGCTCTGGCCAAGGGGCTGGAGCAGGGGGAGTGATTAATCGCCGCCGAGAAAGTCGTTTGCCCGCAGCAGAGGAATGATTTGGAAGGCTTCTGCATGTGAGGGAATGAGGTTTCCTCTCCGCAGCAAGACTTTTGAAGGAATCCCCGGACCGGTGCTTTCCTTGGGCTCGGTGCAGGCTCCGGTACCGGCGGCCCGGGCCGCCTTTGTGCTCCGCTTTTCCCCCCGCACTCCCGGACACCCATTCCGCAGCATCCGCGGGCTCCATTCCTTTCCCGAGCGGCAGCCGAACGCAGCCCCAAAGCCGGGGGTGTTTGTGCCCCGCGGTGCCCGGCGGGGAGCGCATCCCCCCCGCATCTCCCCCCGCTCCCTTTCAGAGGGGCTTTTGCGGGCTGAGGGATTACTGAGGCCACCGGCCAGTTTGTTTGGTTTCAATCGATATTTCTTTAATTTTTTTCCCGTCGGGGAGAGAGGCGGGGAGGGGGGAATGGGAAGATGGACCCGCCGCTAATAAATCACGGCAGCGGCGGGGGCCAGGCCATCGCTCGGGTCCCCGTGCATGGGAGGGTCCGCGGGAAGGCGGGGGATTGCGGATCTGCCCACGGCCTTGCATGGGATACGGCCAAATCCCGCCCGGGGTGCTCATGTGCGGTCCCCTCCCGGGCACATCGCCCCGGGGCAGGGGGGACCCCCAAACCTCCCCCCTCCCCCGGCGAGAGGCTGGCACCGAGGTCGCTGCACCGCCGGGGTGGTCCCCGGGCGGAGAGGGGTGACCCCGCGGCTGTGTCCCCCCCGAGGACCATCCAAACCACCCTGTGCGCACAAACAGGGAATGCTGGTGGGCAAAGACAGCCTGGGAGCGCCTCGTTCCTGACGTACCAATTGTACCCATTAACTTTATTCCTGTTCTATAAAATAATTCAGGTAAAACGAGCGCAATAAATGCGAGGCAGGGAGGCAGCTACCTCTGTGGCAAAGCACAAAGCGGGGTGCAGGGCTTGAATTTGAGATATTTTCTCCCTGCAAACCAGAGGGACATCTCCTGGTTCCCCTGGCAGTTCCCCCTTTTGTTATTGTTGGTATTATTATTTTATTATTATTTTCATCCCCGTGTGTGTGCACAGGCATCATTGCACACACAGGCACCTGTGCGTGGGGTTGGTGCTGTGCACCTACAGCGAAATTGGAAGGAAAATCGGTCTCCTCTTAAAATAAAGTAGTTTTCTTTGGAAATTTGAAGGGAGATATCGTATTCTCGGCTGCAGTTGTTTTCTTGTTGAAATTGAGCTGCGTCGCTGCTTTTAGGAAGGGGAAAGCTCTTTGTTGGGTTGTGAGAGTGCAGGAGGGTGAATGTAAATACACACGTGTTTACATAAATAATCATTTAGACACAAAACGTGTTTCCTGAAGATGCACACGCGTTTATGAAACGGCCGAGAAGGATTTCCTGGGGCCGGTGCTGCGCTGGTGCCACCGCCGGTGCCAGCGGCGTTCGCGCTGCTCTCAAACGCGTTTAAAAAACCCAGCGTGGAAAACGTGGCTGGTGCCGCGGTGCTGGAGAGAGGAGAGCGAAGCGTCCAGGTGTTCCCAAAACAAGAAGGGATAGAGGGACCTCTAGAAGCCGTAGAACTATTATTTTTTAACTTATTGTGCGGTTAATGCGACAGAGGCTTGAACGGCAGCAGTAGCCGTGGTCTGAGGGGCGCTGGGAGTGGAACTGTCCACCCTGGGCAGGGATGGAATCAGCTGCTTTCCCGTGAGGGACGTGGCAGGACCCCAGAGGATCTTGAAATAATGTTGTTTGAGGTTGTAACATGATGAGATTTTCCTGTGCTCTTTTCCTCCTTCCCCCTCCTCTTTCTTTCCTCCTTTGCCCGTTCGTTCCTCTTCCCCCCCTCCCTTATTTTCTCTTTCCCCTCCTTTTCTTACTTTCCTTCCTCTTTCTTTCCCTTTCTCCCCTCTTTTGTTTCCCGTCCCCTTTCTCTTCCTGTACCCCCTTTTCCTTTTTTTCTTTTCCTCCCTTGTACCATTCCTTTCCTCTCTTCTCTCACGTTTTTTTGTTTCTCCTCTTTTTGCCTTTTTTTTTTTTCTGCTTTATTTTCTCATTTTTCCTGTTTTGTTTTGGAATCTTTCCTTCCTTTTTCTTAAAAAAAAAAAAACACAACATTTTTCCTTCTTGTGAATTTTTCCTTCTTAAATATTTTTCCTTTTAAAAAATCTTTTCCCTTTTTATCTTCCTCGCTTTTTGTCTATTTCTTATCTTTTTTCCTTTTAAAAAAACTTTTTCATTCTATACCTTTTTCCTTTTTTTTTAAAATCATTTTTCATAATTTTCCTTCTTCTTAATATTTTTCCTTTTTTTGTATTTTTTAATATATTGTTTCATTTTTAAAATCTTTCTTGCTTTTAAAAAATTTCCTTTTTTTTCCCCTTGGTGTTTTGTTTGTTTGTTTTAATATTTTTTTCTTTAAAAACCTTTCTCCTTTTTCTTTTTTTTTTTTTTTCCCAAATCCATCTATTTCCATATGTGTGAGTCAGTGGGGGTCAACAAGCGGTGTCCCTGCTTGGTGGTTGTGCCATTCCAGAGGGAAGGAGAGGCAGGCAGGGAAAACGCGTGGCAGAGAGCAGGACACGGCCTGAAAAACGGGGTGCAGGAAGGGAAAGCACCGCGCGTGTGTTTGTCCGAGTGCAGCCGTGGCTTGGCTGTCCCGGCGGCTTTTGGCCAAGGTTTGCAGAGGGAGATGTGCCGGGACACCGGGGAGTTGAGGGGTGGCATCTCCAAAAACCGCAGCGCGCGGCAGGGCAGGGTTTTGGGAGCCCCGAGGGGGTTGCGGTGGCTGACGGTGCTCTTTTCTCCATCCTCTCCCCCCCGGGCAGAGATTCCCCAGTGCGCCGGCTGCAACCAGCACATCCTGGACAAGTTCATCCTCAAGGTGCTGGACCGGCACTGGCACAGCTCCTGCCTCAAGTGCGCCGACTGCCAGATGCAGCTGGCCGACCGCTGCTTCTCCCGGGCCGGCAGCGTCTACTGCAAGGAGGATTTCTTCAAGTGAGTACCCCCAAAGCAGCGCCTCCCTGCCCGCGGAGAGAGCGCACAGCCGAATTTTAAGCATAATTTCTCCAAAATCTTCCTACGCCTTGTTGTTGTGGAAATAAAGGGGATGTCGGTGCTTTGCAACTGCTGCCAAATGGATGCTGCTTGTTGGGATTTAACCGTGGGGAAGCTCCAAATCTCCCCGGTGCTCCTGTCCCTCCCCTGTGCTGGTGTTCAGGTCCCCCGGGTGACATCCTGCGGCGGTTCCGGTGGCCCCGGCTCCGCTCGGAGCTAGAGGGCAGGAGAAACCCGCGCAAGGCACCCACAGCGCTGCCTCTTCCTCCCGAGTGCCTCCCTCGCCTCCTCGGGATTTGCTGATGCCGTTTCTCTCCCTTCACCTTTTATCTCTTTCTTTCTTCTTCTTTTTTTTTTTTTTTTTTTTTTTTTTTTTTTTTTTTTTTTTTTTTTTTTCTTAATCCTTTTTTGCTCCCATTAGTGTGGAAACCTCATTTGATTGCCTTGGCAGCTGCCTCTAAGCTGTGCGATGCCCCAGCCTTTGCATTTCCCTGCTCCCACGAGACAGGACAACCCGTTCCCCATTAAAAATGGACTTTGCCTTTAGGATGCTCTGGTCCCTGGCTGCCGGTGAAATTTGGGAGTTTTCCCAAGGGATAGAGAAGGTTTTTTGCTGGGACTGAATACCGTGAAGCAGAGGGGTTGGACCCTGGCCGAGGGATGCCTTTCACTGCTTGGATGCAGCAGCTGCTGCCCCTCGGGGACTGAAGCCACCTCCTCGTGCCATCATCTCCCACTCCGGACCAGCCACACGGGCTGTCCCCACCACCCCTCACCACAATCCTAAAGCCATTACCATTAGTCCCTAGACAGGACTTCCCGGCCTTCCCATCCCCAGGCTCTCCTAGATTCTCATCAGGCATCAGGACCAAAGATGCAGCTCGGATTTCTCCTTCCCGGAGACGGTCAAAGCGGCCACTCCAGCCTGGGTAATAACACTTCACTTCTGATATTTTCCAGCCTATTAATCTCTGAGTCATTTAAATAGTCGCCCAAAAGGTGCGGGTAATCAATGTTAATTGGAGTTGAAAGATCAGCGACTTTCTCAGATGAGGTCCTGCTTGGATTATTTGGTGCAAATCAATAGCAGCTCGGCGCTCGCACCTCACCTTTCCATAACCGCTCATTGATCTCGGGGTGGGGAACCTGCAGGGGACGTGAGGATTTCAGCCCAACTTCAGAGGCACTTGGCAATGCAGGAGCTGCTTTGGAAAGGATCAGATCGATTTTTAATTTTTTTGTCTTTTTTTTTCTTTCCCCCGAATTGCAGTTCTTGGTCCTTGGCTCTGTCCCGCGTCCTGTGTCCCCAGATGATGTGGAAGCACCCCGGGGTGTCGGGACAGTTGTTAAAATGGCTTTTACAGTGATCTGTGAGAGGGGGTGAATGGGCAGTGGATGGGGGCTGCAGAGTGGGCACCAGCTCAGCCTTGAGAGCAGAAAAGCATCCTCTGTTTATCCTATCCCTCTCTCACGCCTGCCTTCCTCCTTCCCTCCATTCCCACCCTCCTTCCTCTTCCCCTCCATTCCCACCCTCCCTGCATCCCTTCCTTTATCCTCCATTCTATCATTCCTTCACCCCTCCCTCCCTCCCTCTCTCTTGTCCATCTCCTCTTCACCCCTCTCCCACTTTCTCCCTTCCTCTCCCACCTTCCCTTCTATCTGACTCCAGGAGAGCTGAGGTCTCCGCAGCAGATGTCCAGGGACTCTCCCTTTAGGATACAAGTCCAGAAAATGAGACAAACCAGGTTTTTCCTTCTCGCCTTGTGCTTCCAACACCCCAAAATCATGCTGGCACCACTCATGCCCAGTACCTGCCACCCATCCCCGGGTGACAGCTGCGTGGCTCAGGGACAGTCTCAGAGACCCAGCTTTGGTTGCTGTGACCTGGATTTCTGGAGGGGATGAGCAATCATGGGGCTTGAGGGTGACTTTGCACGACTAGGGGATGTTCAGGTCTCAGGGGACAGCCAGAGGTGCCTGGAGTGGCTGCACACCCTGGGCACTCGAATGTCACTGCCTATCCCCGCAGCCTCGGGGCTGGGGCCAAAGGGATTGGGTGCTCCTGTGCCTTCAAAGCAGACACAGGCAGATTTATTCTGACGGCTTTGTCACCTGGGCTGCTGCGTCACCAGGAGGCTCTGTGGTGCTCTGGGGTGTGTAGGGCTGCTCTGGGGAGTGGGGGAGACCTCGCAGAGCCCTTTGGTGCCAGTGGGAGGTGGGGATCTGCCCCAGCTCAGTCCCACAACATCTGTTGCCAAAATCACCGGTGGAACATCCACTTACTTTTGGCTTCCTCCTCATGGCACCTGTCACCCTTAATTCAGTGAATTCTCCTCTTGCACACTTTCTGCACCATACTTGCACGCTCCTTTTGCATTTACTGCATGAATCTTCCACTCTCCCTGCAGCGTTCTTGTACCATCCTTGCACATTTCTTCCACGCTGCTCCCACACTCCTTGCAGCATGCTTCCTTCCACACTTCTTTTTCCATTTTCACCCCCACCTTGCATGCTGCTGCCACACTTCTCCTGTGTCCCTTGCACACTCCCTGCAGCCGTGCTGGCAGCTTTGCTCGTGCCCCACACCAGCCCACCCCACGCCCCTGTCAGGCCATCGTTATGGTGTAAGAGCCCCATCATTCTGCATTAATCTGGGATTCATCATGCCAGCGGGGCGGCGTAATTAATTTATTTAGTATTAATGTGGATGAAATATGTACTGTCCTTGCAGGGGAAATATCAGGCAGCCTATAAGCATTAGTTAAAAGAATCATTAAAATCAAACCTTCCTCGGCTCCATTAGGCCGGTCTCTCACTCTGAGGAAGATAAACCCCCGCCGTGTGAAGTGTCATGCATAATAAGGTTGATTGCTGGTTTAAACTCTGCCCCGGCTGCTGCCCCCCATCCCGGCAAACCCCACCTCGCCGGGGGGCTCAGGGTCGCCCGCTTCTCCTCGCAGGCGTTTCGGGACCAAATGCACGGCGTGCCAGCAGGGCATCCCCCCAACCCAGGTGGTCCGCAAAGCCCAGGACTTCGTGTACCACCTGCACTGCTTCGCCTGCATCATCTGCAGCCGGCAGCTGGCCACGGGCGACGAGTTCTACCTGATGGAGGACGGGCGGCTGGTCTGCAAGGAGGACTACGAGACTGCCAAGCAGAACGGTAGGCACCCCGAAGAGGCTGCGAGGGGCACAGCACGCACGGGGGCGGCCGTGGCTCTGTACCCGCCGGGCTACCTGCGGGAAGGTGCCGCTGCGGGCTCTGGGGCAGCGCTTTCGGGGAGATATTCCCCCGTGGCGTGTGCTGCTGCTCGGGGCTGGTACCGGCTCCTTCGCTTGCAGATGACTCCGAGGCGGGCGCGAAGCGACCCCGGACCACGATCACGGCCAAGCAGCTGGAAACGCTGAAGAATGCCTACAAAAACTCCCCCAAGCCCGCCCGCCACGTGCGGGAGCAGCTCTCCTCCGAGACGGGGCTTGACATGAGGGTCGTGCAGGTGAGGCTGCCTCAAGAGAAGGGCGATGCAGGGGTCCCTCTGGGGGGCTGGGTTTTAGGGGATGCAGAGATCACAGGGGTACTGGGGTGATGTGGGTGCCTGGAAGCTGGGCTGCAGGGATGATGGACTGCTGGATTGCATGGAGGTGTGGGAGCTGGGGGTCGGAGTGTTGGCATGCAGGTTTGCAGGGTTTAGGGATGCTGAGTTGCATGGGGGTGTAGGTGTTGTCATACCAGGATGCTGGTGTGCCAGGGTGCTGGCATGCTGGGATGTAGGAGTGGATGGCTGTAGGGGTGCTGGGATGGCTGTAGGGGTGCTGGGATGGCTGTAGGAGTGCTGGGATGTAAGGGGTGCCAGGATGCTGGAGCACTGGGTTTCATGGGTGCTGGATCACAGGGGTGCTGCCATGCAGGACTGCCAGGGTGGCGGGGGTGCCGCGGTGCCACCGATGTCCCCATTGCCCCTTCCAGGTGTGGTTCCAGAACCGGCGGGCCAAGGAGAAGCGGCTGAAGAAGGACGCGGGGCGGCATCGCTGGGGGCAGTTCTACAAGAGCGTGAAGCGGAGCCGCGGGGGAGGGAAGCTGGAGAAGGAGAGCTCGGCCGAGGACTGCGGCGTCAGCGATAGCGAGCTCAGCTTCCGCGGTGAGCGCGGCGCCCGAGCGGGGCCGGGGGGCCGCGGGGCTGCCCCCGGCGCTGACCCCCCGCCTCTGCTCTCCCTCCTGTCCCCGGCAGAAGACCAGATCCTCTCCGAGCTCGGCCACAACAACCGGGTTTACGGCTCCGTGGGGGACGTGGCGGGCGGACAGTTGCTGAACGGCGGCTTCTCCGTGGAGGGCACGGGACAGACGTACCAGGACTTGCGGGACGGCAGCCCCTACGGCCTCCCGCAGTCGCCGTCCTCCATCTCGTCCCTGCCGGCCCACCCGCCCTTGCTCAACGGGCTGGACTACGCCGTGGACGGCAGCCTGGGGCTGGTGGCCCACGGGGCGCAGGGGGTGAGTCAGACGCTGCGGGCCATGGCCGGGGGGGGGCCCACCTCCGACATCTCCACGGGGAGCAGCGTCGGGTACCCAGACTTTCCCACCAGCCCGGCCTCCTGGCTGGACGACATGGATCACCCCCCTTTCTAAGAGCTGCTCGCCCCCCGCCCCGGCCCCCCGCGCTCCCCCCGGCCCGCAAGCGCAGCACTGAGGGCACCCGCCGGCGGTTGACCTTTCCAGGAGATCCCATGGGAATTGGCCCTGGAGGGCTGGAGGGAGGGGGGACAGCACAGGCGGTGGCTGGGGTGGCTGTGCTCGGGTGGGGGGCACGGATGCCTTTGGGTGTAAGCACAAGAGAGGCGGCGGCGCACGGGACGCACGGCGGGGAGCCCGGCACTGCGCTGGGGACGGCGGGGACCCGGCTCGGCGGGGCCGGCGGGAGGGAAAGAAGAACAATCAGGGGTGGCAGAGTCCCTCCGGCACCCGCGCCAGCCCTGCACCCCCTGCCGAGCACCGCTGCTATTCTTAAGAGTTATTTTTCGATATGGTGTTGAAACGCAGCTCGGCGCTGCCCGGAGCCTCCGCAGAAAGAGAAATCTATATTGTAGAAGGGTTTATTTTGCCGGCGACACGTCCGGGCAGGGCCATTGCTCCGCTGCCCCGGGGCGATCCTGCCTGCTCCTGGCCTAGCGGCCGTGATTTATCCCTGGGCATGCAGGAGCGTCACTGCTTTGTACCATGGTCACGCGAGGGGAAGGAATTTTAAAACATTGCCTCCAGCCCGGGATGCCCACTGGCCAAGCTGTGCCATGGCAGGGCCAGCCGGGATGCCTGGGGCTGGCACCTGCAGAGCAGCCACTGGAGGCGTGGGTGAGAGAGGTGGGCAAAACGTTTGCTCTGAGGGCATTGCAAAAAAATTCCTCCCAAATAGGGGAACTTTGTCAGCTGCGGAAGCACCTGCGTGGTGGGAAGGGGAGGCAATTGGGGTGTGAGGTGCTCCTGGTACGGGTCACCCTCCCTCCAGCTGTGGGTCTGATAGCACCAAAAGGTGAGTGCAGGCAGCCAGGAAGGATCCCGGCAGCTTTGGCACATCCCACAAGCCCCATAGGGTCTGCTCCTGGCCAGGCTCACTCAGCACTTGCCCTTGCTCAAAACCCACATGCCCATCTCCCCCAGCACAGCCACATCCCCTGCCCTCAGACATTCAGCCCCATGGATAAGATCCAGCTCCACACTCTGTGCCCAGGGTGCCCAGCTCTGCCCCAGCCCCACAGGGATGCCCTGGCCATGGGGTCCCTGCCACCCTCTCTGTCTCTGGGGTGATGCTGATGATCCCAGGCTGCCCTTCAAGGGAGGGCTGGGGTTGGATCCAGTTAGTCAGCTCCTTCCAGAGGTGTGGAGGCTCCAGAAGCAGAGGGAAAATAAAGAATTATTAAAAAAAAAAAAAAAAAAAAAAAAAGAAAAGCCACATGAGAAAGCACATCACTGGTCTGTCCTTATCCTTCCTTGCCCCCCCAGCTGGGTGCCCAGGAGCTGCCCCAGCTGCATCCAGGTGCCTCCCCACTCCCCAGTCTTGGGTGCTGCTTCGTGCCAAGCTCCCGGCCTTGCTGGCCCTGGTGGGGAGGGGGACGGGGCAAAGCTGTGCCTGCTGCTCCCCATCCCCCTTCAACAAGGCCAAATGCCTCCTCCCCTCGCTGTGTAAATTTTGTACAGTTCCAGAAAGTAAGAGTCTTGTTTCCTGGGGGAATAAAAAGGAAAAAAAAAATAAAACCCAACAAAAAGAAGAATAATAAAAAAATTTAAAGAATAAAACCTTATTTATTACCATGTCTTGGGGAGAAATGACCCCCCCCCTCCAAATTGCCCCCGGATTCGGGCCCAGGGCATTGCTTTTGTACCCTGCCTCTAGTGTGTTGGCATGAGATGTGTACAGTCACCCCCTCGCTGTGAGGGAAAGCGATGGCAAATAAACTCGGGATGCTTTTTAGCAGCTGCTGTCTTTGGGATTTTCTTCCTTTGGGAGCGCAGTGCTCACCACTGGCATTGCCTGCTCTGGCACCGTTGGCTGTTTCGGGTAAGGGTTGCCAGGGTCGTGTCTGGATGGTGGCACTGACATCCCTGGGTGATGGAACAAGTGCCCTGGCTTTTTGCTGGCACAGAGAGGTTTGGGGTAGGAATCTCCATGGCTGCCCAAGGTGGCACAGCTTTCCTGCCACCACGCAGCAGTGACAGTGGGTGCCTGGCTGTGCCACCACAGCGCTTGGTGGGCACAGGTGAGATGGAAGGGCCATGCCAGGCAGGAGGGGCAGAGGGGTCCAAGCCCCTCCATGAGCACCAGTGTGTTGGCTTTCTATATTTTAATCATTTTAACATTTAATGCTTCTCAATTAAAGTGATTTCCTGGAGTAGATGCCAAGCTTAGGGTGAATGCACATTAACCACTTTCTGTATTGGTAGTTAAAGGCACCAAGGGATTTAACAGCAATCTGCAAGGCTGCTGGGGAAAGGTTTGGCTGAATAAAGCAGATTATAAACAATAATATATGTCTTTCTCTGCTCCCCCCCACTCCCACCCTCGCTTTCTTTTTTTTTTGGAAAGGCTCCAACCTCACAAACAGACCTAAAGTGCTATAAACATCTCCAGGGCTGAGCGCTCGGGCCCCAAATGTGCTCTCTGAAAGCACCGGCATCGTGGCTGCTGCTTTTCATCCCAGCTTTAACAGTGATTTTTTATTACCCAGTGTGTCCATCAAGCCAGGCATTGGCTGTGCATTACTGCCCTGCATAGGGGTGACCTTGCTTGTCCCCAACCTTGGTGCCACCATGTCTCTCTCACAAAGTCAGTGTGACCCCAGTATTGGGGTTGGCATCTTTGCTTCTTCTGCATCCAGGTGCAAAAGCACCAGGCTGTGATGAGCCCAGCCACTGCCAGCCTGCAGCTGCCCTGGGCAGGGGCAAGGGGAGCAGAAGCCATTGGGGGGGTCGTCTTGCTTAATATTAAATTATTGGAAAATAACCTGCCCAGGCCATTTTGTCCCCAGCACGGAGCCTGGCCTGTGCTGTATGTGGTGTGGTGGCTGCTGGAGCCAGCACGGCGATTTTGTTAGCGTCAGCAAACGCTGGCAGGAGTCACAGACACTATGAGGGGCCAAAACCCACGTGAGCCTGCTGCCCAGCCACTCCTTAGCCAAGGGAATGTTCCCATTCATTTTCCTGAGGCTGGATGTGCTGCAGAACCTGATGGCGCAAGCAGCTTCCTGTCACAGCCACGGAGATTTCCTCTGCTCCCCCTAGGCTGTAAATCTTGCCTGGGAAAAGCAAACTCACGGCAATATCCCACAGGGAAGCCACGGGCTCCTCTTGCCACATACCCACCCAGTGCAGCAGCCTCCTCCCAGCTGGGAGCAATCCCACAGCACAACCCCACCCCTGGCAGCTCCTGGGCCCACTTGGGATGCTAATGATGATGCTAATGAGAAAGCACTAATCCCCATGATCATCCCACATCACTCCAGCACTCAGGTATGGCCACGAGGCAGTTTTCCCCCCTTTCTGGGTACTTGGCCAGCTGAGAAGATCATGAAGTGTCTGAGACAGATCCAGAAGGGTGACAGGGTGGGTGCAGGTTTATCTGTGTTCAGCTCTTACCAGACCTCAGCCCTGGAGGAGCTATTCCAGGGATGGACACACAGCAGGAAGCCCTGGAGCTGCTGAGGTGGTGTTTAAAGCCATTCAATTCAGCGAAGTGGTAAAAGTCCTGTCAGCTTGGAGAGGCTGATTAGCAACAAGTGTTGTGTGAGAACCAGAGGGACAGACAGACACCTGTGTGACCCTGCTGTCTTTGCAGCTCTCCCTCCCCAGGACAAGAGCTCCAGCAGAACCTCCCAAGGATTATGGCTGCACTGAGCTGCCTCCATTCTTATGGCTTCCAAGTCACCCTCTGCAAAAAAACCCCCAAAACTAAACAAACACCCTGAGGCTTGATCCCAGCACTGTGCTTTTATTTATATTATTTGTTTGGACCCAGGGGAAAAAAAAATAACAAACCAAAATTCAGCCTGAACGGGAGAGATGAGCATCTCACCTGGCCCTGCATCCCCACGGAGGAGCCAACAGGTCAGCCCACGCTGCTCTGGTGAGACAGCCCATACAGTACTCGTGTTTGATACATTAAAATAACACCTGGGGCCTCCTCCAGGCCCTCTCCCCTCTCCCTCCCCCCTCAAACGTTGATGAACGTTCAGAGCATGGCGAGCTCTGATGCCATCCTGCTCAGGGCATGCACTTGGCCCTCGTGCTGCAGAGCCCAGCCAGACCCTGTGCTTTAAAAGGTCCCCTCGAACCCCCGAGGTGTTTGGGGAGGGCAGTGGGGATGGGGGGAAGGGGTGCTATTGCAGAGCATCTCCGTGCCCGCGGGGGTCAGGGCTCGGCGGGGCCGTGCTGCTGCAGAGCCGAAGTGATGGCTTTGGAGTCCGTCACCTCCTCGGGCAGGCAGCCCTCCTGGTCCCGCAGCCCGGGGTCGGCTCCCGACTGCAGCAGCAGCTCCACGATGTCCAAGAACTCGCAGGTGGCAGCTGGGGGGAGAAAGGGAAGGGTTAGTGTGGGGATGCTGGCCCGAGGTGGCGGTGACGGGCGTTTCTGGAGGGGTGGCTGTGGCTGGCGGCTTCCCCCGCGTGTGCCCGAGGCAGAGACGCCGGCTCAGCACCGCAGAGCACGGCTGGGGCAGCGCTCGGGACACGATGTATCGGATCTAACCGTGCGAAGGAAGGAGAAAGGACAGAGCGACAGCAATGCAAAGCCAGAAGTCCTGAGGAGGTGCCACTGGTGCAAGCAGCACCCAGAGCCTGCAGTCCAGCCAGAGGTGCTGGGAGCTGAGGGATCTGCAGGGCATCACCTGGGACACAGAGGGAGCCTGGGAACAGCTTGGCTAAGGCTCATTCACATCCAGGACTGGAGACTGACCCTGGGAAGGGCCCCAGAGTGCTACTGCAGCACTGCAGGGACCCCCAGAGTGCCACCTGGGAAAGCATTCCCTGCCTGCTTTTGTACCCAGAATTTATAATGCATTCACCATCTATAATGGATCTGTAAGCCCTTGCCCATCACCTGCCTCCTGCATCTCCCAGGGAGCAGGCAGCACATCCCAGACACATCTTCAGTACTGCCTTGCTCCTGCCTTTTGTCCATCCCTTCTCTTTGCACAAAATTCAGATGGGTTATAGCTGCTGGCCACCACTTCTGGGAGCACCAGCTCCAGGCGACTGTGCCAACAGCCTGGGACAGCTCTTAATGGCACACATTTTACTCCCCACACCTCTACTAGCAACTTTTTTCATCCCTCATTTTCTCTGCCAATATAGAGTCAAGTTTGACCTGAGCTCTTCTCTGTCCTAGGATGTCTTACCTAAGGATGGTAAAAGAAAAGAACCAGGAAAATCAGGAAAACTTTTAACACTGAAGAGCTGGACTTGGCTGACATCGGCACAAGTCCCAGACTCTGGATTTTCCCTTCAGCCTGTGCAACTCAGACCCTAGTGAAGCCAAAACCTGCTTACAAGGCCATGAAGCTGGCAGCTCCCTCTTGCATTGGTAGCAATTGGTTTTAATCATATTTTGGGTGTTTTTATAAAGCAACCGACTGACTCCTTTAGTAATTAGAGTGTCTTTTGCATTACTCTGCAGTCTTCTACTGATCCAAAAGGACAAGCAGTAATGTCTCATTAAAATAAATTCAATGTGTGATTGGAGTTTATATTGAAAGGATAAAAAAGGGGTCAAAAAGGGGAAACAGGTTAGTGAGGAAGCAGGTGGGGGTGTGGGTGAGGCTGAGCTGAAGGGGGATACATCCCTCTGCAGAAAATAGACTTCCAGAGTTGCCAAGGAAAGTACGGTGGCAGCTTCTGGGGATGGAGAGCTGGTCTCCACAGGGAAAGGTGGCTTTCTTCTCTGGTGCCATGTCCTTGAGCAGGCTGGGGACATCCCTCGGGACGAGCACAGCTGCTGGATTTATCACGCCCTGGGACCCTCAATTTGTCAAGGGCCAGAGCGGCAGTCCTGACACTGGCACGGGTGAAGATGAATTTCCATTCAGCACAGTTCGCCTCCCGACTCCATTAATCTTCAGGGTTCAGATGATGAATTTTTTTTTATTATTTATTTTCCCTCCAGCGTCCCCTCCCACTGCCCTGCCACGGCGCAGACAGAGCCGAACAGATGGTGCTTTGCAGGGAAGCCGGAGTGCCCAGGAGGATACAGAGCCTGCCCACTCCGCGGCCACGTGGCCACCGCTGCTCGGAGAAGCCTTGATTTCCTCTGGGAGAGGCAGCAGCAATGATTTCAGTATTCCCGCTGAGTGGGTGGATGGCTGGATGGACGGAGAGGAGCCGAAGAGAAGGGGCTGCTCAGCAGGGACACCGTGCACACGGCCATGGGCATGGGTTCTGATCCAGAGCAGGGCTGCAGCTGTGGGTCCCCGGGGCCGCTGGCCTCCGCTTAACCCCCGATTAAAGGCAGGGGCAGCGGCGATCGGAAGGAGCCAGGATTTATAACCCCCAGCAGGATGCAGTTTGACACTGGCTGTAATCAGGAGAGCTGTCACCACAAGGACAGCTGTCAGGCCACGCCGGCTCATAAAAAGGGATGCAGGCACCCTAAAAGCAGAGGCTGCCTTGCTGATGGGATTTAACCCTTCCCTGAATTCCATGAACGACCTCCAGCAAAAGGCAGGGCCTTGTGAAGGCACTGCTCTGCTCAGAGGTGGTGTCCATAGGAGCTCTCCTGCCTCCCCACTGCAATTAAGGACTCAGTTGTGAAGTGCTGGCTGAAATGGGACTAGGAGGTGACAGTGAGCTCCAGTTTCAGGCCAACAGCCACTTGAATCAAACCCAGTCACCCATTTAAGAAGCTGTTTCCAAGCTCGGGGTGATTTATGGTCAGATCAGCAAGAAAGGGAATGAGGATGTCCTGGGGGCAGTGACAGCCACCAGGAACAGTTGGGCACCCATGGGAACAACAGGCCTGTGTGCCAGTGACCCAGAGAGGCTTCCCAAAGGTGATATACAGGGAGGAGAGAGGGGATAACACTCAAGAGGAAGAAAAAATTTCAACACTTCACAAACATTTGGGAAGAAAATCCTGGGAAAGTGTAGTTATTGAAACACCTGAGCTGGAAGGGTAGATCAGAGAAACCATTTCTGAAATAATGTTCATTATAGCAGTTATGTTTGCTTGGGTTGAA
This sequence comes from Vidua macroura, assembly GCF_024509145.1. NCBI lineage: Eukaryota > Metazoa > Chordata > Aves > Passeriformes > Viduidae > Vidua > Vidua macroura. The sequence goes on along the minus strand of NC_071579.1, from coordinate 3,376,639 downwards.
CAACCTGTCTCAGTCCCCAGACAGAGTGATCCATCTGCATGGAATTTCAACTCAGGTGATACATCCACCTTTTCCTTTCACATACTGGACTTGCTTGAAGTGAGTGCTCTTGGATAACTTAACACATGTGCTATGCTTTTGCACAACCTACTGTTTACCCCTCAGTCCTGGAGCTGGGAAAGCATCTTCCCAGGAGAGAGAATGCCCTGTGGAATGGCTTAGGAAGAGAAGGAGGCAACGTGGCATTTTAAGTGCTGTCCATCTGCGGACAATGCTGTGCTCAACAACAGATTCACCATCCCAGTCACAGTGACAGGAATTTGAAAAATTGAGTGTCCTCCAGGAAAGATCCCACAGGGAGAAATCACACATTATTGTAACTACAGTCTCGGTTCAGGGGCCCTGGAATCTGAGAGTTTAGCTCCAGATCCAAATTCTGTGCCTTGGACTGATGTCTGCAAAGCAATTTTGCTATTCTGCTAATGTCCTTGTGGAGAGATCAAGAAGAGAGAGAAAGACACAAACACTTCAGAATGACAAGTATGCTCTTAATTACAGTGACAGGCATCGAGAGAGAGCACAAGATAATAATTGGCTATGTCTTAATTTTGGGAAAAAGATTATGATCCAGATTAAATTGATACTTTTTTCCTATTCCCTGCACATCAGCACTGCACACATCACTTCAGTCTCTGCTTTTCTCATTTGGAGATAGAACAATCTTTCAATTAAATCACATATCTAACTAGCCTGTAATTGTAGGAGGGACACTAACTGTGACTTGCCTCTGCTGATTTTGGTAGTAGAGAAGCTGCTGCTCTCTCAGCTGTGATCAAACAGGTTTCTCACCAGGACACATGAAGGAGGAGGCCACCTTGCCTGTCCCCTTCCCCTGACCTGTGTAACCTGTTAAAACTGGCACAGACCCTCCCGGAAGGCCAAGGGATTTGGCATCCCCTAACCAGAGCCACTCCTGGGTCTGCAGGTGGCACACCAACATCCTGGAGACACAGAGGTGTACAGGGAAAATCTGCATCATTAACTGAGGGAAAAGGAATGCTTTAAGGTGACACTTGCAGAGGTGTACAGGGAAAATCTGCATCATTAACTGAGGGAAAAGGAATGCTTTAAGGTGACACTTGCAGAGGATAACGAAGGGAGGGCAGCAATCTTCTCCCAAGGCTCCTACCCCTCCTATGCTGGGATTTGCTAATGGAGGTAGCCACTGGTAAATCAAATCCAGCTTCCTTGCTCATTTTTCTCCTGGAATTTGTTTGATGTGTACAGAGCATTTACTCCAGCTACAAATCCACACTGCTAAGAATGAACAGCCAAGCTTAGAGGCAGCTTACCATAATGGAGTGCAGTTTGGCCTTCCCCATCCTGAAAAAGAGAAAGAGACTTGATTTTAGAGGTATAGGTAACATTGTAGTAATACAAATACATCCCAGTTTTAAATAAATAGGCAGAATCCCAGCAATGTTTTAATTGACCAGACAAACAGCCAGGACACCCAGCTACCTTACAGCTGGGATTTGAATCATCATCCACCATCACTCCCTATTGATGGATAATCAATATCTATCCATCCGTAAGAGTGCGTGGATCACGTCATGACATGAGTATAATTCAGTTCATACTGTTATCACTTCCAGCCCATAAAAATGAAGGATTTCAGTCCTATGGCCTCACTCTGGGATTCTCACTACTCCTGATGCTTTAGTACAAGATGCTTCAGTGCAAACCCAGCTTTGGCCAACTACCTGAGAGAAGGGTAAAGCACTGGGATGCTCACACAGGTTGGTGCACTGAGCTCTTCAGCACATGGGAGCACACAAGGGGAAAAACCCAGTTCCTTCCACCTGAATAAATCTTAGGTCCCTGCCTTGTGAATTTAGGTCTACCCCAATACCCAGGTTAAGTTCTGTCAAGTCAGGAAAGGGCAGAGTGCTTAGGGATGAAAGCAAGTTGCCAAACTCATCCTTGTGAAACACCTGCAGCACAAGGGCAAAGCAAAGTGTGTGATTTGTAGGTGCTGGCACACAGCTCCCTGTTCCAGCCAACACTTAAGCCACTGCATCAGCTGCAATGCTTTGGGAAGGGCGTCCCCTTCCCAGACTCCTGAGCTCTATCACAGTTGATGCTTCACATCCAGCACTGCTAACCCAGGCACCTCACCCTCACACAGCCTCATCCTGCCACCAGAACAGGTGAAATAACAGAAGGGAAGAATTACTGGCCCCTTTGCTTTCATTACCCCAACCAGGATTAGCCTCTAATTCAGTTCTCTGCCTCCTTAATTTATTTGCATCTGTCTATGGAGACTTATGTTTTTAATTACCATCATCTTTGGGATTAAGGTGCAAATTCTACAGTTTGCTGTAGATTCTGGAGCAGGTGAAAGAGAAAAGAACAGGACAACAGGTAGAAATTCCACTCATAGCTTCTGGTTTCCCAGTCTGTTATTCTGTTTGATATTAAGCCTGTTGAGGAATTAGGAATGACCTGTGTTTGGGGGTGGGAGGTGCCATGCTTTGCTCTGGGACACTGCACCAACACGACAACCACTGCAGCAACAGGGATAAAAAGCCAGATGTAACAGGCATTTGCTGCCTAAATACCCATTTCATGTCTTTTCCAAGCAAAGGGGTGGGAGGGAGGGTGTGATTTTTCCTTCCATGTACCACTATGTCCCATTCGTGTTACTCAGAGCAGTGTTTGAAGATGCCTCATTTCAGAAGCCTATTTCTGCCCAGACTGTGGGCAGCATAATGCAAATGCGTGTCCTTAGATGGTACCACAAACCAAAGAACGGAGGGAATCACGGCCAGCATCCATTGATTATTCCACACTAAGGTAACCAGTGTGAGCCAGTGCCCCTGAGCTCTCCTTAAGCACATGGCTGCTCAGAGGAGTGACAAGGCCAGCACTGACTTCAGCAAAATATGGAGCAGGGCTGGGGAAGGAGAGGCGGGAACGCTCAAATGAGTTATTGGAAAGGCAGGATGTCAAATGTGTGGGCTGGGGGATGGGAATCCAGCTCCCCTCTGCATCACCACCTCCAAGACTGCAGCCAACAAAACTCACAGGTGAATGGGACTGGAGCCATGCAGCAGAAACCCCTTCCCATGGGAGCTCTTTGCTGCAGAACTCCCTATTAAAACACATAGGACTGCTCCAGAAATCCTACAGACATTTGTTCCTCTTCCAAAGGCCTGCAGAAAGCACTGCTGTTTCAGCAGCTGGCTGGGGATAACAAGGTTTTTTATTTCTCTTAGATGTGCTTCCTGGCATCTGCTGGGCTAAGGAGGGAGTGCAGGTCTCGGCATAGGAAATGCATCCCTTTAATCCCAGTGTGGTTTTTAAAAAGAACTATTAATCCAATGTTATGCAAACATGGTTTACACTTTATTTATGCTGTGGATTTTCCCCCTGCTTTGAGCCTGCCCAATGGCCAAATGCTATTTGTTACACTTCTCAGATGCCGTGCTGTTTGCTTCTATTTCCACTGTGACAAATTTTAATCCAGGTAAATGGAAAAAGCTCTAGTGTGGTCACTCACTAAAGGCCTTGAAAGCCCTTGGGAAGCTGCTGATCTCAATCCCTATTTGATTTGGCTTTTTGGAGCACCGTGGCTAATTGCAGCCGGATGTACCCGGCTGCTCTGGGTATGGCAGCGCTGAGCCTTCAGAGCAAAATAGTCACACCTGGAGACTAATCAAAGATGGGCTGTGAAAGTCAGGATTACAGCTCCCTTTGTGGGAATTATGTGAAACAAATATTGCCTGCCAGGCACTGGAAGTGTCTGTTTTGCAATCAAACACCATGTGCAGAAGATGAGTGAAGATGAATTGTAGCTGGCCTTGATGCAAGGGGTATTTCCTGATGTGCAACAGAAAGCAGCGGTCTCTTGAGCATCTTAAGGGCCTTCTCCTGAGATGTGCCTGTGCTAGGATGGATGATCCCAAACAAGGAATGGGCAGGTACAAGCCTCTGTCCTCACCCCACTGGCATCAGCCAGGAACAGGGTGTCTGGAGTGCATCTTCTGCAGCCAGGAGATGCCGGCAGAGATCAGATGGATCCTCTCAGCAGATGGACCAAAGAGAAGGTGCTGAGAAGGAAACTGATGTTGAGTGGGGAAGAGGAGATAGGCAGCTCTAGGCTAACACTGAGCCAGGATGCCTCTGAGAAGTGCCCCTTCATGACTCTGTATCAGCTGGGAAAATGTCACTGCCACAGGTTAAAAAGGAGGAAACCTGCTCTGATTCGGTGAACTTCAACACAAAAGAGGGGAAAAGCCAGGCTCAAAGCAGCAATACACCTTCTGTAAAGGCTTGCAAGGCACTGGTAGGCCCTTGTCCCAGAGCCCTTTTAGCAATTCTCCATCTGTAAAAAGGAGGAGCTTGTGGAAATGGCAGAACTCACACAGGCAGACAGAAAGTGACCAGAAGGGAAAGACCATGACACACCCAAATGCAGGAGTGCTTGCTCCCAGACATGTTACTGACCAACAACAGATCTGATTCCAAGATTTCCTCTTGCCTCCTACTGCCATGTGCCATCCCTGGTGGCTTCTACAGCTTCCTGGCACATCTGGCCACATCAGGGTGACAGCTGAGCTGCATGGCCTTTCTGGGAGATGAAAACCCAAATGTCTACCAAACCCATCAAAACAAAGACACTACAAAATCACTGGTGTTTCCTACGTGCATGGTCTGTGACAGATGTCACTCAATGAAAATCCAACTACCAGTGGGTAACTTATTGGATAACAGGATTTTGTTCTGCTCCTGAGAAATTTAAGCAAGAGAAATGGGAGAAGATGGACCGAGTGCAGATGGACCAACTGTCTTATCTGCTAAGTGGTGCTGTGGCTGCTGCACATGAATTCTGTCTCATAAGTGATAGGATTATATCGGTGTTGCCATCCCATGTTCAATCCTTGGGAATTTCTGTTCCCTGCTTAACCGAACACAAGTTCTGGACTGAAGGGCAGAGACAAGGAAATGACCTGGCTAAACCTGCTGAGATGCTGTGTATTCTGTAAGACACAGTTTTCCATTTCAAGTACACTTTGGCTGGCCAGGGTCTGACTGTGGTTTCACGGGACAATTTTAAAACCAGTGCTGTGTGGCAAGCACATTTCTCTCTCAGGATTTTTCATAGAGGTGAACAGACAGAAAGAGAAAACAATTTCTATTTCTGCTCCTTGTTTTTCCCATGTGGAATGTGTTTGGAGAACTGTTTACCTGGGGTGAGTGCTTGATTGGATTCTGGTGAGGATTGTTTGAGCCTGATGGCCAATCCGATCCACCTGTGTCTGGATTCTCCAGAACAGGGTCACAAGTTGGTAGTGAGTTAGATACGGTAGTTAGAACAAGTAGGTTTGTAGTTTTAGTATCTTCTTTTATATAGTATATTAATGTATTATAGCATAGTTATAATAAAGAAATCATTCAGCCTTCTGAACTGAGTCGGACATAATTTCTTCCCACTGGGCTCGCCTGCATTTTGCAATAGTGCTGTATAAACACTGATAGCTCAGAGCTACTTCATTCGCCCTCCAGGCTGTGTGCAGTGGCAAGGTGGGCTGGAGGGAGACACCACCTCTTCCACCATCTCACCTGTTTTGTTCAGCACCAGTGGAGAAAGAGGAAAAACAAATCCATTCTGGTTACCTGGGTAAGTTTTGGTCCAGCTTGAACCCATACTGGGGGTGAAGGTGGGGCTGGACCCTCCACACCAGCACAAGGGTCTGTAGGGGACCTGACACCTCCTCGAGTGCTGCTCCACACTTTCAGCCACCTCCCCAAGCACAGACACCGTGAGTGTGCAAAGCACAGCAGGAAACCTCTACACTAACCCTGCACTTTGGAGGGGTAGCGCATGTGCTCTTTATTTTAAGGTATTTTTTCCCCCATATCTCCTTTCTGCTCATTTGTGGCACCTTTAAAGGTGCACTGCTCGTTCCCATTGACAGACTCAGAATGCTGGCAGGGATCACAGGAGATAAGAACGATAAGGTGATAAGAGTGCTTAACAGGACTGGGTCCTGGGCAGCACGATGGGCCAGAGGGAAGATAAATATTTACACTACATCTTTAGAAGGTGAGTGAATAAAAAGGGCCAGAATAATACAGACTCTGAACAAGCACCGATGCTTAGGATCTGTAATATAAATCTCTGCAGCCTCACAACACACACTCACTCAAGCCAGGGAGATGAAAAATAGCAAGAAAATACTTCCCTCCACTTTTAAAAAGGGTTTTATTTCTCATTGGTTTCTACTTTAGACTTCAACTTCCCAAAAATTTACTTTAACCTCATCATCATCTTATTCTCTCTCTGAAATTTTCTCTCCAAGAAGACTGAGGGTAAGGCTACAGCTCAACACACCATTATATTTACATGCTAATACCCACCAATACTAAAACCAGGCAATGGGGGCAAATATAACCAGTCTGAACTCCACCAGATGATTCAACAGGAGACATCTCCATGTGCATCCTTCGTCCCAACTCCAAGGCAGCTCAGGCACTCCCCAAGGATCAACACCATGGGACAAAGGATACAGAGCAACCTCTGCTAGAAGCAAAACCAAAAAGCATGCACTAGTCATGAACAGCTATTTTTTAGGGATTGCAAATAACCCAGGCTGACAAGTGCAGGGCATCCTCTTAAGTTTGGTTCCTCAATTAACTCTCCCACCTCCCCTGTGTGTGTGCAGGTTTGGCAGGGATCCCTTTCTCACTGAGCTGTCCCTCTCCAAGAGCTCTCAGCTCTCTCCTCTGCTCATTCCTCCCATTCTGACCATTTCCTGCACTGTGCCAGGCAGATATCCCCCAGCATGGAAGGTGCTAGACTGGTTTTTATCATCACCTCTTGGGCCCTTCTCCAGAGCCTACTGCCAGGCTATCATTTGGCCTATCTTCTAAGTGCCTCACAGATAAATTAGATCTGCATAGAGAAGCAATTATTACATTTCTAATGGCATGAACCCTTACAGCACAATCTGCAACTGAAAGGCAAAGAAAATTGCATTAGTTTTTGTTTGATTCAAAATTATGATCAAGGGAAGAGGGATGCTGAAGCCCTTTAAAGCCAAGCCTCTGAGCTGGGGATTTTTCTGTCTGGGGACCTCCCTGCTTGTATTCACTGCTGGAGCTCATACTCGTGGCTCATTTAGGAGGACTAATTTGGAGAAGCCTCTGCTTACAAAGCTGCAGTTAAAAGCAGATCTAAGAAAGCTCAGAGAGAAGAGGATGCCCAGGAACCACCACTGGCTCCCTCCTGAAGCCTGCATCTGCTATTGCTCCCAAACACCCCCAGCCCGAGGAGTTCACTGTGCCAGGGTTATGCTAATCCCTCATTGCCCTAGTTTCTAAGTGGTGCTGTACCTAAATTTCCAAGTGCAATTTCAGTGGGATTTATCACATCTACTATGATCAGCATGTAGTGCTGCTGGCACAGATACAGGCTCTCAATATCCCACTGCAGACATGGCTGTCATTAATTGCAGAACAAACTGATTTCTGAACCTATGCAGCAGCTCATGCAGCAACACTGAAACTCTCAGGGATGTTTTGCTGTTGAGCATTTTCAACCCATTTTGCAGCCAGCACTCTGTGCCCAGATGTGTATTTGGACATAGTTATAGGTTATCCAAATAATATTTGCTACTGCAAATACTTGTTACTTTCAGCACCAGGCATCTTGCTGCTCATCAAACAAGTGTGTTGGTGCAATAGAAAAACTGCCAGGAAGCTCAAAAATGTGTTTGGAGAAGTCAATGCCTAAAGCTGTAACAAGTGTCATGGCAAACCATGATGGCAAATGCCATCCCAAGCTATGGACAGGATGATATTCCAAAGGGCAGGATGCTAAAATCCTCTTCTCAGGGTGCTTCCCTGCCCCCTCCCTACATAAAAGTTAGTGCTCCTGTGCTGCTTTATCACTTTAGCATGGCTGAGGCAAATACCTGCTTATTTAAGGGGCAGGATAAATGGGCTGAGACAGCTTTCCCATCCCCAATTCACTAGGGAACGCTTGGAAATTCCACCTGACACCGGGACCCGCTCTGTGCTCTTAAACAATCTCCCGTCTGATCCGATTGTTCCCCAGTGGGGAGGCAGGCTGCAGCTAGCTCAAGAGTCATTGATTGGATTAACAGCCTAATTCCCAACAGATGAATAGAATACTGATGTCTTGTCAGCCCACATCATAGAAGGAAAACACAATCTGCTTCTACAGCCCCGAAATGTAACCCTTTGCTTCCCTGCTCCCCCCTCCCCGGGGCTGGATGCAGGGTCCAGCACTTTCAGCTGGAGACTCTACCTATTTAACTGAGAAAAGATTTATTAACTTTTGGGACACTTTGCCTAATCATTGACATGCCATGGGATCACATGGTATTTTCTGTAAGAAACCCTCTTTTTCACCCTTTCCACACAGAAGAGATTCATACCAGGGACCTTTATTATTTTTTCTCCTCTCTTTTCCACCTGCCAATACAGGGAATACTGTATACTTCACAGTAAGCTGCTGAAAATTCATCAGCTCAGTGATACTTATCCTGAAACATACAGATATTGAACGTTTTCTATCATTTGATCAGCAGGATGGATCTGCCTGGAAAGGAACATCCAGCTGTACTGCAGGAGAGGCATCCCTGCAATGCCCTCTCCCTCCAACAGCTCTTGGCAAGCTGTGGGGCAGGGGAATGAAGTTGGGCACATCATTTGTTCTTGGAGAGCTCCTGTTCTCCACCTCCTAATGGAGACACTAATGTTTTCTTACCTCATAGAAAGACTGTGATAAGAAACTAATTGCTACTGGTCAAATGTGCACTACCACAGAAGCAGGACTGTATGCATATTAAGGAGACTCTCCAAGAACAAAATTTATTTATGGAGTCCTTGGTACTGTCTGCGTTTATTTCCTTTTTCAGGAGACAAGAATAAATAAAAATCATCTGATTTTAAGGAATTCATTCAAAATGACCCTATTTTTTTCTCAGATCACTGGGGTCCATAATGCTGTGTTGTTTTTTTTTTGTTTTTTTTTTTTTTTTTTCTTCCAACACTCACCTTTTATGCTTGCATTTACAAAACAGGCAGGTATGTGAGGGTCTTACTGTGAGGGTGGGGAGGCCCTGGCACAGTTTTCCCAGAGAAGCTGTGGCTGCCCCATCCCTGGAAGTGCTCAAGGCTGGGCTGGATGGGGCTCTGAGCAACCTGGTCCCCATAGCTGGGGGTTGGATCTGTATGGTCTTTAAGGTCCCTTCCATGCCAAACCATTCGAAGATTCTATATATTTTTGAAGATTGCAAGGTGTGCATCACCCAAGATAAGCCAGGTTTTGCTGCTGAAGCAGAAATAAGGTATTTCCAATTTTATTTGGGTTTTACAGCTCAGGTGCAAAGTGGAAACACTCCCTCCATCAGTCCTTAACTCTATCAAACTAATTAGCCCAGCACTAACGTGACCAGTAGGAGAGAAAGAATGAACGGATGGAAGTGCACACCCTTTTTTCCCCCCATTCTAGAACCAGTAGCTGCTAGTCATGACAATTTTCTAGACTACAGGGTCTTATAACATTATTATGCATATAATAAACTTGCTAGGAGACTGAATGAAATAAACAGTCCTTCCCTCTCCTGGTTTCCAGTACATCAGCCTTACATATAGTCTTCTCTTCAGAGAGACAGTGTGTCACAGTGTGCTCACAACACGGGCAGTGGGGAGGCATTAATGACAGAGCTGCCCTAACCAAAATAATTAGCCAGAGATGCATCATTGACTCAAACAATTCAATTAATGCCCAATTATTGGTATTTTTAAGTGGTTCAAATGATTAGCTCTTTTTTACAATTTGAAACCATAATGTTTAATTTTCATCCTAGACATGAATTGTTCCAGAATGGCAATAAACAAACAAACAAACAAACAAACAAATAAATAAATCCAACTAGCCCTGTCCAGCCCAGCCCCTGTCCTGCAATATGGGTGCATTGGATTCACTAATCCAGGTTAAGGATGGGGACTGGGGCGGTTGTGCCCTGGAACTAGCAGACTGCAGGTTTTATAAATACATACAGAAATAATTAAAATCTAAGGGGTTTAGAAGGGTTAATCTCCTTTAAATAATCTCTGCCACAAAGCCTGTAAAGTCACTGCTGGCACGATGCCCACATGGGACCGGCTGTCGGTATCAGGACAGCACGTGTGGGTGGCAGCAGGCAGATTAGGAGGCAGAGGTGGTCCATCAGTGCTGCTGCCCCAGGCACTGCCCAGGGGCTGCAAACCTGCAGGAGCAGGGCTGGATCCAGCACCAACCAGCAAGTCAACATGCCACTTGCCCCACCTGATTAAAGGGAGAGAAGGATGCTTGATTAGGGAGAGCGTTGCTGCCACTGGTTGGTTCACCTCAGCCTATGCTTACTGCAAGGCAAATGCTGGCTGATATTTATTTAAAGGGATTCGGGGCTTTGGAAGTAACTCCTTTTCCTCTGCAGGCTTGAACATAAAGCCCTGCATGATGGAAGAGATGTTGCACTTTTAATTGTCAACTACAATGGCTCAGAGCTGCCACTCTGCCTTTCCAGATGTCCCCTTTGTAGAAACTGTCATTTAAAGCCAACAACTGAGTGACCATGAGAGAGAAAAAAATCCAGAAGAAAGCAGAGAACCCACAGCTGCATGGGCTAAAGCAGTGCCTGTCCCAAACCCACAGGTTTGATTCCCCTGATTTGGGCAAAGCAGGCTCAGCTGAAATGCCCAGGAATGCCATGGCAGAGCTGGGGCACTGTCAGAGAAGTTGTGCTGTGAGGACAGGCATGGTTGCAATAAAAGCCAAGTCACAACATGCTGTAGGAGGAGTAGAGGTGCTGCTAACAGCCCAGGGAGCTTTTTCTCCTTCAAGTCAGTGAGGATAAAGACTTTGGAGACTCTTTTGGTGCCATAAACCTTCCTTGGCTTGGTGTGCAAAATCAGCACTTTCCATGTTGAGACATTCTGAAGCATCCTCTGAACTGATTAGATGGGATCTGGATTTTATTAAGCCAAGCTTGAGAAAGCCTGGGCTAGCAGGGAAGCTGAGTTCCAGTGGCACACAGCCCTCAGCATGAAAAGCACATTTTTATCTCTTCTCCTTTAGTGCCAGGAACCTTGCTCAGACATCTCAAAGCACCTGAGGATAGTGCTGTGCCCTGCAGCCTCCAGACAGCCTTTCCTTTCCAAGCATGCCTGTTCCTTAAGGATGATGACTCCTCTTTGTGGCTAATCTGGAATTAGAGAGGACGTTTGCACACTCACAGCTGTCTGCCAGAGGGGGAAGGCATCAGAGCCTGGATGCTGCCCTGCAGTGGACCACTGCCAGGGAGAAGCCAACTCCATGTGTTGACTTAAGAAGCTCCCATCTCATCACCTCAAAGGGTTGCTGTTTTTGTGACCTCCAGCAGCCTTTTAGCAGCCTCTGTGAATTGTATTAGTAGCTGATTTACCATTTGTTATTTTATAAGTCACGAAGCTGCTCTTTCATTTGCTCATGCACCACCAAATACAACTACACATCAGACTGAAAACTCAGTCTGTGATCATTGGGGCTGGTTCCTGATGGAAGAAAGGAGGAATAAATAGTGAGGGAAAAGGTTTATTGGTACTGCTTATTCACAGACAGTCAGGTTTCCAAACAGCTATTAATGAAGTGCTACTACTAAAGAAAGAAAAAGAAAAAATGTCTGGAGAAAATGGCCTCAGGACATCAAATTCTATCAGTAACTGGGATTTCTTGATGCAGCCACAGTGCTATTAAAATGCAGCTGAACTAAATACTTGCAGTTTGGTCTGTCATTAGATATTTAGTGAGATGCAAAATTGATCTTCACTTTAAAGGGTTCTTTGAAAGTCTAGAGGCAACACTTGCTCTCTTCTTGTGCTGTATAATAGAGGAGTTCCTAATGAAATTCAGCAGGAACTGGAGGCAACCAGGGAAAACCACAGCCAACTTTATAACAGACAGATTTATGTTCAGGAGTGTCCTGCTCTTCGAATGAGTTATTCTGCACAGAGCAGGGATAACAGGTTCTCCATTCATGGCTTGTACAAATGTGGCAGAAGGTCAAGTTCCCTGGTGGTGCTGGGTCTGTGCTGAGGGCTGGGGCTGCTGTCACATCTGGGGCTGGGCTGAGCAGCTCCATCCCATTTCCCACTAAAGCAGCCCAGGGAGCCCACTGGGACCAGCTGGGCCTAGAACTGGGCCCAGCCCACTGGAGCAGATGGCAGGTGCTGGTGGTGGCAGCCGATGTGGGCAGTGCTGAACCAGTGACCTATAGGTGAAAGGCTCCATATCTCCCATTATCAATCCCCAGAGCCCCCTCCAGAGTAACTGTTGATACATTAATCTTTCTGACTGATGGAAACAAACATTCCACAGGGGAATCTTTATTTATATTGAGCCCAAATCACGCTTAAAAACATAAAGTTAAGGGCAGGCTTAGGTTTCAGCCTTCCATCAGAAATGTTCCTAGTTAATGCCACCCTTTTTCCCTTCCACGTACCAAATTTAAAGAGCACGTCATCACGCATTAGTCTGAGCACAGCCCCGGTGTGGATGGCTGCAGTAAATAATAAACTGGTGTTTGTGTTTCCTGCTGTGCATGCTGTCCTCCTAAATAGTTTAATAAAACAGGAGTATATTTCCAAGCACTGCTGGAGTGCCTTGATGAAGCATGTGGTGTAGGATAAATACCTCCACATCAGAACACTTTTCAAAGCCATCAGGCAGAGGGGTCAGGCTGTTGTGGTTTTTTTTAAAACTGCACAAGCTAATGCTTTAAGAGTGTCTTGATGGAATCAGGGAAATTGGATTGTCCCCCCATTTGCTGGCCTAAAACAAGCCTTTTTTTATTTATCCCATTAGAGGAACACAAGAGAAACCTTTTAAATGTCACTAAAATTTTCCCTGCATTGCAAAACCCACTCAAAAGGGTTTTAATTTTCCCTGAGACCTCTTAAGTAATGCAGTATGTCAAGATTTAATACCTTGTGTGCAGGGGATTGTCTGTATTCTGTGTTGTTTCACCAGGGTGACTCCATAGGGTCGGTCCTGGTCACTGGATTTGGTCCCTGTCAGCACTGAGCTGCTCCAACAGCCCACACCACTTCAGATCAGGTCTGCTGAACAAAAAGGCAAGTGAAAACGAGATGAGATGAAGCTTTCCCTGGACCACTCTGAGACTACCAAAAATTCAGCAGTGCTGCTCACTCTCCAGTGATTTTGTTCTGTGAGTTGGGACTCTCAGGTTTTGGAAAAGCCTGTCATTTTTAGGCTTTATTCACTTCTTTATAGGAGAGCCAGGGAGAATTGTCAAGAGGTGCTTTTGTACATAAGGCTCCACATTCCCCTGGGATATTTAAGAAGACGAACAGGGCAATATCACAAGCAGAGCCCAGGATTATAAACTGGCAGTGGACAACACACTAAAGCACATTGTTTGGCAACAGGACCAAACACCTTTGAAGGCTGGGCTGGTGCCCGCTCCAATCTTGCTGTCCCAAGGGCTGAGGGCATTAATGCCAAAACAGCTTCTCAGAGCCCCTTGGTGCTCATCCCACTGTCAGCCAGCCTGGGAGCTATGGGTGATCTGACCTCCCAAAGTAATCCCAACTAGTAACATTTGCTACTAAAACATACCATTACTTTGCTCCTGTGGGATATGGGAGTTCTCTATCCACATGTCTTTTTGCAGACAGTGAACACATCATACCACAGTGAAAGAGGACCTGGGATGCGCCAAATCACTTTGGGCTGAGTGTGCAGTTCTCCCCATGCCTAGTTTTGCAGAGAAAAGAGGAATTGGGAGGCCAATAAGCATCCAAGCTGGGGTATGTGAGCCTCCAGTCTCTTGTTCCAGAATTCACACAGGTGCACTGAGAGCTGGGAAAGGTGAAGAGCCCAGAAGATTGAGCAAGAGGAGGCACATCCCAGCCTCTCAAACAGTCCCAATAAAACCCAGCCCTGAGACCAAGACACTGCCTACTGATCTTCCCTGTAGGGCTTCATAGTCTATTTTACAAAATATCAAAATCCAGGATGAAAATTGAAAAAAAGGGGGTAGGGAGAAAAAGAAAAAAAAAGCCAGACTGGCTGGTTATTGGACCAAGGGCTGTGTTAAAAGGATCAGGAGGTGGTGGGCCAAGCAGTAGGGGAGGGACTGGGATAGAGTAGTGGGTCTAATCAAATCAGTTTAAAAAGCTGCAGCCTCTCCGAGTTAACCTTGCCAATCAGGGAGCGAGGGGAGCATGTCTGCGCACATTAAAGCAGGAGCGCGTCCTTGAACCCGCATGTTCTGCGTCCTCCCCGCAGCCCACGCACCCCACACCCTCGGCAGGCAGCAGCAAAGCCCAGGATTAGGCTCCCTCCTCAGCCTTGCTCAAGTGGAAATCAGCACTGCAAAGGCAGCTTGGATGCTTCCCTGTGATTAGAGGTGAGCCCACGGGATTAAGCCAGCGAGAGTTGGAGAAATGTTAAAAAACAAACAAACAAACCAAAAAGCAGGGAACAAAAGAAGCCCTCCCATTGACAAATGCTGGCAGCTGTGAGAGGCATTACTAACCTTTGCTAATGACTAAGGGCACTGAAATCACTTTAAAATAAATATTCACTAGGAATTACATGGGTAATGTAAAGGGATTATCCTGCTACCTTAACAGGTCCATAACCTAAACATTAAATGGTCTACACAAGTGTTTGCATTAATTTTGACCCAAACCAACCCTTGTGCTAAAAGCTTTGGAAAGCCAGATAAAATTTTGGAAACCACGGGTCTGCTCTGAGTTAGCGTTCTTATAAATTCTTCCAGATCCTCTGTTTTCTGAAGGAAAAATAGGGCTGAGCTCTTGGAAGCCAGGAGCCTGCCAGCAGCCAGGGAAAGGCTTTAGCAGAAACACACACTCAGAACATGAAGCAGCAAGCACAAATCCAGTCTGCCACAAAATCCAGTCCCTGTGGTAAAAGTATCTGTGTTCAGAGTCTTGGCTCCAGCCTGTCTTTCCTGGGGAGACAGGGAATGCCCAGCATGGGGAGAAGGAGCTCTGCTGTAGAGAATGGGACAAACCCTGTGCCTCAGTTTCCCCACCTGTAAAATGTCATGTGCCTTCCATCTGGGGCACTTGTCCCTGTGCCTCAAACTCCTGGAGGGCAATTTCAGCTGAATCAGGGCTGTGTGCTTGAGTGAAGCTCAGCAGCTCATTCTCAGGGAGGCCAGGAGAGCAGGAGTTGAGGCCAGAGGGACTGAATGATGAGCTGAGAGCAGCTCTTGTGCACCAGGTAAAGCTCCTGAGAATAACTTCATCATCCGTGCCTGAAAAAGTACAGTCTAAAAACACACAGATGCCTTAAAGCCACCATTCACAACACCTAAATTGCATTTGAATCCAAAGGTCTTATGAGACAGAAAGAGAAAATAAATAAAAGTACATCAGTGCTTCCTTCCAGCAGGCATTTCAGACCCAGAGCTGGATAAAGGACTCAGGGTTTTCCTCATTTCCCAGTCTTGTAGAAAATTAGGAAAGTGAGAGACATGATCAGGATGTTTGAAGCACAAAAATATGCTACACCAATGGATCTGAAGTGCTTGGGGTCCTTCTGGGTCCTCTGTACAGCACAGTGTAAAGAAGACTCAAACACAATGGGAAGGTGGCAGGGAAAGCAGTCCAGAAAAAGCTCAATTTTTAAAAAGCTCACTATTACTGATGGAGGGAAGAAAAACATGTGCAACTTTAATATTTTCTAAAGACTTTTTTCAGAAGCTCTTGCCTTTTTTTTTTTAGGTTAGAAAAAGCTACAAAACCACGAAAATCTAACCTGGTAAAACCTAATTTCACAGGAAATCTTCTTTGAAAGCCTTGGCAATATGAGTGGAAGTGCTGTCTGAAGGCAGTGTGGAAGAGTGCTCTAACAGCAGCATTTTAAACTCAAATGCCAGGCAAACAGTAAGAGCAGGTGAAGCCACTTTTACACACCTTCAAATGAAAAGTCATCCCACTAAATGAGATTTCTCCCCTCTGAAATACTTATCTTTATGAACTCCTGAATATATGCTAGAAAAAAATTAACAGATAAAAACAACTTCTGCCTTTAAAGAAGATGAATTCTCCTCCTTACCTTTTAAGTAAACAAATAGCCTCAAAGTTTTCTTTATGTGCCAGGAACAAATGATAAACATCCTCCTTGCTGAGGAGACCTGAAGCCTTTAACAGGGATCCAGAGTACCTGCAGAGCATTGCAGGCTTAAAATTGGCAGGAATCACATTCAGGTGTCTGTGAACAGGGAACATCTTTACTGGTTTGTGCTGTAGCCACCAATGGAGTGAGTGGAAAGGGAGATTTTAGCAGTCAGTCACTTCTGCTGCAGCTTTCCTCAAATCAACAAGAAGGCTCCCAGCCACGTTAAATATGGATATTCAACTATCAGCTGATTTTAGAAAAGCTCCATCAGAAAGCCATCAATCAATCCAGGAAAACTCACCCTAAGCACATCCTGGTCATGCCACAAAGCCTGCCTGGACCTAAAGCAGACTGGAGATGATGGCTCAAGAGCTTCAGTTTGTACTGAATGCAGCAGCCCTGGACACCTAATTCCATCTACCAAGAGTTTATGCAAGTAAAGCCTTTCTGTGGGCTGCATCAATGTCTAATGCCTAATGAATACTAAACTTGGATCTACAAATGCCCTGATCACTGTATTTCTCTGGGTTGATACAGGCAGCAAGGTTGGGAAAAGCTGGGCAATACCTGGAAACAGAGTTTTGTTTTATTTTCTTCCTAGGACACCTACGGTTTCCTACGGAAAATGGGTGATTATTGACTTTGAATACCCTCCCTCATGAAACATTTTCTACAGAATTTCAAATCCTGTAACCAGGACTTGTAGTTCCCACACTCCTTTTGCTATTCTATTAATTGTTCTGCAAAACTTCCCCCACATCTCGTGACCCTGTGAAGGGACAAGTCCCCAAGTCCCTGTGATTTTTATGCAGTTGTAGCTCTCATCAGAGCAACTGTGCAACAGCATAAAATTCAAAGATAGACAGCTTCCCTGGGTGGCTTTTCACACCTTGAGTGCTCAGGAGACAATACCCTTCTCTGAGAGGAGGCACAGTACTGGGGAGAGATGGTACATATTAATTTCTAAAAGAGGATTTTAATCATGCAACGTCCTCTGCAGTCGCACAGAATTTAATCTCATTGCTGACAGTGGGTGATGGGGGAGCATGTTAAGTGGAAAAGTTGTATTCAAGACCTTCTTGCAGATATGTGCTACAGGCAGTCCCTTGGGAGGAAGAAAATGACCCAAACCTGTCTCTGTGGCTGCTGACCACCCTGGCCTGGGCCCCATCCACTCACAGAGCAGAAATTCAGGCACACTCCCAAAGTTCTGCACAAGGTTCAAGTACACGTGGTAATACAGTTAGCATTTATCAAGCCTTAGTTTACAAATATTGATTTATTAATCTAGGCAAGACCCAGGGATATACACACATAGTATTCCCATGCTGGTTACAGAGACTGAGACACACAAAAAAACCCCACTGTCTGACTTGCTCAAGGTCAAACGAGGAAAAGCACCCACAGCCAGGATTAGTTTGGGGATGCTGAGCTCCCAGCGCTGCTCTTCTAAGATCTGGCTTCACCTAAGTCTACATTGAAGGACACTTACTTTCACTTTGGGATATGGGAAGGAAACATTGAAGTTGAAAACCAAAAGCTGAGAACTCAGACTCCCAGCTGCTACAGAGAGCCACCATGGCTGGGCTGGCACCTGCTTTTGCACAGCTATCTTCAGTCTTCTTCCTCCTCTGCTTGCAGGCAGCTTAACTACTCTTGGTCAACGAAACAATTCAGTGTTAAAGATAAAAATCCCCAAAGAATTAATAGAATTTGTTTCACCAGTTTTTAATGGGCCCTAAAATTTTGTACTTGAAATAATGAAACAATTTTCATGAATTCATGAAACAATGAGAGCAAAGAATGTTGGTGGCAATCAGTACCTAGGATGGATGAAATCCAATGCTTTTTTGTCTCTCTAGAATAAAAAATACTTCCCTAATACATTCAAAGTTAGGACACCCCAAATGATGACCCAATAGAATACAATTCCATAAAATCCATACATTCAGTGAAAAAGGATGTGTGTTTTCAAGCAGCACATATCTGACAGCTACTTTCTAAAGCAAGTCAAACTACTGACCAGGTAAGTCACCCTAAGCATCCTTTTGAGATATTAGACTAGCTTTGGACTCCTAATGGATAAAAATTAAGTATGAGACAACAACAGATCTACTGGCTTTAAAATGCTGAGGAATTGGAAAGAATGACCATATGCTTTTGTATACAACAGCCTTTCCTGTAGTATGGGAGAACTGTAAAAAGTTAAAGCACCTGAGTGATAAATACAGACTAAATCTGAAGGAATGGCTTTTAGAAGACAAGGAATTATGAGAATCCTGCAGAACCCTGCAGGAAAATCATGGTAAGGCTCTAGGTACAATTCTCTGTGATTTATGCTGCTGAAGGCACGGGATGTTCTGTCCACTCTCAGCTGGCCTGGAACATGGGAAGCGTTGCTGCTCAGCCAGCCAAAGTCCAGCCCAAAGTCTCAGGGTAGACAACAGCGTGAAAAAAGAGGATACAACTTTATCCAACACTGAATGCTTAATGACAGAATCAAGGCCTTTCTCCAGTTGCTCCTTGCTCCTCCTCCTGAAATCCCTGATTTTTGTTAACAAAACTTGAGGAAAGTTGACTACCTGAATGTGCCAGACAGTCTCCTTTAAGTAGTATGTAATTAATAAATCCTAAGAAAATTCTATTTAGTTTTGCCTTTCAAAACCAAACAGATCATACTTACGATGTGATTTTAATTTATTTTTAAGAAGCATTTTAAAATTTCCTTGTAAAGTTTTTTTTAAAATTAAATTCTGATTCTATTCAGATATACTTGGGCACAAGACAAAACAAAAAACCTAATAGTCTAACAGAGAAGAAATGTCTCATTTGCTGTTTTCTATCCTGATTAAAATGTAAAAATTAAGAATGCTAATAGACTAGGTTAAACTACATAATTAAGCAAACATGGGCAGACATTGTGTACCTGATTAGCAAATGAAGAATTATATTTACTATAAAGGTTATATTTAGCTGCAAATTAACACATTTTAATGACTGCTAACCAATGAAAATCAACCTTTCCTTAGAAAAATAAGCAAGAACTAGATATAAATTGATTATTAAATCAGTCAAGTCAATCTTAACCTGTCAGAATCTCCCTCATTAGAGTCACTGTTGGATGCAGAACTGCTGTTCTATGGTATGGCCACCCAGGCAAACACAAAATGTGTTTGCAGTGCCAAAGGTACAATCATACACAGCAACTTCCCAGCACATTCACCCCAGATGACACCTCAGGGCTCTCAAACTAAGCATATCCACTAATGCATGGAGCCCATTAATTTGTCCTATTTTCCTCTATTAAATGAACAGAAAAAAAAAAAAAAAAGAAAGAAAAGTGGGTCCCTGTAAGAGCCTGAACCATTTTGAGAAACTGGTGAAGCCTGACTGACTTTTTATTTCTTAGGAAAAAAAAAAAAAAAGTGTTTAAATGTAAAGCAACTAGTTGCAGCATTGTGGGATTAGTTAGATGAATCCTTCTGTGGATATAATCAGCTTAATGGCAACAAAGATCACAGTGCAGTTAGTTCAGCTGTGACACTCAGAGCATTTCACCAAAGGGGAAGGTTTGCACCAGGCTGGAACAGTCCCTTTTTATTTCCAGCCTCTTTCCCTCTCTCTCTCTCTGTGCAGTCAACATCCCATCAGCTCCATTAGCATGAGAGAATTAAGGAGGGAAATGGGTAGGGTGGAGCAATTTACGTCTGTGGGTCAGCATACTTACACGGCATCATATAATTCAATTAAATAGACAAATAAAGTGGTGCTAGTTGTTTTCCAAACTCAGGTTAATTTTAACTTAATTCCCACACTGCTGTGGGCCAAAGGGCTGTCTGAGGCTGCCTTACACATGGCTAAATGGACAGCTGGCTGTTATGGAACAGACATGCTCTTAAGAGCATTCTTACTTTCAGGATATTCTTAGTATCCTCATCTTCCCACAAAAAAACTGAACTTCAGACTGAAACTGAAGACTTGATTCCCCTAATTACAGCTCTATTTGCACTGGCAAATTAATTGCTTTGTATTATACCTTCTCTCACTGTTATATTGCAAAACCACCCCAAACAGTAGAACATAATAGATGTGAGATTTTAGCTTGTTCTATAAGAAATTAAGAAATGCTATTT
Organism: Vidua macroura; assembly: GCF_024509145.1. Taxonomy (NCBI): domain Eukaryota; kingdom Metazoa; phylum Chordata; class Aves; order Passeriformes; family Viduidae; genus Vidua; species Vidua macroura. Next base: position 3,356,278 of record NC_071579.1, on the reverse strand, counting down.
TCTAAACTTCCTAAATTGAGACTTCCATAATTTAATCCACTGATCTACCTAGCACAGACAGTATTAACACTTACAAAAAAGAAACAACTAAATCCTAACTATTTAGGATTTAACTAAATATTCTCTTTATGGGTTTTGCTTCCTCCAGGAAAAATCCCCTGAGATGCAGGTGAATGCATTAATGACTGAAAACTGCTGAGGATAGATACAGAAGACCCACAAATCTACTATATGGAGGAAAGTGATGGACATGTTGCTAAGCAGGAGCACCTTAGGAACAAGCTGTGGAGCTTGCTAACATTCTTCCCTCTCAGATGGTACCACTCAGGCCCATGCAGCTGCACTGTGGAACCAGACCTGTGAAGGAGAACTAATTTCCATTTGCAGAATAAAGATCTTTTTGAGTACCACAATGTTTTGAAGCCCTTAAAATAAATCAGTGCTTGAAGATCCACTGCACTTTCCATAAATAACGCAAGCGTTCCTCCTCTGCCTCAGCCAAAATTTCCTGTCTCCAAAATGTCAATGCAACACCCTGCTGTCAACCTCCCCACCAGGAATACTTGCACTTCAGCACTTCTGCATGGATATAATTTGTAAAGTGCTAGGCAAATAAGCACACTCTGAATTGGGAAATGTTCTTGACAGACTACCTGGCACGAAGCTTTCAAGCCCACCAGGAATGTCGAGAGGCCAGAGCTGCACGTGTCAAGTCCATCACCTTAGGAGGCTTTCAAAGTTTTGCTTTTTGTGATGCTACAAAATGCATCTCCAGAGCCATTATATGAATTAGTTGGAAAGGGGTAGGGGGGAAGGAGGAGTAGCTAAGAACAGCAATCCACCCTGTGAGGACATTTAGAAGCATCTGGCTCAGAGATATTAAGAAAGGAAGGAAAAATTAATCATGCCAGCTGGGAAAAAAAGTCTGGCATCAGCACAGCCACCTTGTCATAAGGCAGATATTAATAATGTGAACCCCCAGGGAACACTCAGACATCTGAAAGATCCACTTGTTGGCTCTCACTGAGCAGGCAGGTTTAACTGATGTCTCTTTGAAACCTTCTGAATCTTATGCTAAAACACTGCTTAGTATTTTTCTTTTATTTTTTTAAGCAGAAAAGAACCCTCAGTGCTAAAGATCAGATATTTTCTGCATTCCTCTCTTTTTCCTAAATGGTATTGAAGAAACACCTAACATTTTGTAGACCTGTAGCTATGAAGAACATGGGAGAGAAATGGAGGTGAAAACTGGTTGAGTGTTTTGAAAAGAGAAGAAGCAAAAAGGCTCTTGCTGGAACAAGAAAAACCACACCTGGCCAGGACACCACAAGTTAGATATTGGATTAAATTAGGGTTAGAGTAGGATATAAATTAGTGGCAGTATCAATAACTAGAATTCACAATTTCAAGAGAATTTCTTAAGCCAACAAAACAGGGTGGAACTCTCCTTTTTTGTGCCTTGTTACTTCTCCACAGCAGCGTTACCTGAAAGCCAACATGATGAAAGAACTACCGATCTACCCAGATTTTTCCTAAAAGCACACCAAGCACCCCCAAAATTGTATTTCTGATTTTTCGGATCACCTGTGACTTGCTACAACTCCAGATCCCCAGGACACACACCTGAGCCTCTGGAGTGTAGCACCAGCTACAAACCAAGTGTCTCAAAGACCAAATGATGATAAAAAAGATGTTTCTATGCTATCTGATGATGCAGGTGATGCTACCATTGAATCTATCAAGCAGCCACGTCAAACAAGATGGGTTGTAGTTGGCAAATCTAGATGGACAACTCCCCCAATTTGGGAATAGTGCTCAGAAATTCTTTGTTTAGAAACAGCCAAACTCCTATGTTTAACTGGAAGATGATGTCCTGGAGACCAGAACTCTACCAGGTGTTTTCAGTAGCTGGGCACAAGATTGAAAGCGTCATCCATCCAGAAATGAGTGCCATTGTCTGCTTGAGTCAGAACCAATTTTGCAGCTGGGTGACTGTGTTTTAAAACCACCCTATCCCAGAAGGAAATATTTTCTGCATGGGGTACAGCTGTGATACATTCCTATGCAAATGAAGCAATTTTCTCTTTTTCTCTATGAAAAGTCTCCCATTTCTTCTCCATCACTGATTCTTCCTCCCAATGGACTTGGTAAAATGCAACACTTGCAGGATTTTTTTTTTAACTGATCTCAGCAAGGGACACACTCAGCCCTAGGACACATGCCAGTAAAAGTCCCATTGATTTAAGCGAGGAATTCACGTGTTTATCCTTTGCCAGAAGTCCTCAGTAATGACACCTTCCCATCCTTTAAATCCTCAGTAAGATTCCTTCTGCCATGACCCTCCGTGTCACCGCTGTCTGGCATTGCCTGGGGAAGCCATGAGCCAAGAATACCATTTTTCTGCTGATCTCTGTTTTGTTCTCTTCCTTCCATTCACTCAGCCTTTCCATTTGCACTACCTGTGGCACTGTATCTGATGCCAAAATGATCTCTTTGGGATAGGGATGGTCTTTGCTCTTGCTTAATGCCTTGACTTAAAATTTAAATGGGAACAAGAGGAATACTTGAACTGACAGGCCAAAAAAAGGACAATTTAAAATCCATGTCTAAATGCCTAGTTTATATAATCTTCCATGTTTGTCTCAATACACATTTATAACCTTTACATTGCGGTTTATCCCAGCTGACTGGGCTTAGCAAGTTGTTTCTTTCCAGCTGATGAGAGCAAACTGACCACATCCATGCTTAACTTTTCCTTCTGAGAGGGAAAATGAATGATTTAAAGTCACCACAGCTCTGAGTTTTCCCGCTGCTGTGAAAGATCCAGCTCAAAACTGCCTCCAAGGTTTAAATTAACCTCTTTTACTCTGCAATTAGTGCTGGAGGTAAGGGTGTATGTGATCACTTCCCATCGCTCCAAAAACAAGCCCTTGGTCATTAAGCTGTGAAAAATGGATCATTTGCAATTGCTGAGCTGTAATTTTACAAATCTCTTCTGAGTCTGACCACTGGAATTCAAAGTGTAATGCTCAATTTCATACCACTTCAGAAGCCAAATGACCACGAAATCTGTGAGCACTGCTTCAAAATATCCCCACAACAGCAGCAGGAATAGGACACCACAGAGAAGGGAACCAGACAGCTTTGGCAGATCTGGCTTCTGATTCAGATTTCATCTGCACAGTCCAAATGTAATTAAAATCTGAGTTACAAAAACAAACAAACAAACAAATCACAAACATACAAGAAAAAAACCCCACCAAAACCAACAACAAACTAAAGAAAAGAAGAGTAAATTGAGATTTCCTGAACACAGGTAACCTGGCCTCTGCCTGAGTCCCAGCACACATGTCAAAGTTTCTTTGGAGTATGATCCAGCCTTTTGCTTTCTGAAATACTCTGCTTGTCTTCCTTCTGTGTTAGACAAAGTCAACCAGTCCAGACTCCTCCCTTCCTGTTTTGCTCATTAATCCCTACCTAGATTTGAGAGCTGTGCTGAAAGACAGACTTTTTCATCCAGTTACCAAGCCAAGCAAGGAAAATGCCCACGGTCTGTGCTGGGGCTTTCCTCCTCTTCCAGCACCTCACACCCCACACAAAGCTCATCACCACCTGCGCTCAGCCTTGCTGCCAGCAGCAGGGACATGTGGGGTTTGCTCCACCAGACCTCCAACCCAATCCTGGACAAGAAAAACCTTTAACTTTATTCCCATTTTTTTCCCCTACCTCACAAAAATACTGCTGGATATACAGTAAAGGCAGGAAATATCACAGGGAGGGAAAAAATCAATTAAAATAAATTTGCAAACCATTGTGTTAGAGCATCTCATTTAAAGCAGCCACTTTTTATCTGCAGGGCAAGTTAATTGCAGTACTATCGTGGCAGTAACATTGTGCATCACAGAAAGTGACAAAAATTTTAAGGGTATTTATTGTGAGGATACTAAATTCAGGACTGTACCCACAAATTAATTTACAAGGGTGGCAGAAGTCAGCTGGCTAGAGCTGCTATTGCTAATAGCTAGGAAAGACCCACTTAATCACTTTGCATTTTTATTTGCAGAAGATAAAGAAACATTTCTTTCACTAATAGTTTCATGCTTGTTTCATCTCATTTTATCCGGACTGCAGGATCTGTTTAATTTCATTTCATCAGTTTTCTAAGGTTCTTAAAAGTACCATATTTTTATAATCTTGTTATATCCATGAGATAAAAAACGATTATTTGCCCCACCATTTCCCAAATGGGAAACCATGGCAGAAAGAAATCAAGTGACTTGTTCAAGGTCACGCTGGGATTCTGTAGCAAAACTGGAGAATTAGAAACCTAAACTTGACTCTGAAAAGAGCCATAAACAGAATTTCTTCACTGAATCCACAGATATTCTACAGATCTGGGCATCTACTGCTATGTTTTTTAAATAACATATATAATTGTGTAAACCCAGCTCTGACTGGACAGATCTTGTCATTTCTCTCAAATGAAAAAAACAAAAAAAAGCAAATTCTCTCACCTGAATCACAGGTGTGGCTCCATAAAGAGGAAAAAATGGTATTGTTCATATTCTAAATTATTTTCCTCCTAAACCTTAGCAGAGCCATGACTCAAACTAAAGTGCAATTTCAAAGTTCTGTATATTCAAGATGCATTGCTCACAAGATCTTGCTGTAAAGTCACAAATTGTTCAGTACTTGGATTTTTCTGTTAGTTTTTATATACAGCAAAATAAATCACTCAACCCCTTCTCCCCTTGATGGCAGTTTCCAGTGCAGTTTTACTTGCAGTGTTTAACAGCCTCAGGAATTTTTTGCTCTTGTACAGGCTGGGCAGGAACGAAGCAGGAACACACAAACAATCCAAGAACCTGGAGAGTGAAACCACCAGCTTGGAAGGAGGCGGTTGTGCCATGGATGAGGAAAGCAATATATAGTAGAATAGCAAGTAGTAGATAATAACAATAGTATATAGTAAAAGCAAGTATATGTATGTGTGTGTATATATAAAATATAAATAAATAAATAAATAAATATTAAAAAAATAGATAGCAGCTGCCTTGTTCACTGCATTCTGTCCACACAAAGCAAATGTCCTGCAGTGGAAAACAAGGGGTGTTTCCCAGAGACAGTTTCAAAAGGGCGTGAGGGTACAGAAGTACTATTTATACACCCAGAAAATCCAACAGTTGCTCATCACATTAAAACCTGACACCTCACCAGCCAAGGCTTTTGCCCTACACCTGGAAACATGACCTGTGGAGCCAAAGAGATCTTCTGAACATTTCTGGCAAGCTGGACAAGAAGAGATGCTTTAGCCTCATGCAGTGTTAATGGGAGAAGCAGGTGTGTCAAACCAAGGGCCTGGCTGGGTCCAAGCTGCGGTTTCCATCTCTCTTCCAAGCTGTGTTGAAGTGCATTGGCAGAACAACATCCATCTGGGATGTATTGAGTGCTGACCACAGCAGGATTTGTCCTCTGCAAAGAGGATACGAGCAGACCACTCCAATCTGCATAAATGTCGCATTAATAATGCCTAGGTGAAGACTGCATTTTAATTCTGAATTCCAGCTGAAGGACCTGCTTGATTCAAAGTTCAGAGAAGCTTCTTCAGCTGCTGGTATTGATGAGTATTTCAGTGCCCACTCCCAGGGAAAGCTGTGTGCCCAGTGCAAGGCCACAGGTCCCAGGCAGGACCTCAGGCTTCCTCTCAGGTTTAGGAGTTCAGATAACACCCAAACTCATGCTTGGGCAAGGGCTTGGGAAACCAGCCATCCTTAGCACATGCAAACCCCTTGGAACAGAACATTTTGGAGGTCACAGTAGACAACGGATGCTCTTCTGAAGAACAGGCAACACCACATCTGCCTCTGCTGTTTTCTCTCACACTACAAACCCAACTTAATGATTATTTACACTTCCCTCTTCCAACCTTCCTCTGTCCTCCTATGTAAACGCACTATAAATACAGACTTGGCATAAAGCCCATCCATCCATGGTTCAGCTTCCCCTGATCCTAAAGGTCTTTTTCTGAACAAGCTGTGATTTAGCTCCAAGTTCCTGTAAGCCTGAGCAACTTCTTCCAGCCTCCACCAGCATTAATGTGACACTTGCCCTTGTGCTACTGATGAGACACCTTGTCGTGGGGACAGGACATTTTCATGCTCATTATCCCAATCGTGGTTTCTGTTCCCTGTCCTCAGTTTGTTTTGTCTTCCTTCCCCCCCCCCGGCTGGCTGCTGGCTTGCTGCTTTTGCTTGCTGCTGGCTGCCTGCTTTGCTGGCTCTGCTTTCCTCTCTTTTTTCTCTGCTTTTTGCTGGCTTGCTTTTTTGCCATTTTTTTTTTTCCTTTTCCCCGGTTTCCGTTGTTCCCTTCCCCCCCCCCCCCCCCCCCCCGCCCCAAAGACATCGGACCTACTCCGGGCAGGAGCTCCCCCGGGGTCTGCGAAAGAAGCTCCATACCCTCTGCGGCAAAGAGAGATACAGCTCAACCCCCTTGGACTGGTGAAAACATCTGTGGTCATCTTGGGCTATTTCTCTTGTGCTGGGGAGTGTTTTTTGTTGTTCCTTAATAAACAAGTTTTTTCCACTTCCCCTCTGAAGGAATTCCTCCCGAACCCGGTGGTGGGGGGAAGTTGTGGAGGGTTTGGTTTCCTATAAGGGGCTCCTTTGGAGGTGTTTTCCCCTAATTTGTCCTAAACCAGGACACACCTGTACCTTGAGAAATCAAATTTCAGCATGACTCATGTGGACTTCTGCATGGTTATCCTTCTCCTGAGGGTCCCACGAGTCCTTCAAGAGTTGTTTGGGGTTTTGGAGGGAACACTGGCAAAAGTCACCCTCCACTGTACATGCCATAGGACTTTGCCCTGAACAAGACCAAGACCTCTGGCCAGTGTCAGATAATCCGTCACTATAAGCTACTTGCATCCAAGCCAGATATTTATTGCTATTGATCTGCCTGGTCCCAGAGAAAGACTTTTGTTCTCCCAACCCAGGACTTTGACCTCAATTAAGTTATGAATTTCAATCCGATAGACTGCTCCACTTACCCTGCTGCTCTCCCTGACTGGATTAATTAGAATTAGCTAGGCTGGGAGTCACCCCGAGCGCCTCATGGATCATGTTATTTTAATAATAAATAAAGAGACAGCAGCTGCATACAAGGAAGGATTTTGAAAGATTGTTCATCCAAGAGCATCATTCAAGACCTGCCAATACTAATTTCTCTGAGTTTGATTACTTCATTTACTTCTTTTTATTTCTATTCATTAATTGAGTTTTATCCCCCATTACTTCAGCTCCCCAAATGTGCTCTTCCTATAAAGGAACCAGACACATGCTTCGCTGTTTCAAAGTTTTATCACTGCAGCTGATCAAAAGTATAGTTAGCAGGAACAGAATAGTCATTAAGCATTTAATAATCTAATAGTGCTCAAAAAAGAAAAATATAATAGGGGAGGGGGAAGCGAGGGAGAGGGACAAGACAGGCCTGTCTGTTGTCATAAAGTGTGCACTGAGGGCTGGCCGGTGGACAAACCCAAGAAAGTAACATCCAACACTGGAGAGAATGCATATATCCATCAGGATATTTTCTGACAGCACAATAATGCCTTTGGAACAAGCCTACAACTGGTTGAATACCAAAGGAATTTGACTGGCAAGGGGAAGTTTCTGAACTAGTGAGTTGGGGCCTGATAGCTGCATTATCCTTATTACTTCCCTTTCCCTGTAAAAGCAATTACACACCCAAGGATGTCAGGCTGCCCAGGCCTGCCCTGAAATGGATTGTCTCGGGCAGCCATGTCACGGCCACACTCCAGAGTCACTAACCCATAAACAAACACTGATTTGTCACGCTCATTTTAATGTTTAATTGGCTGGAACAGCAGAAACGGATCTAGATGATGGAAGTTCAACAGTTCTTCCAATGCTGGTACCCAGCCTGCAGACAGGCACCTCCTAGCCTGAGAATGAACACCACACACAGCCTCAACACACCTTCGTGGAAGTTCAGGCCTTTGCTTTATAACAAACTTCTATTCCAGTCAAGCTGAGCATTGTTAAAAGAGGAGGGAAGACTCATTGCAACAGGGAATGTCTGAAGTGGGACAGTCCACTGGTGTGTTAGATAAACTAGAAGATTAATCCAAGAGAGGGTTTACTTGTTTTCTTACAAAAGGGAGCAACTGAGTAGATTTTCTGTGACAGGTAGAGAGAGGATGGCACCAGCCTTTGCTACTCACCAAGACTTCTGTCCCACACGAGTGGGGATGCCACTGTTCACATGGATTTCCAAAAGCCTCTGGACACACCCTCTCACCAAAGACTATCAAAACTATCACAAATGATGCTATCATAGAACAAGAGGGATGGTCTTTGCTTGAGAAGTGATTACAAAATTAGAGCTTGAATAGGAGTAAACAATCAGCTTGCACAATTGTTGGTGAGAGCTGGAGCCTCTGAGGGATCTGTGCAAGGGCCTGGGTTGTTCAGCCCACAGAAGGGAACAGGGAAAGCAGGCTGGGAGTGAATTATCCAAGTCCTTTAAACCAAAAGCTGCCTGTAAAATGCTACAAAATGATATAAATGTGACAGGGTGAAAAGCCTGCAGATGAAATTCAACTCTAAAGAAACACCAAGTAATGCACAGGTGGAAAAACAATCTTCAGTCTAAATCTAGAGCAATGAGCTCTGAACTAGCTATTACTACCACTGTGGAGACAGATCATGAGTTATTACAGAGAGCTCTGTAACACCAGCTCAGTATTCAACAGTAGTTAATAAAAAACAAACAACAAGGAGGCATTGGGGGAAAAAAAGGAAATAAGAAAGCATCACTATATTGCTTCATTATACTTCATATTGCACTTACAGCTTGGGCACTGGGAGAAGTGCTGCTCCCTTCATCTAAGAGCAATAAGGAAGAACTAGAAATGACCCAAAGAATGACAAGTGGCAGAGTTACTGAGCAGCTTCCAAATGGGGTAGGATTAAACAGATAAAACTCCTCAGTCTGAAAAAGAAGTGATCAAGGGGAATCAAGGAGGCCAATAAAGTCAAAAGCTGGACAGAGAAGGTAACTGAGGGAACAATTTCTGTTTCTCATTACACAAGAAAAATAGGCTCTCATATGAAATGATCATGCAAGTGCAAAGCAAATGCACAGTTAAACTACAGGACTCCCACTAGCATAAAGTTTGAGAATCCAAAGAGGGATGAAAGAAATTTATCCAAGAAAAATCCAGAAGTGCAAAAATAGTAATAGTGGTTCAGGAAGCCTTCAAGCCCTGGATTCTGAGAAAATATATGAAATTATCACTGTTTGCTTACCCTACTCTGTCTCCTAAGCATTCACTCTTCCCTGCCACCAGAGACAACTCTGAGCTAGAAAAGTCTCCTGCACTGACACTGGATGCCAATACTGACATGGATGCAAAAGTAACATGTACAAGTTGAGAAACAGGAACCTACTAAATTACCTTTGCCATTTTCAGTGCTGTTCTGCCACTTACAATTCATGGAGCTATAATAATGAAAAATCGTACTTAAAATCTAACCAAAATAAGCTTAAAGAGTTACTGACCCAATATCTAAACCATTAGAACAATCTTATTTAGCAAACTTAAAAGTACTTTATGCTGAATACTGCAAATTTGAGAAGCCCCAGTGATTTACCTAGAATTGTTTTTTTTTTTTTTTTTTTGTGGGTTTTTTTTTTTTTGTTTGTTTGTTTTGTTTTTTTGTTGTTCTGTATGGGTTTGCTGGTTTTGATTTTCAGAGCAAACCAGAAGAAACAACTGCTGACAACAGAAGAATACAGAATTCCATTTGAAAGTAAAGCCTTGAGACTTTTTTCAAATTGAGAAATGGAGATGTCCTCAGGGAGAAGGTGACTGGCAGAACTTCTTCAAAACAGGGAAAGCTTTTCCAAGAGGCTGATGGTAAAAGATATTCTAGGAACCATCTCTCCTGAGCAAAGGGTAGCTGATGGCTTGGTGGCTCCTCTGGCAGGGAGGAGTGACACCAAAGCCATAGGAAATGAAGCAAGGCTGTAGACCATTCCTGGGGTGATTAGAGACCATTCCTGGGGTGATGCGTTCACCTGAAGAACCAGCTTGGCTGCCAGTGGTATCCTGTTTGTGCTGTTAACCAAACACCTTAATGAGGGGCTAAAGCATTTCCAACAATGACCTCAGGAATTACAGGTGTTTTAACACATGCTGATTTCAAAGATGACCCTGGGACCAAGGGCCATGGGGCCAGACCATGTCCTCGAAGGGAGACATTCAAGGTAAGGCTCCTTCCTGCCTCTGCAGGGACACATGAACACAGTGGGGAGTAAGATACCTGTTTCACCTGCACTGACCTCAAAGCTCACTGCTGCTGCTGGCTTCTGTCTACTGTGAGCACCTGACAAGGAGTGTTCCACAACAGAGCTGTGGTGTCAGGCATGGAATCAAGCAAAAGGCTCCCTGAGCTAAAACTGTGTGCCTTCTGCCAGACTGCATTCCTGGCCCAGCACTGGCCATGGAAATGCCTCCCTCTGCACAACACAGCCCTCAGTACAAGCCACTAAAACGTGCCACTGTCCTTGGTCCTGGCATTTTAAACCCTGCCTTTTGATTACCCCAAAATCAGACTTTGAGGGCAAAGCAGCAGAGACCACTGAGAGTTTTTTCAGGGCCAGCTCTTGGATTTCACTTTTCAAACACTGGTTTTGCAGGACACAGGAGCCTGCAGCAGCTCCTGGCTGGTGAGCTGCTTTGCAGACAGTGCTGCACACTGGCTGCCTGTGCAAGGGTGCCAACTGCTCTGCTGCACCAGCCATGAAACAATGATTCATCTGTCTACAGGGAGCAGAAGAAACAAAGACTGGACATGTCAAGCTGGAAGATAGGAAGCAACAATGCTAAAAAGCCCAGCCTGGACAAGCAGAAGGAAACATCTCATCAGCTGTACAACTGATCGTTAGTGTTGATGAGGCCTGAGGTGGCTTCAGAAGCTGAGGAGCAAACCAGGGATAAATCTCTGCCTTTCCCAGCATATATTTAGAGTGCAAATATTTTGCAAATGTTTCTGCTGAAAGGGACTTTTCTCCCAGTAGGTAAAAACAGCATCTGCTGAGTGGTGACCATTTAACATTCAACCTGCTGCCAATCTCCATTCCACAGAGAGACCCGCAGGAGAGACATGGAGCTGTGCCACCTGTAATAACTGTGTGACTGGCACCATGTCAATGCTTTAATGTAGAAAGCTACCCTCTGTCACTAAGCAGATCTCTCCTTTCTTTTGGCTAATGGCTTTCACACCCACTGGCAGCAGTGTCAAAACTGAAGGGCTACGTGGCTGCAGAGTCTTCAGAGATCTGCTTAACAAACCTGACCATGGAAATACTGAGACAGGGATGGGGATGGGGGGTGGTTAAGGTAAGAAGGACACTACTGTGTTTAATAAATCTGCTCTCATTGCTTTGCTTTTCATCTCTGTTTAGTGTCCCAATGCGTTTGCCACTGTAGCTCCCTCCCACAGCAGTACCTGTGACATCCTTTGCTTGCTGTGAGCATACTTGTGCCAAAGCCTCTGCTGCAGTATCAGGTCCAGGACAGGACCCCTCCTGGCTTTATGAGCCAGGCTTTTAGTATATTTAGGGAGAAATTGATCCTAGGGACATTAACTGCAAGGACATGAGGCTGTTGTGTTCCTATTTAATCTCAGCCAGGTTTAGAGAATGGTCATAACAGCAGAGGACTTTGGCAGCTGGCACCCTACCCACAAGTGTGTTTGCATCCCCCATCTCACTGGGAAGGGGGAAAGATGTGTAGATGGAGCCTGTGGTCCTTGGTCACAACAGTCAAAACATCCATATCAACTTCTCCATCTCCCTACAGGTACAGGATCATTAGTGCATGACTAATGCTTGGTGCAGGAGGCAGGGAAGGGATGCACATTTGCTGAAACCAGCTTAATTTTTAAATATCTACATGCCTGCAACACAAGACCCTTGCTGTGAAATTCAAATGAAGAAGGGTGAAAAGAAAAAAAAAAAGCAGGCATGCAAGCAGGCCTGACTATTCCTTGCTTCTTTTTACCCTATGCAGACACAAGCCTTTTAAGAGTCAGGCAGGAAAACAGAAAGCTCACACAGACACACAAAACCAGCAGGCCACCAATCTTAGCAATCTTCGACATATCCATAATTTTTACTTAATTTTTAGCTAATGGTGGAAATTTGTCTTTGGATAGTTGATAAAAATCAACCTGTCTCTGCTGGGTTAGTACTGTGATCTGTGGCCCAGCAACTACTAGTACAATTGATTTTCCTTTTTGGCAACCAATAGGTCAGTCAATAATAATGTTGTTTGAAAAGGATTGAGTCATGAGGGAGATGAACCCTCCCTGCCATTTATTATGTTTGTATTGTCTTCATTTGAAAAGGTTTTTTCTTTTTTTTTATCCCCAGTCAGTGAAGGTATTACAAGGGGATGGCTGCTCCATGTTCCATGTCTCCAGGAACACTCTGATCACCAGTGTTAGGATGCAAATAGAGGAGGGGAGTTGGGAACTGGGAGAAAGACAGCCTGGGGAGGCAACCATGTTACTCTAAGTCCCTTAGAAAAAAAAACAAAAGGAAAAAAAAAAACCCCAATCTAACTCAAAATATGTTGACATAATATGCATAAATACGACTGAGCAGCCTTACATGATAGCTCCCTATATACTCCCAAGGTGATGCCATGAACACATGGATTATTATTCTGGAGTACACAGTACCCACAAATGAAACAAAATGCAGCCACAGGAAGTCCAGGAGGAAAGTCTACAGTTTATGTCCCCCAAATACACTAAAGGAGCTCCTCTGAAAGCTGCCTGAGCAGCACCTCACATCCAGAAGGTGCTCTCCCCATAGAGGAAAGGGGTTTTCCTTTGTTGCTCATCATCTGCAAGGAAAATGTGTGTCTTATGTTTTAAAGCTAGAAATGGATATTATAATCGTGTTGCTGAGCCCCTTCATAACTCTTATGTTACCACTGCCTTATGCTTAGAATCTTTTACCTTAACATCATGTTACCAACTGTATGTTGCTGGTTTAGGCAAACAGCTCCAGTGAAGTAGGTTGCTCTCAGACTGAGCTCCAAGCTCTGGGTATTTCCAGCAGAGCTCCAAAACACCATCCCACCACCCACTTTGACATGGCCCCTGGCACTGGAGATTTAGGTAATTCAATTACACAAATGCCCCTTCTCAACAAAGCAGAGCAGCCTGTTGCCTTTCTGTATCCCTTTGCCCATGGCAATTGCTTTAGCACCTCTTTTCAAATGTGCTATTAGAGCTAATTATGAACGAGCAGAGAATTCAGTGGCTGCAGCTTTTCAGTGACCACCCTTTGGAAACTGCAGCATCACTGTTGAAACAAAAAGCACAGGCACTGGATCACTGCAGTCCAGGGGCATGGGGTTATTCCCAGAATTAAACTGGGTTTGAGCATGCTACAAGAATGAGCAGAGCCAGGAGACCTCTCTTCCTGCTCCCAAGCTGTTTATCAGCAAAGAGCAATATGTTGACTCTTGCAGACCCTTTTGATCCAGACACTGCAGTACTTTGACAACAGACAGTATAAAGGTAACTAAAATAAGGCAGCAAAAATGTATTAAGGCACATCTGCAGGCACAGTGAACGATAAGACTTGCTCCAGGTCACCCAGCAGAGTACCACTGTCACTGCCTGCTTAGGGCAGCTAAATCCTTTAGCACACTTCAAAATGGAAGAACTTTTATTAAAAAGGTAATGGAAGAGAGCATAAATCTGTCATGCTGTTTAACTTTTTAGAAGTGTACTAAAATACAGGCAATCAAAAAAACATTGGTCTGTAGCATTCCTCTCCCTCACTACCTGCTCATAACCCTCATAATCCCTAATTTATTCTTTATCTCTCCTGCTGCCTGAATGAAGGTGCTGCTGCGAAACTGAACTAGACAGAAGAATTCCTGAAGATCTGGAGAGGCAGGTGGGATTGTGGAGGTTGCTTGGACAGAGGTGTGAAGGAAACCTCTGCTGGGAGAACATCACTCTGGAAAAACAGCATCACCCATTCACCAGATATCCCCTCACACTGAGCCCACTGCTCTTTACAACCTACACATTAACTGATAGTGCCTTTGATAATGTGTTATAGCAAGTACTGGTGTTTATGGCCTGTTAGGAAGCCAGAGTTTCTCCCTCTCCCTTTTTCTTCTGGTTGCTCTAAAAATTTCTCCTGCTTTTGCTTTGGATGTGAATTCTTCCAGGGTAAAGGTCAAAATTGAAAAAAAAAAAAAAAGGAAAAAAAAAAGAGTGAAATAAACATTAAGTCACAAAGTCTTGAAATGTTATTGCAATTTATATATGGCTGAGAATAAAAATGTGTCTGCTTTCTCTGGGAACACACCTACGTGCAAGTAGAGACCTTTATAAAAAAATTCTCCTTTATTACCTTGGTGGGGAAAAACATATAGAAGATTGATTTTTCTTTTTATGACTATTATTAACCTTTTGTTACTGGCCAAAAATAATCTGGTTAGAAAATGTGCAATGAATCAAAAAGAAAAGAGAAGAATTTAACAGAAAATTAATAGGGGAAAAAATACGATGATTCTCTCCATTGCTTTTTCTTCTGAGAGTCAGACTTTACCTCCAATGGAATGAGACAAATGTCAAAGAGAAGAGATGTTTCAGAGAGAACCCAGAACCATCTCCCAGGCTGCCAGGGCGAAGGGAATGGGCAGGAGCCTAATTTTACTCCTTCCCAATTTCAATGCAAAGCTGTTCCTGTCTGGATCCAGCACAGCACTCACTAAATCTGACTGAAAGGAGATGGACAGGATGTGCAAAGCCCCCCATTTGCACTGGCTTCACTCTACCCCTCTCCTGTGTAAGGAAAAACTCCTATTAAATCCATTACAACTGAAACCCTGGAGACCTAAGCACAAACATACACCAGGCATTGCAGAGCTGTGCTTCCTCATACCCATCCCACCAGAAATACTGCCCAGGAAAGGGCAAGACAGACTTTTTTACAACAATTGGGTGTGTGTGTGTAAATACCAACACAGCTATCTGCAGCTTGTGAACACTACAGCTTTGCCCACAAGCCTTCAGACTGCAGCTCTGCTTCACATCCACCTCTTACAAATTACCCAAGCATTTACTGAAGACTCAAAGATTCATCAGCAAAGGTGTATCTATGTCCAACCTGGGAAGGAGAGAGGAGCCAAAAAGTACCATGATAGTCAATCACAATGACAGAAATATTTTGGACAATTATTTCTGAATACAATCACATTTACACAGGCCAGCCCTTAATTACAATAAGCTGACAGAACTGGGAGTGTTGACTCAGGAGCACAGGCAGACTGGTTGGCTGGAAGAAACTATTAGCAAAGAGGTTGCTGAACCAGTTTAGGTCAAAACCTGGTCTATTCAGACACCCTAAAACTGGTGCTAGCTAAGCTCAGACATGTGGGCTGCAAACCTCAGCGGCTCAAAATCCTGTTATTTTTCTCAGGTTACCTTTTTTAGATGCTCTTATAAGAGAATCCCAGAATGGTTTGGGTTGAAAAGGACATTTAGAGATCTAGTTCCAAACCCCTGCTATGGGCAGCAGCAACACCTTCCACTAGATCAGGCTCCTCCAAGCTCTGTCCAAAATGGCCTTGAACACTTCCAGGGATGGGGCAGCCACAGCTTCTCTGGGCAACCTGTGCTAGGGCCTCCCCACCCTCACAGGGAAGATTTTTCTTTTCCTAATATCTAATCTAAACCTAATCTCTTTCAGCTTAAATCGTTTCCCCTTGTCCTGTCACTCCATGATCTTGTAAACAGTCTCTCTCTGTCTTTCTTGTAGGTACTGGAAGGCTGCAATTAGGTCGCCCTGAAGCCTTCCCTTTTCCAAGCTGAACAATCCCAATTCTCTCAGCCTCATAGCAGAGGTGCTCCATCCCTCTAATCGACTTTGTGGCCTCGTCTGGACTTGCTCCAACAGGTCCATGTCCTTCCTGTGCTGGGGCCCCAGAGCTGGATACAGCACTGCAGGTGGGGTCTCACCAGAATGGAGCAGCTTTTCTGTGATAAATACCCTGAGAGAACTTGCTGTGGAGTTTGGGAAGAATTCAGTTTCATGGAAACATTTGGTCAGGAGGCTGTGTAACACATCAATCCAATTTACCTCTTTGCTCCCTCTTACCTGGATGTTCACGTCAGCAGCGTTCTGCAGCAGAACTGAAACCAGCTCCTTGTGTCCTCTGTCACATGCCCAGTGGAGCAGAGCCCGGCCCTGAAACAGCCAGGAGAAAATTAACAAAGCCAAGCAAAAAGAAAAAAACAAAATTCCCATGGGAAATCAGTCTTGCCATTAAGTAATAAGCACCAATACCAAAATTAACACAGACTTAAAAAAAAATAGTACTAGTATGTCACTTACTATTACTGGTGATTTGGACTTCTACAATAATGCTAGAAATCTCAAAAGTGACACATTATTCAATTTTTCATTAATTTAGCACCACACCCACAAGCCAGCTAAGAATTTAAAGGGGAAAAGCAGCGAAGTATGAAATGCAGGAGCCAGCACATTAATAGTTTTCCTGTACAGATTTAGGATTTTGGCACCTCTGACTTTTCTGGGAGCAATGACTTACACAGCAAGGGTAGGATATTCAGTGCTGCCTAAGTCACCTGGATGCCAAGTCCCCAAAAGCTCATTCCTCTGGCAGGTCTGAAGCACTCGAGCCATGGGTCCTGCCTCTGCTGGAAGAGAAGATTAAAACTGGATGTCTGGGCAGGCACCCCTGACTGTACTGTTTTGGGCAGGCTGCTGCATCCATACCTCCAGCACCTCCCAAACCTTCAGAGTTTGTTTCCCATCCCCTTTCTATAGGTGCCTGCCACCATGGGATGGATGTAATGGAAGTTCAGATCTTCCTGCAACGCCCAAGGGCATGGGAGGTAGCTTAGGATCCCTGAGAAAGGTAACTCAAAGTAGTTTGAGAGGGCAAACAAAGAAGAAAACCTTCTATGTACACTTTGCAAATTAGCCTTGACGTTCTATCAGTTTCTCCTGCTTTAGGACAGCACACAGCACACTTCTAAGGGATTTCTTGGAAATCACTCTGCAGATGACCAGGAATCACCTTCCTCAAGCTGTGACACCATCAGACTGACCTGTGTTTTTCAATATGCCAAGGAAAACACTCACAGACCCTCACAAAAGAAATAATTTAAATTAGCCCATGCCTGGCTATAAATCTCTTGACAAAGCAGTGGGGAACAAGGTGAGCAACTCATTTATCTTCTAATGGGAACTGTGAGCCAAATTTCCTGGCCATGGTGCCAGAAAGCAGGAGGGGCAGAAGATACCTGTGACTAAAGCTCACACTGCTTCTGCTGGATATTCCTGGGCAGGCCAGCAGAGGTAGAGCACGATTTTACATCAGGAAATTCACACTTTTGACCCAGCAAATAATTAATTTGTAACATGTAATTTTAATGTTACACTGATTAACCTTGCATTAGAATGAATTTTCTGACAGTGCCTTTCTATGGAAGCACTAATGACATCCACAGGCCTTTTAATGATTCATATTCTTGCACTTAACACCCCTATCAAAGTCTACAAGGGAGAAAGAGTACAAATTAAAACAATTGGTAAATAGGGACAGATCTTTAATTCACGTTTAGCATCCTTAACTCATCTCTGGACTGGTAATTACTTAAGACTTAGAATTTCAATGGGACAAATACCAACTTTTTTCAAGCCATAGATGTTTCTCTCAAAAGGAAGAGGCACATTTGAAATATGCACAACAGCAAGAAACACTTCAACAGATTATTTCAGTGTCTTGATATATGTGTAGAGGAATAATATTGCAATTATTCAAATGCATTTATTGTAAAATTGTGTGCTAAAATAAAGGCACTTTATCCTTTGTATCAAAATTCATGCTACAGATTAGGAGCTAAAATATGTTGGTTTGCATTTGTCTCTGGAAAAGGAGAATCTTATTTTATTGGTGCTGTACTTGGCTGAGACCAATAAAGGGAAACCAGCAGTTAGTTGTGACAGCTCAAGGGTACCAGAGCACTGTGCAACTGGTCCTGCCCATGACACTGGCAGGCTGGTTCTGCTACACATGGTGCCTACTCAACAAGACAAAACCCTGAAGCCTGATCATCCACAGCCATTAAAGATCTCCTTGTGCTGTTTGCAGGAGTATGGATTTCAAGTCTTGGGCCAATTCCACTTTGGGTAATTACACTCTGCTTACCTATATATTTTCTCCACAACTCTAAATGGATACAATATTTTCTAATTAGTGCCTTAAATGGCTCTGCATTGTAATTGTGCACTATTAAGCAGCTGACACGTTCCACCCAAGAAATGTCTGCAGCATGCTACGCCCTCGGCACAGGGTGCAAGGGGCTTTGGAGACCTTCTGTGCAAGAGCACACCAGGAGATGTGGAAGGAAAAACACCTCCACAAGAATCTCAACCCACTTACTGCATAACAAAAAGCATTACTACACATTTGGTACTTAAAATGGTAGGACTTGATGATCTAAGAGGTCTTTTTCAACCTTAATGGCTCTATGGAAACTAGATAATATTCACAACTATTTGTAGAACATCAAACTAACAGTCAACAGCTCTAGCTAACATACTTCGGCAGCTATACAGCTACAAAATCCACTTGTTTCCCATGTCTTTCTTAAAATAAACCTTAGTGATAAGTCAAGCTTAAATTGAACTACAGTCCCAGTCTTTGGTTAGCAGGGATATCACCTCTGCACACTGAAAAACTCTTTAGTCTGCCCAGCTGTTGCTTTATATCAGCATATAGCATGTGTTTGTGTGTTTAAATAATGTGTCAGAAATCTTAAGGGCCACAGATAGAGCTTTCCCAAAACAATTCCCACGTGACTATTTCATTAAGCAGTGAGAGACTCAAAGCAACATGAATAATTTCACGTAGGAAAGCGCTGCGGCAGTGAGGTCTTGGCTAGATGCGAACATCAAGGTACTCCCTCCCTGCAATTCAAACACAACGGTTGTTGCAGAGCTCACTTGAGAGGATGCATTTCCTTTGAAGTATTAAAAAAAAAAAAAAAATCATAAAAATAGCCCCAGTGCACTAACCCTGCCTCTTAAATCTTCTGTGCTTTGCTTGGCTAACCGCTGCCAGCTTGGCCAGCTCCTGCAGCAGTTTCTCAAGCCAACAGCATATCAATTCTGCTCAGCTCCAAGTCACAGGGTGTTCACAAACAAAGCACAGGACAGGGATTTGTCTCCTATACATTGAGTCGGCAGACAAATGGATGGGAATGATTTTCACATCAATTAGCCTGAGCAGAGAAAGGGGAGAACAAAGCCAAACCGAATGGATGTGCTACAGTATAAAACTACACTTCCAGGCACCATGTTTGCAGCTATAATGGCTGGGTAGCAATGAGCCACTCTAACTTGTGGCAAGTGTTCTATGAGCAGTAATTAAGAAAAGACAGATATCTACAGAATGGCTCCATCCCCCTGTGACAGCAGCAACAGTGAATGGAAGGGTTGTTGTTACAATTACACAGGTAAACTTGATTTGGAAGTCAATCGCTTTCAGAGCTCTGAAATGTTTGGTGAAGCTTTTCTAATGGGAGAAAGCCTATAAATCCAGAAGTATGTGACCCTTCTTCAAATATATTTTCCCCCTGTCCTTTCCTTGGCAAGCTGGCACCAGTTTGGTGCTTGCTGTCACAAAAGCACAAGGATCAGGGACTAAGTGAGCATCCTGTCAGATGCCTTTCATTAAAGTTTTGGCAAGGGCTTAAACACTGCACACAGGTAACATGTTTGTTTACTGGGATTTATCCAACAATTAAAAAAAAAATCTAGCTACAACCTCTACAGACCTCAGCACAAATTACAAAAGCAACTCATCTCTGCCTTTGAGCAGCTCCTGGTTTGTTAGAAGGTGAAGAAATACTATTTCCAAAAAGGCAGCAAGTGAGCCACACTCCCAGGATGTGCCTGGGGTGACTTCACAGCCACAGTCCATTTCTTATTGCATTAGTCCTGCTGACATACACAAGGAAACCAGGTTTTTTAGTCTGTGCTACTTCTTATAAGTGAGTGCAAGTGATTCTGTTGAACTCTGGGCAATTTAGATACAGTAAATGGAAGCTTGTACATGATTACTGTCATTAGGTTCTTTGTTTAATTCTAAATTGAAGTTTATCATATCCAAACTGTTAGCAGTATGCTGACCTGAATGCTGCACATGAAGAGCTTTACTTCTTCTGGGGAGAAGGTCACTTATCCTTTGAAAGTTTCCCAGGGCATCTATCTAAATCCCAGGATCTTCTCCTGCCCTTTCTGAAATCCTTTTGCTTTGACTAAGTTGCCTTATCCACACTTTACATTTTTATTCTTGGTTTCCTTTCTCCTTTCACTGACTTCTTCCAGGTTTGCACAAAATGGGGGGGGGGGGTGGGGGGGTGGGTACAATTAGTTGGAGTACTACCACATCACATAAAAATAAAATCTAAACACCCTACAACCCCAGCCAAGTTTTTATTGTCTAAGAAAAGGCTGAGCTGAGTGTCTTTGCAGCTTAGCATGAGCCTATTTGGTGCTTCAGTAGATTTTGTTTCATAAGAAGTTAACTCTTTGTATGTACTCTGCTGACAGTTTCAATTTATAGGTATTTAAATCAAAGGATGGATAGTGTGAATTATGTCCAGAAGCCAGATGAGGCAGCTTTTGGATTTGGCAGGACGTATTTACACAGTAACACTTAAATAGTTAATAAAAATGACAAGATTGTGCTTGTGTACCCTTCACGAAAGGCTCAATCTGGGCCATCTCAAGTCTAAAATAGGTTCTAAAACTTCAATCAACCTGCATGATATTGGAAAAGAAGTTACTTCCCAGACTGGGAAGAATGTGTTTGGATACCAAATAACACTGGCAATGCTTTCAGTTCCATAACATATAATGAAACAGCTATTTCTTTCAGATTCTTCCTTTTGGTACACTATTTTTTTGGGGTTTTGAGCATTTGAGGGGTAAACCAAAATTGTAGAAGCTATGAGAATTTAATCTATTGGAGAATTTTGTCCCAGTGGGAATCCTCTCACAAGTCCTTCACAGGCAGGCAGATGTTTTTGGCTCCTGCCTGTACCAAATCAATCCCATACTCTACAACAGCCATCTGCTAATATCTATCAGTTAGAAACAGGACTTCTTTTACATCAGGGACTCATGGATCACTCCCAAAGAGGATGTAATCTAGTAGTTTTTTACACAGTTTAGATACTTCAGCTTCCACAAAATATTTTGATTTTTTAAACAGTATTTCTTTGGCTGAAAACAAGCATATTTGAACAGAACAAGCATGTTACTTGAACAGAAAGGAAAATACAAGCTTCTGAATGCTGCTAATTACAAAAGAGTATCTTGCCAGTGGAAACAAAGCAATGCTAACGTGCACTTATTGCAAGCATGTGATCCTAAAAATGAGCTTTTATTAATTAACAGACTCCAGCTGCATTTTCTGTGGCACTGTCCTGGACATCTCCTCCTGTAACCTGTGATCAGCAGGAGGAGGATGGAGCTCAGGAACAGTGCTGTTGCAGTCACTGTGTGGCACATGACAGTTTCAGTTCATTGAATTTATGATGTGAAATTCCAATCCTGATTGTGAACATCCTCCCTCCTCTCCTCTGAAAATTAATTCACATGAACTCCTGATTAATAATAAAAGGCCCTGCCATCAGCATTCAGAGCCCCAGCCGGGGCTGTCATGGCTCAGAGGGCAGAAATCTGCTTAGAGCTACAGGAGAACCCAACTGAATTTGTGGCGTCTCAGTCTATGAATGTCTAAGCACTTCATCTGTTCACCAAAACACAACGTGCTGGAAGGAGATGTGCTCAGGCTGGACCGGGGACAGGGCTAGGTGGCAGTGTGCAAGCAGGGAAACCGAGGTGACAAATCTGGTACGGCCACAACTCCTGAAGGACCAACAGGAAACTGCCCCCACCAGGTGTTTACTCGTACCAAAAAAAGGATGAAGCCAGTTCACAGTTTTAGACTCTTTTTTCCTGGGGTTTTTGGCAATGCCTGTATTACCTCCCTGTGGGGGAATGGTGTTTTGAGTTTGATAAGCAGAGAAAGACTGGACAATGTCACTGTTTTTGGGAAGCTGGAAAGCCAGTGTCACTCATTTTCCCTCTGTCTGAGAATGATGAAAACTTGTGGCATGTGAGAATTCTCCTTCAACCTGAAGGTTCATAGGTCAAAAAACCTGTTTCACTCACTTCCTACTTCTGTTTGACCACACTTAGTGTATAAAGTGGGGAAAGGGAGGTATTCAAAAGATCTTACTCTTAAGATCAGGTATTCAGATGATCTTACTCTTACACTCAATACCAGTGGCTGCTGGTATTGCTGAAAATAACATGGAAACTAAGTTTGTGATCTGACATGCTACAATCCCACAATTAGACATCCACACTATCAGAAATGCAGTGGAAAGCTGTTTCAAAACAGATTACTCTGTCTCAACGACCAAGTGTTTGTCCAACTGTTGCAGCACCTTGTTACACTTCTATCCATGGAATTTTAAAAAGGAGTAGCAGTGAATTAATAAACAAAACAGATAAAAGATTGATGGTCCTTATCTTTTCTCCATACCTCCTCATCTGTGACATTCACATCCACTTTTTTTGATTGAATGGCTTTGGTTACATAGTCAATGTTGTTTTCTCTGCAGTAATCAAAAATGTTCTTGTCCTCTTCCCTATTCAGGAAACAAAAGCAAAAGAAGCACTATGTTACTGCACAACACAAAGGCCACATGCACATTATATGCTCTAACCTTGTTACAGACATTTCAGTGCTGTCATTGCATCAAAAGAGGCATCTAGTATTGCACATGCAGAATAATGTGCTTTTCCCCACCTCCCCCAAGGTTAAGAAACAGAAGATCCTGCTTCCTAGAAAAACAAAGGTTGTTTTTAAGAGTATTATGTCCAGACAAGTGTCAGTTTATTCCTGTGAGATGGCACAAGAAATGTATGAAGTTAGCCAGAAAAATCCATGTTCAAGTTCTGGTATAAATGACTGCAATCCCACAGAAGAGAAAAGGCTAAAGCTGCTGTTCTTGTAAGAGTCACTCTGGGTCACAACAAAACCCCATCCAGTGCCATCTACCCTGGACAGAGGCTACTAACGTGGCTTGGAGAAAACAGGAAGACAAACAGGAGACCTTCAAAACAATCTGTCCCTAAACACATGTTGGATCCTGGATACAACACCAGTAAGGGCTCACTTAGAACTGCTTGCAGGCAGAAAGATCAAATGATGGTGTCACAGGCACTTGAGTCATACCTACAGCTCCTCTTACAGCTAAAAGCAATACTCTGGCTTCAGACACAGTAGAACTTCCATCCTTACCTGTCAAACAAACAGCACCTCTAATGAAGTTAAGATCCTTCACAGATTCTTACAAGAATAATACCTTTAAGCATAAGTACAGTGATACCACTGTGCTGCTAGCAGGGAATAAAGAAAAGAGGCCATTGGTTTTCCAGAAGTAAGCCAAAAAGCCCATATAATCCTCTCTCTTTCTAGTTTCCAGATGAAAACCATGGTTCAAATTAGCCCATCAGCATTGCTGTGGGACTTGGCAGCTTCACAAGAGTTAAACACAGAGCTGTTGCCTCACATGACATCCCCAGTTTTCAATCACCTTAACTAAAGACCTTCTGGATGCTCAGCAGAACTCAGACTGACAGCCTCAGTTACTCAGAGAAAAGGGAGCTTGCTGGAGCTGGTCAGACCCAATAAGGAAGTCAGTCTGCTGTGGGCAGGAGAAATTCAACAGAGAAATTTGAGGACTGATCCCCTGCTGCTAAAAAGCAACAGCATTTCTGTTCACCTGCATTGCTCTTGAACTCGCAGGCTGGAGAACGCCAGGAAGGAAAAGTAAAATCTAGATAACATTTGCATTTTTGAGCAATGGGTTACAAACAAAAAGTGACAGTCTTCAACCTGCAGTCCCCCAAAAATGAAATGCCAGCAAGGTCATGTCCTCTGCAGAGTGCCATGACCCAACTTTGACTTTGTTTTTTATTGTTATGCATCTGGCTTGCTGTGTTACAGCCTGATTCTTCAGATCTCAAGCATCTGTGTCCTGCCACGGTGCCAGAAAAAAGGTGGAAAAAAGCACTGATACTTGCACCAGTGGCAGATCACTGCTTTCTCCAAAGCATTCACTTCCTCTGCTCTCCCTCTCACCTTGCTCCCTCAGTAACACTGTTCTCCAGCACATTACCACTACTCTTTGTACACAGGCAGTCCCTGCAGAGACACCTGGGCTGCACCTTTCTAGTGAAGAGCTGGGAGCCACAGAGGATTCCACACTCAGTGTTTAGGCCTAAGGACATTACAGGAGGCTCCCAGTTTCTTGACCAGTTTGTCATGAACTCATTTGTTGGAGGTCTTGCCCGCTCGTTACACATAAGCTCCTGGGAAACAGATCACTGAATTCTTTAAATGCAATTACCCTGAATTCCGGGAAAAAAAGAATCTCACAGCGGGATTAGAAAAGGCAAAAGCTTATACTGCTCAAGATGGAGCTTGACAGACTCATGATGGAGGTCACAAGACATGCCTGCCCCTGCTAACAAGGGCTGATGTGATATGCTGGGAAGTCCCTCCAGTCCTACCTTGTTAGTCCAACCTCTCCAGCACAGCCCTGGCTGCCGACAGCAGCCTTCTGGGAGAAGCTGCTTTTCAAACCATGCTGTACAGGAACTTGGTTCCCCACTGCACAGCCACACCTCCCTCATTTATTACAGATCACTTTTTCTTCCATAACACCAAAGCAAAACCCAGTCCCTTCTCACTAGAGAGGCCCACAACCATCCCCAGTTGCTCCTGGGTGATTTTCCATGTCACAACCATGAGCTCGGGCTGTGCCCTTCCCTCCCTGGCAGTGATGCCACCTGGTCATTCCACATGCTGCAGAGCCCTGGCAGAGCTCACAGGGCAGCACCAGAGGTAGCAGCAGGGACGTGGCAGCCATAAAGCACCTGACTGTGCTCCATAGGGAGCATCTGTAGGGTCTGCGCCAGCAGAGAGGGCACAGCAACCCTGACCTACCAGAACCAGCCCATTTTCCCACCACAGCCTCCAGACAGGACTTTTAAAGTCTTTTCCTGAGGATATTATTGTCTGTAAGGGGAAAATGACCTGACACAGCTATTTGGATATGATTTCGTTTTCTGGAATAACCAACTCTGCAAATGATCTATATATCCCCATTCCAAAACACCACTTTTCTTGCAGAAGTCTCCACAATGGAGTTAATCCAGAATACCAATTTCCCCACCTGAAGATAAGGTTTTGGGAAATTTTGTTCTTCTACTCTGCATTTATTTCTCAATCTTTAAACCATTCCTTTGCTCCTGATGCCCTCCTCAAAAAAATTAAGCATATATTATATCCAACTTTTCTATAAATATTAACGAAGAGAAACAAGTGCTTTCCGGTCACAATGAGAACATTTTACCTACAAATAAAGTAATTATATGAAGCTGCACTCCAGACATTTAAAACAATTTGATCCAGCTAAAACCAGAAAGGGAAACTGAGGAAAGAGATCAGAAGAGTTAAACCCAGATTTTTGGAGAGACCAATGCTAGGGAAGACATTCTTCTTGGATGGTGTGAATGGAATAACGACAAGTTACTGTTACGTGCTGACTTTGCATTGAAAACCACACAGTACAAATAAGAAACAGAGCTTGAAAACTTGGCAACTCATTTTTTCCCTTCCTTTATTTTACGCGTGTGTATGTGTATATAATAATACCTCCACTGTAGTAGGTAGAGGAAAAGAAAAATGATGCAATGATTTTATCAGACCAGTTCCTAGCAGGAATTTGTACTCTACATAAAACTGGCAAGGCCCATAACAGCAGCAAGGCCCAGAAAGTGGTAGAAACAGGCAAAAACCAGACAGAAACATGTAAGAAATACAGAAGTGACAGTGCAAAGACATGCTTAGATCATGTTACGGGGGAGGGAACCCATAGCATTTCCATCAGTATTTTCAGAAAAATCTCAGTTTACATAAAAAATGTAGTATTCAGGACTTCTTGAGATGAGAAACACCATGAAACTCAACCTAATGGAGATGTGCACAATAATGCAAAACCTGTAGCTAAAAGGAAGACTTGGATGCAATTTTCTTTCCATGTCAAATTGTTGAGATAAAAAGGAGTCTTCAAGTCAGCAAGCACCTGACTGTCAGTAAAGGTGGGTAGAGCTTTTATATCTGTTTCCTGAGGATGGCCAGAGAATTTCTCTTCTCCCTTGCTGATGGCCCCCAAAGCTATTTCCTTGTGCTCTCCTCCATCCCAGTAAGAGATGATAATTCTGATTTAAACATGAGTTGAAGCGTACCTATTGCCTTCAAATAACACATGGGCAGCTTTTTCCATCCTTGAATAAAAGGATTTGGAAGAACTTAAACCAAGTCATCTCTCCCCAGGCTTAGAAGGCTTTGCAAGCTTTCTCCATAGGCTGTCCAAAACACACGTGTTGAGCCAACAGGTTTAAAACAGCTCATGGAAAAGATCTGCTGCCAGTTGATAATTTCCTTCTTATCTGGAGTGCTGTAAAACTCTTTGCTTTCCAAACAGCACCAAGGCTGCCACTGAAAAGGGCAAAGAAGAGATTTGAAATTCCCATTATTTTACCCTTGTGCAGAGAACACCCTCCAGGTTTGCCCTGTCCCCTTCCTCCCCCTCCGCAGGTTACCTCCAGCGCAAGGCTCAGGGCAGAGGACTGAGACCAGGTTCTACTCTGGGCATCCTCTCCCGTTTTCCTGGGACCGGTCCAAGGCACATCCCAGTGGATTTGCTGTGGAGCAGCCCCGGGTGCCGCTAACAGGTGGCTTCACCCGTGAGCTTGGCACGGCGCTGCCGAAGGAGCGGCACGGCGGTGGAGTGGAACGGGACGTGTGCGGGCAGCCGAGAGGCACTCGCAACACTCCTGTTTATGTCAAGGCCCTCAGCCCCCCAAGGGACCTATTTTCACATAATCTATAATTATCTCTTCGCTTTAATCGCCTCGTCACTTCGGAGGCTCTCCTGGGCACAGGAAGAGGAAAAGCTCATTAACTGAACCTTTTCTCCTCTCTCCAGCCACCCATAGCTTTTAATTGCTTGGTGTTGTTATTATCTATCAGTGCAACTGGGATCATTTTCATAAGAAAGGGTGGTGGGAGGGAAGGAGGCAGGAGCAGGTCCCTGAGGTACGCTCCACAGACAAACCTTTGCTTTCTCAATTATTTATGCCAGCTGAGGTTTTACAAGTTGAATAAATCCATAACTCAAGTTTATTTTGAGCCGGCAGGCCGTCCCGAGGGAAGTGTTGCCCACTTGCCGGCACACTCGTGTGCCATCCCTCTGAGAGCCGCCGGGACATGGCGGGACATGTGTCATCCAATTCCCCACCCATCGCACGCGCTTCAGCACGGCACCGCAGAGGAAGCGGCCAGGAAAACGCTGAGTGGGAGCCTCCACAGAAGGATGTGCTCTCCAAAGGGAAGGCAGGCCTGAGCCCTTTGCACAACAAAGCAAAGCCCCAAAGGTCATTGCTCCAAGGAAAGTAAAAAGGGGGGAAGCAACAAACTTGGCAATCATCTTAAGGTGAAAAGATTGGTCCGCTGAACATCACCATGACAGCAGCCCTTTCTAAGCAACACTGACCTGAAAAACCCCAGGTCCCAGCTGCCAGGACCCACAGGTGTTTTGCTTGAGCACATCACAGGCTCCACAGAACCAGGAAAGCTCTTCCTAAGGGATTGCACAGCCCAGCACTTATGTGAGTGACACATCTGTGGCACAGCCACCCACACGCACAACACCAGCCCGTAACTCCCAACACAGATGCCGCACGTCTCTGCAGCTTTACACTCATTTCCAGTGCTGGTGTTCCCAAAAGTAGCGCTGGAGGGAGATAACAAAACCCCAACTGTGCTCTGGAGCACTGGGCTCATCCCAAAAGCCGTCGCTGCTCTGAAGCGGCATCCTTGCAATGGATGCTGGAAGCAGCTCTTTAAAATTCAGCAGCCTTTGTGCCTGACCACATGCAGCGACCTCTGGTATTTTCTGCCAAAACAGTTCATTCGTCTCGCACAACAACTAATCAATTCCCAAGGCCATCCATCACGGGGGCTCACACGAGCCGGCCCGGCAGCAGGACCAGATGGCGGCTGCGTTAGTGGGATTAATACAATTCTGATGGATTGCACGGCATCAGGCAGGTCCTGCGCACTGGGGGTGCCCGCTCCGCACCCACATCCTAAATGTTTGCCCCACTCATGACTGGGGCTGCTGCCAAATGTCTGGGGAAGGGTGGTAGTTTTGACCAGAAAAGGGCTTCTTCAGCATCCCTCTGATGGATGGAAGAAGTAAAACACAGCTCTGGGAGGCCTCTGTGCTGACTGGCAGATGTCATTCCCATCCTAGCATGCCAAGGCCCTGAGGAAGCAGCTCGTGGCAGAGTGCAGGAGGGCTCCTCTAGTGGAAGTGGAAAGGGACACGGACATTTGGCAACGTTATTTCTCAGTCTCCACCTGCCAAATCAACGTATTTGTTTCCTGAAAACACTTAGAAACTGCCTACTCCTTGCCCCAGCTTAAAAAAAATACTGAAAAATAAAGCTGGATTTCCAAGGCTGTGGTTTTTTTGGCATATCTCTCAGATTGTGAATTGAATGAGATTTATACTGGTAACACATAAGTCAACCTCAGATCACTGGTCATTTCCCAGGTTTGTGAAACTCCAATTATAGTGCTTTGATTATGAAAGAGCTCCACTACTACTGCTTTGTTCTGGTAATAAGACCAGAAAAGGGACATAAAGCTTTATGTATCAGTAAAAAAACCCAAACCACTGCTATACTCAGCCTGAAATCACTGATAATTTCTAAATTTTTTCTTCCAAGGGAACCTCCAAGTCCCATCATCAGTCACCAGCATGCAGGAGTTTTATGCAATGCCTGCAGGGAGATAAGTGATTTGCAGAGAAACCCACAGGCAGAGCACTATGCTAATACATCCTGCAACTGCTCCCCATTACTCACTGGGGGTACTTGAGCTCTTTATTGCCAGGGTTTATTAATGACTCCTAATTGATGACCAGTGCCCAGTACCCCAAAGTAAATAACTGCTACGTCTCATTAGCTCAAGAGACCTTCTCCTGATTTGAAGGCTGATCTATGAACACACAAATTGCACTGATTTACCCGAATCTCTCTCTAAATTGATTCAATTAGATTGGTATAACCTGTTTCTGTGGATGGTCTTGAATTTATTTGGAATCAGTGCAATGTAATGTGAGCCAGACTGACCATTTTTCTATCTTGTTCTCAATTAGAAACATTTGAGATAATTAGTGATAAGGAAAAAATGTGCCCCTGGCATCACTGGAGTTCCTCCTACTGCTGATCCACTTTAGGACAGGGTATGGTAAACTTCACTTTGTCCATCATTTAGATCTGCATCCTAAACCCCAAGCATTTCATTCCACAAAAGGAATGTAAGCATTATTTAGGAATCATTTTAGACACTCAGTTTGAAATCAATGGCACTGCTGCTTTGCTGCTAACTACTGCTGATGGCAAATTAGGGGTTTATTCTATTTAAAATATTCTATTCTATTTAAAACATTCTATTCCATTTCTTTCCACTTCATATTACACAGCAACAACTTGGAGGGCTTTAATTGTTTGATAAACTGTTCAAAACATTCTGGTAAAGAATAAAAGAAGTGAACCTGCCTAGGTGACCCTTCAAAACTCTGCACCTGCATTCTTGTCTCTCTCCCCTGGTGCAAGCTGAGGTTGTGGCTCCAGATAAATCAGCAGCCTTTTCCTACCTTTGGATCAGCAGAATCCTAAAGGGCACATGGTAGGCTGTGTTTGGCAGAGTAATACCTGCTTAGAAATTGCTTCCAGCAGTCTGTCAAGACTCAGGGCTGATGAGGAGTTGAGTTTTAGCTTTTAGTACACAAAATAAGTGGTTTTTCTTAGTTATTCTTTAGTGATCCTCTAACAAGAAAATACTTATGCTATCAACAGCGCTGGGAAAAACACTAAAGTGGTTTGATTTCTATTCAAATTTTTGCAAGCTTGTTGGACCCACCATAGACAACTGAGTCAATAAAAGAGTCTGCACCAAAGTTTCTTTTCTCAGATAGGAGGTTTTGATGGAGCACACACATACCCACTGAACTGACAGCACTGGATTTACCCAGAGCTACCAATGTGTTAAAGTTCATCTTGGCTCAAGCTAATCAGTTTTCTTTCCCCTTAAAATGTTTCATCTTCTTCCTCTACAGAAAATGCCTTATTTTTTAATGATAACATTCTGTTTAATGAAGTATTACTAAATGCTAAGCTTATGTTTTTCTAAGTAACCACTCACAGTCTCACAAAAGTCACCCCTCTCAGGTACAGCTCTAGACAAACCTGGACACCAAACCTAATGTTTAGAGTCACTCCCTCTTTGGTTTATCTGCTTGTAGGTTTGGTACCGGAGCGATTTTGCTGTTTAAGGCTATGCTTTTACGAGTGGAATTATCACACTAGAGATGTGCCTATACTTGCATGTTTATTCCCTGTTCCAGGAAGAGAATGAACAGTAGACAAAAGAACCAGGAAATGTGAAGCTGTCCAGCTCTGTGGATAGATGATGGTGACACTTGCTCATTCCTGTCTTGCAAGGAAGACACTGATGCCTGGCAGTCAAATTGAGCTGACAGAGTACATGAATTTCCACTCTGCCAGTACAGTCAGGACACTTCATCCAACAAATTTCAGCAGAACCACCCTATTCCAGCTGTGTGGGAGACTGCACCTGCCTACAGCCTCATTTGTAAGGACAGCTGTGCTGTGCTAAACAAACAGCACCTATGTTACTCATAGTATGTTTGGAAAAATGTATTTGCAGCTGTACTCTTGGAAATAAAAACAAACACATGTAAAGATTTAGGCTGGTCAAGTCAACCAGAGCAAACTCTGTTTTTCTGTACATTATTCTGTATTTCAAACCCAGGAAATGGCATAGGCAGCACTTGGGATAACCAAGACTGACAGCAGTGTAGGGATTTGCTCTACGCCTAAAAGGAGAGCTTGAACGGGATTTAAACCACAAACTGAGAGATCAAGGATATTGGCTGAGACCTGCACTCATGGAGCAGGGACAAAAAAAGAGCTGGTGGCCAGCACAAGTGCCATTCCTCAAACAGTGTGTTAAACCAAGGTCACATCTGACCACCTCTGCTCAAGGGCCAGGGTAAGTCAAAGATGTGCTGGCTCTCCATGCAAGGGAAGGAAGCTATTCCTGGCCAAATACTCCACTCCACTCTAAAGTGGATTGCAATCCCCAGGGAAATGCCTGCATTACTGCCAAGCACACAGCTGCCACCCTGACTGCTTACAACA
This sequence comes from Vidua macroura, assembly GCF_024509145.1. Classification (NCBI taxonomy): domain Eukaryota; kingdom Metazoa; phylum Chordata; class Aves; order Passeriformes; family Viduidae; genus Vidua; species Vidua macroura. Next base: position 3,324,745 of record NC_071579.1, on the reverse strand, counting down.
GCTGCCTCCATTCCTACCTGAGCCCTTTGCAAAGGGTTTGGAGCCACCTGATCAACGTTTCTGTTGGTTGGTTTGTGACAACAAGTCAAAGAAATGCTGTGCTACAGTTTTAACTCTTTAGGTAAGTTCTCAGCTGGAGGCTGCACGTCGAGAAATCAGTGTTTACACTTCCTGGATGTAAAAAGATGCAAGACATTCATCAAAAAATGGGATCATACACACGTAAATGAGTGACTACATGATGGGAAACACTGTCAAAAATTTAGTCTTCTCTGACTGTTCATTTTAACTAAAAATATGATTCTAAAATTTCCTCCACTAAATCATTTAGGTATTGGTATATTATACCCATGATTAGTAGCCAGGAACAACAAAAAAATAAACCAAATGAAAATCATCCAGGTGTCCTTATTCAGTACCTATTGTCACTTATTACTTGTATCTTGACAGTTTTAAGTAGCAGCCACTTTAGTTCAGTAAATGCAGAGCTGGCTTTTCTAACTGCAGAGCCTAGAAAAAAATTAATTTGATATAAGGCACAAACTGTCCCTGAAGGCAAACATTGTCCAACACTAAAACCTTCACTGAACAGTCCCTAATGAATGTATTGGTAAAGAAATAACTATTTGAAAAAGGTAGTGCCTGAATAGCTTTCTCTTAAAAATACCCAATATTACCTTTTTTTTAAAAGCCATATAACTGAAAAATGGGAAGCCTTACCCTTCCCCCACATCTTGTGCTAGGGAAAGGTTACTACCTGGCAATGATACAGGCAGATATTGATTTAAATGATTATGGACCTGAAAAGTTCTTTCCTGTAATTTATTATCCTGTTGTAGTTGCCACCACACTTGTGCAATATTAAAAAAAAACCTTAAAAAAATGACATTAGAAAAACACAGTTTTAATCTGAATTCCAGCACAGATAATCACCTGATTATTTCTTCTTCTTGATATAATGAGCTGATGACTGGGCCTCCAAATACAGTTTTGCTTTCCTTTCCCCTCTTCTCTGGTGTCTGAAAGAAAAAGAAAGATTGGTCCAGCATCCTGGCTCCCACCATATTCCCAACTCTCATTCCCAGCCCTGGCCCCTCAGGACCCAAAAGCTGAGCCTCTGTGAGGCAGCATAATATTCTGTTACTAGATTGCAAAGCTTGCCTTTATAAATCTATTTAATATAGATTTAAAATTAAATTTTATAATGGGCAGCATTTCCAAATGATTTACTCCCAGGAACTCTAGGATTCTGAATGATTCCCACCATAATAGAAATGAACAATTAGAATAATGATTGATCGATATGGACCCCCAGGCCTACCTTTTCAAAAACCATCCTGCAGCCTGGGATCTTCAATTGCCTGACTTTACATTGATGCCAGACTTTCAGCAGGGTAAGTGCCTGCTGTCTGAAAGCCTGACCCAATTAGGGGGTGCAGGGAACCAGAAACCCCAACTCTTCCATAGCATTAAGTATTTTGGTTTTCAGATAAGCAGCCAAAACTGGTTTGGAATTTGCAGCAGCAATTCCTTACAAAACCATTGCAACTTGCTGCTGCCAGTGGACAGGTCTGAGGCTTTCTGTGATGGCAGTGTCACACTGAGGATGAAAAAGATCAGGAGCAAACTCCCAGCCTCTTGCAGCTTCTCTGTAGCTGCAAAACACAGAATCACAGAAACCTAGAATGATTTGGGTTAGAAGGGACTTTAAAAATCATCTAGTTTCACTCTCCTGTCATGAGCAGGGACACCATCTACTGGACCGGGCTGCTCTAAGCCCCATGCAGCCTGGCCTGGAACACTCCCAGGGATCCAGGGGCAGCCACAGCTTCTCTGGGCAACCTGTGTCAGGCCCTCCCCACCCTCAGAGGGGAGAATTTTTTAATGATATCGAATCTAAACCAACTCTCTTTCAATTTGAAGTAATCCCCCCTTGTCCTGTCACTCCAGCTACTGTAAATAGTCTTTCTGCATCTTTCTTGTAGGTTCCTTTCAGGTACTGGAAGGGCACAATTAGATCACCCCAAAGCCTTGTCTTGTCCACTGAACAATCCCAGTTCTCTCAGCCTTTCCTCATAGGAGAGGTGCTCCATCCCTCTCATCAGCTTCGTTACACCCAAAAGCATTGCTGTCCCATCAGAATTCTACCTAGAAAGATGTTGTGGGTTTTTTTTTTTAAATAAAGCATACTTACATTTGTCTTTCTTCCTGCTCCTCAGGTTGCTTTTGTTTTAAAACAATATACTAGCTCCCTATAATACATTCACTTTTACATTCTGCCCAGACTGAGCCAACCAGTTCCACCTTTCAGTTCTCCTGTACCAGCCCAAAGCCATAACATTTGGTTTGCAGATCTCACAGACAAACTTCTTTATAAGAACACATGGAAAGGAAATTGGCTTTGAAGACCATTCCATGGCAAGTAGGCTCACTCTAATTTAGAGCACAAAGTGACATGAAGTTCTTCTCCTTCAAGGGAAAAGGCTTCAGAGTCTTTACAGTGCAGTGCCCCTCTTAAAAAATTATTTAGCAGGGAACCTTACTGTCCATCAATTACTTTGATTCCACTAATAAAATAAAATTAATTTCAGATAACCTGAAAGTGCACAGAAGAGTTATTCCTATACAATGAAGCTATACTCACTACTAGTCTATCCTGTTTGATACAGAGGGATGATGGGCATTCAATCAGTGTCAAAAACTGCAGAAAATTTTTAATCTATATTATCTCTGGCCACTCTAGTTCTTGGTTGTTGCTTTTTTTCCAAGTCAGAAAAAACATTTGAAAAAATACATTTAATCTTTCTAGAGGCAGAAATTGTTTAAAAAAAAAATTTTCTAGGATTAAGTTCACCTTCTTTGCACAACAAATGCATTTCTACCAAAGATTAATCAGGTTGACTGAGTACACATAAGGTCATCAGGAAACTTAGTGATAAAAACTTTCCCAAAAACATTCAGGCAAAAACTTCTCTGGTTTTTAATCCATATACAAGTTACTTTGTCCAAGTAGCTTTCATCTCATCTCTTTCACACAGAAATACGTAATTCAATAGTCAATTTATGAATGTTGAAGCAAGCTTATTCCATCACAGTCCTTGATATGTAGAACAAGTTTATGAAGAAGGTCCAGGAAAATATTCTGTTTTCTCAGTATTTAGCCATGAAAACAAAGACAAGGCTCCACCATTCATCCTCACTGGGCTTTCAAAGGGGAATGTGTCCGAGCTTCCCCAAAGAAGTTACCTCTGCTGCAGCACAGACACAAACTGGTTTCTTTCAAGGTAGACACAAACTGGTTTCTTTCCAGCTGCCTTTGACAACCTGCCTATCCATGAGCTCATTGCCCACTTCCAAAATCCTTGCAGCCCAGCCTGCCAGGACTCCCATGCAATATCTGAGCACGATGTTCCAAACTCGGTGACACAAAAAGTGGAGCAAGAAGCAGCAGTTCACTCCAAATCACGTCACAGCTACTGACAGCACTGACAACAACTGGTGTTTTTATTTCTTGTTCATCCTGAAGGGATCAGATGCCCTTTTCCTTCTTAAATACTTTGATATTTTTACAGCAAAAGAGAGTTTTTAGGGCTACTTATATGCAGGTAATGACTCATGAGTTTAAAGTCACACTCCCCCGCAAACCACAATGAAATTAAAAACTGACAAATTTCCTGTCTCCTCAGTTAAAAAAGCACTAATAATTAACTATGTGGCTCTCAATTAAGCCAGCTCCATTTCTTTCACTGCTGGCAGCACTGTCCAGAAGCACTGCAGATGCACATGTAACTAATAGTAGTTAAGGAATAGCAGGATCCAGGGTTTCCATAATTTGGAACCTGAACCCAAGGGAGATGACAGCAGTAGCATCCACAGTTGGGCCATGGAGGAGAGGTGCTGTAGGAATGGCAAAATTGGTGTGGACTCCATAAAGACGTTGCTCCATGCCAGCTAAAAACTGTGGGAATAACGAGGAATTTGTGACAGCATGTGAAGACACCTTGGAGGACTGCACTTGTGTGCCAAAGCACAGGCAGTGGCATATAAGAAACAGGGGAAAAGATGATAGAGAAGTGTAAGACATGCCTTAAACAGTGAAATTTCTCATGCTTTCCCCTTGCCCACTGATTCTTTGTGGCTGGTGTACAATTAAGGCTGATGTCAAAGTCACTCCTCCTGTGACAGTTAACTTTGGTGGGTGGGTCTGACTGGCCAAAACCAGCATAAATCACAGGCAAATTTGGCTTCACTGTGCAGTAAACGTACTCCTGAAGGGACATCTTCAACCCCCCCTGACTCCAGATGGGCTCAGGGACTGGCACAGGGAACTCCACTAAGCCCAGAACTACTCTTCTCAAATGTCACCAGGAATGCCAGGAGAAAAGCCACACTCCTCCAGGAACAGACAGTGGAGCATCCCTGTCCCTGCCTCAGTGCACTTGGATTTGTCAATAACAGACCAGCTTGATCCAAGGGACAATGGCATCCCGGCTGGCTGTCACTGGCAATGCTGCTCCAGGCAGCCTCAAAGCCTGACAACCACTTTCAGAACAAAATGGAAATACAGGGACTAATATTTGCTAACATCATTAATTCTTTTTTTCTTCTCCACTCCCCCTTCTTGCTTTATCCACCATGTCAAGATGTATACTTTTAAATTGTTGTCAGCCATAAAACAGACGTCGTGGCCCAGTTCAGAGGTTAACATATAATGACAGACACATTAAAAACCCTGTCCAGTGCCTCACTGAAAATTTCAGCTCCATCTTCTCTTCAACAAGACAGTGGTTCAAACTCACTTATAAGCTTTAACAATATTAAAGCCTAATCATGATTGAAAAATAAAGGAGAAAGAGAAGATGGTTTTATCATATTAAGCATTATGGAAATGCAAAACAAGTAGAGACAAACATTTTCTTTGCAAGGGTTTTGTCACAAAACTCTCCCATGATTGCAATAATGATCCATTTTTCCTTTGGCATTTTTGGGGATTGGGATGAAAATTATCATTTAAGAGGAGGAGCAGTAGTTTCCTGATGGGGGTTGGTTTGGTGGATCAATCTCTTGCCCTATCCCTGAAGACAGGACAAGGATGGATTGTTTTTCATTTCCATACCCAAGGTTTGTTCCAATCTACACAAAAAAGGCTACAACAGACTTAACAAGATGGCAAATTCATTGGTCCTCCCAATGACCCACTTCAAGCTCGAGAGCCAGAAGTAGCTATAGATATGCAAATTAAGTCACTCTCAGTGATTAGCTGGGATGGAATGGGACACAGACATTTACATGCAGGGCAAGGGACTCCTAATTCTGACAGAAGGAAGGTACAGAGAAGTTCTACAGAAATACTACAAAACAGCAGGAACAGCACAAGTTTCAGTAAAGCCTAATGAAAGACCATAATTTCCAGTTAACAGAAGAGCTAGATCCCAGGCATGAGTTAAATGTAGGGCACACCAGTTTTATCCAGAGCAACATGGGAACTCTGCCTGGCTGTTTTTGCATGCCTAGACACCCAGCAAACACAGCAATAGCTATTTGACAAGGCACGTGGCTGTGTTGGACTGCACATCTATCATCCCCCCAGTTCCCACACATCTCGCTCTGGCTTTTCTCAACACCCAAAAATCTTTAAATAATTTCTCATAAATACATATTTAAGAAGAAGAGAAAGCCATCAGCAAAAAAAGGTTCATCTCTTCAAAATACTTATCTTCAATGGCTAATGTCTTAAAATGGTCAAGACTGAGGTTTTTCAGCTTCATGCACCTCGGAAATAGAAAAGTGAGACAACTTAAACAAGAGTGATCCATCAGGATCTCATACCTGATCCACCACACCACATGGAAGAAGTTTGCACTACTTATTGTATTATTTTCCTCTTCCTCCAAGCCTGATGCAGCTTGAGCCAGAGCAGCAGCTGTGTCCAGCTTTATAGGATGCAGACAAGGAATACTCCTAACAAAATGACCCCAAGTCAAAGCTTCTCAAGCATTTCTGCAGCAGCAAATGCGTAGTGCCGATTCCAGTCTGCATTTGTGCTGCACAACTCACCTTTCTTCAGCTCACCTGTTCCTCCAGTGCAGGTGTCAGCCTGGCACATTCCCTGGCCTTCCTGCATGGCCAGGCACAGAACCCAGCCCTGGGCACAGGGACACATCACCTTGCTCTGTACCTGTCTGCAAGGTGCACACACAGCAGCACTCTCCTTGGCAGGAATGTGGTAGCCTTCAGCAGCCACCAAAGAAGCCACCAAAATCTGTCATTGGCCTTTCAAAGTGCTGCAGGGCTTAGAGGTGCAACCAAGGGGTCCTGAGCCACCAAGCCTGGAGGAGCTGCAAATTGCTGGATGCTCACAGAGGTCTGCTTGGCAGGGGTAGGAGAAACCCTGGCCCATGTCCCAGCTCCCCAAACTACACTGGGAGGTGTAGCAATTCCAGTCTGCTGTTATGGCAGGACAGGTGATGTGCTGGAGCCCTATCCAGGCTCACAGGAAGGTACAAGTAAATCCCTGATATGTGCTGACTGAATTGAAATTAAGCTTGTATAGTGTCAAGTGAGAAATTTGACAGAAAACACTTCAGACCCAAGAGCAGACCTGCTCTGCTGGCCACCATATTCCCCCCTAATGCTCTGGATTAACAATTCTCTATTTGAGGAGTGAAGATTATTGGGGAGACAACAAGAATATGCAAACTCTCCTAAAGTTTCAGACATTCGCCCCCCTCCTCTCCCTGTGTGCCACGGCCCGGCCATCCCCCTGGGAAGGGAACTTGGGCAGAGACTAATTGTATTTGACAGCAGCAATTACACACAAGGCTGGAGATTAGAAGCTCGTTAATTGTGTGTGCCATAATTGCTGCCGTCTTTTCCTTTGCTAGTTAAGGCCAGTGCCAGGAGAGCCACGGGGAGGAGGGTGCTCTCCACCCCAAACGCAGGTGGTCCGAAGATGAGAGCCCTGGGATGGGGAGGAGATGTCCCTTGTCCCCGTAACAATGCGGGAGGCTCCCGACCCCGGAACAAAGCGGGAGGCTCCTCCGGCAGCGCGGCTAATGAGGCGTGAAATGAGGACAAACAATGTTCTCTTCCAAAGGTATTTTCCACCTGTATCCTTCTGACTTTACAGCTCGGCTGAACTTCACGCTACTTGCAGGAAATATTAACCCTTTGGAGGTGATGCTACCACAGGAAATATATCTTTAACCACTTATAAAATTGGGCGTTGTTTGACATTGTTTAAATTCATCAAATGCTTCCTTCCTAAGATGTGAGCTCAGCATTTCTCACTCTCTTTACTGACCACTGTAAGGCAGGAACACCCAAATAAGATATAAATCCCTCCTGGCTGAGGACAGCCTCTGCAAAGCCACCTTTCACAAGAGGCTGCCGTACCCTCCACACCAGCCCCATTAATGACTGTCATAAACAGACTATTTTAATATTACTCGCTCAACAATCCCTCTTGGCTCCCAGCAGCAGCTCGGCCCCAGCGTGCACATGAGTCAGCACCTGGAGCCTTTTCAAGAGCCCACTGAGGATCTGAACAATCTGAGCAAACTGCCCGTGAAAAATGCCAGCACCCTGCATGATAACGTGTTTTTTTTTTTTTTATGTTGAAGTTAATATTCCAATTAATTAACTATTTAGTTAATAATATTTAAATATTTAGTTAATATCCCAATAATGTCTACGTAAAGTTTTCTGGTACTTTTAAGTCTCATCACAGAATTTCCCTTTAAAAAACACCATTTAAGACAGGGAGAATATTTTCCAGATTACAGTCAAAAAATAAAAACCGACATACTGTAAGTAATGTCGTAATTAAACAGTGCTGTGATCTAAAGCAAAGCTTTGCAGATTACTCATTTAACTATAATGGCTTAATTAATAACTGCACCATAATCACAGTTGGAAATTAGTAGTAAAGACAGCCAGGGGAAGGGAAATAAATGCAAAATGTGTAAGATAATTTTGAGCAAGTCTTATGTTTACTAGGAGCTGTGATTTCATGACTCACTGTACACATTTTAGCATATGAGTGGAAGGAAATACTACACTCAAAAAAAGCCCTAAAAGCAGTGGCTTCCCACAGTTTTTGGTTTGTGGAGCATTTTTTTAAAAAGGAAAAGCAGACACGGAGGTGGCAAGCACAAGACCACCAGCAGGCTCCTTTCCTCACATTCTTTTCACGGACTCTGCCAAACTTGCATATTCCCAGTGCCTGCAGCCCAAAGGTTGAAGTGAGTGGTGTTGTTTGGACCCTGTGAGCATGAAGGAAACCAGGTCGGTCCTGGAGCAATCAATCCCTTCTGTCCCATCACCTGTATGAAAATCCATGAATGTCCAAGCAGAGGGGACCAAGCTACAGACACAAACACAGCCTGTACTGCAACTGCTGGGGGTTTTGCCAATCTAATACAAGATATTTATAGAGATTTACACAGACGTTTGTACGAGCAAGAAATATATTCTGAGCCAAGCTGGAAATATGAATAACTCCGTGGCTTGGGATGAAACAGGCACTCTGAAGCCTGTAAACTGAAGGCAACCCTAACTTCTGGTAAATAAAGGACATCAGCAGCCATCCTCTGCTTTCTGGAGTGACACTGGGCCAGACGTCACTGCAGAGGCCAACATCCCCACTGGCAAAAGGAACAGCTGTGAGGCTGCTAGACCAGAGCCATGGACATTTGTTTCCCACAGCACATCTTGGTCGTGAAGGCAGAGGGTGGATTTATGAGGTCTGCAGGCACAGAAATGGCAGAATGAAGAGATCTTCACTTGTCCCAAGCAGGAACAAGGAGATTTCCAAATGTACAGTGCAACCCTTGGCAGGGTCAGCCAGAGGGATGCAGGATCTGGAAGCAGCTGCCATTGGAGCAGCCCTTAGTGCTGAGCACTGAGGCTGTGCCTGAGCCTTTCCCTGCCTTTGTGTTGGTTAGTTCAGCTCAAAGTACCTATAGGATGCTCCAGAGACATTTGAGGAGTGCCACCTTTCCTTAGAATAGGAGTAATTTGGTACAACAGTGTCCAAGCATCCAAGTAGGAGACAACAGCTGCCCTTTTAAAGGAAAACTTTTTCCAATCTAAGAGACAAATAGCGTTTACATTATATTAACCAATCTGTTAGTTAACATCCAAACAAAATCTTAATCTCCAGTAATTACACTCAATACTTCCTTGATATTTCCTGCAAAGAGCAAGCTAAACATAGCCACTTAACCTTTTTCTAATTCAAAAAGCAGTATTTTCACTAAAGAAACAGCTTATGCTATAGCTTATGTTGTACACAAAACAATTACAGCTGGTTTCTCCTACCCAAAAGCATATGCTATTTTTAATTAACACACTCCTTCTTGTAAACCAGCCTTTGCCCTGCCATGTGAAGCAGCAGGGTACACAGACCCTTCCTGAGCTTGAATACTTTCAGGTAAATGTCTACAGCTCCACACCTAAACATCAATATATTACATATTCCACAGTAAGATAAACCTGCAAGTTCTACCCAAGTTCCTGAATTTTTAAGAGCCTCTGACACAGCAAGCTGAGAGTCTTGCAACAGCTTCAATTACTTGGAAAAATCAGATTTTTTTTTTTGTAATTAGAGGTTGAGTCCTTCCCAATTTAAAGCAGTCAAGCTGCCTGCCCAGCCTGGTGGGTTGCTGGCCAAAATAGGAGCAGGAGTTTCAGGAGCAGAGCAAGCAAGAGAGCAGCAGAGCAAGTCAAAGCCCCCCTCTGGAATGTCCACCAAGTGCCACAAGCAGAGGAGTCAGTCCTGCTCCTCCCACCTTCACTCCCCACCTCACTTGACTATCCCAAAACCCAGGATTTTCCATGTTTCTGAGCACTCTGGGGAAACTTTGGGTGTCAGGAAGGCTCCTGCTCAGGAAGTGACCTGGGCAGCAGGAATCATCACAGAACCACAGAATGGTTTGGGTAGGAAAGCACCTTAAAGGTCACCTAGTTCCAACCCCAGCTAAAACTGGGCAGAGAGAGAGCAGATCTTTCCCTCCTGGTCCTCCTCATCTCACCTTGCAATTTCCTATTTATTTTTCCTCCCCTTCCAAACATCCTGTTCCACCAGAGGCTCTGCTCTCTGCCCCAAGCTCCTGAACTGCCCATGGCAGCTTCCTGCTTGGTTCAACACCTCTCCTCTGCTAGCCCATCCTGCAGCTTTCCCAGCCCCCAGTTTTGTCATGTCAGCACTACCAAAAGCATCATGCATGGATTTGTTTTAGCCAGAGGAGTTTTCAGTACAGAAATGAACCTCACAGGAAAGTTTTGATGGCTGGTGGAGTCACTTCTCATGTCACAACACTGCTCTTTCCTGCTTCCAGCCTCACACAGCCACTTCACAAAAATTAAATTTTCAGTGCTTTCGTCACTCACATTTTTGTGGCTGAGGAACAGCAGCATTGCTGCTAAAATCTGCAACAAATGAAAACTGCACTTGGCATTCACACACCTTTCTTGCCTTGCCAGAAACTGCCAGCTCAAGGCTGAAATGACAGAGGGCACCTCTGGTTGCATCTCAGTCATTTCATCTTTTAGTCTGAAATTTTAACAAATGCAACCTTGCCATCTCAGTTTAAGCCAAGATCCCTGGTAATATCAGTATTAACCATTTTCTGTCAACTCAGCCACAGAAGCAACAACCTTCAGCACAGGATCTGCAGCAACTGACACCTGATCTGGTGATCAGGTCCCTGACACTGAGTTGCTTTCTCAGCTAGGAGAGCGATTGCTCAGTTGAAGTTTTAAGATCCCAGAGCTCAGCTGCATCCCATGCTTCCAATCCCACAGCCATGGGATCACAGAAGAACCAGGTGCTGTGGGACTGCAGGTAGACAGCAGAACCTGTTACTTCTGGACAACAGTTACAGGGATAACAAAAAAGCAACAAATTCCTTGCTGCACAGAAAGTTACACAGTGAAGTGTTTTGTCTCACTGCTACATCTTGTCATCGCTGTATGCCACTAGTTTGAGATTATGTATATAAATTTACTTGCTCTTTTTTTTTTCAATTGCCTCTGGTGTACCTGGCTAGAATGCAGTGTCTTCATCCACCTGCAAGCCAGGAATCATGATGCTGGGATGCCACACACATCACTTTGCTGCAGCAGCACACTCAGCAAGGCAGAGCTACGCCTCTAATTATTCTTTTTTTCTGAATACATCCCAAATAATATATTCTGTAATATTTCTGTAATCAGTGCAAGATGGTGAAAATTAATTCTGTGATGTATTCAAAAGAAAAATATTTTAATATTTAACCAAAATCACTAATGGTGACCCCCCCCCCCAGTTTCTTGGTTGGAATTCACAAAACCCACTACTGTTACATCCAAGAGCAAGAGAATATGTTATGCTACTTACAGCACACTAACATCAGACTGCATCAACACTGCTGGATATGAGCTGGAAAAATGAGGACTAGCATCTCTACAAGACAAAGCTAGCCCTTGGAGGGCTGGTAAGATTGCATATTCAACATACAGTATATTTTCATCAAGAACAGGCAGCTTAAAAAGAGGGAGAGAGAAGAGGCATAACCATTGCCATGGTAATTCTCTCCTTTGAAGAAGCTTAGGGGCATAGAAATGTGGGCAACCTCTGTACAGGATTCCAGTGCAGCCTTCAATCCATGACTGCATTGCTGGTTTGCTTCCTAAACTTCAGCCTCTCTGAAATACAGAGTTGCAGCTTGGCACTGTTGTATTTCAATCAATCGCTTGGTCGAGGATCAGAATGTCATAAATAAAAGGAGCCGAGACCATAAATTTCTGCAGAGATGTAAAATCAAAAAGAACAATCCAACACACTCCCAGGGGGTAGGAGGCTGACACGTATTCTAGCTGTTTATATTTCTAGTATGAGATGCTTGTTCATTTTAACTTCTTCACTTGTGCACAACTTGCCAGAGCCACAATTCCAAACAACAGTCTGGGTCTGTCATTTTGTTTTGTGCTCTACAATAAAAGGCTGCAGGAGATAAAAATCCCTGTGATTGATCAAACTTGTCCACAAGCAAAATCTCAGCCCCACCAGCACAGCACCCCAATGCCTGGCAGGTGAGCCACTTGCAAAGAAGGGACAGAAAGGCAGCAAATTACATGTGGACAGCTTTGTTTGTGAGTAGGATCTGTATCAGGGACTTAAAGCATCAGCACACACTCCTCATGAGAAGATGCAGCAAAACAACACTACCTACCTTTATTGTGGAAGAATGGGGAAATTTAGTTTGTGTTTGTAGCATGGTATTTTAGTTTCTGACACAACAGGAGCTACAAAACATCCCATTGCTAATAAGAAAAATTGGTTCTGAAAGCACGCTCCAAAAGTAAAGCACTTAAAGTCTAATTTTGCAGACAACAAAATGCCTTTTTTCCAACTTGGATAAAATAAGGTGTGAGACCTCTAGTCTCACAAGTAGGAGTGAAATGTACACAAACTGCAAGGTTTTGTGAGCCATGCATGGTAAATAAGTGCATCCTCCACTAACTCCACTTTCATGCTAGAGATTGTCCCTCGTACATCTGGCAAAAGGCAGCATGGCAGAAGAACCCCTCTGTGTGTTAACATCTAAACCTTCTCAGGATATAAAAACCCTCAATAACTATTACATACTCCAATGTAGTTAAAAAAAAAAACAACTCAGCAGTTTGTCTAAAACCAGAGGACACTGTAGTCTTACACGCCCCAAAGCCAGAAGCCTGGGGTGGATCAATTTTCTGGTTTTAATCCTAACTTCTAGTGCTTAGTTTTCTGCTAAAAGAATAATAATAAAAAAATACAGGCCTGATGATTTGGCTTTGTTCTATTTTGTTTTCAAAGGGGAAAAGCTTGATCAGAGTTTACAAATTGTTTCAGTGATATGCTTCTTCCAATGTGATCACCACTGAAATGAGAGCTTTCAAAAAATAAAAAATGTAGAGCAGTGATCTTTGTTTTCCGTATTTTGTTAGAAATCATTGTAATTGTTATCAACAATATTTGGTTAAAAAAAACCCCAAAAAGTCAGATATGAAATTCCCTAAGGATCTAGTGCCACAGCAGGATCCATACAAAGAAATGTGCAGAGCAAAGCCCCTCCAGCACTGTTCCACAGCTCCTCTTCCCAGTGTGCTGCATTAGCACAGGACAGCAAGCTTTAGGGAGCACAGCCATAATTTGATTAGTGCCCACTTTACACGATGCAATTAAATGGCTTTTATACTACAAAAGAAATAAAGTCGTTATTTTTCAAAGTTTTTGACCTCGCAGCACAGCAAGCCATAAATTGAGGTATTTCCTCAAACAAAGCAGGTATCTGAGCTCACTGCTGCTGGTGACAGCAGAGAGACCCAAACAGGTCCCTTCCCTTGCTGCTCTTCCCATCCCCCTGGTAATCCTGCCCACACCACTCTGCTGCTCTTTCCCAAGCACAAACAGTGGCTGCTGGGCCAGATTATCAAGGGAGACATCTGTTTGACTGATAGACAAAATGGGAAAACACGATGGGTGCACTCATTTTGTTTACTGTTGTAGACAACAGTTTTTCTAATGCATTTCTTAATTTCCAGAAGAAATTCTGCTGGCCTGCAGAACTAACCAAGAAATTCACAGATTTCAGCCTGAAACTGCATTTACCAGCCACTTATCTAATTTTTAGAAGTTGACCAGACATAAAACCTGTAAGCTGCAAAAGATCAAAGCCTCTTGTTCCAGATATCAACAGGGCAGACTTGAGCAATGAATCAAAATTTAAGAAAAATTCAAGTTTTGATTTCCAAATTTTTTTAACGTCATTGGAAACAGAGTTTGTATTTGAGTCGTTACAGAAATTTTTCAATTCTCTTGGAGATCCTACACTACAGAGATTCTAAGCTGCCTTGGAGAGCTTACTTAAATACAAGAGGCTCATTAATTTAAATCAATTATTAAAAGAATTCAGTTAACACTTGGTGCAACCTGCCAAAAGCACGCAGAGACCTCAGCTCTTCTGCAAATCTGGGAATGGTTTCTCCTACTTTTCACTGTATCCCTGAACTGCAAATTCTCTTTGCCACATTTAAGTTTCAACTTGCTTATTGCATATAAATGTGACAGAGAAAGGTTATTTCACCAGAAGGATGGAGCCCAGCCCTGGGCACAGGGTACCTGGCCACTCACCTTATCAAATATTGCCCCCTGCAGTACTTCCTGCAAAAATACCCAATGGACAAAAATCCATTTGTTTTATTCCCAAAGGTTTTTCAGCTTACTGGACTGCTCTGAGCCTGCAGCAATTGTGCATTTGCTATTTTATTCACTCTGAAGTTTGTTTTCTGTTTCATGAGCCTTTTTGTCTCCCAAGGGTCCTCTCCTGGCATGACCTGCTGCTCCCACACCAACCCAGCAGATATTTTACTCCCGTTCACTATTTGGGCCAGACTACAGAGAATTAAATCCTCCCATACTCAAACAAGGCACAGAATAGTACTTAAAAAAACCACAGGCAACTTTCTCCCCTGTAAACATCAGAAGTGGGACTTCACACCTTTAAGAGCCTAAAAAGATTTTTGGTGAGTATCTATTTTCTTTGAAGTGGAGCTCTCTTTCCCTCAGAGAGAAGTCTCTGCTCTTCAGATTCCTGATCTCCAACTTTCCTCATTACACGGCAGAAATTTTACTAACCGCATTATTGGTGAAGCCGAGTCGAACAAGTTAAAATGCCAACTTCTTAAACTTTGATATATAAATAGAAAATCTTTAAGTCCTCCTGTCAGTTTCAGCGCTCAAAGAAAATAGGAAGAGGCGTGTAAGTGTTTGGGAAAGGATGCCAATGAAGTTAGTAGTGACAAGCTGTTCAGATTTGAACTGGTAAATACGCAATATGCGAAATAGGAAAAGGAAATATTTCGAACCAAGCGATGCCAAAATTGCAATCAGTAAATGGAAGGCCAAATGTGCTGAGCAAACCTGGATGCTTTTTTTATTATTTATTTTAATTGTTTGAGCTGTGCCATATAACCATCTTGTTACAGGAACGGATCAATAACAGCTCCCGGCCACCCTGCTGCAGTGTCATGTCACACCTCCACCCACAGCCCCTGCGACAGGATTTCGGTGGAAGGGACGTGTTCAAGGCTGCTAAGAAAGGAAGTGCTGGCCTGCTTCTGCTCCTTTGGGTTTGAAACCTTGAAGCCAGTGGGGATTTGTGATATCCAATACACAAGAGAGATGAGAATCTGGGAATGTGTGGGGGACTGCAAACAGCCACTATGACTCTCAAAAGCCGCAAGTACTGAAGTGCCCAATTACGCAGCGATGTACATGAGAACAAAGTGACTGCATGAAGGTGACACCCATCTTCTGCAGGTGACATTCCCCAAAGCCCTGAGCCACTGCTGAGGCTGCAGGACAGCACCAGGGCAGAGGGAAGGCAGAGCCAGAGGGACACGCACGCGGTGGGTGGCAGAGAGGGCAGGTGAGTGTCACCACCACGCTCACACCAGCCAAAGCCACCAAAAGCAATTGTCATTTGCTGCCTGTAAAGCAGGAAGAGGACAGGTGAACATAGGAGAAGAGAAGCAGCGGGGACACATCTTCCTTTGTAAAGGACCCGAAGCAGTGGGAGGTGTTGACGGCATGAAATGTTTCTGTTTCAGGCTGGAGACTGCAAAAGAATGGCTTCATAAATTATTCTGTGTTCTGGAGGAAGAGTGAATAGACTTGAAGGACAGGTGATGTCTCTGAAATATGCAAATAGAGCTGAGCTGGTCCAAGCAATTACCTTTCCACTGCCTGGAACTTCAGACTGAAAGGAATGACTCACAAGAAACAAAAGATGTGCTAAAAGGTAGAAGATGAGAAGGAGGACTGCATCAAGAGGAGAATGGAGACAGCACGGAAAAGAATATTCCTGACCTACTAACAGCTGCTCTTGGGAAAAGGAACAAAACAACCCACAACACATAGTAAGACTGTGCCACACAGAAGGGCTGAATTGCAGAACATCCCGAAAGGCAATTGTTATACTGGTTCTCGACCAACACAGCCATGAGATTCCCGTGGCTTCATGGATGTAAGGACAATAGACCTCACCTCAAATATCCTTGAGGTTACCTGTTAATTTTAAAGATTTTCCAGCAAATAAAATTGCTGAAAATAAGTGCAGTATGATCATTTTTTCCCAGGTTTTAGACAAAACTCTGAAAGAGAATATTAGGCAGGACTATGAGACAACCTGCAGGCAGCAAGGGTGTAAAAGAAACAAAACCACATTGGAAATAGCTGAGCAGATACGGTCAAACTTCAGAGAGCAGAGAACAGCTATGCTGCTGCCTCTCCACATTCAGCTGTCTCCCAGTGAAATGTGGGCGCTCCAAAGTCAGTGCAGGAGTAGGAAGCAGCAGGTGAGATCTGGGCTGCTGTTAGAGTTTTCATTGCATCTGGACACAAATTCAGGGCAGACCTACTGCATCAGAACCCTTTTACTTCAGGGGTTTTTTTCCATCCAAAACAAAGATAATAAATTAAAGCAGGTAAATCATATGCTGGAAGTGTACTAACAAAGAAACTTCAATAAGAAAGAATGAATCAATGGAGAAACAAGAAAAAGGAATGAAGAAGTGGATCTATTTGGACTGCAGAAGAAATATTGCATTTAGTTTGATCCTATTTATTAACAAAAACACTGACAGCTTGAAGGCTGCAAAACAGCAGTAAATCTGCTGAGGAAAAAATGAACCTATGAAAAAAATAAGCAGTTTTAAGCTTAAAATTTTACTGAAGGATGAAGATAATAAAGCCCTTTTGCAAATATATGAAACAGGAGCCTGAGGAGGATTTAAAATAACACAAAAGAACAACTTTAATGGATGAGACGAAAAAGAAGACGAAAAGGTTGAAGAAAAATAAGTTGGGAATGTTGAGAAAGTTTTGAATTGAGAAAGTTTTAAATAGCAAAATTCACGAGGATGCACAACAAGAAATTGAACACTTTGGACTGTAATTATAATTTATGATTCATAATTATATGAAAGCCAAACTTTTCAAATTTGTAATATGCACTTTATACTGCTTTTAAACCAAGCATTTGGAGTATTTAATTCAGAATCTATGGAAAGTAAGAAAAATCTGAAGGAACCCAGCAGATGATCATGTAAAGGAGACACAATGACAGTGATGAAGCACCTTGTAATGTACCCACAGCTCTTTTCTATAAATCCAATTTGAAATTTGAAGACTAAAGTAGGTATTTTATCTCCATCCCCTGACACATGCATCTCCATCATTTTAAAGAACAGAGCTCCCTCTCGTGGCTCCAGAACGTGGATTTGGTGGGGAGAAGGAAAAACAGGAGAGCAGCACGAGAGAGGATTCCTGAGAGCATTTTGGTCCTATAAAAGTGGAATTAAAAGGATGATATAATAAGAAAGATTCTTGTGAAGAAAGCAAAGCCACGTTTATTTCAATGCTGACTTTTAAATGACATTTTCTGCTAAGGTAACTTCATACCTTAGGGGAAGAGGGGAGGAACAGTGCTGCCAACCTTTCTGTGTTTGCTGTATGGGTTCTTTAAAATATTTGTTTTGTAAAAACACATTACACCTCTTACCTGACTGACCGTTTTGTAACCTGAAGCTCACAGCTCTGACAGTAAGTATTTCTCTGAGGCAAGGAAGTGAAGGGAATACCCAAAAAGCTAAACCTGGCACCATGCTGAACAATTTGTTCAGGATAGCTCTGAGTATTATGCTTGATTTTTTTTTTTCATTTTAAAATTACTATTCATGTGTTTCACTTGACGCTTACTTCATTCAGGGTTATACACAGATTTTTACAAATGACTTTATTTCTGTATGAGAATTTTAGCCTGGACAAGAATTTACCCAGCAAGCAGCCAACTTTGGCTAACTGCACAGCACATAAAACTATTTTCTCCAAGGGCATTAAAAAGGATTTTTTATAAATGACAACCTTTCTTTGCTGCAAAATCACGATGAAAGGCATAGAACGTGAACTAGTGAAGAAAAAAAAATGAACCTTAAATCTCAAGAACAGCATCAGAAGATAACTCAAAATCAAATTCTTGGTTCACAGGATTGTGCCCACACAAAATTTTGCTTCCAAAGCACAGGAGCATAGAAGAACAAATTTCCTACCATGAGAAGAAATTACCATGCCTTCAGCATTTTTCTATTCGTGAAATATCTCCACTCTATTTCCAAAGGCTATACTTTTTCTAAAGAGCAATCCTCTTTAAAGATCGTATAAAAGTGAGTCTATAAACAGGAGATATCCTTAAGGATTCAGTCAAGTAATAAACCTGGTAGATGAAAGACAAATTAATTAAAATGACAGTACAGTCTCCCTATAACACACAGATACAGACTTGTTATGTTGGAGTACCTAATCATAATCAGATTTGGTAATTTGCTGCATGGAAACAAAAAGGAAACATTTTTAGAATTGATCATTCAGTTCATGTCACTTTCATGGAGATTGCTTTCTATTGATCAACATTTAAAGAGTAGTTGAAAAGAGAAGGATGAGAAAAGGATAAAAAGTATCTTTACATGCTAAATACAGCATGAACCAATAGGAGCAAAATAAATTAGATCACTGCAGCCAAACCAACCCTGTGCATGCACTGGCTGTAATGAAGATCATTATGAATGAAAGCAATGGTTCTTCATGCTTCAGTCACAAAAAAAGGAGAGTTTTAGAAACAAATTTAGACTTTAATCTGCTCAAAATGAAGTTTGCCATGCAGCAATTAAAGCCTGTGAGAAGCTGAACCATTGTCAGCTTCACAATGACAAATGCTGGATGGTTTTCCAAATTATATTTCCAGATTTCCTACCTGTGGATTCCAACTGGGGTCGAGTTTTTTCACTGCAGCGATGTACTCCTGCATAGCTTGGTGAGGGCTGGTATCTCCCAGGGCTTTCCAAGCCTCCCTAGGAGCAACAGCAAAACATCAGTGAGCCCCTCAGAGACAGCACAAGGTGTTTTTATAGTGACATCAGTGGAACACAGCAAACAGATTCATCAAAATCCTTTCAGGGCATGCAAAGCCATCTTTCATTCAGCTTGAAATGGTCAACTTTTCTCTGAGGCCATGAATGGCCACTGTCAGTGCAGCTCTGCTGTGAAAGGATCTTTCAGGGGATCCTGATCCAGGCTGGAACACAGCTTGTGTTCACAGAGCTGCAGGTATTTTCACATTTTTGCTGCACTGCATGCCAGTTCTGGATGAAGGCAGTAAATAAAGGATTCTGGTATTTCACATCTGTATCAGGCATAGCAAACATTTCCTTGTTGAAAAAAGGCTTTTAAAGCCATTTCAGTGGCAACTCTCCGAGCTGACATCCCCTAGGTCCATAATTTGTCAACAGATGAGACAAGATGGAACAAAAGTAGAGCCAGAATTGCTAGGAATGACAAGGATTTCCTCTTACCATTTCTGCTTTCCTTCAAAATCAAAGAAGCTTGGCTTGGGGGTGTTACAGGTTCCAAGTTTCACCTAAAGAAAAGAAATTTCCTTCTGTCAGAACAAAACAAAGGGGACTTGTGCAATGAAAATTCTGTGTTCTGTTGGTTTCAGGGTAACCATGTCATAAGGCCAGAAAAAAGGGTTTTTTTGGGAAAAAACTTCATCCACCCTATCTCACCCCTGCTTTAGCACCCCTGCATCCCTGGGTTTTCTTTGCATGATGCACGGGAAGCAATTTTGTTGTGCAGCTCATTTCTTTTGCACGCATTACCCACAGGGATAACCAGCGAGTGATTTCTCACTAATGTTATGTTTATTACCCAGCCAAATGCCTCATCCTCCACCAGGATAAAGAAAAAATCTGTTGATTAGGGTTTCTACAGAGAAGATTATTCATTAATTCACCTGCTTCTGCACAAAGCTCGAGTAAACACATTTGCTTAATTATTTTCAAGGTCCTCTGGAAGGCAAGGGGACAAACTTGGAGCAAAGGAATGCCAGGCAACTCCTGAATTTGCTCCGAGGCACCTGGCTGCAGGAAGCACTGCATGAGAGACAAGTCAAGGCCTGAGTGCCAGAGATGAGCCAATGTGTCAGAAGCAAGGCAGAAATGAAAATGTGTGTGTGGGGGGGTGAAATTAAAGAACACAAGGAAGAAAGGGAATGAGCCAGAACCCAGGGATAGATCTATGGAAAAATGTGTCATAGGCAGTGTAAAATGAACTTGGTGCCAGTGGGACTCGGGCAGTTTTCCATGTGTAAAATTTTTTAAACACAGGATGATGGGTGAAAGGCTAGAAGTCAGAGCTCAGCCAGAGCTCAGCAGCTCCTGGGAAGCAGTTACCACAGCAAGTCCCCCTAAGACAGGGCACAGCACAGATGGGGACCCCAGGGAGGGGACACAGGTACATCCTGGAGGTGGACAAAAGCTTCTGGGGAAATGTTTTGTTAGCCAAGCAAAACCAAACTGCATCCAGCAAATGTTTTATGAAATATGCTCGAGTGTTCAGGCAGGTGAAGTACTTAAATCAACGAACAATTCTTCACCTTAACAGGGTGGGGATTTTATGCTGAGGATGGAAGCATTAATCAGGCTTTAAAGAGAGCATGCCCGTGCTGAGAGATATTTATTAGTTACACTATGTTTTCATTTAAAGTGTTAGAGGATATGAGTGACTGTAACTGAAATTAATTTTCTGCACATCTGACTGTCTCCTAGTGAGCAATTCATCCAAATTAGAACATCCTAGCTGGCCTTTAAAACAACATATTGCATTTCAGGGAGAAATAGGAGAATAGGCTAGCAACAGTTAAGTTGTATAAATCAGTCACAGTTCACGTAGTCTAAATGTTTTTTTTTTCTATGCTCTGAGGTGGATCGGACCACTTGTTTTAAAAAGCAAAACAAACTAGGGAATAAAATGTAAATTCATTATCTGTATGGAAAATGCCTGTTTGGCAATTCTTTAGTTCAACAGCCAACCTGCAGAAATTGGCCAAGATAGATTAAAAAAAAAAAAATCTGTTTTAATATTAATTTTCCACTGCCATCATCAAAACATGACAGCAGTTTCCTCTCCAAAGATTTGGCACTCAAAGGCTATTCTAGCATTGGGGAAGACTGTTAGTAACACTGATAGTAATACAAATCAAGGATTAGTAGTTAAATTTCATCCATCAAGAGGGGAAAAAAGTGCACTTGTGCCCTGCTTGCTATTTTAAGGTACATTAAAAAGGCCTGCAGTGGTTTTGTTGGAAAGAATAAAACACAAGATTTTGGCTCCTGTCTTTTTGCCGCAAGACTCACAATGCAGGAGAAACCAACGAGGAATTTAACACAAAAGGGGACCTGAGCCTGACAGCTGAGGAAGGGGAGTTAACATGCCAATACTGACAAAAAAGGCAAAATTTTGTGCAGGACTCTGTCCCTCTGCCACTTCCCTAGAGGACCTCAAAAGCTCACAGCCAGCATAAAGCCAAGAGCCTGTATTAGTATTTTAAATTAAGACTTTCTCATTCTGTGTCCAGAAAATAATTATTGAAGGTCTCTAGGGTGCTGACTGGTCACTTGATGCTCAGCTCTCCTCACTTACAGTTCATCAGCTGCATTAAAAGAACATGACAGGCAGAATGCATTTAAAACTTCCTGGTATTGCTTCTGCGTGCAGAGTTGCCTGCAGGCACTATACTCCCGAGTGGCACAAATGTGACCCAAACAGCCCCAAACAGGCAGTGTCTGCAGCAATCTCCATCTGTGGCCAAAATAAATTTGGAAACCTTAGATGAGGCCTTCACCTGAGAGCTGAAGGTCAATGACATTTAGAAGAGGGAGAGATGCTCAGAGATGTGTTAATGCTGTTCACCATCCCCATACACCTTCAGCTGCTGCTCCACACTGTGAGAAACCTTGGGATTCTCCTCACACCTTGCCTCACAACTGGTTCT
Source organism: Vidua macroura (assembly GCF_024509145.1). Classification (NCBI taxonomy): domain Eukaryota; kingdom Metazoa; phylum Chordata; class Aves; order Passeriformes; family Viduidae; genus Vidua; species Vidua macroura. The sequence continues at coordinate 3,302,834 of NC_071579.1, read as the reverse complement.
CCCTCCTTGGTGGTGGTTAAATGGCTCTTTGCTAATTTTGTTGCCAATATATTTATACAGCGAGGTGTTCCAGCCAGATATTCCTACCTTATTGTAAATCTCGTAAGGTGAATTCTATTTGCAGCCTCCCTATGGAGCAATAACAGGAACAGAACTTCCATGGACAGCAGGACTGTACAGAAGCCAAGTAAGCTAAATTGCTTTTTCAAGACAACAATTTCTGCCTGTTCCTGTCCACAGCTCTGTCCCAACCCATGGGAAAGCCCTGACTGAAAATGGGGTGTAAGGAAGGACAAGCAAACACCAACCACAGAAAGGGGGGTCATGATGACCAAGGGACTGCATGTCCCAGAGGGACAGAGAGTGACACTGGTAACAACCAAGTCAATGCCACAGCATGACTCCATGCAACAGGGAGCTGCAGACAGAAATTCCTGTGTTCAGGGGAGGCTTGTGGCATCATATCCCACAATACTTGAAAGACATCATGCAAAATTGGTATTATGTCCTTGAGCCCACACTTGGAGACAGTACAGGCCCCAATTTGCCATCAGCAGGGGATTTCCAGCTTGCCAGCACCTCTCAACATTGACATGGACACATCCTCCTTCTGGCAGGGCAGTTTTCCCAGTCCAGTAATTTCCAGCAAGTGCTGGATCCCCTCCCCTATCTAAATCACCACTGCTTCACTGATCTCCATTACTGCACCTTCTGAACCTCAGATTTTTACATCCTCCACATGATGGGCAAGCACTCCCTTCACCACTACAGACACAAGGCCGAGACTAGTGATTTACCCAAAACCACACAGAAAGTAGCGGAAGGGAAGAAAAACCAGTCCCAGTCCAGAGCGTTATGGACTAGTCTGTTCCTCCTGTTGTGGGCCAGAGTCAAACTCAGCAACATCTTCTAAAAACCTCACTGGAGATGACAACTAAGCAATTCCCTTATTTTCAGGTCTCTGACACATAAACAAAATCAGAGAGAAAAGTAATAAAATCCTGAAATGGCCTCCAATAAAAGGTAATAAAATTCCAGGAAAATGCCTATATACCCAAACAGTTTGAAATAAATTACATACAGTATTTTAACAGAGAGCTCAGCTGTTACTGTCACCTCTTTTATGACGGTGCTGTATCCTAAATCAAAGCCTTTAGTGACACAAAACACTAAACTGGGAAAAGACAAGGATGCCAAATCAAGGACAGTGGACAGATCTGAGTCAGCACCTTTTGTGTGCCAGCAATTCCACCCGGTTAATATATTAGCAGCTCATTATGCATCCTGATATGGCTGCTGTAATTAAACACAGAAAACTTGCATTCAACACCCACGTTTTGATTTAAAGCACAAAATGCTGCAAAACTTAAAGTTAGCAGGGCATAATCCTGCAGTGGCTGTGCTAGCAAACCTCTCCCATCTCCAGTACCTGCATTGCACTGCCAGGCATTCTGTAACAGGGAGGGCACCTTTCCCAACTGGGAAGGCACAGAAATCCAGGAGCCAAGCACAGCCTGAAACCAAGGAGCACAAAGGCACTTGCTGTCACATCCTGGTTGGTCAGGGACACAGGAGTGTCCCTGTTCTTCTCAGTAGAAAGCAAGTGGAAATCTGTGCTGACAAACTGGCAATTGTCAGCTTTTTCTGACTTGTATCAAAACTCTTGTGAAACAGCTTCTCGATTTTTGCAATTTTTAACAATAAATTCCTTATTGGCCTTACAGAGCTAACACCAGGAAACCCTCTGTAGTCTGTGGACAATCATGAGCTGACAAGAAAGCAATCCCTTCCCATTTCCACCCAGGATAGTCAGAAAGCATTTGAAACAGAGCACAAAATAAAGATTTTATTTACAACAAGCATCCTGAGAACACAGACAAAGAATTATAGAAAAGACACCTTTTTCCTCTCATCCTGGGTATTGTAAAATTATCTTCGTATTTTTTTTCCTACCCTCCTTCTTCTCACAGGGGAAAGATAAACCTGCAGTCCTATTTAAGCACTAAGCACAGTCTGAAAACAAAACCTCACGTGACCAGCCTGCTTTTAACATAATTACTGGTTCACAAACCACAGCCTGGGAGGTGCCAGCTTAGAGGATAATTAAATATTGCACTAAAAAATTGAGAGCACTTATACATGGCAGTAGTAGGACACAGGTAATCCACGTGGGAGGAACATATATGGAAGATCTGCACACCCAATTTTGTCTGTTCATCCAAATGAGTGGGATTCAGTTCTCAAGCTGAGGCAGCACCTCTTGCCACACACTTGAGTCACAGAATCACAGAATGGTTTGGGTTGAAAGATCACCTAGTTCCAACCCCCTGGCATGGACCTTCCACTACAACAGGTTGCTCAGAGCTCCATCCAGCCTAAATTTATAGTTTTATTCTTTTGTATTCTGGCTGTAACAACACTTACAGTTTTGTGTTTCTCCAAGTTACACGATCGTTACAGTCCTTTGCAACTGGTGCTTTGTTTGGTTTGTTTTATGTAACTTCTCCCGCAGGAGCAGGAAGAAGCTACATTGTGTATTCCAACAGCGTGCACCCCATAGCTTGCTCAGTTCATACAGACTGAAGGGGAAATGGGGGCTGTGTTCAAGGTCACCACCAGAACCAACCAGCTCAGTTGTGGAGCTGTTCCTCCGCACCAATTTCAACCACCGTGGACTCTGCCAAAGCCAAACCAATGCCACAGAATCATTAATGGAAGAAAAGAACTCCACGATCATTCAGTCCAACCTTTGGCCAAACAGCACCATTCCCACTAAACCATATGGCATATGCTTGGTTTTTGAACGTTTCCAGGGATGGTCATTCCACCACTTCCCTGGGCAGCCCATTCCAGTGCCCACTAGCCTATTCTTTGCCCACTCTTTCAGGCAAGAAGTTTTTCCCTAATATCCAACCTGGACCTCAGCTGGCAGAACTTGAGTCTGGTTGCTGTTGTTCAAAGGATGCAGCGTCAGGGCCACCCACACTGAGCGAGGCTGAGAGGTGAGGAACAACCACCAGGGTGATGGATTTACAGAATCATTTGGTTTGGAAAAGACCTCTGAGATCACCGAGTCCAACCACCACCTTGACAACCACACCACAGTGCCAAGGGCCACGTCCAGTGATTTCTTAAACACCGCCAAGAACAGCGACTCCATCGCCTTCCCTGGGCAGCCACTTCCAATGCCACCCTTCCAGTGAGGAACTTTTCCTGATGTCCAACCTGAACTGCACCTGGCCCAGCTTAAGGCCCTTTCCTTTTGTCCTATCACATGTTACTCGGGAGCAGAACCCGACCTTCACCTGGCCACGACCTCCTCTCACCCGGTTGTAGAAAGCAACAAATTTCCCCCGGAGCCTCATTTACTACAGACCAAACCTCTCCAGCTGCTCTTCACCAGACTTGTGCTCCAGACCCTCCCCCAGCTCTGTTCCCTTCTCTGGACATGCTCCACCACCTCAGTGTCCTTCCTGAATCGAAGAGTCCAAAACTGAACTCAGAATTTGAGATGCAGCTTCACCGCTGCCCACTGCAGGGGGTCGCTCACTGCGCTGGTCCTGCTGGAACCGAAAATTTCTATTCTCTGTGTTATTTATCACGGGTCACACTATGGCTGATACAGCCCTTGGCCTTCTCGGGCTCCTGTTCAGCTGCTGTCGACCAGCATCGCCAGCTCCTTTCCCGCTGGGACACTTCCCAACCACTCTCCCCCCCAAATTTCGGGGGTCTGTCCCACCGGACTCCATCCACCTCCACCGCAGGTGCAGCCGGCGCTGCCCCGGAGGGAGACACCCCCGCTCCCGCCGTCACCCCGGGACGCAACTTTCCTCCTTGGCACTGCTGCCACACTTTGGGCCGCAGCCCCGCAGGCACGCGGCCCCGGCAGAGCCCCAGCCCCGGGCCCGCTCCGGTCTCGCCCCCCAGCCCGGCCCGCCCGCCCCGGGGCCGCGCTCAGCCCGCGGGCCGGTCCCGCCTCACCTGCTTGTAGCGGGCGTACAGATAGAGCAGCTGCTCCTTGCTGGCAGCGGGCAGCAGCGAGGGGAGCCGCTCGGCCGCCTGCTCGAAGAGCGCGGGCAGGTCCCGGTCCGGCAGCGCCGCGCCCGTGGCCGCCGCCTCGGAGCCCGAACTGAGCTCGCCGCCGCTCCCGCCCGCCGCCGACAGCGGGGGCGACGCCATGGCGGCCCGCGCCCGCCCCGGTCAGCCCGGCAACACGCTCCCCCATCCGCGCCTCGGTACGCGCGCCCGCGCCGCCAGCGGGAAACGCGCGCCGCGCACGAGGGTTCCGGGCGGCCGCGGATCCGCGTGTCGGCTAGCGACGACATGACGTAGGGTGACAGAATCGTTTGGAAGAGTGACGTAGACGTGAGAGACGTAGAGTGGCAGAATGGTTGGGGAAGACCTCCAAGATCATCGAGTCCAAACGTTCCCCCAGTGTACCCGGGTGCCACATCCAGCCGTTTGTTGAGGGCTTACAGGGATGGTGCCTGCCCTGGGCAGCCTGTCCTAAAGACTGACGACCCTCTCCACATAAAACCTTTCCTATTGTCAAAGCTAAACCTCGCCTGCCGCAACCTGAGGCCGTTTCCTCTCATCCTGTCGCTTGTTACCTGGGAGAAGAGGCTGGCACTGAGCTCATTCCACTATCCTGTGAGGGGGTTGTCCCCTGAGCCGCCCTTCACCAGAATTTTGCTCCAGACCCTTCCCCAGCTCCTTTGCCCTTCTGTGGACTTGCTCCAGCCCCTCAATGTCCTCCCTGAGTCGAGGGCCCCAGAACTGGACACAGGATTCAAGGTGTGAACCGGCCAGTGCCCAGCACAGGGGACAGGTTGAGGGGGTGGATCTCAAAGGCCACCCGGTTCCACTCCCCGCCACGGCCGGGGACACCTCCCGCTGCACCAGGCTGCTCCAAGCTCCATCCATCCAGCCTGGCCTGGAGCACTTCCAGGGATGGGGCAGCCACAGCTTCTCAGGCCAACCCCTCCCGCGCCCCAAAACCCCCTCTGCACCCGACTGCCACCCGCGTCCCCCGCGGTCCCGTCCCGGGGCTGCCGCCGACGCCTCCTCCTCGTCATCTTCCTCCTCCTCCTCTTCTTCCTCCCGGGACCACTGGAGGGCACTCGCGGGCCGCTCCGGGATGATCCGGGCGAGCGTGGGGCGAGTGCTCGGGACAGCGGGCCCGCTGTCAGCCGGGATCCCCCGGGACACAGCGCCCGGTACCAGCCGGGATCCTCCCGGGACACAGCGCCCGGTGTCAGCCAGGATCCCCCGAGACACGATGACCGGGATCCTCCCGGATGAAGCCGGTACACGATGTCTGGTGTCAGCCGGGCTCCTGCCGGGATGCGGTGCCGGGTTCCCAGGGGTCACCCTGCCCTGCCCCGCCCGGGGGTCCCAGCCAAGAGCCATCCCAAAGGCGGTTTATATTTATCCCGGTATCTGCTTCGGGCGGAAAGTTTCCCTCTCCAGGCACAGCTGTCGAGTCCCACCTCCCTCCTTCCTCCACCCCCGACGAATGGCAGCCCTGAGTCCCCCGGGGAGCCCTTGGCCAGCCCGCAGCCCGCTCCGTGCTGTGCGGGGCTGAGAGCTGGGGTCTCGGTTTTGGGGTCCCTGTGTCACCCCGAGGCACTGGGTGACGGATGAAGATGAAGGTGCTTCCCGCACATGCCGCGGTCCCTCCATGTGGCATCTCCCAGCCACATCCGACTCACCCACAGAATAGAAAATATCCTGAGCTGGAAGGGACATGCAAAGATCATCCCCCCTTGGCCCTGCACAGAACAGCCCCAAGAGTCACACCGTGTGCCTGAGAGTGTTGTTCAAATGTTTCTTGAGCTCTGTCGGCCTTGATGCTGTGGTCACCTCCCTGGGGAGCCTGTGCAGTGCCCAACCATCCTCGGGGCGAGGAACCTTTCTCTAATATCCAGCCTAACCTTCCCCTGACACAGCTCCATGCCGTTCCCTCAGGGCCTGTCACTGTAATGCTCCAGCTTGCTGCCTTGGCTGTGTTGGGGCTTTCTCCACCTCTAAGAAAAGCCTCCGGCAACCAGTGAGGCTGTGAAGAGGGTAAGAGGAGAAAAGCCAACCTTTTCCATTGGGCAGCCTGTGAGCAATGCATGCACCCACATTTCCATCCATTTTTCAGAGAAAAATGCAGGAGCTGTAGAAAAAAAAGACATTGCATGAGAGGCAGGAATAGTCTGGCTTTTATGCTCTTGCTGTCTTAACAACCTCACTGGGTGCTGGAGGATTTTCTTAGGGGGACAAAAGCCCCAAAATAGTCAAGGCAGCAAGCTGGAGCTGGCCCTGAGGGAATGGCATGGAGCTGAGTCAGGGGAGGGTTAGGTTCAATATTCCTCACCCAGAGGGTGGTTGGGCACTGGAACAGGGTCCCCAGGGAAGCAGCAGCAAGCCTCACAGAATTCCAGAAACACTGAGACAACATTTTCAGGCATGTGATGGAACTTTTGGAGCTGTCCTATGCAGGGTCAGGAGTTGGACATGACCCCAGGCTGTGCAGGGGGTATGAAGCACTGGTTTGAATTGGGAGGGGGGAAAAAGGCTGAACCAACTTGGCTCTGTCACTTGCAAATTAAAAAAAAAAAATTATATATATATATATATATATATATATATGACTTACACCCAGCCTGGAAAACAGACTGCAATATTAATTTATAATAAATATGTATTATAAACATTATAATATTATAGAGAAATTACTATATGTAATATAGTAATATATATATATATAATATAGGTATTACACCTAGTATATATTATATATTACATCTAGTATATATAATATATATTATATAATATATTAATATATATTACAATTGATATTATATAGTATACATCTATAATAAAATATTTATTTGTAATTAAAATAGTTTCAAAATTATTATAGAAATTATTAAGAATAATTTAAAAATTAAAATATCATAACGTATAAAACTTCTTATAAAATATTATTATATTCTAATAAAAACCTTAATTTATGTAAAGATTTAAAATTTATTTTAATTTTTTTTTATTACTCGTGCACCCGCCGCCAGCGCTCCACGGGCTGGCAGTGCGGAAGGCTCTTTGGAGAGCTTGGGAAAATGCTCGCAGCAAATAAAGTGGAACGCAAAGCCTCCGCACGCTCTCCGCACGTCTCCATGGTGAGAGAGGGTGCCTGCCTCCTGCGTGTCTTCTCTTGAGCACTGGCAGCTCTCTTTCACTTTTTCCTTGCCTTTTGATTCTTTAATTTTTTTTTTTAAGAGGGACTGCACGGAGGGTCCGCTGCTTCTTCCCAGCCCGTCGCTCCGGCAGGCGTGGGAGCAGGTTTGGTGCAAGGTGCCTGTGGAGATTACGGGAGCCTGGTGTGGAAACACTGAGTTTGGGGATGCTGGCTCAGATTGCTGCTCCTGCTCCACTGGATAATGTCGATGTCGTTGCTGGTTCCCAGCAGCCTGGGACAGAGCGGGATGGGAGCCCAGCCCTTCTGCTGAATGCACCAACCCCCCCTGCAAACACGAGGTGGTGCAGGGCTGGGAGAGCTTCCAGTCACCCCAGTATGAGTCAAATTCAGCCCATTCCCCCAGCCCCGGGCTGCAGAGCACACAAAACCAGAAGCATTGCAAGCACCAAGGAGTAAAAAAAAAATCATGCAGGGGCCTTGCACAGGCTGCATGTGTGGGTCTGCCCCAGGGTCTGACGCCGGGATAGCAAAGACACAATAACAGGCCGTGATCAGCAGTGCCAAGCAGGGAAAAAGTATCCCTGCATAATTATCATATCCATCCTGCTGGTCAGCCTGGAGACCTGTCATTGTCCCTGTGCAGAGGGCAGAGGCCACCACACACTCCAAGCCTGAAAGCTACATCTGAAAGGATCCCTGCGAGCTAAGCTATGATTACTTTGGTTTTTTTCCCCACAACAAAAGGAGAATGAGGCAATTAGGAGCTGGTTCGTTTGTAGATGTGCCTTTTACAGTGAGAGACACCTGCCTTTGGAGGATGAGCAGGCTGGGGATATGTGTGGCTCCCGAGGGTGAGTGGCACAGGGAGCCAGTGGCAGTCCCCTCCTATGGCACAGCCCTCAGCACATGTCTGATGCTTTGTCAAGGCTGACCTAGGGCAGAGACATTTCTTTATTCTTTAGTTTTAGACAGAGCTAAAGAATAAAGTAGGGATTTATTAGGAGACCTCAATGGATCCACCTTGGGCAGCACAAGAGCCCAGACAGGGCTATACCCAAGGTGAACTCAAGATGGTCACAAAATGCACGACTGCTCATGGAGTCTCTCACTTTGATCAGTTCTGCTCCATTTGCATATTGGAGTTCATTGTCCAATTCCAGCTTTAGGTTATGAAGTCCCATTTTTCTTGTTTTTCTCTCTTCAGCCCACGTTGTTTGTGATCCTGGGCCTGAGATTTGGATCATTTGGCTTGGTCCCCAGCTGGAGAGGGAATTGTTTTCTCTCCCTGCTTTGTGCAGAGAGCTCACCATCCCCTAATGTGAAGCTCAGAAGTGCACACTAAAGCAGCACAGAATGTGAAAAATATAAAAGCTATATATAAAAAACATATAAAACCTGAGTCATCACATCAACCTGGCATAGCTGCTCCTGTGGTTAGTAAATGTCCCCTCCTGTCTCCTGAGCTCCTCCAGGCTACCCATTGCATATGTTCTCCTCCTGCCACTCTTCTTTTCTCTGTCTCCCTCATCACTTTTTGGGTGATCTGATCCCTGCACCAATGTCCCAGGGGGAGATCCCTCCTCTCCATCGTGCCTCCCACCATCCTCATGCCAGGGCATAGGAGGGAGCAAGAGGGACTCACTCTTGACTGAGCCTTTGCCAAGCATCCCTGTAGGGCACCACCAAGCCCTGTCAAAGCCAAGCAACCCCACGCCTTGACTGCATATGGAGCCTGGAGCTGCGTGGGTGGCAGCTGCCTGCCAAAGCCGTTTCTTGGCAGAACACGAGGTTAATGCCTGAGAACTTTTTCCCTGGCCCTCAAGCTGACAAAGTCCTCACTGTGCAAACCCAAGCTGTGCTGCCAGTTTCGGGCAGGCAGCACTCGGGTGCGATGCTTGGGGCTTCATGCTTTATCCCACCTTCTCTTCCATGCTGCTACCACCTCTTGTAGCAGCATGGAACAGAACCTCTGCTCTGTGTCCTGCACCCAGAAGGTCCTTGCCCTGCTCTGGTGGCTCCCCAGGTCCCACATGCCTCGTGCAGAAAGCAGACCCCAGAGCACAGAGCTCTGCATTGAGCAGAGCCACCTTCCTTCCCTGATTGGAGCATAGGGCCACTGGCATGGGGCTCAGGTTCACAGGGCACGGTGTACCTTTAGGAATATTGATTTTTTACATATATTACTACACATGTCACAGCACCTGGCTCACCTTCACCCCTGCAGTGGGAGAGGGAGGAGGGGAGACAACCAGTAAGTGCTGCCCCTCTCCTCTGCACGCTCACTGCTTTAGCAGAGAGATAAAAAACCCTGCTCCTTCTTCCCCCTGTGTGTCTCCTCTCAGCAAGGCACAGCAAATGCACACCCTACTCAGTGGTTTTGGGAACCTGCTGTGGCAGTCAGGACCCCACAGCGTGGCCCTGATTTCCATGAAATGGAAATGGAGTCACAGGCAACATGAAAGCAAGATTAAATACTGGCTAGGGAAGAGGTTAAACAAAGAACTGAGGTCTCTGCCCTGGCATTAGCCAGGCCCCCCTCTCATGCATCACCTCCAAGGAGTCTGCCTCCATTGCACATTTTCCCTGTATTTGTTAAAGCAGCAGGGCCATTTGTTTGCGTATAATAAAGGGAGTCTGGGAGAAAAAATGTGCAATTAGCACATCCATCATATAGGTTTTTTTAGATATCAATAAAACGTTGATCCCATCCTTCCATAAATTCTTGCGCCATGCTGAATACAAATCAGTAGCAATGCATAACGCCCCTCAGACGTGCATAAATCTGCCTTCTCCTGGCATAACATTAAACCTCTGAAACACTGATGGAAAAACTCCTCTGGCAGGTGCTGAGCACCGATCCCCAAGCATGCCCCAAGCCCTGCTGGGCTGACATCAGCACCAGTGTGGTTGCAACACAGAAACTGGCTAGAGGTGCAAAGGTTGCAGCTGGAGCTGTGCAAATAGTGAATCTTTCCATGGAGAGAGATATCTCAGCATTGAGTCTTTTTGGTTTGGGGCAGCCAGATGACATGTTGTGTGTATTCTGTTTTCTAAATGGAAATTAAAAGGAGACATTTTGGTTTGGTTGACCTAGAGTGTTTTGTTTGGTGTGAAGCAAGCACAAAAACATTTCTTTTTGTTTCATTTTATTCAGCCTCCTGTTTTGTCTATTCTATTTCCCATCTTTTTTTTCCATTTTTTTTTTTTCCAGCAGGAAAATCTGGCTATTTGACCTGGAGAAAAGGAGGGTCAGAGACCTTACTGCTCTCTATTACTCCCTAAGAGGCGGTTGTGGCCAGGTGGAGATCAGTCTGGTTGCAGGAGACAGGATGAGAGGAAATGGCCTTAAGCCACACTAGGAGAGGTTCAGGTTAGACATTAGGAAAACTTTTTCCAGGAAAAGGGCTGTCAAACGCTGGGATAGGCTGCCCAGGGATGTAGTGAGGTCACCACACAACAACCACAGCAGAGCCCTTAGCTGTGAAACAAACCCCACATTGTTGTTTACTGAAAAGAGCAAAAAAAAGAGTCACTCCTTGTACGTGGGGTTTTTCACCAGGATAATGATGAAATTTAGCTCAATTTGGATGTTTCAGTTGCCCAAAAATTGTGTGGAGAAGACAGAGCTGAGGTGTTCAGCAGGAAAGCCCAGGTGAGTTTGGGCTGCCACTTCCACACTGCCCTGCCTCTTGCCAGCTCCCCCTCAGCTCTCACTGAGTGAGTAATGCCTTTATTTGTCACTGCATGACTGTGGATGTCCCTCATTTCCCTCTCCATCTCCCCAGGCAGGGCTCTCTGCATCCCTCGGGTACCCAGCTCCCAAATTCCCTGGCAGCTCACTGGCCCCTGTGGCTGCTGGCACCGCAGTGCTGAGCTGCCTGGAGCACACCAAACACCCCCCAGGCAGGAGATCAGGTCTGTGGTGTTGGAAAGAAGTGCCCAGCAGTGATCCTGCCGGGGTGCTGTCCCCACCTGCACCCCACCTTGGGCTTATCCAGGGGCTCCAGGAGGGTTTCTCCCCAGTGAGCTGCTGTTCATCCCTGCAGAGCCCCTGGATAATCCCCTGTCCTCTGTCTTCTCCATGGAGATGAACACCACCAGATGAGCTCTCCTTACATCCTGCATCCCTCCCCAAACCCTCCTTGCTGGGGGTTACCCCCCATCCTACATTCTTCCCTGGAACCCTCCCTGAGTGAGTACTGCCTGTGGGTGACCCCTGGGGCAGGGATGCAGCTCTGGAAAAGCTGCTTCTGGTGCCAGCTCAGCTCTCCTGCAGCGTGCAGAGATGGAAGGGAGTGCCTGTAATTGCAGCTGTCAGGAGTAACAATCACAGTGCTGCTGTTATAAATGGCTCCAGCCTGACTTTTACTTACAGATTTCCCTCACGTGATGCCACGAGTCGCACAAGATAAAACCTGCACCACAGAAAAGCAATTGCACCTTCCGGCTCTGTGGAGGGGGATTTGTGCCTTGTTTTGGCTGTAAGATGGTGTGTTGGGGAGTTTTCTTTTCATGAACAGGACAGGACTGCTGGGGTACGGTCTTTGAGTTTTATTTGCAGCATCAGCCTCATTACAGGGTTGAGGCAATGGAAAGATGGCAAAAGCTCACATACAACTAGCAGTAGCTAAAGATTTCTTTGCTACAGAGCATTTACAAAACTTTCTAGCCAATAACATATTGCCAAAGCTTACAGATAGTTGTTCTAGCTAATTACTAAAAGCACACGTACACCTGCTTCACACAATGCTTGCTTGTCTGCTCTCTATTAACAATACACAATACACTAGTTCTGAGTTTTCTATTCTTCCTATTTCTAAAGCCCACTTTTCCCAGCTTTCTAAAAATCTTCTTACCTTTACTATTTCCCACAGCACGGCTCGGGCTGCAGTTCAGCGTGTTCTGGTGGGGCAGGCTGGGGTGGCTCAGAGGAAGGGACACCCAGTGTCCCCTCCATGTCATCCTGCAGGGGCTGACCCCAGGTGTCAGAGCCCCTGCCCATTCAGTGGTCCCTGTTAGCCAGGGAAAGGTTTTGGGCTAATTCCTGCCAGACTTGTAAAAATGGTGATGATGTCTGGGGACAGAGAGGATCTGCTGGGCACGGGGGTCTCAGGCTGTGAAGGTGACCCTTGCCAAATCTGCTGGCATTGCTTGGAGGCCCTGAGAAATGCCAGGGGGTCCCACATAGGTGTGGTTTGTCCCAGGGCTAATTCCTATGGTGAGGACAAAGCCAGGCTGTGTCTGGCCCACGGCTGCCATCGGAGACCAGAGATCCCAGCAGAGCATGGAGCTCCCAGCATGGACTCATCCAGAGCTGGGATGAGAACCCACCTGATGTGCTGCCCTCTCTCTCTGCCCTGATGGCACAAGGAACTCAGGGACACATCCCCACTTGCTTTAAATGATTCTTTCTGATCTGACATCTGTCCTGAGGCTGCAGGACCTGGAGCTTCATGTTATGGTACCTGTGGATGGTTCAGACTCAGCCCTGGTGCATAAGGGAATGATCCCGAGGTGTGTGGTTCCTTCTCCAGGCCAAATGAGACCCTCCAGAGAGGAACAGCCAACCTAATGCTGTCCCACGAGATGTCCCAGCTGACTGGAGCACAACGTCTGGCACCTACAACCCACTGGGGACATCAGCAGGAGCTGAGACCCTAGGGATTCTTTTGACTGAGGACTCAAGCTAGGCAGGGTCAAGCCAGGTTTGGCAGGAGCAGCTGTTCTTTCCCTAAAACCACAGGATCATTCAGGTTGGAAAAACCTGAGTCCACTGAGTCCAGCCATTAACTTAGGACTGCCTTGTTCACCACAGAACATGTTGCTGAGCATCACAACCACACTTTTTTTGAACACTTCTAGGGACCTTGATTCTACCACTGCCCTGGTTTGCCTGTTCCAGTGCTTGAGCACCATTTCAGTGAAGAAATTTTTCTTAATATCCAATCTAAACCTCCTCTGGAGCAACCTGAGGCCGTTTCCTCCAGTCCTGTCACAGAGGAGAAGAGATTTACTCCCACCTGGCTATAACCTCTCACCACAGCCCTTGCAAATAGGAAGCCTGTGACCTTTTGTGCACTTTGATAAGGTCCAGATGTTGTTCAAAAACCTACAAAGCTATGTCAGGATTTCCAAAAACTCCTAGGAGGTCCAGCCAGCTTTAGGAGTTTCTGCCACAGCAATTACCACACACCTCAAGCTCTCTGGCACTCAGTTTTTGTTGCCATTATTGACACGCTGCATAAGGGACACAAGTTTAGTGCAGAGAATTGCAGTGACATATCCCCCAGCATGTACCAGCTCATGGTGCCACACATGGGCACAGGCTGCTCTTCCCAGCAGGACCTCTCACATGGCATGACCCCAGTCCTTGACTGTGTCATGGGGGTGGCACAGGAAAGAGGGGTTCCCCCGGGTTTTTAATTGTGCTTTGTGTCAGCTTGGTGCCTGCCGCAGCAATGCACCAAGAAGTGCCAATAACTCGCATTTCCAGCACAGCCTGCTGTGGCTCTGGCGTGACCGTGGCATTGGCTGTGTGACCCAGCAGCAGCAGCTCCATGGATGCTGTTTCTTGTCCCGGGTCACCTCCCTTCCTACTGTTTGGTGGGTTTCCTTCACTCCCCTCATGTGGTGCATTTCCCTGGGGAAAGGGCCAGTGGTCAGGGAGGCAGGGGTGTGTTTTACAAGGCAGGTGAGATTGGTGTAAACAGGACAGGAACGGTCCCAAGGCCACTTGGCACTATACCAGCCCCTGTCCCCTGGAAAACATCCCAAAGGGATAAGGGTCTGTGCTGCCCCAGAGCACAGTGGGGCAATCTATGGACACGGTGAGGTGCAGCGGGGACGGGCTCCCTTCAGCTTCAGTGGGGGATTTCGTAGTGCAGCAGTTCCGGGGCTGGAGCAGGGAGGTTGGAGGCGCTGCCCAGGCTCTTCTGGAAGCAGCCCAGGCAGCACCGGGACTTGGAGGAAGCAGCTCTTATTTCTTCTCTAATTTTAGACCTTTTCAGTGTGTTCAGTTTTCTTAAGCACTGGTCAGCTGCTGTCTTCTCACACAAAGCAAGTGTGCATAAATTAAAGCAGGCACATATATGTGGGTTGGAAAGCATCCAGGAGCAATCACTTACACACCAGGGAAGGGCGTGAAAGCCCCCATCTGCTCCCGGACTGAGGCAGCACAGCGAGTCCCCAGCCCAGGCAGCGCTGGCACAGCTCCTAGGGGCTCATCCCTCTGCGGTGCCGGGGCACGCTGCGCTCCTGGAAGCCCCGCGGTACGAGCACTGAACCGCCGGGAAGATGGGTGATTTCAGACTCCCTGGCCGGGTTTCCAGGCAGGATGGTGCGGAAGGGACACGTGCGAGCCGCCCGGAGCTGCCGCCTGCTCGTGGCCGGGAGTCAGCCCGGGAAAGTCACCCGGTGCAGAGGCAGCTCTGCTCCCAGCACAGGGCACACTCCTGGGAAAAGGGAGCTGCTTCTTTCCCCCTCTATCTGCATCCCTGAGTGTTTCAGCAGCAACCAAACCCGCAGATGGGCTTCCAGTTAGGCGATGTTGTTGCCCGACGCTGGGACTTTTAATCTCAGGTGTGGAGACGCTGAATGAGACATGCATGGGAAAAATCCTGTCTTGATAATATGCAAGCTCAGCAGGGCATGATTACTGCCCACAGACCCACGCCTGCATGAGCTGCCCCATCCATGTTGGGAATTTCAAGTCCTAAATCCACATCTGAGATGGACTCAAGTCCCAGAGGATCAAATTCAGCCAGTGGGTAAATTGACCCTGCTGCATCCAAGGTGGAGGAAGGCACGGCCCCTCCTGGCAGGTCTCATCCTGAAACATCATCTTACCTACCCTGGAAAATCTGCGGGAGCTGCCAAGGCAGTGTGTGGAAGAAGATGGATAGATACTAACATCCCTGCCACTGGAATCCAATCAATCCACTGCATTATTATGTCCTGGAAGCCACTGTTTCTCCTGGCTTTAAAGAACTTCCTGCAGGCAGCTAAGCTGGCTGTATAAACACCCTGACATCTCCCAGTGGATTGGGCTGCTCCCAGTCTGACCTTGTGCACTGCCTCTTCCCTGGGGTCTGGGACCCCTCAGCTCCTGGTGCTCATCACCACACCCTCATGCTCCAGGGAGAGGAAATATGAGAAAAATCAATAGCTCCAGCTCAGGCTGCCGGGGGATTTGTGCATTTTTGCACTGGGAAATCTGATATATCGACCCCGTTCCTGAAGACAGCCATCAATGGAGCTGGTAATAGGAGGGCTTGGGGCTGGGGTTGTCCAAGGCCAGGGCTGATGCTCTATTGATCCTGGAAGTCAGGGCAGCCTCTCTTGGTGTGATTTACTCAATTCCCTTGTTGTTCCACACCAAGCTTGCTCCCAACTTGATTTTACTTCTGTATTTATTTATTCCCAGTCTTCCTTGCCAAGCAGTGGCAGTGAAGCCTCTGGGTCATCCCTCTGGAGCGGGAATCCCCACATGGGCAGGGCAGGGCAAGGCAGGGCAGGGCAGGGCAGGGCAGTGAAGGATGCAAAGAGCAGCCTTTGCCCCTCCTGATGCCTCCCCTGCCTCTGCACCAAGGCTGGGATGTGCTGCTGCTCCCAAAACCCTGGGACTGGGCATAATTTCTTCTGTTTTTAGTGGAGAGTTGACTTTATCTTCCCAGATCCCAGTGATGTTGAATGACAAGGGAATTTAGGGAATTTTGTAAATCACACCAATCCCCCTGTCCCACGGTCCAGGGTCAGCAAATCCTGCTCTGCTCATGGGGCCAGGGAAGGTTGTGCCCCTAAACCTTTTCCTCCCATGCCAAACTGAGCCCCTAAATATCCAGGCATCTTAAAATCCTTTTGCCTGGGGAGAAGGTGGGAGGAGGTCCATGGGTTTCCTGCATTGTCTCCTGTGATGGAAAACCCTCTTCTTTGTGATTTTATGAATGTCAGTAAAGCAAATTTTCCCTCGGCAAGACTCTTTTTTTGAAAGCCTTTTTTGAAGACTCCTTTTCCCCAGCGATGCAGAAGCTTTAAAAGTATAATTATATATTTTTTAAAAATCCCACCATGCTATTTATAAATTATTCTATATGCTCCCAACAAAGCAAGTGCCAGACTGCACTGGCGGAAAGCCCACTCCTTGCTTGGTTTTAAAATGCAAATAACATTGCTTCTATGATTTTTTTCCCCTATCTACAACAGCATGGGGGAAATCACAATGCAAACTCTTTCCTGAAAAAAAAAGAGAGAGAGAGAGATGAGGAAAACGTGGCAGCCTTGTGCAAGGGAGGTATGGGGAGTGAGATCCAGACCTAAGGTACAGAGACTGGGACCCAAACTTGGGCTGTGGGGACAGAGATCCAGACCCAAGATTAGGATTTTTGGGACCAGCATCTCTCCTCAGTGCTGCCTGGATTCCCCCTGCCTGCCCTCCATCAGCTGTGGGCAGAAGGCAGTAGAGGCAGGGAACAGTGGTGGACTTTTCTCTTTCATTTAAGGCTTCTCCTTGCCCTCTCTCCCTTCCTGCATTCCTCCCCCACACCTGGATGTGCAGAGCTGAGAGTTTTGAAACCTTTAGAGGAGTTGGAAAGCCCCAAGTCCCAGCAGAGCAGTGAAACACTAGGATGCTAAGTGTGGTCCTAGGGGGTGTCTGATAACGGGAGGCAGGGATTTGCCAATCAGATATTTGAATGGAGCTGTTTCTACTGGGCAATGGTGAGCAAAGAACCCAGCCTCTGCTCTGCCTCCCCTGATACCACCCATCTTCGTTTAATGATAAAAAAATAGCATTTATTGATATAAAATAAATAAAGGGGAGGGGGGGATCACAGGTTATTTTCCATCACGAAATTTGCCAGCCGTTGTATCAGAAGACATTAATTTATTATACACCCCAGTAAGTATTCCAGGCAATGCCTCCCGCAAATAACAAAGAGAATATTTATTTCTTAATCCTCTTTTCTGCCCCGCCCCCCCCCCCCCCCCCCCCCCCGTAAGTCATCTCCGGGAGCCCGACAGCATTCAAAGGGTCGGGGCTGTGACATGCCAGCTCCTCGTGGCTGAAGCAGGCTCAGCCCCGGGGCGAGGTTATCGGCCACAGCGATGCGTGCCAAGGTGAGGCATTGAAAAGCCGCTGACCTGCGAAATGTAAGTCAAGCTGTGCCAGCCGTGCGGGGCCAGCGCCGGGCAGGCTTCGAGTGTCGCACCAAGGGCACAACAGCTCAGCTCGTTAAAGGGTTTGCTGCAAACATAATTAAGAGGTGGTATCAGCGAGCACCAGCTCGAATCTCAGCCCTCGTAAATCACGGATCCCCGGGCCTGCGACAGGACCCCCATAAATCTGCGCAGCAAACGAGCTCTGCGGGGGTCAGGGGGAGGGATGCTCCGGCAGCTACTGCCGGGGAGGGACCTTGTGGTGCCGAGGGGATGGGATCGGCCCTGCGAGGGTGGGGAAAAAGCTGAAAACTGTCACACCAAAGGTCGGGAGGCTTGAAGGAAACCAAAATTAATCCCAAATGAGGTAAATCCCCAAAACCAAGCAGCTGAGGAGGGGCAGGGTTAGGGCCACTGAGGATCTTTGGAATAACCAAAGGTTGCAGACCCCTTCTGAGTGGCTCCAGTTTGGTCCCTCAGGCCATGATCCAGTGGGTACCAAATCCCCAGCCCCAGGGGTGTCTGTTCCAGGGCAGACATGGCCCTGTGCAGGTGGGTTTGCTCCAAGAGCTGCCCTAGAGTCCCTGCTCCCCCTGTCCCAGCCCGGCACTGATGGGCAGTACAATGGTAAAGGCGGTGGAGATCATGCAACTTTTGGAAAATTTTCCCTTTCCCCTCCACCCCCTTTCTTTTCCCTTCCGATCTTTCTTTCCCTTTTCTGCTGGTCTTTTGTGGCCTGTCAGACCAACTTCCCTCCTGCCTCAATCCTTACCTTACTCTTTCCTGCACTTTCTCCGACTCTTTCCCCCATCTTCACCCCTGTTCTCTGTGTTTCCTCTCCTTGATCCCTCCCCATCCTGCCACTTCTTTCCCCCCATGAGCAGTACTCTACACTTCGCCCCTTCCCACACCCTTCCAATTTCACCTCATCTTCACCCCATTCCCTTTCCATCACATCCCATCCACATCCCATTGTATGCCAATCTCATCCCATCCTACTCCTTTCCCAATCCCATTCCCATCCCATCCCCATTCCCATTCCCATTCCCATTCCCATTCCCATTCCCATTCCCGTCCCCGTCCCCGTCCCCATTCCCATTCCCATTCCCATTCCCATTCCCGTTCCCGTTCCCATCCCCATCCCCGTTCCCGTTCCCATCGCCATCTCTCTCCGGACAGCCCCGCACTCCCGGGGGCTGACCGGGCCATCCCGAGGGTCGCGGGTGACGCTCCCGCGCCCCAAACCCGACCCCAAACGCGCGCGAGCCTCGGCGCCCCCCGGCGGCGAGCGCGGGAACAGCGCCTCCCCGCGGGGCTGTCCCGGGGCGGTGCCGGGGCGGTGCCGGATGGCGCCGGGGCGGTGCCAGGGCGGTGCCAGGGCGGTGCCGGGGCTGTGCCGGAGCTGTGCCGGGCTGGGGCCCCACCCCGGGGCGGTGGAGCGGCGATGGCGAAGGCGGGCGGGCCCGGGGCGGAGCCGGGCGCAGGCCCCGCCCCGCGGCGGTGGGCGGGCAGCGGTGCCGGGGACGCGCGGTGCCGGTGCCGGTTGGCTGCGGGCGGTGACGGCGGGAGGCGGTGGCGAACATGGCGGCGGCGGCGGCCGAGGAGGCGGTGGCAGCGGCGGGGCGGCGCTGAGGAGGCCCGAGGCGGGCTGAGGAGTGGCGGGGCGGGCGGGCGGGGGCCCATGTGCGGTGGCGGCGGACCCCCCCCGCCCCCCACTACCGACTCCCGTTCGCAGCCAGGCGCCGCCGAGGCGGCTCTGCGGGCGCGGAGCGAGCGCGGCCCCGGCCCACCGGCGGCGGCAGGATGAAGTTCGCCGAGCACCTCGCGGCGCACATCACCCCCGAGTGGCGGAAGCAGTACATCCAGTATGAGGTACGGCCCCGGCCCCGGGCAGGGCTGCGGGCACCGGCCCCGGCCCCCCGCGCCTCCCGGTGCCCGCCGTGCCGCGGGGCGGTGCTGATGGAGAGGCAGCGTGTGTGTGTGTGTCCGCCGCGGAGGGGGGGCTGCGGCTGCGGCGCTGGGCACCCCTCGGCTGTCCGGTTCATTAATTAAGGAATTAATTACCGCCTGTAAGCTCTTGCCGGGGGACAGAGGTCGGGGCACACGCTCGGCACCGGGCATCCCCAGACCCGGTGGGGGCTCAGCACCAGCGCCGGTTCCCGGAGGAGCGGTGACTTTGAGAGCTGCCGGCCTCCCAAGGGCGATCCCGCTGGGCTGGGCAGCTCCCGGCGCCCTCGCTGCCCTGCCGGGGGCCACCGGCACCGCTCTGGGCTCCCCCGAGCCCCCCAGTGCAGGGTTCCGAACCCCCATCAACTCCCCGAGCCCCCCAAAATAAGGAAGGCAGCAAACCCCTATCAACTCCCGTTTTATGATGGTTTTTAAGTAAGGCTCTGCAGCTCGCTGTTTCACACTCCAATCGGGGCGTTTATGGGCACCGTTTGCACCAAGTTCTGCTGCATTAATCGTGAGTTATCTGTAGAACACAGCTTTTTCGGGCTTTATCACGCCTGCCTGCTAAAGGTCATGCTGATTGCTTCGTTTCAGATTTATCACACCGATTCTGGGCTCGGTTGGAACTGGACGGAGCTGGAGGTGGTTATTTGTAGTAAAACCATTTCCTATTCCAGTGTCAGCAGTAAAAGTGGCAGGTGCCAGCGATGTCTTTTCCACAAGTAATGATTAAATCTAGACAATGGAAAGCTGATTGTAGGACAGCTGTGATCAGCAAAACTTCTTGACTGATTGACTTGGTTAAAACCACACAACATTTGTTATTGTTTGAGGGCCTGTATTTTCTCCCTAGGACTATAATAGCAATTTATTTATGCTATCCATATTAATCTGTCTGCATTTGCAAGGAAAGCCACATTTATCTTAGCTTGCTTTGTTATAATGTTGAGCTTGAGAAGTTTATATCTACCCTTTTCACTCTTCCTTTGTTTTCCTTTACCTGACTGCAGAGGAATGGATGTTTAAATAAAAACTGCAAATGGATTTGGCTTTACAACAATATTGTGATCTCCTTGAATTATGTGGAGAGCTAGATGGCCAGATAATGCCATCAGACTTTGAGGAGGAGGAAAACCATTGTCTTGATAAAATAAAGGGCCAGCTTAGTTCTGCATCGTGTCTCTACTGGGTTATCCCTGTGAGACTTGTCTTCTGTTCCTGACAACAGAAAACTTGGATATCTTCCTAAGAGCAGCTTTGGAGGTGTGTTGGAGAGAAAGGCAAGGGGGAAATAAAAGGGTGAAAGATCTGGCTGCATGCTGAGCAAACAGCTGTGTAGAGAGGGGAAGGAGGCCCAGTGAACTACGACACCTTGATTAATGTGTCAAGAGCTCTGCTGCTCGTCGGCCACTGTTTTCATTATGGGAGGTTAATTTTCAGCTGTTTTAAATAGGGCACTATGATTGATTATGTCATTCTCCCTTCCTCCAGCCCAGTTTAAGATGTAGATTTCAGTAAAAACTTCCTTCAAGTTGTTACTCTTTCTAATCACAAGTAATCTCTTTATTGGATAGACAGCTTAATTTGGAGTGAAGGAAAACACAAACCTCACCTTCCCTTTCAGTAATAACTTTCAAACTCTTTGTTTGCCTTGTTGCAGCTGGCTGGATGTGAGTCAGCCTCCTGCTCATGCATATTACAGTGATGGAATAGCCTGGCATTTATTATTCACTGACTGGTGGTCGTGTGGGTGCAGTGCATAAAAGCCCAGCACCACCTCCATTTACTTGTTGATTATACCTGAGGCAAAGAGTACCCAGCCTTCCTTTGTCCAGAAAAATTCCCAGGTGTTGATTAGAAAAGGTGAGGTTAAACTTTGCCTGTGTTACTTGTGTGCAGTGCTGCTTACAGAAGGTGTCACAGTAACATTTTAAAACATTATTTGTGTATTTAATAGTGTTATAATGTTTCTTCTCCTCACAGTTTATATAGTTTCCTTCTTAATTATCTCTGGAACCACCCTCTCAGAGTCAGAGGTCTTCTTGGGTAGATTTTTAACTCTGAAAAGATTCTTCCTGTTTCCAGGATGTCACGTTCAAGATCACAGAATTCTGGAATGGTTTGGGTTGGAAGGGACCTTAAAGATCTTGTCCTATCCCCTGCCATGGGCAGGGACAGCTTCCACTATCCCAGCTTGTTCCAAGCCCCATCCAGCCTGGCCTTGGACACTCCCAGGGATGAGGCAGCCACAGCTTCTCTGGGCAACCTTTGCCAGGGCCTCCCTACCCTCAGGGAAGATTTTTTGCCTAATATCTGATCTAACCCTGCTCTCTTTCAGTTTGAAGCTGTTCTCCGTGAGAGGACTAAAGATGATGCAGAAATTGCCTTCTCTGAGTCGTTCTGTATATAAAGCTTACACGCCCCCATCTTTAGTTATTTCCACTGGAGAGCAGGTGATTCCTGGAGTCTGGCAGGGCTCAGGTAACCTGTGAGATCCTTCGATGGGATTTGGAGCAAGCTTTGCCTGTCAGACCAGGTGTAATCTGTTGGTGATAACCTCAGGAAGAGGAATGGGATTGTTGTGTTTTCAATACGTAAAATTGTAGTTTCACTTTCAGGTGGTCTTAACCAATTGACAGTCCTCAAAACTTCTTACCATCCACATGCTCTTTCCCTCCAAAAAGAATCAGTTTAAGTATTCTAAGTGTGCTTGTAGGAAGTAGGGAAGTTGCCCGAGCTTAGGGCTGGTAGTCAGGATGAGAGCTTTAGGGAGAGAAAAAAACATTCGTTTTCTTTAAACAGGCAAAAGTAAGATATATTTTGGAAGGTGTGACTTAGATCCTTATTTTCTTTCAGCAAAAGCTCTGCAGTGACCATTACTGTACATCTAAGCTCTTTGAGAAGGAGCACTTGGCTTACAGAAAAGAGGGAAAATGGCAGTGAATGCTATTCTGTTTCATTCAGCTTTTCCCAAAGACATTTACCACGACTGAGCCAACAATAACGTGGAGCTTTAAACCATGATGGACTTGATTTGGCTTTCCATTCCAAATTTCCATTCCAAAGATTGCATGAAATGATGTGGATGTGCCTCACCCTGGCAGCAGCAGTGAAGGGCTTTGCTCACCTTGGTTTAGGGGGTCTGGCAGTGCATGTTCTTCTGTAAAGCAAGTTTTCCTAGCCTGTTAAACTACAGCTGTGATATGCACTGCTTCAGTGTACATTTTGCCTCGAAAGTTTTGGGGCACTCATTTACCCCTCAATTCCTTTGGAAAAATATGAAAATGGAAAACAGGAAAAACATGAAAACAAACACAATCCCGACTTTTTGTGTCAGATGACTGAATTCTCATTTCCACATAGTACTGAACAAATTCAAGTAACTCTTGCATGAATTTCAGCTGATGCTTTATTTTTATTTTATTTTATTTTTTTGGCTGAGAGTGTGCTCTGCTGCATATAATGCCCATTTTTGATGCAGGGAAATATTGGAGTTGTTAGTCCTCTATTTACCCACAAACCCTCCTGGGTTTCTTTGTGTCCCTCTCTGGATTGCTTTCAGGAGGAGAGCACTGCTCAGACTTCTAAATGTAAATGTGTATCTGCACATCCAGCTGATGGAACTGTACAACTCACTTGTCCAGTTGCCAGATGGCTGTTTGGTTGCAGTTAATCTGGCCTGAAATTTTCTCTGCAGAAGTCTGAAGGCATTTTTATAGGAAAAGTACATAATACCTTTGAAATCACAACAGCTGTGGAGGGAGGAGCAGAACAATTATTACAGGTGCAAAGTTCATGGGAGAGTTGGGTAAAGGTGTGAGCAGGTGACCTCCCTTCCCTTTTTTTTAAGGTTTTAAGTCCTTAAAACCCCAGGTTTTAAGTCCTTTTGCTGTTGCAGAAGAGAAACAGGGTGCTAAGTTTTAGGCATCGTTTCTTCCAGACACCACCTGCAGCAGGAAGTGGGAGGGGGAGAGGATAGCTGAGGTTGCCCGCTTGCTTTCAGAGTGTCTCTTGCAGAAACAGGCTTTCAGTTTTTGGGAGGTGGCCAATTCTGCTGTCAAACCCAGCTTCATGATAGGCAGTTCACACCCCGGCTTGCCACCTCCTGACACAAATCTGTTGTGCTATTTCACTATTTGTCCTTCGCGCTGTTAGCAGAGGAGCTTTAAGTGGTTTGAAAGACTCCTTTAAAGCAGTGGGGTTTTTTTGAGCGTTTTGAGGTTTTTGTCCTTGATTTGTTCACTGTTAAGGTCTAATGGTTGCATTTTCAAGTGTTTCCTTTTTGCCTTTTTTTTTTTTTTTTTTGTTCTCTTATATGTATTTACAGAAGTTGACTGATGGTGCAAGGTGTAGCACTGGCACAATCTAAAGCAGGGAAATAACCCATTTTGTTTAGTTTGAGGGCACAAAGCGTAATTCTTAAGTGTTTCACATTGACAGTGATGGATAACTTTTGTAAACGATTGGTTCTAAAATTCCGTAATCTAAAGGACTAAGTAGTTTAGGTGTGAAGGAGCACGGAGTCTTTCACTTTCAGGTTATTGGTTTACTTATATAGGTCAGGAAAGAGGTAACAAAATCTGCTGCCCTGCAGCTGCCAGATTGTACTATGTCAGTCTGCATGGGGAGAGGTCTGTGGGACGACTGACACCTTCATCTTTCAAGACTGTTTAGTGCAGGACTGTCAATGTTGTCCTTTGTAATTTGTTTTTTTAAAAAATGACTGATAAAATCAGAGATGAGATGAGTTGTTACTACAGTGACTTTCAATGTGCTGTCTCTTTCTGGTTTGTTTATCCTGTGTCACGTTGTGGTTCATGGAAAAAGTTACAGGTAGGTGAGGATGATGACTGGGATGGAAAAGGAGGAAGATTTTTTGGCTACTTGGTGTGCAGAGGCAGATCATGTGCTGCTGACCAGTGAGTCATGGGGGGAAGGGACTGAAGTGGCCAGTGCGCCCGAGAAATTTTAGAAAAGCTCCAAGAGCAGAGGAGATCTGTGCTGCTGCCATGAGGATCATCCAGCAGTGGCTCAGTTGGGAAAACAATTATGCAAGTGACCTTTGCTGAGACCTCTGTGGACTCAGGAGCCAGACCTTTGAGAGATGCCAGAGCTGCCGGTGTAAGCAGCCACCTTGGGTATCTTGTGATAAACAGACTTGTCCTTTAGACCTTGTGTTTACCCAATGTGTTACAACAGCATTCAGTTCCCTGCTGCTGAGCTGATGGTTTTTACCTCCAGGGTATTGGGGGATTTATCATTTAACCTGGGAGGTTTTATCCTGGGGCCCTGTGACACATACCTCTGCCTCTGCTGTCTTTCAGGATTATGGAAGTGTGGGGTATGTTGAGAATCAGGCAGAATAGATAGGAACTAAGAAGACCTGAATTACTTTTCTTGTGTCATATTTCTGTGGGCTCAAAAATGAGGGAATAAAGTCAGTTTTTTGTAGTGGTGGAGGAGGGTACTCATGTTCAGTATGGGCATTAAGATGTGAGGTGTGTATAAGCAAATCACTTTGCAGTAGGAATGGGTCCTTCCCTGTGGCTTTTAGTGCCAAAATTATGGCTAAGGTTATTCATGAAGTCCTAGAATGTTTTGGGTTGGAAAGGACATTTAAGATCCTCTTGTTCCAACTCCCTTCCCTGGGCAGGGACATTTTCCACTAGACCAGGCTGCTCCAAGCTCTGTCCAACCTGGCCTTGAACACTTCCAGGGATGGGGCAGCCACAGCTTCTCTGGTCAACCTGTGCCAGGGCTTTACCACTCTCACAGTAAAGATTTTTTTTCCCCTAATATTTTACTCCAACCTGCCCTCTGTCGGTTTAAATCCATTCCCTCTTGTCCTGTCATTCTTGGCCATTGTCCAAATGTTCCCCAGTTCTCTTGGAACCCCTTTAGGCACTGGAAGGGGCTCTAAGGGCTCCCTGGAGCCTTCTATTCTCCAGCTGAACACCCCCAGCTCTCTCACCCTGTCTCCATAGCAGAGGTGCTCCCACCCTCTGATCATCATTGTGACCCTCCCCTGAGCTCACCTCATTCCTTCAGTCTTTGGTGTGAATTTTAGTTAGATCCATCTAAAATTAGATTTATGTGGATGTGAGTGAGCAAATCTTTAACCTGTGCCTGGAGTAATACCAGCACCTTCACAACTGCCTGGGAAGAGGCCTTCCAGAAAGGAGTTGCAAGGCAGCTTATGGTGCCTCCAGGACCTGAAACCTGATTCATTAATTAATTCTGGCTGGTGTTAATGTTGCCCTTCAGTTCCCACCTCTAGAGAAGGCCATCACCCTTGGTTCCCTAATCTCCTTGTCTTCAGCTAATCATGTTGTCTTCAGCTTTTAGAATGTATGTGTATTTTTGTGATCCTGTATAACAGTGATGAGAAATCCCTGAGGCTGCTTTTCCTCCATTTGCCTTGACAAACTTCTCTGTGTCACGCAACACTTCAGGTTTTGTTATTTCTTTTTTTTTTTTTTTTTTTTTTTTTAACATAAAACCTTTAGCATCCTACCAACTGGGAAACATTTTTCTGAAGGAAGATGTTGAAATGTACACTTGGAATAAATTTTATAGATTAGGAAGATAACAGGCTTAAGACAAAGCAGTCAGTGAACATGAACCTGTTTCACTTGTGAGCAGAAATACATGTGATAGCCTTGACATCATGTACTATAGTTTTCTGTGCCAGTCTGCAGGATTTAATTGGTTTTGTTTTCAAACAGGCATATCAAAACAGTGTAATTTTTTTTCCTCTTTTAATACTAACTGTGTTCCTTGTTCTCTGCCTCTCCCTTGCAGGCTTTGAAAGAGATGCTATATGCAGCTGTAGACCAGGCCCCTTCTATAGAAGGTAAGCAAATTGTAACCCACAGTTGTGTTTTTCTTGGCACTGGGTGTTGGACACATAGTCCTGCTGCTTTTCTGTCCTCAGTCCTCCTAAATTGGTAAACTTAATATCCTGATGGGCAAATGCCTGGCCTTTCACACCTGCATGCTATATTTGATTATTAGGACTCTTTGTCCTCTTTCCTTGGGACAATAAATGTCTCTGTATAGTTTGAGACAGCAACAGCTGGATTCCTCTCGCTTATAAGGTCATTCAGTGGTTGAAGTATTTTCTTCATTGCTTGAGAATAGAGCTTTGTTTTCCTGTGAGAGCCTGCCACTCTGGGAGATAGCTGTGCTGGAGAGACACTGGTTCCTGGTTTGTTACTGGTGATTTGAGCTGGAAGAGTCTCATCCTTTTGTTCTGTGTCCTCCCTGAATGCTGTGCTGCCTCTCCCATGGGGACATGAGTATATCTTCTTGTTTGCATGTGTTTATTGCCTCTGAATACTCTAGATTATTCTAGTAAGGTGTTTGGTTTTAAGCTCACTGAATGTTAAATGGCTTGTTTAATTAAGTGGTGACCTGTGCAAAATTTCTTAATAGAGCCTTTTACTTTCTGTATCCTTCTTCCTTTTGCTGTCTTTGAAGTACTGAAGCCTCTGTGTTGCTTACTCCTTATTTTCTTGCCCTTCATGTGGATTTCCAACTGCTTTATAACCTCCTTTCCTTTATTATTTTCACTTCTATTGCAGAGTTAATTTTACTAATTTCTGAACATGGCTCTGGGCTTCTTGTATATTTACAGAGCAGGAGAACAAGTGCTGCTCCTGGTGTAGTCAGTTGTCTAATGTAATGCTGGTCACTCTAAATGTTAGGCCATTAATTACTTTCCTTTTGTTGATTAGAACTGGGAAATGAGGTGTGATATGGTTAATATAATGTGATTTTTTTTTTAAATTCAACTCAACTTCACCTGTTCTTTGATTAGAATTTTAAAACCACAGCTGCAATAATTAATAGTTTAAGAGAGTGTGTGTGGGATGGGGCAGTCTGTCCTTAAACTCTCCAGAGGTGCATTCCAAGCTGAAAACTTTGTGGAAGCAATGCTCAGGCAGGTGTAATTTTTATATTTAATCTGACACTTAGTAGCTCACTCAACTCATTGTGCTAATTTTGTTAAAAGAATCACAATTTTCTCTAAAGTACAGGTCCTGGAACTAGGTTTCTAAAGGTTATGGTCCTAGAATCCAAAATCTATGGGTTATCTTTGGAAAACTCAACATACACTGGCAAAGACAAAGTCTTGCTTTATTATTTTAAAGTAGCAAAATTCCATAAAACTCACCCACAAACCTTTCTCCCCAACAGCATAAGACTAAGAGGAACTGAAGTTTTCCGTGGAGGCCAAACTGTCTATAGTAACTTTTAAAGATGACTTAGTAATGTTATTGAAAATCAACTTACTAATGTTATTGGGAGACTGGAGCAATTATAAGACTTTTTCTTTTTTCCCCCCCTCTTTTCTGTCCATTGATTTGTTATTGACAGTGCGAGCAAATGGTGTCTGTGCTAATAGAACTTTGTAGTCTGATGTTGGAATGTGACTTCCTGGGCTTGGCTAGGGTTATCTAGGATTTCAGGGTGGGCTTGAGTTGCTTGTTGTAAAGTGTTATAATTCAGCATTTTGATTTCTTTCTGTAATGTGCTCTGATGTTTGTGTGTAAACATATTTGGCAAAACAAGAGGAGGTGAAGAATAAGATGATATATTTATGCTCTTTTAAACACTGTTATAATTTTAAGCTGTGCTTCTGCTTCCTCTGGTGCTTTTAAAGTCTCAACAAAAGGAAAACAATGACTTAAGACAGTTTCCATCAGTAGAACAATGTTCTGTTCATTTTTGGAGGGGTTGGGTCTTTTCCTCTGTACTGTAGAGAATATAATCCAAACTCTTTTGAACCACTCCTATATAAATCTGTCTGCCTGACCTACCCTTAAGTGGAGAGCAGTTACACTAATTTCTTCACCTTTTGTGCTGGAAATTAATCAACAGCTTTTTTCCATCCCTGTTGTTTACATCTTTCCCTTTTTTAGGCCCTTCTGCCTTTGTTCATAGGAACTTTAGGCCAGGTTTAGTACGTGACTGCACACAAATCTTGCCCAGAACACTGCTCTAGTCCCTGTCACAGGACATGGAGCAAATTCCTTGCATTTTGGGAGGGAATGGAGTAGCTGTTGTCAGGGGCTGGCTGTTGGCCTGCATGTTTCCAGTTTAATATGGATTTTGCAATGGATACTTCAGTGTTGTTTTGAGCTTAGCACAGAAACTACAGGGCTGTGCTACTGAAACCCAGCCTCCCAGTATGAGCCTAATGTAATCTCATTTTAGACTGGTCTAACTAAAATCCATTTGCTAATTGATCTTGTTGATCACAGACATGCTGCAGAGCTCCAGAGCTGGCTTTGATTTACCTTGCATGAATTGTAGGCTAATCTTTGGATAATATATTGGATTGTGAAGACAAGGGAGTTTTGTACAGCAAAGCTGAGACTGTTCCTGGTTCTTATTCTGCTTGGCTGGATGTGTGATCTGGCATTTGTGAATGAATTTCTTAGATTTCTGCTGCAGGCTGCTTACTATGTCAGTCAGTAAAATTTGTGTATAGACAGAAATGTTTCCTATTGCTTAGCAGAATGCTGAAAGCACTTTGGAAAGTCTTTAAAACAAACAAAAAAAAAAAGTGCTACCCTCTTAACCAAGGCATGTTGTAAATAATTGGCAAGGCAGGTAATAGGTGAGCCATCCTTCATGAACAGCTTTCTTTGGGTTTGTATTCAGGCATTTTCTGTTTGTGGATGGGTAAACAAACCTAACTTCAGAATGATTCTTAAAAGTTTTGGAATGGATAGTTGCTTATGCTACTTTAGTAGACAAAGTGCTGCTGGGAAGAGGGTCTTGGCTCTAAATTGTGCAGGTTATTCTGTGGATATATGGTGAACCTTCTCCCTGTGCTACATTGAATCACACCTATGTCTACCTGCTTTTTCCTATTTTTGGGTAATAAACAGACTGTGATTTTAATAAAAAGCCTTGTAGAGGTAGATAAGCAAAACCTGCCATGGCTGTATAGTAGGAGGAGGTTGTTCATAGCTGTCTCCTGACACAGTTGCAAGGTGCTGTGGCTCCCTGTGCTTCATGAGAGTTATTCCAGACTGTAGCATGTCTTTTCTGGCAGTTCCTAGCTGTACACATAGATTTCTCTAATCTGTTCAAAGATACATTTTTTTCATCCATCTGTCTCCTTTGTAATGACAGTTTTTATATGCCAGTGTTATTCCCCCAGATGCTCCTCCTCTTTTTACAAGGCAATCCCCTGATGAAACCTGCACCATCCTTCCACCTGAGCAACATCTGTACTAAATTAGTGTTCAGTCTGTTAATTCAATCCCATGCACATCACTGGGAGAGGTATCAAATGATGCTGGATTCCCAGCTGTAC
This sequence comes from Vidua macroura, assembly GCF_024509145.1. Taxonomy (NCBI): domain Eukaryota; kingdom Metazoa; phylum Chordata; class Aves; order Passeriformes; family Viduidae; genus Vidua; species Vidua macroura. Next base: position 3,273,216 of record NC_071579.1, on the reverse strand, counting down.
GATGAGACTTGCTTGGCTTTCTGGAGAGTTCTTTGGAGCGTGTTTGCTTCGTTCGTTGTTTGTTGTGTTCTGCTCGCTGTTACCAGAACAATGGGGATGAATGGATGCTGCTCCCAGCATACCATGCCCAGCTCCCTGAGGCACAGCAGGAAGGCCTGAATGCAAGTGTGCCAGACCAGGCACCCTTTTTTGACCCTAAGATACCTTTAGCAAGAATCTGTGATGATTTAGAGGCTAAACTCAAGCATAGCCCTGCTTTCGTCTGAGGCAGAATGTCCAGTACGGCAAAAGCATGAAATTCCGACCTCACTGGGAGCATGCTGGTTGTTTTTTTTTGTTTGTTTGTTTTTTGTTTTTTGTTTTTTTTTTTTTTTTTTGTTTTCTTTGTTTTTTTTTTGTTTTGTTTTTTTTTTTTTTTGTTTTGTTTTTGTTTTTGTTTTTTTTTGTTTTGTTTTGTTTTTTTTGTTGATTTCTTGTTCTCCCACTGCTTCCTGTTCCATTTGTCACCTAGTAAAGCAGGTTAGTGGACCACTCTTGCTCGGAGTGCTCCTGATTATTCCACTTGGTGAACAGATGTGTCGGCATCTCCCCGAGCTCCTTGCGGTGCTGCTCTCCTTGGCTGCAGTGGACACAAAAGTGCAGCTGTAAATTATTCATCCTCATTATCTGCTCCAATGGACAGGGGCCACTCTAAATATTATTTCTTAGAATATGTGCCTTTCAGATATTTAAATTTATCCTCCCTTTAATACTTGTGTAAACAAATATCGTTGTTGTAATATCAGATGGTACGAGAGTGTCCTGTTGCATCCTCCTATTATGGAAATTACTTAACCCCAATCCTGAATTCCAGTGGCACCTTTCAAACAAGGATCACAATGGCTCTGTGGGGATGGAATGGTGTATTGGGATAGGGGTGGGGAGTGCTCTAGGGTAGAATTCAAACCCAAAGGTAAGAAGTGGTGCTAAAGCAACATTAATTGGCAGGGGAGAAGCTTTAGTGGTGACAGATATCCTCTGCTGGTGCCTGTAATCTTTGTGGTTGCCTGTTTACTCGTGATGGATTAGGAAAGCAAGAGATGCAAGTTTGGGACATTCTGAGAGTGCCAGCACTGGCAGTGTGTCCCATGTTATCCCACCCTTGTTTCTGCTTTCATTTGTAAAGCACTTGCCCTGTTAACTGACAGCTACAGATCTTTAGTTTGGATTTAATACTGTTGCTGAATAAACAAAAGGGTATTCTTTAGGGGCATAAATAATCTTGGTGAATAAGTAGGGTGTAGGACATCATATTATTTTTCTTTCCAGAGGAAGTTATGAGCCTGACAGTTTTTGTTACATGCAGACATGCTTTGTAAGGTTGATCAAAGACTTATGATTTGTCTGTATATATGCAGATGCCTTCTTTTTATTTCAAAATAAACATTTGTTTCCAATTGCACAGGCTTACTTTGTAGCAGCTTGAGGTTTTGTTTACATGGGAATGCTTAAGGCTTAAAAGAGTCTTAAACAGAAGTGCTGCACATCAGAAGCAGTCACAAAGAGATTAATGCTTTGTCTTTATTTCAGCGTTTGTCGCACACCCATGAGGACACGGGGGTTGGTGTTCTACACCCCAGAGGCAGGTCCTTGGTTCTGTCTAGGCTATACTTCAGTCTCTGTATTTATAATTAATATGTAAACTAACAAAAAAAAATATAATCCCATGACAATCCTCTTCTCAGTTGTAGACCTGATGCCAGGTATTGGATTAGCTGTAAAAAATAGGTTATTGGGCTTGTGGAAAACATTGGCTCCCAGAGTGTGCAAACGGTGGACAGGAGGAGAACTTGGCAGCATACCAGCACTTAGAGAAGGAGATGATGTCTGGTTTCTTTTCCCCTGGAGCAATAAAATTTGAAAGGTAAACAGTGCATATGGTTGGAGTAGGGTCCAGAGAGAACAGCTGGATGTTCACTAAAATATTTGGAGCACAGATGCCTGTGTGAAAATGTGCAGTACTGTGTGTTCATGTAAAAGTCATTTTGCTGTCAGGAGCGGTTCAGTGCTCACAGCAAGTCAGCACAGAGACTGCTTTGTACCCAGCCCTGCCACTTTCTGTGCCTTCAGAGCAGCCCACGCCGCTGGTACAGTGACTTTCTCTGAGGTGATGAGCACCAAGAGCCTGAATTGTGCTTAACCAGTCATGAGTGTAACGTGGTTATGGAATAAAGGTCAGGTGAGGCACAGAGCTGGAGTCACAGAACGGAAACAGAGAGTGGTTTGGGTTGGGAGGGACCTATGAAGGCCATCTAGTCCAGCCCTCCTGCCATGGGCCAGGACACCTTCCACTAGACCAGGCTGCTCCAAGCCCTGTCCAACCTGGCCTTGAACACTTCCAGGGATGGGGCAGCCACAGCTTCTCTGGGCAGCCTGTGCCAGGGCCTCCCCACCCTCACTGTGGAAAAAACCATCTTCCTTATATGTAATCTAAACTGACCCTCTCTCAGATTAAAACCATCACCCCCTGTCCTAACACAACAGGCTCTGCTAGAAAGTCTGTCCCCAGGCTAACTTGTTGATTGTGGAGACGACCAGCCAATAGGAGGTTTGATGTCATTACTGTCCTGCAGACCACAGGTTCTCAGGTTGTGGTCTGAGAGTCCATTCAGGGCCTGCTGGTGTGCTCAGGGTCCTGTCCTGCCTGCAGATACTGTGAACTCTTTCACTAATTATAAACCAGAAAGTCTCCTGGAGCCAGTGGGAGCCTCTCTGGGGCTCTTGGGGTGGTGTGGGACCACTCAGGGTATCCAAGAAGGTCATGGGGGGTGGGGTGGTTTAGCAGGTTGATCACCATTTCTTTATGAAGGAAGTTTGTGATTGCAGTCAGTGGAAATGCTGGACTTCCTCACCCTTTCCATTTGCCCCATGGCCAGCTCGTGGCTGATTTTCCACTTCATCTGTGTGGACAAGCCTGGAAACTTGTGCTGCTGCTGAGCAAGCCTTCAGCCTTTGGCTCTGCTTTGTGGTGTGCTCTGTGCAACTTCAGCAGCAGCTCAGATTGCTCTGACACATTCATGTTCTGTGAAGAACTTGAGTCCTAAGCGTACCAAAGAACAGGCTCAAGGCTTAGGAAGAGGCAGTTAATTGAATCATAGAAGGTTCTGAGTTGGAAGGGTTGTGGAGTCTCAGCCCCTGTTGTCCCCAAGAGTCACACCACGTGCCTGAGAGCACGGTCCAAATGCTCCTTGAGCTCTGTCAGGCTTAGTGCTGGGACCAGTTCCCTGGGGAGCCTGTTCAGTGCCCAACCTCCCTCTGAATGAGGAACCTTTTCCTAATACCCAAGCTAACCCTCCCCTGACACACCTTCAGGCCATTCCCTCCCTGTCACTGGGCACCAGAGGGCAGAGATCAGTGCCTGCCCCTCTCCTTCCCCTCATGGGGAAGCTGAAGACTGTGCTGAGTCTCCTTTTCTCCAGGCTGAACAAACCCTGTGACCTCAGCCTCTCCTCAGATGGTTTCTCCTCTGGACCCTTCACCGTTTTGCTCTGTCATTTTGTCCTGTGCCCTTTTTTCCTTTACTTCAGCATCCTTTGGTATTGAGTGCTAAGAGGTGTTAAATCCAGGATAATCCAAGAGCAGGAGGTGATGGTGGAAGCTGGACCTGGCAGTCCAGGCTGACCCACAGGAAAGGGCTGGACCTAGAACCAGTTTTGCAAACCTTCTGCTGCAGAAGGGGTGTAGATGATTCCTTAATGATGTGTGTAGGATAACAGCAACATCAGAAATGCTCAGCTGTGCCTTTTTCTCTCTCTCTTTTTTTTTTTTTCCTTTTTCCTTCCTGCATTTGCTTTCCCATACACTTGAGATGCCAGTCTGTGCTTAGAGGAATTAACAGTGCTTGTAATTTAGCTGGAATGTGCCAAGTTTCATGTTAATGGTCAGAACTCAAGGCTTGGAAAGTAGATTTGCAATGCTGGAAGATTGACAGCCAGCACTCCTGAGACAGCAGTGAGATATCAGGCTGTACACATGAGAGCACTGCACATGTTTATGCAGGAAGCCAGTATTTATTGCTTTGTTTCAAAAAAAGCCTTCTCTAGACATCTTAAGAGCAAGATTTAGTGTGTGTGAGGCAGCCTCTGGGTTTCTAGTCATTCCTTTGGCACTGTGTTTGATATAGGTGACTTGAATTATTAGACAATTAGGATTTTTGGATGAGACTGTAGCTACGTGGTGAATAATGCAACATGAATTAAGGTTGATTGGTTTCTCGTTTCTTTAAAAATGCATGCTGTGGGCAAGGGAATGAGCAGAGTGTCCCTGGAAGGAGATCCTCATTCTTCTACATCATAGCTGCTTGCAGGATGCTTCAGAAAAACGGCCAACATGCCAGTGGCCATGGAGTGGTGACATCTCTGTGTGAGGTGGTGGAGGACCAAAGGCTGTCCCTCTCCCTAGAGTGGTCCTTTGTGTTCTCTTAATCTGCTGCAAGGCCACACCACGCGCAATTAGTCTCTCAACATGAGAAGGTCTCTTTGATTAGGTAATTTTACAACTAGCAACAACGTGGCAAAAAGTCAACCCAGTCCTGGTGACATATAATTTCCGAAGTAAAAACAAAAGCTGGTTGCATATTTCACCTGGTGGGGTTTTTTTTAACATTGTATCTGTATCCTTACAGCTTGACATCAAGCAGATAAAGAATTAATTTTGAAATGTGCTTTTTAGATATTTTAGATATTTAGATATTTTAGATATTTTAGATATTTAAGGTATTTTAGATTGTTTTATGCTACCTTTGTTGAGTGTGGTAACCTTTTTGCCCTGAATTAGTACAGCCTAAGTGTGAAAGCCTGATCCTATAGTTCAGTTCTTTTGGGAACTGAGAAGGGGAAACCATGGAGAGGTATAAAGCATATTTTACTAACCTCTGGTATGACGAGAGTACATAAAATCCCTTAGTTGTAAGGCAGCAGCACCATGAGTCAGAGTTGTCTATGTTTAACTAAAAAATCAGAAAGAAAACTGCCTAAAATGCATACACTTGCTTTTTAAAGTGTTTTTTCTCTGTCCAGGGTGGTGTCTGGGAATCACAGAGGGCAGAGACATCACTGGAATGGTGCAAAGCCTTTCTGGGCACTGACTCTTCTTGAACTGTGCACTCAGCAGCTCGGCTTCCCCTCTGCAAGGGGGAAACCTTGTTTATCTCCTAGGAGATGGAAAACCAATTTCTGCTTCTTGATGACAAGCTGGCAGGCTATTTGACTAAACAAGAGAGGCAAGGCAGTGTGGCCAAGAAGAGGGGAATATAAATACCAATATAAATGCAATTTATTTTGCATGTGCTACATAGCCCCAAGCACACGTTTTAGAGGGGGAGTGAGAATTTTTTTACATGCTGAAATGCCAGCTCTAAATAGAAAAAGAGGCAAATTTGACATCCAGACTGTGTTTATAACCTTGGTTTTATTTTTACTGTAATTGCTTTTGCATGCTTTTATAAATGCTCCTAATGTCTTTGTGGGGCAAAGTGCAGAGGAGCTGCAAAGATCAGTGTGGGTGAGCTGATAACTTGGGATCTGTCTTGTCCCACAGTTGCAGACTTGTTCTGATATGTGCCCAAGGCTGCTATTCTGGAACCTCCTTGCTGGGATCCCGTCCTTGCACAGCTCTGAGAGTCAGAGTCAGCCTCTCCGCTTGCCAGTCCTCTCATGGGTCAGCTATAGGGGAAAAACGGGCACTGCTGCTCTAAACCCCCATTTTTAATTTTAATTTTCTCCTGTTCCAGCTGACTGATCATTTGTATGAGTTTGTCATGAATTTCTTTGGTTTGAATGCTCTGTGTCAGGGCATTGGTGTGGTTGCTGAGAGTGAACCCAGGTTCTTTATGGGCTCAGCTGCAGGAGTGAGTCACAGGTGAGGCAGTAAAATGGGGTAATAATGAGCAGAATTGGCTGATGGACCTATAAAGTGAATTTTATAAATAGCTTAATGGAATTTGGCTTGCACTTCAGCGTTTTGGTGTGGCTTTGTCTTCCTTAATCAGAAGTAGCAATCAGGAAGCGAGGAGAGAAATAATCTGAGAGCCTGACATGGCATTCCATGTTATTTCATGGTCCTTGAGCTCTGCAGCAGTCCAAGGCAAAGGTTCACTTTCTCAAGCCTTGGTTGGGGCTGCACCTTGGTGAACAAAGGTGCAGGAAAACAACTTTTGGAAGTTTCATGTGCTTCTGAAGCCTTTGGGAGATTGGACTATCATCCAAAGACAAGAAAGCTTCCCAGGGAGGATGAGGGAAAGGAAAAAAATCAAAATACCTTGTGCTTGTCTGTGATCAAGCTAGATTAAATTGTGCTCACAGGTGGTATTTGTGAATATAGAGTTTGCATTTTGGATGCTGGAGGTGATGATATTGATGATATTGACAATCATTTATGGTGTGGATTTAATTAATATGACATCAATAAGACTAGTTGATTAAAGCTTCATGTTTCAAAGGATAAGCCAGTAAAATATAGATTGTAAATGGAATTTTGAGCAATTGGAGGCAGAGAGGATAGAGACAGGATTCTGAGCTTGAAGGGCTCACCACACCTGATGAGCCCCATCTGCTGTCCTGATCCTGCTGAAAAGTGACTGCTGGTTAGCACTTCAGATCCTGCAAAAATACCCCATGCATCAGGTGAGAGTTTTAGCAATATATCAGCAGCAGGGAGCTGACACAGCTTTATTGCTGCTCCCTTCAGCAGATGTCCTTTTTGTGGTGGGGCCTTGGGAAGGGAGCGAGTGAGGAAGGTGGTGAGTAGGGGTTCATCTGTGTGCAGCCAGCACACCAGGAGCTGCTCAGGGCTCCAGTCCTGCTGCCTGGCTCACATTTCCACGGGTGTGAGGGCACTGCTCTCTGGTGCATTCAAGGTCTCAAATCAAATCCTGTGTTTAATTCTAAGCTTTGGCTTACAGGCCCAAAGTTCTGAGAGTTCCCTGCATTTTGGATTCCAATGTCTCCCCCTTTTTTTTGCACCAAGAACGTTCCTTTGATGGCTTTGTGAATCATCTTTCATGTGCATTGGAGCAGGTAAGGCACAGCTATCAATCTTAAAATCTTCCCACCACGGTGCAAGGCTCGATTTATTGAGCAGATCATCCAACTCTGGTGCATCATTTTGCCTCTGTGTTATCTGCACCCGTGTCTTCTTGGAGGGGAAGATCAGTTTGCTACCAGTGGTGTTAAATAGGACTTTAAACTCAAGCCTCAAAGGATCCAAAAGTCCTGACAAAAGAGCTTTCAAATCTTCCCTTCCTGTTTTAGAGATCCAAATGCAGCTCAGCTAGAATTAATCTGTACCAGTTTCACTTTCAGTTTCTTCTGCTTTCAGGCAGCTCCTCCAGGTTGAGTTCCAGGTGTTGCTCTCCGAGTTGATGTGGTGGGACCACTCAAGATGGAGCAGATGTTCATCCAGCTCAGGAGGAATCCACCATTGGAAGAAGCCTGATCTGGGCTTGGGCTTGCCAAAGCACAAGTAATGTAATGAATTAGTCATCAGGCAGAGAATTCACTTCCCTGGGGACATGGAGAGGCAGGCTGGTACAGCCCAGCTGTCAGTCAGGAATTGCTGATGCAGGAGCTCTTCACCAGCTGAGAAGGTTCCCCCTCCTGTTGATAACATAATATATTAAGGCTCAGTTGCCAAATCCTTTCATTTGGTATTTCAGTAGTAACATAAGGCCTTCATGGCGAGTCTATAGTCTCTTTAGCTAACCTACAGAGATAGTGAACTGCAAACCTTAATTGTAGCAACTCTGCTGTCTTCTACATGGGAGGCAATTTTATTGGATCCTTTTTGTGTGGTCAGCAGGGTGTGCCAGAGGGTTTGCCATCTCCATCCATTTTGGGAGTGATTTCATGGTTACTGAGGTATATGGGTCACAATGGGGTGAGTTTGGGACGAGGTGTTTCTGCTCTGTCACCCTCGTACCACCTTGCCCACAATTCTCGTTTTGTTTTGGTTTAATTTTCCTCTCTTGTTTTGCATTCAGCAGTAGCACGTGGCTCACGGTGGCTGTTCTCATGTGTGATAATTATTTTCTGAGATGTTTGGAAGTTTTATCAAGTGAGGAAGGGGAATTACAGCTGTAATTGTGTGCTGTTCTGTACATAATTAGCTCAACGTCTTGTTGAGATTTTCACTTACATGCACCGTTTCTGTCTTTAGAGTGGTTAAAAAGGCTTCTGTCATTATTCTTGTCCTGCCTTCTGAATTTCCCCAGCATAACTCCCAGCTATGCTGATCCTTTGGGGAGTTGCCCTTATGGCTCTTGGCCAAACTCTCAATTTTTCTGTTACCTTTGCTGGACAAGCACCACATGCAGTATCAGATAAATGAGTGATTCTCTGCTGTAGCAAGGGGAAGTGGCACAAGAACTTCAAGATAATGGTTGTTACTGTGGGCTTTCACAATTTTTTTTTTTTTAATAGTGAATGGTACCTTCCAGATTTTATCTTAAAGTTTGCCTTAACTTTCTGGTACCCAAAGGGCTTTATTATTGTTAAGTCCTATACTGAACTGTGTTGGAAGTGCAAAATAAAAATATTGCAGGGGGATTTATTCCATGCACTGCAGATGAGATTTCTGTGAAACTTTTTACTTGCACTCTTTTCTCAGAGTATTTTGCAGTTACTTCAGCCAAGATCGTGTTGGAGTTTGAAAATGGTCTTCTTGTGAGAGCAGAGTCTAGAGAATGAAGTGTTCAGTTTCTATTGCTGTATCATCACTTTATACTAATTGCAGGAGATCCACTTGAAATCATCTAAATTTAAAAAAAAGGAAGGGGAAGAAGTTTAGACATAGTGCTAAATTCATAACTTCCTTAAATTCTTTTGCAAATGTCTATCAGACCTTGCAGTCCTCATGTGATCCTGCTGTTGGGAGATTTTCAAATAGAGGAAGTAAAGCCAAACCTCTCATAATAATAGCTGAGGTCAGTGGAGGTTTTTGTCTTTTAGGAGTTCCTTGTAACTGTAACCGAAAGAGGTGGTATTATTTTAATTAATTATTTTTGTCAGATGAAAATAGTTAGCTGTAACAGAAAGGAGAAAATTGCCACTGTGAGTTCTCTTCCCATTTTTATCTTTAAATTTTCCAGTCTATAGGCTAGGCTAAGGCAATACGTCTTGGACTGCTTGGGAACTGGTGTTTTGTCATTCTCTGTTTTTCAATTTTAAGTTTATTTACAGAAATCAGCAAAAATAAGGAAGTGCTTCATGTGCAATGCTTAGTCGCTTGACTGTTATGTATGGTCAGAGTTGACAACTTCTCTTTTTAAGGGTCTGGGTACAGATTTGTGTTGGGTCATCATTTAGTTTTTAATCTTTCAAGACTGGCATTATTGATATTTCTTAAAACTGAGTCCTACTTCTGGATTTTTAGTTTGACTCCAGTGCTGCTGTGTTGGAAGTGATCGCAGCTGCTTCGCACTTGGGCTGTGCAACACTGATTCTTTCTGCTCTGCATAACTTCCTTGGAAAGTTGATTTATCTAGATCTTCAGTTTCCCCCCTTGGAGGGTGACAAGAGGTTATTTGAACTGAAAACAAAGGTTCAAATAGCTATTTGAAATCTAAACAGAGCAGGGAGTGTGCCATCTGAGAGCCAGTTCTCTCTGCTTTATCCAGTGCTCCTCTTGCACACCACACTTGGGGGAATTTTTTGTTGGTGGGGAGGAAAGTTCCCAGTTGGGTTGCAAAGCCTGTAGCTGTTTCTGAGGAGAGGAAAAGAGGAGGCAGAAACCTCTGCCCAACAACCTTAAATTCATCTCCTGGGCTTCCCTTCAGCGCGTGGGAGAAAAACTATCTGCTCAGATCCTACCAAGAAATGGCCTATTTAATAAGCATTCTGTAGATCTATTTATTTACAAATATTCCTGGGCTGTAATTAAGGAAGGCAGCTCTTCTCTGTGCTGTCTGGTGCTCACTTCCAGGCTGGGAGCGGCACGGGATGAGTGACTGCAGGCGGTGTCGGCTCCACGCATCCGTCTGTTCCAAACAAGCAGCTCTGCAGCTGATCAAAGCAGCAGGATTAGGCTGCTCCTGTGGAATTAAACTGCTGAGGAGGGGATAAATAGCAGACCTACCTGAACTGACAGGCTTTGTTGACAACAGGATAATGGGAATCACTTGGTGTTTTGTTTTGTTTAGTTTTTAGCAGAGGTGCTGTTCTGTCTAGTGGAATATTTGCTCTTCAAAGCCCAAACAACTGGGTTACTCCTGATGGAAAACTGCACTGCACACAGTTCCATATGCAGGGCAAAGTTTATCTTCACCAAGCTGTAAGAAATGCAGGGCATCCTTGTGGGTGTGGGTTTTCCAAACATTTTTCTTATAAAGAGAGTTTTTGGTTCACACACATGTATTAATAGTCTGAATTAAATCCTGCATGGCTACTCTTATGTCTGTCTTATAAAGCAGCATATTTATCTCAGACATGGAGAAGAACAGGAAACTAGCAATATGTCATGGATTACACTTGCCTTTTGGGCTCTAGATGACGAGTCGGGTTGTCTTTCCCCCCACCACATTTCTGCTTTTATAATTCACCAGATATTCTCACCTAAATGACACTTATTTAGGTAGCCCTGTTGAAAGGCAGCCCTTTTGTTTTCTCTTTAATACTGCTTTTTATTCATCCAAAGTACACCTCTATGCATAGTAAGTACTTGATATGATCCCATATAATCATCTTAACGGAAAAAGAAATAGCTTTTAGAACAAATAAATTTTTTTCACATTCTACACGTAAGCATTTAAAATTATTTCCAAAAACCTACTTTTCTTAGGTTGAATTGAAGCTTATGCAAGTCTTATAGTTTTGGTCACCCATTAAGTAATAAAATAATGAACAGCACAAACTTTGATCTAGTGCTTTTGGAATTGTGTCTGTGGAAATGCCACTGTCCCTGTCTAGAAAGATGTCAGTGGAAGAATTAACCAGCTGCTGTCAGCTGTGGACTCCTCTTTGGTGCAAAGTGAGGTTCTTGTCTCTTCTCTTTCATTGTTGTTTTATTTCAGGTTAGAAACCAGTAAAAAGTCAGAGTTCCCTGTTAAATCAGGAGTAGAAATACGTCAGCGTGTTTACTACAATCTGTTTCCACTTACTGCTCCTGTCAAATTGGTTACATTCACAAAGTACAAGTAGCATTTGTGGTACAGGATCATTTTAAAAGGCAGATTTTGTATAATAGCTTTTCCTTGTCATTTTATTTTTATTACAGCTTTCTTCTTACTGCAAAGTGAGGAATTTTACGTCTGGAATAGGATTCAGTGTCTGATTCTTTGACAAGTTCATTTTGAGTCTGGCTGTGTCTTATTTTTATCAATTACAGTATTTCTTTTATATTTTTGGGGTACCTAATTTAGTAGCTGGTAACTGAAGACACTTGTGAATTCTGTGAAATTTCAGTGTGAGCGTTTGAACTTGGATCATGTGCTACTGTTGGGGAGTGGAGGAGGAGGAGGAAGAAGCAGAAAAGTGTGGTTTTCTTTCTGGGCAAGGAGTGAATTCCTGCAGAAGGCATGGCACTGGGCAAGGGGGAAAACCAAAACTGATGGTCCTGAGCTGTTTCACTCCTTGTGTTGGCTAAATCTTGTGAAATTGTTGGAACTATGACTCACTTTCTTATAGAGAAAGATCATGTGAGTAAGCTCAGAGCCTTTACTCCACTACATTGTTGATACAGGACATTTTTTCCTTGTTATTGTTAAAAAAGGCCTGCCAGACTACCTTAAATGTATCTTGCTTATCTCCTGTGGAAAACTCTCAGTTCTGGCGGTAAGGTCTGTCCTGCCTTGCCTCTGAAGTTAAATTAGCTGGTTTGGTGTATGGGCTATTTCTTGTAACATTTTCTGTGGAATTTTATGGAAGTGTTGTCAAAAGTGTGGGTATGAGTCTGTAGAATTATCAAGGCAGTCTTTGATGTGAGCCTCGTTAGACATCATCCATCCTTATTGCCTCTAAATGGAGGCCACTGAAAGAGTACAGGAACATTCTCCTAGAAGCCGTGAACAGTGTAGACCAAGGCTGCAGAAAATGGCTTGTGATGTTTGCCACGATTGAGAAGCATGAAGAGATTTGTGATAGGTCCTGAGCAACTTGGAGCTTGTTCCTGAATTATTTTTGCTTCAAAATCACCTTCTGTGGCATTTGCTCAGTTAAGCCACTGGGAGTTTTCTGTTTTCCATGAGCTGCACTCTCCTGAGCTTTCCCCTTTGTGTCTCTTCCCTTGAAGTGATCCTTTCAGTGTAGTGATTGGACTAATTTAGTTTTGTGGGGCTCTTATGCCAGTCATTCCTGTTCTGGCTGTGAGCAGGACCTCTTCCACAACAGCCAGGTTGCACCTCATCCCATGATCCACTGCTGTGGCTGGTTCTGGTGTCAAAATTTACTTACAATGAGCTTCATTTTAATTTCCCCTAGCAGCTGGTGCTGGCAGACAGCAAGGATCTGATGTTCTGAATTGAGAAAGCAGGAGGGAATTTGTTCTCTGCTGCTTTATGCCCCTCAACAGAGGTGTGAGACCTGCAGGTTTTGCATCTTCTGCTCTGCCATGGGTCTGATGGAATTTCAGGCCTTGTGCATTTTAACTTTTTATATTTAACCTGTTTAACGTTCCACTTTACATCTTTCAAGTATTTCCTGTTGGGGGAGAAGTGGTATTTGTTTGATTTGGAATCAGTGTTTAGCTTTAATCAGCAGTGTAGCATTAAGAACTTTATCACAGTAGAAGCCTGAGGGTTTAAAAAAAAATCTGTGACTTCTCTCTGTTCTTGCTGTTTGTGTATGGAAGTGTGTTGGAACGTTCCCTGGTGATGCTGGTACTTCATTTGAATAACTTGGAAGTGTGGTTTCTTATAATGAGTAAATTTATCCTGTGCAGGGAACTTTAATAATCTAGATTTTTTTTTTTTTTTTTTTTTTTTTTTTTTTTTTTTTTTTTTTTGCATTACTTCCTCACACCTAGTTGGAAATTCATAAAACCTGATGGAGTTTCCAGGACCCTTAAGGACTTGCAATGTTACAATCATTCATTAACTATTCTAATTATGTGACTTCTAAGGCATGCCTGTGTGCTTCAGGGCAAGCAGCTATAATGACAAATACGTGACACCTGGCATAAATCGCAGAAACACGGAGTCATTAAGGTTGGAAAAGACCTCTGAGATCCCTGAGTCCAACTGTGAATCATGTTCACCACTAAACCATGTCCCCAGGTGCCACATCCACACATTTTTTTGAACACTTCCAGTGATGGTGATTCCAACACTTCCTTGAGCAGCCTGTTCCAAAGCCTGACCAGCCTTTCAGTGAAGAAGTATTTTGTAATATTCAATCTAAACCTCCTCTAGCTGAGCCTTTTTCCTCTGTCCTGTCACGTGTTACCTGGGAGAAGAGGCTGACTGAGAAGAGAGATGAAGGCTTCTCCTTAAATGCATCTGGACAGATGATGTGACTATTAAAAATGTTAGGGAAAGACAAAAAAGGAACAAAATATAGTGGTAGATCAGATGGTGATACATGGGCAGTGCACATGGATATTTTTATTTGTCAGATATTTATTTGAAGGGCTGAAAGACTTGGCACAGGATTTTCTCCCAGGTGTTAATGGGGGATTTGGTTTGTCGGTGTTCTGTTTTTAAAATCAATAGAGACAATTTTAAAAATAAAATTTTTCTTTTACACCTACGAAGGCAAAAATCTTTTCCCAGTCAAGCAAACAGATCTATATTTTCCTGTGATTGATGTAGGCTGATATGGGTGACATTTGAAATTCAAACTGCAGGCAGCTTCTGACATCTCTGTTACAGATGGCTTCTCTGAGGTGGATGTGTAGATAAGACTGCTGTGTAGGCCTCTTCCAACATTTAATTTCAGAAAGGTGAGCTAAAATTAGTTAATTTTATTAACAGAGGTAAGTTTCAGCAATGATAAAAGGAGGTGGTAATTTGTTAAAGTGTTTTTTAAAGAGCGTCAACCTGAGTCTTTGCATTCAGGAGGGGTAAAACATCAGTAGCTGGAAACAAGAATAACAAAAGTTTAAGTTTTTCAAGGTAGAAGAGAAGCAGTTCATTTAACAAAAACCATAAAATGTCAGGAGCAGAGATAAACCAGCTTCTTGAGAGAAGTTGTATCTGCTGGTTTGTCTTGTAATCCTGCAGGAGTCTGGCTGCTTGTGGGTTTTCACTGAGCAGTGGAGTAAATTCCCTTAGACTTGGCTGGTAATTGGCTTCACCTGTGCTTTGTCACTGAGTGCTGAAAGAAAGGCAGGCTGGCAGCACAGAGTTTGTTTAGATTTGCCCAAACAGAGTTCTAAATTAATTGTGGTACCAAGCACATCTCTTGAAAGTGCTTATTGGAAGGTTGCCTTTTGTGCTGGAGTGAGGAGGGAGAAGTTATCTTGTTGATACAGCTGTAAACTGAAAATAAACCTAAAATTGAACCTAAAAGTAATTTTCTGCTGCTGCGTCTGGAAGTGATCATTTGGAGCCTGGAATGCTCCACAGGGAGTAAGAGAATCGGTCCCATTGGAATTAGTAGGAAATTAGAGCTGTACAAGAACATGACATCTGAGACCCAAACACTGAACCACCACCACCACTCGTGGCTTGTATTTCTGTTGCTTTCTTTCCTCTTGCCACGCTGGGATGGCAAGTCCCCAGTGGCATTTCTCACAAAGGCAGAGTGTTCCTAGGAAAAACGCTGCTGTTGGGGGATGTAGGATTCTGGAGCCAGCCATGAGTTGTGGTGGCTCAGTAACCACGGGATACTTGAACAATACAGAGAGGTATGTGGAAGACAGCACACACTGGTTTTCTTGTATTTCCTTTAGAGAAACAATCAGGCTTGTTAAGATGATTAATTAATGGAGTTTTCAGCCATTAATCATTCCAAAGACCAATATGGGTAGCCCGCAGTAAAATCCATTAACATGCCGTGACCCTGTGCTAATTGTTAAACCCTTGCTCTGTGAACAGCTCAGAGCTGAGGTAGAGGCACGTGGATGCCAGTGGGGTAAGAATGGCTCCCTCACCTATGGAAATATTGAATTATTGATAAAACTTGTAATAATGCTGGCTCTCTTGCTCTTTGGTTGTTGACTGATTTAAGCAGAGTGTGACATTAATGCTATTAAAGTTATTAAGTAGGAGGGAGGAAGACATGAGATGGAAAGGGGAAAATTGGGGCATCATCATCTGGTATAACCTTGGCCTCATGTCAGGCTGATCCATATGAGAACTCATTTAAAACTTCTTTGTTTAAACTATTTGACATACAGTTCACTGGGTTTGGAAAATAGAGATGAGGGAAAAATAAGCACAGTCAATGTTTCAGATGAACCACGGGTTTTATGTGACTGTGATTTGAGTGACTCCAGTACAGTGGAAGTAAGTGCCCAAATGGACTTGCTAACTGAAGGCAGTCTTTCAAAACCTAGGCAAAATGTCAGTGACAGCTACAGATAAACTTTGCAGAACCTCTTTTCTGCCACTCTTTTACGGGAGTAATATGAATAGCTACTTATTCATATTATTAATTAAATATTATGGGCTTAAAAGGATAGACAGTGCTTGAACTTAATAGTGAATAATACTGAAGGTTAAGATGACTGCAGTGACCAAAATATTGATGTAAGGCAATGCTGATCTCCAAAATGATGGATAAGATCCCATGCATTTTGGTTAGAGAAGTATATGGTTATCTTCATGTTCCTAATTGTATCAAAAGTGGTTGTTTACCTCTTGTAAATTGATGTGTCAGGTTTGAGTTTGCAGGGTGTTCTTGATGCTGTTCAGTTGATTGTGGAAGCTAATCAGGGGAGAAAGACTTCTGGCAAGATTTACTCTCAGTCTCAGTATGTTTTCATTTGAGTCAATTGAGAGCAAGACACTGACCTTCTCTTAGAAAAAAATTCACATGAACTCAAGATTCAGCTAAAAAAAAAACCAGACCAAACAATAAAACCCTCACTGTTATAACACATCAGGTGTACACAAAAAGATTTGTAGATTAACTTTTTAAAATCTTTTACTGCGGGAAGACTTAGTTTTATAGGAGATGCTATTTAGGGTGTACAGTAGTGGTGAATTCTCATTAAGGTAATGTCAAAGCTCTGATTTACTTCAAGACTCAATAAATCTCTCCTCAAAGTGCTGCTGGTGCTGTCAGTACTGTAAATGCTTGGACATCCACGAGGACAGAGGACTACTCTTGCCATGGCAGCAAGCCTGATGCTGCTTTACAATCCTCTGTTTGAAACTCTCTGATGTTTCTGGGGTGCTTTTGGTCTCTCAACTTCCAGGAAACTTTTTGAAACTTCCTTACAGAGCTCCACTTCAATGGATATTAAATATCATTTGTCCAATGCAAGCCATCCGTTATCTGTTTCAGCAGCCTTCAGATAGCAGCATTCAAAGAAAGAAAAATGCTTCCCTCAGTCCTGTGTTTTTTTGCTTTACTGTCTTCAAACAAGTTCATTTTGTGATGTTCATCCATTTGCCCAAGTTTCTTATCTCTGCAATCCAGGCTTGAGGATTCACTTGCAGACCTGGTGTTTTGGGATGTGGAGGGGATAGGTTTGAGGGTTAGAAGTACTGTTATGTCAATTATTGGTTACTTTTGCATTTCTTCTGTTAATCTTTGTTACTACTATAGAACTGCTTAAAATTGTGCATTTTAACAGACTAAATAGTGAGGAATTGAATTTTGTGCTGTCACAAATGCTGGCATTCCTGTACCACTTGAATCTAGCTGAAGAGTGGGTCTGTGGTTTTGTGACACAGGCTATGAGCAAGTCTGATGGTTCTGTTCTTTGGACCTCTGCAACTATAGCTCAGCTCATTTGGTCCCAGTTTCACCCTGTGCTGGTATTTCTCTACCCCTAGAATGTGTGCACACAGAAGAGAGTACTCCTAGGAGAATAAATTCCTATTTATACCCCCAGAACCCTCTACTCAGTTGTAGGAGGGAACTGCGCGTTCGTTATATATATATATATATAGTTAATTCCAGGGTTCCCTTTCCTCACATCACTGGTTTCCCATGGCTTTTAGGCAAGCTGATTATAAACTGGGGCTGGTGGAAAGGAAAATGATTTCTCCAGGGTTCCACCAGCTTCATATGGGTGAGGTGGGCCAGAAAATGGCGAGGCTTTTGTCTTACAACCAGTCTTGCAGCCAAAGTGAGTTTTTTGGAGCTCATGTTACCCTTGAGAAGAGGATGTCAGGTCTTTTAAGATGCTTTCAGATTGACATGAAACAATTGAGGTTTCTGTTGGAGTTGTGGGCAGTTTTTTGGCAAAAGCCCTCCAAGGTACTTATGTTCTGCATTTGCAGACAAGTTGAACTCCTTGCTTGTCATGGAGAATGAGAGGAAGGTTTTGTGTGGCATTAAAAAAAATTGTTTGGCTTCCATAAAAATGTTATTTGAGGAATGCATAGACTTTTCCCAGCACAGAAAAATGTGGGATTTTTTTTCTGTACTCTACACAATTACTGAAGGGACTTGGTTCATGCTTCAAAAACATGACTTGCATTGGCAACAGAGCCCTGGAATCTAACTTTCTGAAAGTTTGGATCATGTGAGAATTCTCTGTGATAAAACAGTAAAACTATTAATTTTCTACTAGCATTTGGGTCATCTTTTGCTGAAAGATGAGTTTAAAATAACCAAAATCTTTGCTCAAAGAGGAATGTTTGGTAATAGATCTGGTGCAGGCAGATCCACAGGCTTTTCATCACATGAGAGTTTGGGACTTATTATTTAGTGCAGTTTCAAACACAAGGAACTTTAAATCTAAATTTGATTCCTACATAGAAATTAGACATCTTTAGAAGCTGGAATGTATTCTCACAACAACTTTCATCTTATTTTAGATGAACATCTCCTGAGGTCACTCCTCTTTCTGTTTTGAAGCTCACACTGCCACAACATCATAATTAAATGGGATGCTTTTTCTAACTTTAACATGTATTATTTGATGGGGTTTTTTGAGACATCAGAAACTGGAATAGCTTAAATTAGAATGGTGAGAGAAAAACAGATTGCTATTCATTGAAAAATAGAAGGAATCAAGCCAGTATTTATTTTGCATTTATAGCTGGTGATTTATTTCAGGTCCACGGCAGTGAGCAATCAGCTGTTTTATCTATCTGTAGTCAAGTTAAGGAAAGCTGCTGACATGATCTGCAGTTAATCTCTGTGCTCATCTGAGACTTAAGAGCTGCTGAAATAATGAGAATATATCCTCTCTGTTACAGCATTTGAAGTGGTGGGTTTTTAATGTCCATACAACATTGCACAAGGTAGCGAAATCTCATAACTCTTTTTAAACAAAATCTCTCTACTTGGTTGATCATTTGGATAGGGTGGGTAATGCAAGATAGCTTGAAATGTTCTTTTGTCAGAAAGGATTATTTGAAAATTGGTCTTTTCTAGCCTACAGTGTCTGAATAATTCTGGTGCTTGAGGTGTCTTCTCTGGTGATCAGCAAAGCACATTCTTCAGTAACTTTTAGAGAATGAAGAAGCAATTGTGCCAAATACTGTTAAAGTAAGTGTCTTTGCCTTAGCTATCCTGCTTGGAGAGAAAATTGCAATTCTAGGTAGGAAATACTGATGTTAACTGGAGTGAAGGAAAGAGAAGAGGGGAAAACCTGTGCTGTGGTATGAAGATCTACCCTAAGTTTCATCTCTGCCATTTTTGAGATTATTTGATAGCACTAAGACCCCACATATTGGAAAAGAAGTAGACATGAATTTCTCTCTTGAAATCATCAGACATTGTAAAAAGCTTTGGATAGTTTTGCTGGAGGTTCAGCACTTCATATTTCTCAGGTGCTAAGAGGTAAGGAGCTGAAATCTGTTTTGGAGCCTTGGTGTCTTATTTTAGTGTACTGGCTTGGTCACCACCCCTGCTATCTGATAGCCTTAATCCATCATGGAAACCTTCCTGGCTCATGGCTTTCAGCTCTGCTGTCTTGTCATGAATGATTATTTCCACTTGCCTGTGCCTTTGGATGTGGTGCCTTATGCTGCCTTTCCTGAACTCGAGTCACTCTGGGTGTCTTATTAGCAAAACCTAGTAACTGCCTAGGCTGATGATGCTGAATTGTTGATGTACTTGAGATTCAGCTGTTGCTGTCTCAATAGGGTTTGGGTGGCCTTCATGTGCAGCTGTCACACAATGGAATATGTGTGTTAGAATCTGGCCCATATACCCATTATTCTCCAGCTTCTGAATATTGATGGATTACTAAATAACTCTTAAATTTTTAAAAATTCCCTATTTTGGGAAAAAGAATTTCCCTGTTTTATTCCTGAGCTCTGGAACAGAGATTTTTTTTTTCCTCACATTTTTTCTTAAGTGGTGATTTGAGTGTCTGACACCAGTACAAGCTCACACCCAAGGTTTTTTCTTTACAAGTGCCTTTAAGGCATAAACATGTCTGAACAGGCCTCCAGGAAGTTTCATTCTCTCCTCTCTACCTACTTCCTTGTCTTATTTGAGGAAGGTGCTGATAAAATTTGGGGCACAGGGTGAGGGAGGTATCCCTGGAAGGCAGATGTGCAGAAACTGGGCTGAAATGGTCACACATTCTGGGCCTAAACTGATGGAGATTGACAAAGAAATGGGGTCTCCATGATTTCCATGCATGAAGCTATTTATTGATACACACAGCTGAGTTTATACACCTTTTCAGCTATAGCTCAAAATAGCACAACTATAACATTTATGTAACTTGATGCCTTGAGAAGGCTGAGCTAGAACAGAGGCTAGACACAGTTAAAGAATAAAGTAGGGATTTATTAAAGGCCTCAATGGATCCACCTCAGGCAGCACAAAAGCCCAGCCAGGGCTACACCCAAGATGAACCAAAATGGCACAAAATGGACAGCCAGTCACGGGGTCTCTCACTTTTATAAGTTTTGGTCCATTTCCATATTGGAGTTCATTGTCCAATTCCAGCTTTAGCCCATGAAGTCCCATCCTGCTTGTTTTTCTCTCTTCAGCCCACGTTGTTTGTGCTCTTGGGCTTGAGATTTGGATCATTTGTCCTTGGTCCCCAGCTAGAGAAGGAATTGTTTTGTCTCCCTGCTCTGTGCAGAGAGCTCACCATCCCCTAATGTCAAGCTCAGACCCACACACTAAAGCAACACAGAATCAGAAAAATATAAAAGCTAAAACCTGAAGCATCAAACTAAGTAACATTTCTTAATCAAAGCTCTGTACAGACCTGCACAGGCAGGTACAGTCTTGCAGAGTTTCTGCATACCAAACACCTGCATACCCAGGTACCCTGTTATCTTCCTCAGGGTTCTGTTCCCTTTACCAGGGCTTACAGCCTCCTCAAGCTAGCACATCCACTTCTGTCATGAGCTGAGCAGTGCTCCCAGCTCTGCTCTCCAGCTGCATTCCCACACTAAACCCAGTTTCATTTAGACTCCTGAACAGCTGATTTGTTCAGTATCCACATACAGCCTTATCTTCAGATGTGTCTGCCTTCCTGTTACCTACACCTGACTTGCTAATTGCTGCACTGATTGATTTCCAGCAACACAGATAGCTGAAGCAGCTTCATTAGCAAGGAAATGTGTTGTTGAAATTGAGACTTGCTGAAGGGTTAAGCATTGGTATGTGGTCACCACCTGTAGATTCCTACATTTCCCTATGGAGATGTCACTGGTGTGTTGTAACTTAGGGACAATCACTCTATTAGGTTTGGCTTTGTCAAAAAGAGACCTCATTTGGAGAAATCTGCCCAGTGAGGATTTTTTCAGGAAGATTCCATTTTAGTTTTTTATACAGCAGATGATTCTGTAACATATTTTTGCAAGTATTTCTTTTTCAGGTGTAGCACAAGTAACATAATAAACAACTTTAAGCTTAATGAAGTGGAGCATGGATTATTCTGCAAAGTTGGTTTCCTGTAGTAGTTAAGAGGAGGTCTCTGAAGTAGAGAATCAAGACATTTTGTGGGAGGCCTATTAGGGTCATATGAAGTTTTCCATCTCCCCCATTTATTTCAGGGTTTTTCTTTATTCTTTATTTTTCTTGTCTCCACCTTACAAATGCTCTCCCAGAATAAATGTACCTGTGTTTTACAGGGGGAATTCTTTCTTTAAAGAGCTGATACGGATGAGTGAGCCTCTCCCAGATTTGTCTCCTGCTTTAATGTGCTTTTCTGATGGGTCACTAGAGCCTGACCTCACTAATGCTGGGCACATGTGCTTTTAAAAACACTAAACAGAGGAATCTGAGGCAGCAAAACATTCTTCAGAAAACTGGTGTGACTTGGAGGATGAAATAGGATTTGGGTACCAGGTTGTGGCTTACTTTAAAAAAGTAAGCACATCTAGGCATAAAATAGTGCTAGCAGTCAGGATTTCAAAACAATTCACTCAGGAGAAGAGTAAAGAACAAATAACTTGTAGAGACTTCGCTTAAGCAGATTAGTCAAACATTTTGTAGACGTTTCCCCCCTTTTCAAGCACTGGCTGTTAATTCTGCCATGACTCCTTTATGCAGTAACTCCGTGAGCCAGACCTGTATCTGATGCAAGTTGTGAATCTGCCTCAGATGATGGTGAGAAAACATTCCCACTTAATCAGATGTGGATTTTCAAGATAATGGCCCGGACCCATACAATGAAAGGTCAGTGAATGCAACATGCACTAAAGCAACAAAGTGAGGTTCATATGATGGGCATCCATGATGAAAACTCAGAATTTTAAAATTAAATTATGGTTTTGTGTGTAGTACAGCGCAAGGTAGAATTATTAGTGTGACAGTGCAGCGTATTAAGAAAACTTAAAGGTTTTTTCCCCAATTTTGCTGGGGTTTCTGACACAACATTTCTGAACTGATACCGTGAGGCCAGATGTTGTCACAAAGTTGGTGATATGGAGCAGTCTCTCCTGGCTTACTGCACTTGTTTGGTTTTTTTAATTTTTTTTTTTTACTGCTTGAGGACATCTGGCTGGTGCTGCAAAACTTTATATGGTGTTTTGTAATTGTTGTTAGAGGCTGGAGACCTTCTAGACTCGTGTCAAGATCCACACACACACTTCTGTTTTTTCTTAAGATCCTCTAGCATCTTAAGATCTAGGTTACCATGAATAAAATTAAATGCAATATTCGAGCCAAGAACTGTTTGTTGGTCAGTATTTAACTGTCTTGTCTTGATAGTCTCCTTATAAATGTTAGAGGATTTTTCTTAAATAGTTGTGAAATAAAAGTGAAAAAGGCAATTTTCCTTTTGCTTATGATGATGTAGTGTGAGCTGAGCTACTTTAGGAAGTCTGTGTGCATCTTTCTGAGAAGCAGCTGGTAAAATTCCAGGCTGAGCGAGTGAATAGAGAGCAGAGATCACTGCTGGTGTATTTATTGCAAAGTTGTTTCCCTGGACTGATGTGGTCTTTAACTTCTGAACATCTCTGGCCCTGTAATGTTGTCGTCTTGTCTCTGGTGCCAGCTTCAAAACTGCAACTGCCCAGTTTGTCCACCTAAGCCTCCCACCTAGTAATTTGGCTTCTCTTAATTGATGGAACAGAGTAAAAGTTCTCTATATTTGACTCCTATTTACTTTAATTATAGTAAATTTTGTCAGAAATAAAATATCACCGTGCTTTATATGTTACAAAGCTCATCTCAAGGAGCTTTGTGTTCTCCCATGGATGGAAGTTGTTCTCCCCATCAGCTGTGAAGCTAAATGGAAACTGCACCTGTGTTAATGCTGGAACCAGGAACCAAGGTGTTGCCTTGAGACTTGGCAGCACAATGTGTTTTTCAGCCACGAAAACCTGCATAGAGCAAGTGTGAAAGCTGTTGGTGAGATTTGGTTATGAACCACAATCACCTGGAGCCCAGATCTGTGCGCTTTAACCAAGCAGTGCTGTACTGAGTTTACCTGCTCTGTGTTTATCTTCTTTGTGTCTTGAGCCGTTGGTGTTTATGACACAGGAATTGTTCAGGCCATCCTTAACCATCAGGTGTTGTAGAGGCACTGTGGGCATGGGTAAAAACATTGGTGGAGATGTAAAAAATACATTGGTAGAGGATGGGAGTAGCTGCCTTTATTTCTGTTGTTTAAGGTTTCTTTGCTCACTGCTACAATGAGTTAGTTGCTGTACTTGTACTTTTCATGGTGGATTCAGTAATGAACACCATTTGCAGCCTTGTTTTAGGGTGTTTTTTATCATCCTTGTGCCTTTGGTCTCCAGAAGTGCTGGCACAGCCAGCCAGGAAGGCACTGCTTCTCCAGAATACCATTACCCTGAGTTACTCTTTCATGTAGTCACTGGAGGGATAATATTGCCAAGTTCCACACACAACAACAGGAGCGTGTGGCAGGTATAAGCATGCCTTTTATGATCCACTAAATATGAAGAGCTCCAGGCAGGCTGTTTGTCTTGTAGCCCTCAGTTTTGACACAGCTATTACTGAGACTGGCTTTGGCTAGTTGTGTAATTCTGTAATGCTGTTGTGGCTGCCTGGCTCACCTCCATAACCAAAATGAAGGTAAATTACAGCATTCAGCACAGAAATGGATCGCAAGTTAACAATGCTTGTGTTTATAATGCAGTTGGAAATTGATATTTGAGATGTCCTGGTAATGGTGTGTCATTGTTCTAGCTTGTTGGTGCCTATCCTGTGATCTTGGGATTTGGGAATACCTGAGTCAGTCCTTGGTAGTGTGCTAGAAGAAAAGAGAGGCAGGAGGCTTGGAAAATAAAGATATTTAGTCATTGGGTCTTAGGAAGAAATTCTTCCCTGTGAGAGTGGTGAGGGCCTGGCACAGATTGCCCAGAGAAGCTGTGGCTGCCCCTGGATCCCTGGAAGTGTCCAAGGCCAAGTTGGACAGGGCTTGGAGCAGCCTGGGATAGTGGAAGGTGTCTTTGCCCATGGAACAAGATGATCTTTAAGGTCCTTTCCATTCCCAAACTATTATTGGAATCTGTGATTAACTACTGGAGTGGGGATGGGTTGTGGCTGTAGGGGGAATGCTGTTGGTTCTTTTGCACGTTGTTACAGTGGTCATGGGTACAGCTCCTTGGGGAGACAGCAGTTTTTAAAAATTTTTATAATTTTTGTCCTCCATGGTGAGTTAGGAATAGCTGTGTCCTTGAAGCACATCTTGACTCTTTATGGCTATGGAAAAAGATTTCCCTAAAAGCTTTTAAATCTTTAGCAACAAGAGAATATAGTTGCTAAAAGGTACTCCCTGAGTTTGAGTTTATTATGTCTGTGAGACTGGAGGGATGGACATGGAATGTCCAAGGGATTTGTCTGTAATGAGGCCCTGGCAGCAGATTTTGCTGTCCTTCAGCTGTCCTTTGTGGACAGATGAGGGGCATGGCTTTTAGGTATGGATGGAAAAACCATGTCTCACTTCTTGTTCTATTTCCCCATGACTATTGAATGGAGTGCTGCTCAGCCTTGAGTCACTGGGTGTTATTCATGGTGGAATTTACTGAGACCAGCAGAGCTGTTATTGACATCATCTCATTGACATCATGTCTGTGGGCTACATGAAGCCATGTGGTGGTGTGAGGACTGGAACGTGTAGGCAGACCCTTCGGAGTGTGCAGTGTTTCAGAACTTGGTGTTTATTCTTCCAGAATAACACCAGGCCCAGTTCCCTTTGCAGATTGTGCCTGACACCCGGGTTTGATGGGTGGGTAGTGAGGAGGTGACTTGCAGGATCTTTAAGTGATTTTTTCAAGGCTGAGATACCAATATCTTGACAGAAAAAGACTTTTTACTCTCCAAACTGGGGAGGAAAGGTTAAGGGGACATCCAGAAACAATGTTAGACTGTGACCTTTGGAGGCAGACCTTCACCAGGCATTTCTTCATAAATATATTTTAGTAAAATGTAAGCTGGCTTAGATGCAGGTCATAGTACCAAGCTCCCTGCTTCCACAGGGCATAGAAGAGTATCCTCAGAATTTCCTAGTTTTTTTTCCTTTGAAATCACCTTTGGGAGTATCATGATAGACTTCCATCATTTAAAAATGTCCCCAGAAACCCAGGATGGAGTGATATTGGAGATGGGATCTATCAGAGATACTGTCTGATTAATCCTGAGAACAAGTGTGTGTTTTCCCACTTGCTTTAGGACTTCATTTAGATAAGAGCTTCTTCCAGCTTCTCCTACCTCTGCTCTGGCTGATGTAATTCAAGCCAGAAATGAGTATCCACACTTATGTCCAGAACTTCAGGCGTTGCTTGTTCAAGATGCATCAGATCTTCTGTGTATCATCAGTGCACGTGGGCAGTAAAACGAGTGGTGAGTTCAGCATTTGTGGGAAGCATCCTACATGTTTCGCTGCCACTTCTGGACAAATGCATCTTCACTCTACTTGGACAGGTTTTCTGGGCTGGAGAGGAGAATGCTCTGGGAAACATGGCATGGTTCTGTGTCTGTTGTGGAGAGTTCCTGAAACATCCTACTGGTGATTGATGGCCTTTGGAACAACTTCTTTTCAGGCAGCCTGAACTTGACACAAGGAATCTTTAATTAAAACTCAGCTCTCCTCTCGACCAGGAAAAGTGAAGTTCTCAGAAAAATGTGTTACATGTAATTGTAAATATGTCTACGACCAGGATATCCCATCACTGTTGATACAGCTGTTACCCAAACCTCATGTAGGAGCAGATGTGAAATCTATACCTCCATGATGCCTCCAAGTCATGTGCAAACAAAGCTTATTTCTGGATCACATTCTTTTAGCTCCAGAATACCGTAAGGGACTGGGAATGGGGAATTCCCAACGGAGTGACTAACTTTCACTGGGAAAAGAAACAGAGGAAATACCTTAAGAAACCAGTCTGCCCAATGCTAGCAAACATCACCATTAATTATCATTTTAGGGTGATCGTGTTTTCCAAATATTTGTCAAAAAAAACCCAGTCAGAATGGAAGATATTTTGTGGAAGCCGCTTTCAGGAATAGGGAAACACCTTTCTAAGAACTATTGGAAAACAGTGAAAGAACATATCCTTCTGTTTGGCTGCGTTCCTAGAAAATTCAGGCTTTGTTGGTGAAGACACAGCAGGGATGACCTTAGCAGTGGGTTTATACATGTTTAAAGATTTAACCCATTGCATTCTGTGGAAGAAAGTGTGTTCATGTCTATATGGATGTGGTCTATTCTTGGTGTATAAACCCTGTGAGACTGTCAGAGGGCAGAAGGGTAGCCAAGGATAAACCCAAGTAACAGGAAGACATGGATTTGTCAGAAAGCAGTCCCTTTCTTTCAGTAAAACTGTAAGATACCTGGCATGGGAATTAGAGACCCTTAGTTGATAATAATAATACTGTTAATAATGTAATAATAATAATAATAATAATAATAATAATAATAATAATGTTGCATTGCTCCATGCTTTGTGGGTGTGCTTGCTGGGAGGTGGCTGAAAGGTTCAGAATAGCTGGAGAAGGAGGTGTTTAAAAGAAATAAAATTGATCTAATATTGTTGATGCTTTCCTGTCACTTCATAGTTTTATTGTTTTTCGGTTTGGAAGCTAGGAACTCTGAATGCCTTATTTTGAATCTTTCTCCTAGCTGGGAGGTAGGAAGCCAGATCACATTTGATGACTGCTCAGGGCCACAGCGATTCCTATTTGTTTTATTACTGGTTGTAGAAGAGAGTTACTGCATCTAGCTGCTCCAGCAATCAAAAGCAGTTAATGCTGTAAAATGAAGAGACTTCCACTCTGACTTCAGATGTTGTAAAATTTTGCAGCTGATAACCCAAGAGAGGGAATGAGGGAAATAAATAAATCTGTTGTGTTACAGACTGGCATGTGAGACCTGTGTCATTGACAGGGGAAGGACATCTGAGGGCAGGAGCACCTCTGCTCTGGGGACAGGCTGGGAGAGCTGAGGATCTTCAGCTGGAGAAGAGAAGGCTCCAGGGAGACCTCAGAGCCCCTTCCAGTGCCTAAAAGGGCTCCAGGAGAGCTGGAGAGGAACTTTGGAAAAGAGCCTGGAATGCCAGGACAAGGGGGAATGGTTTCAAACTGACACATGGCAGGGTTACATGGGATATTGGGAAGAAATTCTTCCCTGTGAGGGTGCTGAGCCCTGGCAGAGGTGTCACTGCCCATGGTAGGAGGCTGAAACTCAATGGTGTTTAGGGTCCCTTCCAACCCAAACCATTCTAGGATTCCTTGGTATTGGGACACACAAGACCGATGATGGACCTGGCTAGCATAAGAGATCTGATAGACAAAATGCCTTGGCAAGAGCAAACAGAACTTTGAGGATTAAATCAAGATTGCAAGAAGATTAAATCAGATGAGATCACTGGAAAAAAAACTACATCAAGACTTCTGCAAGCAAGAGATGTTTAAAATGTGTAAGTTTGTTTATGTGATGATTAACCCAATCACTGTAGTAAAACATTACTAGTCTTCCTAAAATGGTATATAAGCATATGTAGTCCACAGTAAAATCGGATCCTTTGACCTTCTCAAAGTCTTCCCCATCTCTCCAATTGCTGATACTTTGGTTCTATGATTCTCATAATTCCAAGAACTGGTCATGATACTGGAGATAATTTTATTACAGGAATTAGGCAGAGGTGTAAGTAGTCTTGTCCTTTGCAGCCACAAATGCCGTTCAGAGAATCTTTCCACATGAATACTTGCAGGAAAATGATCTGCAAGGACAGCAGTCTTGTAAGAATTGACATAGGAGCAAAAGTCTCTTTGCCATTAAGAAGTGTGCTCAGTGTTTGGATTTCCTGTTTTGCAGGAAAGAATTGACTTCGTGTCTTGGCTTTCTCCATTCAGTTTTGTTCTTGCAAGCAAAACGTGAAAGCATTCACTGCACTCCTCGTTACCAATCCTTAAGAAAGAGGAGGTAGGGAATCTTGTCATGGCAGCTGGATTCCAGGCACAGGTAGATGGTGAGGATGACGTTTGTGTGGGCTGAAATTGGAGTTTATTTTTCTTTTTGATGTGTCTTTTGTTATAGATCAGCTCTCATCTCCCTGGAAACTGAGGAATTGGAATGGCAGTCACAGAAGTAACAGAGGAGCAGGTTTTAGGAAAAGGAAAAGCTTATTAGGGGCTGGGAGATTTACCTGACTATGTAGCTAGTAAACACCTGAAAAAGAATACACTTATATTAACCATGCATTCAATGTAGCAGTTGTTGCTGCATTTTTTTAGTCTTTGAGATGACTGTGGTTTTATTTATTTATTTGTTTGTTTGTTTATTTATTTATTTATTTATTTAATATTCCTTGAGCTTTACAATGAGCTTACTGCAGATTTCTGCATTGCCTCCCACCCCTGAGCCTGCCTCTGTCCTTGAATTCTCCTTGCTTTCTGAATGCACCAGCAACACTTCATGGAAAGATCCAGGCTTTTTGCACTTGAGATGTGGAGATGTGTTCAGTGGAGTCACTTAATGTTGTGCAGCACCAGTTACTTGAAAATACGTATTTTCTTTAATACTTCTGAATGTTGTTCATTTTATATGCCAGACTAAATTGTTTCAAAAAAGACAAAAATTCCACTTGGAAATTTAATGGTAGATTTGGGAGGATGCTACAGCTTTGTAATGCCCAAGTGCTTTGTACTGATGCCTAAGTGCTTTGTGCTGAATGTTAAAGGTATGTGTATGGGGAGTCTGTGAATAATTAACAAAATCTGTGTGCTTCATTTTCTTTTGATTGACTGAACAGGAGGACCCAAAGTGAGTTCAGCATTCCGTCTTCTTGCTCTGTGTTGATTTATCACTTTGATTATTAATCTTACTGAGCTGAATTTTATGCAAGTTGTCTCTCGCATCCCCGTGAAGGAACAAAATGTCGCTATAATAGTTACCCAACTGTGGAAATTAAGATCAAGAAACAACAGCAACTTTCTTGCATATTATTTTCACAGTTTTGGCTGTTGTTTTATCAAGGACAGCACACTTAAGTGACTGATTGAGATCACTAGAGACTCATAGCATGACAAGAATGGGTACCAAATAAGTCCTTCCTGGTTTTATCTGTGGTTGATCTTATTTTTTTCTTTGTCTGTCATCATTCTGTGTTGAATGTCTGTGTGTTTCTTCTTGGGCATGCAGGGTTGCAGTGAAGTGTGTAAATGCACTGTGGTGGGTGAATGTGTGTGCAAAAGCACCTGAACTCTTGAGTAGGAGCTGGCCTTGATGCACGATCCTTTACTTTGTACCTGGGAGAGACGCAGCTGGTTGAGGGGTTGGAAAAGTGAAAATGTGAAAGCAAGGCTGCTGGGAAAAGGTGGTATTTTTTTAGCAGGCCAGTTTTGTGTAGTTCTAGTGTTGCTCTTCTTCCCCACCTGCATATCCTGCTTCAAGAGGTTTGGCCAAAGCTGGGAAAGGTGCAAAGGAGGACAGAAAGGATGAATGAATAATGGCTTTAATGTGATTGTGTTCATTAGCACTATTCAGCCTTGAGTAAGAGAACTGAGAGAGGTCTGTGTGATTAAAAACATGAGAGGTTTGCTCTTTCTTCTGACACAAGAACTAGGGGACATCAAAGGGAAGGAGCAGCTGCCAGATGCAGAGCAAAAGGAGTAACTAATTCTGTTGCAGGTGTCGAGGATGTTAGGAGGAGTCTGTGAGATCAGAAAGGGATTCAGCAAATTCTATTGGACACAAATATATTTAAGCTCTGGAAGGCTCTTGACCATAAAAAGCTACTTCTGGAGAGGTTATTTAGAGGAAGCTTCATTTACACAGTGTCTTTGTCATTGCATCTTTCTCAAGTCAAAGCATAAAGGTTGTAAGAAGTCTTTATTAATTATTGTGAGATGACTTGAAGCAATCTTTAAGCATTTAGTCTGATGCTTTGGTTGCTTCCTTAGTGCTCCTGTTGCTGTATGAGAGCATGTAGGAACTGGAAAATTTGCTTGTTACTAGAGTGTCCTGGCAATGCAGACCTCTGAAGGCGTCCCTTTTTGCACATCATAATTTATGTGCAGTCTTCCTTTCACATCTCAAAAAGGGGCTAAACTGCATCTGTTTGTACAAAACAGGAAAAATAATTGTGTAGGCAGATTTCTGTTAGAGCTTCTGGAAGTTATTAATGAAAAGGGTGGGACTGTTACACCCCCTCTGCTTGCTTTAAATTAAAGAGGGATATGGTGGGGCAGATGTCAGTCCCTGTGTCTGGGAATGGTACATTAATTTTACTGTGTCTTACGGCAAAGCAGCCAAGTGCTATAAAGACATGGGATTTATCTGCAGGCATGGTGAGGTTTACTGTGGGCTGGTCTGTGGCTTGCATTTAGCGTGTCTTCTGCAATCAGAAACAAGAAATGACATCTTTAAAAAGGTGTGTTAAACACTGTAGAAACTCTGTCACTTGACATGGCAAGCTTTCCTGCCTGTGGACACAGGAAATTTGGCAGTCATTGTGAGCCATTTCCTTAAACAAATCCCAGTATTTTAGGAGTTGTTTAATAAGTGCTGTTGGAAGTTCTTTCTTTCTGGAGAATGGTGAATTATCATATTATTATACAACATCTGGTAATGAGACATTGTCCATCACTTGGTGTAGCACTGTTATCCCCACGGGCTCTCCAGCTCCTTCCCATCCCCAAAGCAGGGGGAACTTGTCTCACTAGCTCCTCTTGGTGAGATGCTGAACATCCAAGGGCTGCTCTGATTACAGACATCTGATGATACAAAAGCTCTCTCTTAATGTGCTGGGTATGATGTAGGTAAGATGGGATGCCTGGCTTTAAATATTCAACTGTGTCTTGAACAGCCTGATGCTTGTTTTAACGCTATAAGCCTGGGTGCTGCTGGCTTGGCTAATCAACCCCTTGTTCAGAGGCTGGCAGCAATCAGGGAGTGCTGCTGCCTTTGGGGAGAGCCTCTCCTGATGCTGACTGATAGAAATGAGGTATTTCTAATTCAGCAGGGCTGGCACAGGGAGATGGATGCATGCTCACGTGCCCTGCCCCTGGCAGCTGTTTGTCAGGTGGGAAGCTGTGCTCAGTGAGGATGGTCCCCAGGGCTGCAGTGCCACCTGCGTGTCCATGGGCATTGCCATGCTGTCTTACTGTTTAAAAGCTCATTAAAGTTGCATCTCCCATTCCTACTTCCCTCCTTGCCCCCTCTGGCTAGCTGTCCAGGCTTTTGTGAGCAAACTAGAATTGATCATAGCAATTAGCTAAGCCCAGGGGACATTTTGAAATGTTAATGTATATGGTTTTTTCCTCGCTCTTAGATAACTCTTTGCTACTGCCAATGATTTGTGCTTTCTTGCTTTGATGCATTTGCTCTTCTTCCCTTTTAGAGTTCTCAGTAGAATGGCATTTAGGTAACATGGTGCCCTCAAGATGTTTGTTTAGCCTTAAATTTCCAAGTCAGTATTAAACTGGTGATATTTCCAGCAGCTGTTAAAATTCTGCTTGTCTTTTCCTCCTGAATTGTGTGCTTTCACACAAAAGATACAGAGCAAGTGACATTTAATTCATCTAAAAGATGAATGGCACGAGTAAAGACCTTGTATACTCAGAATTAACCCAAGATCCAAGCTGCTATAGGCTTTTAGAGGAGCTGGGTTGTTTGGAGCTGTTTCTTGGTTGCAACTTTCTTACCTTGAAACAAATCCAGTAACAAAGAAAATGTGTAAATATTTGGTTAAGAGGTGATGGGGAGCTACTGTCTGAACCTTAAAGCTATGACTGTTACGTGTGCCCTAACAAGCATGTAGCTTGCCTCTTCTTGGAAAATATTTGTCTTTTTCCTACAGAAGCAGCATTCAGTGTCCTTTTCTAACTGATTTCCTCCTTTTTTTGGCCCAAGTTCAGCATTAACTTTGGTTCTGAAGAAGTGGCAACTCAACAGAAAGTTGTGGCTTGCCAATTAAGAATCTCAACTGAGGTGGTGGTTTTGTAATATTGACTCCATGTGGCAGTTCTAATCAAAATAAGCACAGCTCACCGTGGGAACTGGATACTTGCCTTGGAAAATAGGACTGAAAAAATCAAAGCTTTAGTATTTTAGTCTTTAGGATGTAATTGTAAACACTTAAACAGCAATGTTGTTATGTATTCAGTTTCCTCTCCTTAGTATCAAAAGTAAGCCCATCTTCTTTTAGGCTAATCTGAATTTTTCCTTCAGGAGTATTAGTTATTAAAGCTCTTATCCATTTCTGGGGCTGGTAGAAGTTCCCATGTGCTGCATATTTAAGGATGTGGGCACATCTTGTACCAATACCTTTCTTAAACTATTTTTGTTTGTTTTAGAAAAATGCTCGACTAGCTTGGTATATTTCCCAGTTCACACCATTATGGTGCTCTGTTAATTTGCTCAATGTGTTTGTAATGTGAGTTTGTGGACATTAAGGGTTTAATCATTTCTACCTTGATAACCAGACCCAGTTTTTACATTCTACACTTTTATATTTATTTTTTATTTATTTTTATTTATTTAGATTTATTTATTTACATTCTATACTTCACACATTTGTCCAAAGTGTGAAGTGTTTCTGCTCACTCTCAGTATAGAATTAATTCTGGAACAACCTCTGTACGCAGCCATTTGATGCTCTTTTTTTGGGTTGCATCTTTTTGATGTGAGAGCAGATATTTTAACTGATGAACTTGTCTCTTATCACTTTGGTGATGACTTAGGTAGGTGGCTTGTATAACTTAAATTTTCAAGGCTCTCCCAGTCTTGTACTCTCTTCTCAGTATTAGGGAGAATTCTTGGGTGCCAGCACTAATTTGGAGATTAACAGGGTGCCCAGAGAAGCTGTGTCTGCCCCATCCCTGGAGGTGTCCAAGGCCAGGCTGGATGGGGCTTGGAGCAACCTGGGATAGTGGCAGGTGTCCCTGCCCATGGCAGGGGCTTGGAAAGAGATGATCTTTAAGGTCCCTCCCAACCCAAACCACTCTGTGATTCTGTAATTAAAAGAGCAGCAATGCTCAGTGAAACTATTGCAGGTTTGAGTCAAAGGCCAGACCAATGGCAGGTGAGGAGGTGGTGGTGACCTTCACATCCCCAGGAGGACCCTAGCCCTTCTCTTGCTTTTTGTGTCTAAGTGGGGATTTTTTTTCCTCTCTTTTTGCTCTTCCTCTTCCCTCCATGTGAATTCTGATTATTTCTTCTATTTTGACTCCTAACCAGGGTCATCCTGTGGTTCCAACTCACACACTGAATTTGGTGTTTTTGTGATATGAATATCACTTCC
This sequence comes from Vidua macroura, assembly GCF_024509145.1. NCBI lineage: Eukaryota > Metazoa > Chordata > Aves > Passeriformes > Viduidae > Vidua > Vidua macroura. Next base: position 3,239,999 of record NC_071579.1, on the reverse strand, counting down.
TGTCTTGTCAACAGCATTAGGACTATAAAAAGTACTCTGGAAACCTCAGAAGCATCCTCCATAAATATATTTAATTAAACCCATAGTTTCCAATATGCCTCAAACACATATATTTTTCCAACTCATGGCATAGTGATGATAAGATGACAGCTTTAAAATGTGCTGCTTTGGCTAAGCCCTCTCCTTCCCATCTTCCTTTGTGGTTTTTAGAGGCTATTGATGTTACAGCCTTCTTATGGCACATGAATTCTTTGGCACAATTTCCTCTGCTTGCAGTCCAGACCTTGACTGCTGCTCTTCTCACACTAAAATTTTGGGGAGGGATATATTCTGTTTTTGTAGCCTTGTTAACCACAAACAGTTCTTGCTTTAGGAATTCACAAGAAATGCAGTTCTTGCATTTGTGCTTTCCCTGGTCATGTTTTTTTTCCTCCTTCAGCGATCTCTGGAGATGTCTTCACCATGAGGGAGGCCCTCAACTCAACTCTGCTTCTTTCCTTCTACCTCACCTTTCTGTAAAGGGGATGCAATTTTTTTCCCCCTAAAAAGTAAAGACCTCATGGTTTGAAGATGTAAATATAAACTCCAGAAATGCCTCAGTTTTCTGAGTAGAAATGTGGAGCGTTTTTCTGTGGTAGGGTGCAGGTGGAGGTCACATGGTGGCCAGGAGATGAAAAGTGCCTGTCTTGTGTTATATATTTAATTGTCAGTCTGCTCTTTGGTTGTGATTTTGTAGGCAGTGGATGATTTGGGTGCTCTTCCTTCTGCCCCCAAAAGCCTCCAGCCCCCAGGATTGGTGCCTTGTTGCTGTCTGCAGTGTGGAAATGCCACCAGCAGAGAAGCTTATCATGAGGGGGTAACAAATGCATTGAAATGCCCAACATATGGATTACTTTGGGAATGGGAAATGTCAAGGAACTTGCAGCAGACTAATCAGGTTTGGGACCAATAAATGTGAAGTTGATGTATAGGTTTTTAATCAAACATGTTGCTACTCAGACTTGCTTTTTCCAAAAGTAAAAGCGAGGTCAGAGACTAGATTTCCTGCTTTTCCTGGCTTTCAGCAATGACTCTGTAGCTTGGAAAAAAGAGTCTTCATTGCCCTCAATGGCAGTGTGGAGTTGGCAGCAGGGCTATTGCTTGTGCCACCCATACAGCTGGAACAGTGCTGACACCCAGCTTCAAAGCACAGCTTTGGAATCCTGCCAGGTAGGTGGCTTTGCCTGCTTCCAAAATGTGGAGTCACCTGCTGCTCTCAATTGTAGATGGAAGTGGAGGGGTTTTTTTGGAGACACCCCTCACCTTTGGGTAGCCCCAAGCTAAAGGGAGGGAGAGATATTCCTCATACTCTCCTCTCTCCATGGGACTTGATCCAGAATTTCAATTAATAAATCGGATTATTCCTAGTCACCCTCATTTTCTATCTTGGAGAAGGAAGTTTGGGATAGAGATGGGTGTGATGTGCTGAGCTGGATCAGAGCTCTCTCTGCAGCAGTGGGTTCACATTTGTCCAAGCATTCACTCTGAACTGTGTGCTGCAGCCCTGGGCAGAAACAGTGCTCTAATTTTGGGGTTTGAGAGATGGACTTAGCCAGGACTGCCACATGTACTGTCTTAAGAGGTACTATAAATGCTGCCCTCAGGATAACAATGCATTTCATGATCATTTCTCTAGGTAATTATTTTAAAATATGCAGGGGGAGTTTATTTCTGTGAATTAAAGCAATTAGATTGTGACTCTCTGCACAGCCTTGCAAGGAGGTTGGTGAAGCCTGTCCAGTTCCATGCACACTCATCTCAACAACCACGTGTGTTATTTCAGTGTCGTGGCAAAGCTTTTCTGTCCTGGAGATCTGTGGCCAGTGGGAATTCTGCCTTGCCAGGAGCAGGGGCAAGTTCTCTGCCCTCAGCTCTGGCTATCACTGGCTTTTTTCTTTATGATGTAGATAAACATCTACATCTATAGGTAAACATCTTCATCATTCTGATTATAATTTTAAACCTTCAGTTTAGATTTCTCAGCTACAAGTTTTGATCCTAAATTAATGGATTTTTCATCCCCTGCAGTATTCCCATAAAGCACTTTAGAAGTCAAGGAAAGGGAGTTTAACTTTGAAAAGAACAAGATATTGTTTATGACTACAGCAGTACTCCAGATCCTTTTCTGGATAAGCAGAAGGGAATTTGGAAGGTGGTTTCCTACTTTTCTTCCTGCAGGTTCTACAGGATGTAGAGAATCTACCATGGAGGGGAGACTGGGGAAAAAGAGAAGTATATGGTTTTCCTTTTTGCTTTAAGTATCTTTGAGACCTCTCCAGTGACACCTTTTCTTCTTGCTCTGGAGGTCTTTGGTCCAAGATCATGCTCCAAGCAAGTCAAGCTAGATGAGGTAGGTGAGGGTCTCATCTAACAGAGCCTTGATTATCTCCAAGGATGGAGATGCCACCACCTCTCTGGACTGTCACTCGGTTCTCCACCATCATCATGGTGAAAACATCTTCCCTAGCTGGGTTTCCTAGGTTGCACTGTCCATTGCCTCATGTCCTTCTGCTGTGCACCTCCAGGAAGAGTCTGGCTCCATCTTCTCTGTGCCCTCTGATTACAAAGCTGCAGTAAGGCTTGGTCATTGATCATCTCAGTGCTGAATAAACCTGTTCTTCTTAGGTTGTCTCAGCTTGGCTATATTGGATGTTTTTGTAAGAGGTGCAGATAGATGATCTAGAGGTCTTTGGGCCTTTCAGCTGCTGTCTTACTTTTTGAATGAAAGGAAACATTCACTAGAAAAGTACCAATTTGTGAAAGACTGCTGGGGCTTCCCTTTCTTATTCCACACTGCAAATCTCAACAGCTTTCCTTTGCAGACATTAGTTACCTTGTCTTGTTTCATTTCTGAATAAGCCCAACTCAAGAGGAGCTTATTCAGAAGTGGTGGTTATTATAAACCACCCAGACAGGTGGTTTATATCCAAAATAGTTGAGTATTGCCACTGCATTCAGTCTGTGCAGTTAGAAATAAAGCTCTGCTCTAAAAGGAAGATGTTCTTTGTACGTTCAGACAGATTTTTAAAGACTTACACTTTTTCTTTTAGACTGGTATGTTTTGAATGTTTTGAACTTGTAGGTTTTGAATGTACGTTAATGTGTCTTTCAGAAGTGGAGTCACAGTCAGGAAAGGTGTTGAACACCCAAAATATCTTCTCTGTTTTCTCCTGGCAGATGCAGCATGCTCGCTTACTTATTTATTTAGTTAGTTAGTTATTTCTTAGGGAACAGGGCAAAACTTCTCCCATTCAGAGCTCAGCCTTGCAAATAATTGGGCTGAAATAACACAAGCAGATGCTGGACTGGAAGGAGTAGAACAGGGGCAGAGACCTGAGGCACAGAGGCAGAAAGGTCAAAAAGGTGGTTTTAACAGGTTCTTTGTAATGGTTGCACTCTCAGAACTAACCCAGAGCTCCTTGCCAGTTCTGTTGTTAATTATATTTGCCTAGACTTTTTATGACACAAGTTTATTTGCAAACAAGGTGTGGGAATTCTAATATTTGCTCGTGGTATGTTTAAGAGCTGAGAGCACTTAATCTTTTTTTTTTTTTTTCTTTTTCATTTTTAAGCTAGATCTTAATTTCTTTGAGCACCTCACCTTAAATAATATTGTTTTAAGAAAACAAAAACAACCCTCCAGGGTAAATCTCATTAAATTTCATAACTGAATCAACTGGATGCTGGTTCTTAATAATTTTTCCATGTATAGCGCTGCCATGGGAAAGACCTGCTCTAGCATAAATTCCTTCCTAAACAAGCTTTTCTGTCCCTGTGTCCATTTTTCTGCATTGCTTAATATTCAAGAAACTGCTGTTGCTTCCTAGGAGGTCCTGGTTTTGCTTCAGACTGCCTTGCAGCATGCTTTGTTCTTGTTGCAAAAGCATCATAATTGGTTAATCCTGCCCTTACGATCCTGTAGTCTAATGTCTTGGTTCTTTACTGTTTAATGTGCTTAGTAATGTCAACTTAGCTTTGAACCTATTAAAAGATTGTGTTGCTTTGTTTTTAACCTTTTCTCCCCTCACTGTGATGTCAGTATATGCTTGGTCTCCACAATGCTGTTTCACAGCCGTTACCTCTCATCTCTTCTCTCCCTTTGAGATTGGTCTAAAGGGTTTTCAGAGTTTTTAATGAAAAAAATATGTTTTATTTCTGTGTGTGTATCTGTCTGTCTTTAGGGATTTATTCAAAGTGGTCTTTTACTCCTCGTAAGTTTTCTTGTTTGGGATACCAAAAGGATTTTGAAGGGTATCGAGAAGATTATTTGGCTTATTTTGAAAGAAAACCATTTAACTGAAGAAATGCCTGTTTCCTCTGGGACCCTTGCTCTTGCATCTGTAATTTGGGAGTACAAATGCCAAAGATAGAGACAACTGGCTTAAGTACTTATCTAGGAACATGGATAACAAGACTGTTGTAGAGTTTTCCTTATGTTTTCTGGCAGGAAAATATCTGCACGTACTTGCTGTAGATAAACCAGGCTTTTTAGTCATAGCTGTAGACTTGGTTTGTCAGTTTGGATGGCTGAACTAAATTGCAGTTTCCTCAGTCTTCCTTCTTCCCAGGTTTGAGAACGCATGGAATAAATGCTTCTTATAACAGAGGAGGCTGTCACTTCCATTTTCGAGGTGCTCTGGTATCCTGTGATATGCAGCAAAACATGATCAGGATGTCACAGGGGATTTTCACCTTTCCAGCCCTTTTCCAATCCCCATTTTTCCTCCTGTCGCTGCTTTGTTTCCAGCTCGTGGTGGAAGTGAACAGCTTCTCTTCCAGCTTTCTGCAGGCAGCTTGAAATCTGAAATTCAAAGTGAAAAGGGGTCTCTGCAGTTAGTACAGAATGTTGTTTCTTTTCTCATCCCTGTAGGTTTAAATTTCTGCCATGAAGTGTTTTGCAGAATAAACAAGCAGTACTGGCCTCATCTGCTGTCGTTTATTTTGCAAAGCTTTGTTGGAATGACTCTTTGAAGAAAGAACAATTCTGCAATTAATAGGATTTTGCTTGGTGTTAAAGGTTGAAAATCTTGCTGGCAAGGAAACTGGGCCTGTGCCAGAACATGCTTTTAAATATCTGTATTCTGATCCCATTTCCAAAGGCAATAGTAAGAAAGCCCAACCCCTTTACTTGGCTGCTGGGGAGAAAACGCTGTGCTGGAAGGAATCCATCTTATCAGCTTGTGCCCTTTTCCTTTGAAGAGGAGCTCTTTGTCCTTTGCCTTTCTGAGAGCCTCCTAGGAGCAGAGCGAGGTTCCTTGGCTATTGTGTCCCTCCCTGAGCTGCCTCATTAGTGCTGGGCTGAGGTGGCCTTTCTGAGGGGTGAGACAGAGCTCCCTCCTGGCACAGGACAGCATTCCCTGCTCCTGCCTGCTCTCCATCCCCCACTGCTCAGTGTCCAGAGCCTCCTCATCCGTAGGGATGTGGCATCTTTGCCATCATCACTGGCATAGAAACCACGTCCCTGAATTTCTTTTGTCAGCCCTGACTCTCAGCAGTGATCTTATGTGTGATCACCAGGTTGGGACCCTTGTGACAAGTAGGACACTGAGGGGCTGGAGTGTGTCCAGAGAAAGGAACGGAGCTGGGGAAGGTCTGGAGCACAAGACTGATGAGAAGCAGCTGGAGGGGTGCAACCTTGAGAAAATGAGGCTGGGGGAGATATTTTTGCTCTCTACAACCACCTGAAGGTTGTAGACAGATGAAGGAAGGCCTGTTCTCCCAGGTAGTAAGTGACAGGATGGGAGGAAACTACCTCAAGATGATGTTTTATGTGGATATTAGGAAAAAAACCACTGGAAGGGTTGTCAAGTATTGGAAGAGACTGCCCAGAGAAGTGAAAAATCACCAGCCCTGGAGGGATTTAACAGATACATAGATGTGGCACTTGGGGACATGGTTTAGCAGTGGCCGTGGCACTGCTGGGTTAACAGCTGGGCTCAATGATTTTGCAGGGCTTTTCCAACCTAAAAAATTCTGTGATTCCATGAGAAAGAGCCATGTGAATTCTCAGCTTCCCCCAGTAGATATTGATGGTGCATGTGAGCATGTCCAGCATGTCTAGTTCCTCAGAAACAGATGGGCATAAAACAGCATCATGGGACTGGAATTTCATTAGTTATCATTGTTCTTGTGCTTTGGAAAATTAATTTAATTTGAGATAACTAATGAAAAAGTAGTAGGGGAGCCTTTCCTGCGGTGGCTTTGTTGCAACTGTGCCTCTGCCATTTGCTGGGCAGGTTGCTCTTAATATATCCATTAACATGACTCCTCTTGGATGGGGTGAGCTGCTGGCTGCTCTGTCTGCTGCTGTCAGTTCCTGACGTGGAGCATGAACTTGTGAGCCATTATGCCACTAATAACCAAAAAGGCCTCTTTGAGTGCTTTTTCCTGGTGTGCAGCTACTGTTTCTACAGCCTTGGAGGATGGAAGGGATGGGTGAGCCAGGTGTATTGTGCTTGCAGGAGGTGTTTTTCCCTGCTCTGTAGGACAAATCTGGGAATATGTAATCTGGGCATGTTTATTTTCAGGCACACAGCAGCAATTCTTGCCATGTTTTAAAAACTGATTCTTGAGTTGCTATGTATTACAATATTGATGTCTTTCAAAGAAAGCTGCCAGAGAGAACTGATGAAAGCAGAGCAAAGACAAAACACACGCTCAGAGCATTCAAGTTTACTGACCTCATTACCTTGTCTCCAGCACTTTAAATTAAGCTGTTTAGATGACAAAATTCAATCTTCCTGCAACTGAGAATCGGCTTTGACAGCACACTGAAATTGTAGTGTCTGCTACCTCTGGCCCATACTGCATAATTCATTATATCTTCTTTACCTAAGCCTTAATTAAACCTCCAGATAAGTTGGGTTTTAGTGCTATTTACACATTGTGACCAGAAGAGCCTTACTTTCGTGCCAGTGTCACCGTTTCCCATGGATTTTTGAGCAGGGAGCAAACGGATCAGCTTGTGTCCTTTCATGTCTCTATTTGCCAAATGATTTTTTTTCCTTGTTACCAAGGCAACCCTTCTACCCACCCTCTGACAGGCAAGCACTCAATACAATGTAAGTTATTGTCTGGAGCAATTATTAGGCTATTATTAAAGCCCTATTGAGATATGTCAGTATCCCATAGGAATTTTAAACAAGTGGGAGCAGAGACAATAGCGAGCATTGGAGAATTGCGAACTTGTGCCGCTGGTAGCATGGGGAGGGTGCCCGTAGCCCTCCTAACAACATCTCCTAAAAACTATGAGCAGTCTCCCCAAACTGACAGAAGTCAGGATGTGCCACTTAATGTGGATTAAGATGGAAAGGGAAAAGAGGGGATTGTGCTCTGCCAGGGCTCTTGGGCTGCGTGCTGCTCCTTGCGTGGCTGCCACGCGTGCTAAGCGTCTTCGTGCGAGTTCAGTGCAGCCCACGGGGACGTGCTGCAGCACTGAGTGTATTGTTGTGATGGAGATGATAGTAAAATATCTCCATCCCACGTGGATGGGAGAGTGTTCTTTGTTAGAAAGTCTTCTGCATTCATGATCCCTGTTTGTGTGCCCTGATTATGAAAGGGAACTATTCTTCAGCAGTGGCAGGATATGTGGGAGCTGGGCAGTGAGCAGATAAAATAAGAGAGGAAAGTGGTTCTTGACATGATATGTTTATTTGTTTACAGATTACAGCATGGTGTTTCTTTCCCAAAGGAAGGCTTTTCCAGTTTCCTAGCAGTAGGAATTCAGGAGATCCAGGAACAGAACTTGCCTTGTAGTCTCCTCTTGCCATACATTCCCTGGCAGTGCCACTGGGGTTGTATGCATGGAGCCACCATTGCTCATGCAGCCCTAACAGCCCAGCCTTTTCCATCCTACCCCATATCCTGGGACTGCATTTTCTGTCGCCTTTGTCTTGCTGATGCAGTCCTTCTGTTGAGCAATAGCAGAACTGACAGGGTTTTATAGCACTGTATTGATTTCTTCCAGGAATTTCCTTCCAAGAAGCCGCAGTGTTGTCATGGGTCAAAGATGTCACCAGACTGGATTTGGCGTTTCATTTGTGACAGTTGTCAGAAGAGGCTGTGGCTTGCCCAGAACATCTTTGTCTTGGGCTGTGCAAATGTTAAGAGCAGTTGTGAGTGCAGATGGAGAACCCATTAATGAGCTGCATATCCAAAGGAAGGAAAAAAAAAAACAGGAGAGTTTGCAAGAACCTTTTTTCTGTCTGTTGGAAAGTGAGGCTCTTTCTGGCTATTTAAAAGCTCATTTCTCTGGGAAGCTTACTTTTAACTCCTCTAAATAAAAGATCCACCTCCACAACTTCTCCTTCTCACTGCTTGAGAAAGGTCTCCAAGGTGTCTCCATCCTCTGCTTAGCACAGAAGTGGATGGGGTTTGCCTCATCCCTCTGCACAGTAGTTTTATTTATTTATTGTCAGTAATATTGTGACAATATTTATTGTCACAATAAATATTTGGGGATGTGCTTGTGTGTCTCCTGTTTGGTGTTCCTCTCAGACTAGGACACAGCATTGTAAGGCTGTGATGCTCAGTCTCATGCAGAACACGTTTCTTGGTTCTCATTTATGGTTTTTCTGTGGTTTAGCTCTCACATAGATTTTGTGTCAGTGGATAGTAGCAGTGAGGGCTTCCCAGCTAGTAGAGAGATCCAAGTGCATCTGAACCCATCTGCTGCTGGCATCTGGCAGCTGTCTGTCAGGTGAAGCCAGCAGTGGGTTCCTTTTTCCAGTTTCTACATCATTTCAGTGCCTGCTCTGCTCCTCTGGCTGTTTTCCTGACCTCTGCTGAAATAAGGGGTGGGAGTTGTGGTTACCCATAGGTTTGTGGGTAGCAGCACAAAAGGATGCAAACACTCCCACCTCAGCTGCTCAGAGGTGAAATGAACAGGGCTAATGCCTTTATTAATGTTCAGCTCTTTATTAAAAAGATCAGCTGGGCAGAGGGCTCGACACAGAGCTCGCCCCCGCGGTCGTAGCTGTCCCAGGCAGCCGAAAGGAAGGAGGCGTGCAGAGTCAGTCGCTGGAGTCCCGAACAGCAGCTGTCCTTTCTCTTTTCCTTGTGGCACACCGGTGGCCCGAGGACGAGGAGGCGTGGTGTGCAGAGTCTGTTGCTGAAGTCCAGAACAACAGCTGTCCCCGCTCCTCCCGTGGTGGCAGCACCAGCGCTGTCTGTCCATCGCCCTGCTTCTCAGAGCCTAATATAGTCTGTTCCTTCTTAGGTGATGGCGACAGTTAAAAGTCAATCAGGGGATGTGTTTCCCTCTTCCTCAGCTAGGGCATTTGCCTAGACTCCTCTACTGTGTTCAGTTTTTGATTTATATTCTTTTTTTCCTTCTAAAAATACTCCCATGATCCTAAGGGGTTTCTATTAGCATGTTAGTCTCAGAGTGGCAGCGTGGAGGGGTGGGGGGCCGGTTGTCCCCAGGTAGTTTAGAGAAAACAAACAGAGCAGTTAGCTAATTAGCATTTCAATATCGGTACTTAGCTAGAGTTAGTAGTTTTCTTTTAGTGTTGCCATGGGAACTAGGAAAGCCCTGCCCGCGTCTCTGAGGAACACCTGGAAACTTCATAACAAGAGGTTTTTGTGTTTCAGTGGCGTTGGAGGCAGCTCACCCCAGCTCATTAATGAACCCTGCAGCGAGTCACAAGTTGGTTCATAGAGACTTCGTTAAAGACTTGTTAAAGGAAATCAGGTTTCATTGCTAATGGCACTGGAATATCTATCAGCATATGTCTTTTGACAGCGTTATCATTTCAGGCTCTGAAAATTATGTAACTATTTTACTGTAATAAAATAATTACAATTTTCAGAGAGGAATCTAGGGCAGTAGGCTATGGTTCATAAAAACACTTGCTTTGGCAAACATTTTACCACTCAAAATAAAAAGTGATTATTTAAAATTATAAAATCTCTTTTGCACAATGTTGCAAACCTTATTTTAAGTACTGGCAGCGTTCCTGAATGTGTCTGAGCACACCATCACCTCTATGGAACACAGTTTAAGTCTTGTCAGATTTGCCCACTCAAAACTTTGTTGTGAATTTTTTAAACATAGGCTGTTGCTTTTGAGCCTTTGCTGCTAGTTGTAGAGGTGGCATGTATTTATACTACATTTGCAGGGAAAGAGTTTATTTTTCATCTTTCAGTGCTAATGAAGCTGCTGCTGAGGAGAGATACATAGTTTGTGGGTATCCAAAGACCAATTCACAGGTCATTTCTTAAGTAGCATTAAACAACATGCCAGTAAGGCATGCTAGGTGGTTGTGCTGGTGGGTCTTTAATTGCAAACAGCAGAAGCAAACCCAAAATAATAAAATTCTTTGCTGTTAGCTGCAAAAATGCTTTTGCCTAAAATGTCACTTGCTATAAATTCCCTAAATTTGCTCTTTTACAATAAGCACAAATGATACCTGTTAGCTCAGCAGCAGCCGCTCACTCAGCTTGGTCTTTTCAAGCTTGTTCTTAAGAAGCAAGACTGATTTAATGTTCAGTGGCTTTGTATGGAGGCTGCCTGTGTGCCATAGTGTTCTGTGCCTTGTGGGCGTCCTCCTGTCCCTCCAAAAAAATCCCCTGTAACTGATAGCTGAGCCCAGTGTTCTGTGTCCAGGGTATCCACACATCCCTGAGGAAGGGAAACCTGCTTTTTTCCCCAATAAATGATTACAGTTCCTTCAAATGTATTTGCATTTTATTCTGTACCAGTTTTCCTTGCTGCCTTTGGTACCTTGTGTTGATGTGCTATACAAACCTCGTAGGTTGGGTATATTAACACCAAACAGACCTTTCAGATGTCAGGGTGATTATAACAAATGCTCAGCTCAGTCCTGGTTATAAATTTCTGATGTTATTTAGTCTCCCTGTCTGTATGAAGAACAAGAGAGGTTTTTTCCAGACTTGTTCTGCTGTGCCCAGTGTTACCTGGGTGTGTGACAGCCTGCAAGTGCTTGTCAGGTGAGCTCCGAAGTTGAAAACCCTTTCCCCAGAATGAACTGAGTGTTCATTCTGCCCGAGTCTGTCCCTTACAGAAAACACTCTGTCCTGGCCTCTGGTGCAGGTTATTTTCTTTGTACCAGCAGTTCCTCTTGGGATGGTCTCTAAATTCAGAATGACTTCTTTCCGTGTCTCAGGGTTTAACGTAGACACAAGAACAGATACTTGGTTAAGTTTGCCTCGTAGTCCCAGGAATCTCCTTTGGTGTTAAATGCAGTTTTTCTTCATCCAGCTGAATTTGAGATGACAATAGTGGAAGTTCTCACCTCTGGAGAGCAAAGATTTGACAAAGCTTTTGGTGGAGCACCTATCAATATGGTTTGGGGCTTTCTTTTTTTTTTTGGACAAAGAGTTGTTGGAATCCTTCTGGCAACCCCATCTTGTATTTCTGCTGAATTCTGACTCTTTTGTCATCTGCATGCTACCTGCCATGTGGCACATTTCATATACTTGTTTGGCAAAGGAGAGGAAAATACATCCATGTTCTGCTTTAAAAATAGTGCTGCCGTCTGTAAGACCACTTGTGTTGTGTGGGGGGATTGCCGTGCTAACACTGTCTATGGAGGCAGATTGATAGCTACAGAATTGCAGTTTCGGGCTCTGTGTGTGTGAATCAAGTGATGAAACAGCCAGGAAACCTGAAAATTAATTCATATGTTCTGTGTAAGTTTGCTGGGGGGGGGCCTTTAATCTTTTGGACTACTTTTTGGTTAAAAATTACCATTATTTCAGAGGAAGGGCAAGAAGCTTCATGAGAAGCTGAGTTGACTAGTCAAAAGAGGTGGCTGAGACCTTGTTTAGCAGGAACAGAGGCTGTGTTTCTAACCCAGGGTAAAGGAGACCAAGTCAGAAGCGAGTAACTCTTGGCGGCAGCATCAGCAGCTTCCCTCCAGAGAGCCACAGAGGGCAGGCACACAAGTAGCATTACTATCAGGAATATAAATATACATTTGTCTGTATATTGGAAACTGGGGTGGTTTAGTGTTGGCAAACACGAAGGTTTTTCAGTTTGAGACGTTTCTTTGGGCTTAGTTGGGAGCTTTGTCCTTCAGGAGGCTCTGTGGACATTTTGCTTGTGTCTCGGGCTTATATTTCCACTTCATTCATTCCATCCTGTCCCTCCTAACCCATCCCTGTGTTCTTTCATGACTGTAATGAATTAATGATTTTATGTAAATGTGGTGTTTGATGGACTGAGGAGGTGTGCCTTGGGACTTGTTTAAGCTATCACATAGGAAATGTATCATCTGCTTCATGTTTTCTGCAATTGCACTCGGTTTGATTTTCTCCTTTATTGCTTTTTCTTCTTCTCTAACTATTTTCCCCCTCAAAACAGTTCTTTAAGCATGTTTAGACCTTTTGCCTAAGGATTTAATTCTATTTTTCCATCCCTGTGCCCCACCCCTTATTTTCCACCCTAAATGTGAAGGGGAAAAAGCAACTTCCCTGTGTTACATACCTGATTGCTATTCAGTTCCCAGGGGAGAGGCACTGACAGCTAAATGCAAGGGCTGGAGGTCTGGGCTCTCTGGTTAGATTCACTGAATGTCACTAATTAGAGCAGAGTAGTCACTTACATATTTATTCATGTTTCGGAACAGTTAGTGAATCAATTGAGTGAATGAACTGGGGCAGCTTCAGTTCTTCTTGTGTTGAATTTGCTGAAGGACCAACCCTCAAACCTTACATGCTTAACCCCCAAATGTATTGAGGTTGGTTCTTTGTGCCTTGCTGGTGCAGACCAGTATGGATGTAACAAAACTTCATTTCTCTGTGACTTTTACGCGATGCTTTTTCCACTCCCTTGTGGAAAAGGAGCTGATTCCCACCTCTGAAATACTTGCCAAGAATAAAAATAATTTATTCTGGTGAGAAGAAAAATAACATTGCTTTTAAGGCCATCCTCGCCGTTCTTGGTGGATTAATTTGCCTAAAGCTTAAATTAAAATCCTTGCAGGACTTGAAATCAGGACAACAACGACTTGTGCTGGTGCACGAACAAACAGCCCAGAACAACCTTTTTTTTAGTCGGTGCAAATGGATTTCCCCCAAAAACACCTTGAAGTGTTGCCTTTCACCAAAATCCTGTCTGAATTTAGCTCCTAACTGATAATAGCTCATTTACAGGGTAGGAGCAGGCTGGTGACAGCCTCCTGGTCCCCCCTCCCTGGGAGATTTGTATTCCATCTGCTCTGGCTGTTGATTAGCAGCATGCCGGCTACATGAGCAGTGCTTCTGGATGCTGTGGTCATCTGTTGTGATAAAATTCTTCTGTGAGGACACAACCACAAAGCTCAAAGCACGGTTAGGGCAGTGAGGATATCCATTTTGGGGCTTGCTGCTCTGGGGAGTTTGGCTGGAATGTGCATGGCTGGCTCCAGGCTCCCAGGAGCACAGCAAAAGCTTTGGTGGACAAAACTTTTCCAAGCTTTGGTGGACAAAACTCTGAGCTTCTCCTTGCTTCCTGCAGCTGCACTTTGGGATGCTTGTCTCTCCCATTCTAGTTGTATCACTCATGCTTCCAATAAGGATCAGCCTTTAATTTTATAGGTTTTGCAAAGAAGAAGGTTTCACGTCAACCAGAACTTCAAAGTGGGTGGTGTCTCGTTGAACTGCTGCCTGGCAAAGTTGCTGTGTACAGCACACAGGTTTCTTTGGGAAGGTATCCATAGATGGTTTTTTGTTCAAGTTTATTGGAAGTCCTGTTGTTCTGTCCATTTGCACAGCTGATGCTGCAACTGGAGCTTAAATTCAGGCTTTTTGCCACTGTCAGGAATAGAGGTAACATAGAATTTTGGTGGCTCTGTAACATGTCCTTTGAAATGTAAATAAGAAGTGACTTAGGAAGTTGGGCCATTGAGTTTTTTACCCTCAGCATACTTCGAGTTTGTGTTTGGATGCAAAACCTTTCTGTTGGCAGTTACTTCTGCAGTTTGTGTACTCCCTTCTACCAGGTTTTGTTTGGGAAGTAATAGAAATTACTGAATGGTTCCTTTTGCCTTTTTATTTAGCGAGTGCCAGCAGTGCTGTGCATTGAGCCTGGGGGAAATGGGGGGAAAATCACATGCCTCTCAATCTTTCTTCTCATTTGGGGTGTAAAAATCCTTTTCAGAAAGATTCAGTCCAGTTCCAGTCTGGCAGGGATGCTCTAAGAAAAGATACCCAGCCCATGTGGTTTCTGGCTAGGGACTTGTGCTGTGCAATATAAAAGAGATTAACTTGGAAAACAGACAAACAAACAAGTGCAGTCCTGATCTCTGCTGCATTTTAATATTAAACTAAAATTACCCCTGGAACACAGTAGCTCTGTTGAGGAGTTGAAGTGGGCATTTCAAATCAATCCCTCTGAAAGACTTATCTTTTCTCCCATTGAAGGAAGGACGTTTGAACTGGAGCTTATTCCTTCCATGTACTTAAATCATAGCAAAGTGGCATCTGAGGAATGCTGCTTTTGCTAGAATGGGATTTAAACAAACCCTTTAAATGCAGGGTTGAGAAGAAGGGAAGGCAAGGGTTGCTACCTGAGCATAGGAAGAAAACAACTCCAAACTTGTGGGGACCTGCACTGGAGAGCTTCTGCTTATCTTGAATTTACCACAGTGTCTCCAGGCATGCTTCAATCCATGTGTTTTAATTAATACAGCAGGGTAGGGCTCAGCTGGGTGGCTGAGCACTGCATGAACAAGGAGGAATATAACCTCGGGTAGGCTTTGTAGTGTTATGGAGAGGATTCTACAACATCTGTTGCTGTAATAATGTAAGAATTAAAACAGAAGAATTACTGCCCTGAGTGGAGAAGCACCTACCTTAATGTTAATTTGCTAGTGTTTTAGCTAGAATTATATAATTTTAAAAGAAAAATATTGGTTTAAATTGTGCAAAATGTTTAGGGGGATGCTGTTGTAAACATTTATGAGAACTAACAATCTGTTCTGTTCCTGAACATGGTCTGAGTGTAAGCCCTCTGGTAAAATCTTGCACTGAGCCACTCTCAAGCCCTGTGTCATTGCTCTGAGATACCTCAAAAATGTATTTTTCTTCATCTGATAACTGCTCGTTTATTATCTTCTTGCCAACTGTTTGCCTTTACTAGCTAGTAAAACAAAAAAAGGAGAAATGAATTTGAGTAGTGTTGGCTCCCTGGGGGGAAATGAAACCACTGAGAGCACGTTGGAAGTAGGTTTGTCTTTGTACCATGTGCTCGCTGTACTCCGTACAGGGAGCCTGTTGTTGTTTCTGCATCATTTGTTTTGTCTTTCTGGTCGTTCTTAATACTAATTGAAGTCTTTCCCAAGACAGTTCTGTTAATCTTTCCTTTGTCATTTTCCTCCTACTCCTGCCCTCAATATCTCCAATGAACATGTTCTCCTGTGTCTGAAAAGAGCTGTAAAAGTAGCATTGTTGTTACTTTTTTAAAGGTGATGGTCCATTTATTCACCTGTTTGGTTTTTTCCCCACCATGCGAATGTTTCTAATTGTTTGCTTAGCATCTGAATTTTGTATGTGCTGTAATTGTTATAAGGATGCAAACAGTTTCCTGCAGTGATGGGTATATGTCTCTTATCAGCTCCAATTATGCAAAATGTTTTCAATTAGCTGTAATTCCCTTCCCTGCCTCCCCTCAAACACAGGGAGCTGAGCAGGGTCTCTCCAGGGACACCAGTTTGCTTTTCTGGAGCAGCCTTTCCCCTTCCACATCCCATCCTGTCCTGGCAGCCTTAGGATCAGGAAGCACACTGTGCTCCTCCTCCTGTTTTACAAAAGTTAAAATACTCTCAACCACACCATTTCCCTGAAAGTGTTTTAAAGGAGGAGATATTCACTCCATCTTTATAATCCCACAATTTTGCCATCAGCAATGGAAACACCCTGAAATGTGAAGCTTTTCCTTGAGCTTATCCCTTGCTGTGCAGAGCCATAGGAGGTAGTAAAGTGTTTTTTACAGTTCTGGTACCCACCAAAGGGGGATGCTTTGGTAGATGGACTGATGGCTAAATGGGGAAGGGCAATTTCTGTGGTGTCTTTGTACAGGTCGGTTGCTGAGAACTGACCAAAATGTTCCTGTAAGCCTTGAGGTGGTTCTGGCTCTGAGGTCACCACCTCCGTGTCTGCTGGAAGATGTCCCTGCCCATGGCAAAGGGCTTGGAATGAGATGGTCTTTAAGGTCCTTTCCAACCCTAACCATTCCATGATCATCATGTACAGTAGCAGAGGACAGCAAGGAGAAAGCAGAGGAGTTTCCTGACAGAAAGAGCTGTTGTGTGGAGGCTTTATAGAAAAAGAGTTGTGGATGTTCTTGTGGATGGTGTTTGCTTGGGTAATGCAGAGAGGAGGTCCATGCCTTCTGCCTGGTATGGAAAAGATTCCTGTGTTCAAAACAGAGCTAACTCTGGCTTGCCAGTGAATCAGTGAATTGTCTGCAACAGGATGAAGTAACAGTGTTTAAATAGCTTCTTCTCTTAAAAGAAATATTTTGAAGCCCTCTAAACACTCCCTCTCTAGCTGGAGTATACTTTTCTTCCTATTCTACCTCAAAGTGACCTCGCTGCTTGTTTTAGGCCTTATCTTGGCCCCTAATTCATTACTCCCTGCCTGACAGAATCCAGCAGGGAACTGAGGAGGTCAGGGCTCACCTTTTCCAGTGCATTGTCGTGTGTTTGCTGGGTGCAGGGACTCAAAGCACTGCTGGCGTCCAGAGCAGGGTTTTGTAAAACCTAATTTGATGCCTCTACTTCTGTGTTACTCATCAAGGAAGAAGGGTGGGTCCAGTTTCTGCAGCTGTTGAAGCACTCCCCAAGAAAAGTGAGCTGGGCTTGGTCCTACAGCATCACACAGGGCTTGGACAGGGCATGGCTTGAATACTGAAATATGGCATTTCTTAAAGCTCTCAGAGTGTGTATCCTGCTGGTGGCCACCTGCAAGTGTTGATGAAGAGCAGAGCTCTTGGAATTCGCAGTCTCAGTTTGGATGAGCGTGGCCAGGGCCAGTGGCTGGTGGTGCAGCATAGGTGATCTGCTTGTCAGGCTGCATTTGCAGGGATGGCTTTATCACTGGGAAAGTGCTGATAGGATCTGGGCCTTTTGTTTCAGCATAAATTAACACTTTTCTTGTTGCATTTGCTTGTGCACAACCTGATTTTTGCCAGCAATTTAAAAAGAAAAATCAAATGTGCATGTACTCTGCAGAGTATGTTTGGTGGAAGGAGGGAGAGAAATAAAGTGGGGAAGAAAGTACTGAAAGAACAAGACTAAAACTCTTATTTCAAGATGATTCTGCCCTGCGTTTATCTTGTTCATCAGATGTGTGGGTGACAGTTCAAGTCTGTCCTGAGACCCAGCAGAAGACATACCTGAAGGGTATCTGTGGAGGGGACAATGGCCATCCTGTCCAAGAGTACTTTGATCAAGGCATTGCCCATTTCAAATGTCCAGCTTGCATAATAAAATGTTGCTGCAATCACTTGTGCAACGCCACGTCACAGTAAATTCTCAGTTTATTTTGTTTTACAGCTTGTTTCTT
The DNA here is from genome assembly GCF_024509145.1 of Vidua macroura. NCBI lineage: Eukaryota > Metazoa > Chordata > Aves > Passeriformes > Viduidae > Vidua > Vidua macroura. Next base: position 3,222,452 of record NC_071579.1, on the reverse strand, counting down.
TTCAGAATTTTATATTTTTACACCACAAGTATTTGATGGGGCTCTGAGCAACCTGGTTTGGTTGAAGATGTCCCTGTTCATTGCAGGGGGGTTGGCCTAGGTGGCCTTTAAAAGTCCTCTCCAACCCAAATCATTCAGTGATTCTGTGATTTTTATTTCTATGCAAAATAGCTTAAAGCAGATTGAAATATCTCAAAAATCTCTGAACATCAGTTGTGCTGGAGGACACAGAACCAGCTAGTTTGCATCCAAGATAGGGATGGCTTTTCCCCATGAAGGTGTCATGAGAGAGTTGGAGAAGGCAGGGCTGGAGGCACATGGAGTGTTGGCAGGAGGGGAGATGCTGCTGAGAGAGAGAGACCAAAGCCTGGATGAGTTCAATCTGTTTTAATTCAATAATCCAGACATTTCCTGTGCTTGTATCAAGGGTATAGGCATGTGAATCCAACTCCAGTGAGTTTTGTTGGCTTCTCCAACATTTCCTTGCCAGCTGAGCTGTGGGGTAGTGCCTTGAGTCATCTCCCATCTCAGGAGTCCAAGCAGGTGATGTGATATTCCATTTAAATCAGTCTAACAGGTTGCTACTGCCAGAGGAGGAATCTCACTCTCACCACCTCCTCCCTGCATGCGAGGAGTCCTTTCAGAGGGCTAAACCACTGGAAACTACTTTATTGATCAGTTTAGTTTTTAGTGCCTTTCAGTTTTAATGCTGGCTAGTTCTTTAAATACCAGATTAACTTCCTGAACTGGTTCACTGTGGTCTTGGATAAGCAGCAGCACCAGAGCAAGGAAAAGGGCATCATGTGTGTGTGGGAGAGAGGGCATAAAGGGACAGCCATAACTACTGCTAAAATTCCCCATGCCTCCTTCTCCATCTGGTTTTCCTAGGAAAAACTTAATGCATATATACATAAAAAGTACACTGTATCAACGTTCCTTTAACTGACTGTAATCTCAGTTTTGTTTTAGTTCTTTTCTTCTTTTGGTTATGCCAGATGCTCTGACAGTTTTTGGTGCAATTTTAATGAGAAAGTAATTGTTGCTGCTCAGTAAAATTCTGGAAGTAAAACTATGAAAGCTGAGGCTCAATAAAAGGAGCATAAACACTCATTTTATTATGAAGCTTTATTTCCTGACAGAAACATTTTTGGCTTGATTAAAATATTCACAATATCAAAGTAATCTTTCTTGATAAATAAGAATGCACATTAAAGAAGATTAGAAAGTTTCCTTTTCTATCTCTTTCCATCCACCTTCATTCAGGAGGTGGGGCAGAGAAAGAATATTTGTGGATTTAGGGTGATGGATCTGTGCTGCATTCAGCACTGTTTGAGTTTACTTTGATTTCCTCTTGCTCTGCTGCATTTCCAGTCCCCATTGTCTCTGTGGGTTCCAAGGTCTTCTCCTCATGCAAGTCCACAGTGTTCCATCACTGCTTTGGGGGCTGGCCCAGAACCCCACAACTCGGGCTGATTTTGCTTTACCTTTCCTGGAGCCTGCATTTATTTTTGTTTAATTGTTGCTTGGCTGAAAGGTTGGGAAATGACTTGTCCTGGTAATCAGCAGAAGGTTTGCTGAATGCACTGAATTTTGCCAGGCTGAAGGGCGAGGTGGGGAAGGTGACTGAATAGAAAAGCTTAAGTTTGAACTCTGAGCACCTGATTTGATACCAACAATTCTGGTCTTGGTTTTCCATGGTGTGCTTTTCTTTTATATTTATCTTTCTTGTTTAAGGAACAAACTGGGCAACTTAGGGAAGTGTCCTTATTTCCATCCATGTGTTTTAGCAGAAGGAAGTTTTTTCCAGACAGGTTTGTAGCTTCATAAAGCACAGCTGTGCTTATTTGCTTGAGGTGCATTCAGTGGATCTTAAAAGTTTTTCATTTGGTGGCTCTGTCATTCATGAGAAGGGAAAAAATTTCACCTTGGATTCAACATTGCTCAGAGTAAAGGCTGGTTAAGAGGGAATGTAATGGATTTTTTCCTTTTTTCTTGTTTTTTTCTTTCTTCCCTGGGCATTTTTCTAGCTTCTAGTTGCTTTCATTATCTCTGTTTCTTCAGGGAGGTCCTAACCCTGATAGGTGTCTTCCTCACATGGGGTACCACTAAATGTTTTTATCTTTTTTTTGGTTACAGTTGGGATTAAATGTATGAGATGGTATTTTTGGTTTGTTTATTAATTCTTATCTGTGTTACAGTCTCACAAGTCATGAGTTTTATAGTATTTCATTCTAATAAGCTAAAAATGGAGACGTATTTATCTTTCTACAAGTTTTTTTAAGGATAAACTGTCTAATTAAGAAATTATACTGGCATCATTTTTATTTTAACTTAATAACTAACTACTTGTGGCTTGTAATGTGGACTTTATTATTTAATAATACAATACTACTTGAACCCATGAAGAAGAAAGTGAAGTAGAAGGTAAAGAAGAAGGACTAGTTTCTGCCCTAAAACTTCTGTCTTGCTGTGTATATTACTATATTCCAAAACCTTGAAGTTTTCCATCATGTAATATTACACACTTCTTTTTAAACTATACATCTATAATCTCAGCTCTATCATTCCATTTTGGAAGCCTTCTCCACGGCCTCAGGTCAAATGCAGTGTTCTCCTGGGGGTCAGTGCCTGTCAGCACAGAAAGTCTGAAATTCTCACTAGCCAGGGTTCCAGCAGGAATGGATGGCAGTACTGAGCTGTTGTCTCATGTAGCATCAGTCAGAGGGGCAGGGGCCAGTTCAGATCTCGTCCATAAGAGGCTGGAATATCTCTGCTTCCCTTCACCTCTGGTGTGCAAACTGCCCTATGGGGTTTGTGTGCAACCATAATTGCAGCTCTCTTGTCTTGCTTTAATGAAAACCAGAGCTGCAGGCAGCAGGTGAGCAGCTGCAGGAAGGTGCAGGTGTGTTATGTAAGCTGGGAATGTCCCGGGGTGATACTGGTAATCCCACAGAGCTGTGGGATCTCTCTTTGCATCGCTGGCTGCTTGGCACAGCCCAGCAGACGTGGCCTGGGCAGGTTCTACTATGTACCAGCTGAGTAACTCAACCCTGGTGTTCTCCATTCTCTGTCCTGGAGTAAAGGTCAGTGTGAAATTTGACTCTCAGTTCCTGTTGACTGTCTTTCCTTCACCCTGGGGTGTGTTGCAGTATTTCTGGTCCAGCTTATTGGGAGGCTTCTGCAAAAACACATGGAAATCTTCACTTTCTTTCTTGAAAAGAGAGAAATTTCAGGGTGGTTGTTAGCCAGGGAAAGTGCTGTCCCTGTATGATGTCTCCTGGCATCCAGATCTGTCATCCTTTATTATCAGTATTTTTATGATAGGTTTTGAAATACTGCTGGGCATTTGTGCTGTTTTTCTGTAATATTTTTTTTTTCTCTATCACAAGTTTCTGCCTAGCTGCCCTTCAAATCTGAGCTCTACCCCATAGCCTCAGTTTTATAATTCTCCTGGGAGTAGTGAATCTCTTAATGGTACAGAAGTGAAGCATTAGTGACTCTCCTGGAGTAGCTGACAAAGACCAGCACTGCCTTCCTTTCTTGCAGAAGGAGTGGTTATGAGTGCTGGATGCTTGTTTGAAGAAGAGCACCTGCAAACTGCAAAACCTGGCACTTGGAGCTGTCTTCTCACATATGGCTGCTTTGTGGCCTGGTTTTTCTGCACCTGAAGTTCATACCAGGATGCTGTCATTGCTTTGGAATCTGTGTTTGCAGAGTCACTGCTATAAATAATTTATAGTAGACACTTGGTTGGATGTCTAGCTTGTAGGCATGTTGTGGAGGTTGCTTTTTCTTTCCAAATAAACAAACCAGCTATAAGAACCTGACTGGTTTCCTTGTAAGATTTCAGTGATGGAGTCTAAAAACTAAAGCAGCAGGATTTTTTATCAATCTGAAAATTGCCGTTTCTAAAGGTATTTTGGAATAGGTTTTATTCACTCTGGGTTAATTGGTAAAAACAACAAAATGGTGAAGCAAAACCTGAGAGAAGTTGTGTTGGTGACTGGCAGCAGTTCTTGTGCCCTCCTTCCCCATCTCACACATAAACCCTGCATGTGCAGGCAATGACAGCTTCATTTGCTACCTCAGTGGTCATTTTTATTGCTAGGTTTAAGACAATAATTCAATAGCCATAATAATTTGGGCTAAAGATTCATTAAGTGGAGAGCTGACCCAGCTCATCTGTGCTGGCTCAGAAAAGCAGGTATAGCCTGCTTTGAATTTTCTTGACATTATTTTGAATATCAACTAGCTCATGAAGCTTCTTCCCTGATGACTTGACAGTATTTTGATTCGAGGTCCACTTTTGGTGGATGGAATAAATTCCAGAAGAGCTGCACACCATTACATATGCAGTTTGCAGCTCAGATATTAGGGTGGAATAACGTGAACACAAATGTTCCTTTATTTGCAAGCAGAGTTGGCTTCCTCCTTCTTCCTACAGCAAGAATAAGTCCCAGGAAGAAATTTCTGTAGCTCTACTTAAGGAATGTAAAGTCTGTACAAGCAAACTTTTATTTGCCCCAAGATGGGACATAAAAGTTCATGGTGAGTAGTTAATTTACTGAAAGTTTCAGTAAATAATCCAATTTGCAGCTGACCCGAGTGAGAAAGGGAGTTGCCTTGTGGAAAAACTTTTCCTTTGGAAAAATACCCCAATAAACACCAGGAGTGTAAAGATAATAATCTCTGTCCTTGCATTAAGGGACTTCACAGTCTGATTTTTTTACCTGCAGAATTTCACTGTGCTGTGTAAAAAGGTTGGGGAAATGAGAATTTTGGTGCTGCAGATCTGTTCAAGGGTATGAGAGAATTGTGATGGTTGAGTAGACAGACAAAGCTGATGGGATTTTGGAGACAGATACATGTTTTCATTATAGTGACCCACTTCTTAGCGTTTTGAGTAGCAATAAAAGTGGCTTTTTCTTCTTTTTTTCCCTAGTGTGTCACTGGGCCTAGAAGTATAAGCAGATACTGTCTTTATGGAAACAAGAAAACTATCTTTTAAATCTTGTTAATTTTTCATAACACAGATATGCTGCTGTAGTCCTAGTTGAGTGCTGGGTGCAGGGTGTGGAAAATTTTAAAAAATTAGTGTATTCAAAGTAGTGCTGATGTTAAACTTGTGATCACCTGTTCAGTATTTTTTTATGTGTTTAATGCCAACGTTGAGCTTGATTTTTATTTCACTGACTAGATTTCAGATCCCTCCTCATAAATCAAATTGCCTCCTCTGTAGCTAAAGTGTTGAAATAATATTACTCAGATGGAGCTGTTTTTTGGCAAACAGAAGGTGATTCAGAGAAGTACACCTGTGCTGATCTCATAACAAAGCTAATTAATCTTTTTAAATTAAATGCTCTTTAAAATTCAGCATGATAAAGAGTAGAGGGCTTATTAAAACCTATTACTTTTAAAGGGCACTGCTCTAACAGAGAAAACTTCTACTGGTGTGTTCTTGCAAGGGAGTGAGCAGAGCTGCTGATCATTTGTTTATATACTACAGCTGCAGAAAATGAGAAATTAAATTAAAAGTTGAGCGAACACTGAGAAATGAGTGCTTGGGACACTTAGGGATGTAATCTGGATGTTAATTTTTCAACTTGAGGTTCTATTTTAGGTGTGCCAACATCTGAGCACTCTGCAATCCTGAAAATGTGGCAGGGGGAGTACATCTAGATTGCTGCTGCTTTGGGCTTTGCAAGCAAAAGCAAAAGATTTGCAGCCTTCCTGTGGGTGCTTTTTTAATTCAGGACAGGGAATCCATAGGAGGGTGAGGTCTGGAAGGTGCAGTATTGATCAGACAGTCTGCTTGGCTCTGCTCAGTGGAGCTGAGGGTAAATGGAGTATGAAGGCTATAGAAAAAGAACAAAAGGAAGGTTAGGCCAGCCCTCCTTGGCAGCTAGAGCTGGATGCCTTTTAGAAACAGCCCCTGTTGTCATGGAGCTCCTGAAGCCAAGGCCAGGGTCTGGCACTGTGATTTTCTCATGGCAAAACAGCCTTGGGGGGAAATAAACAAACAAACAAATAAATAAAGGCAGTAGCCTTGGCAGCACTTCTCTGTTAGTGCAGCTCAGTGACTGAACTGCACTGGGACCAGTACCAAAGGGAAACCTTTTCTTCACAGAGATTCCTGATTTTTTAATTTTTTTTTTTTTTTTAAGTCTAACATCTACCCTGCTCTGCAAAATATCTTTTATAAGGCAGCATTTGACATTTGGAGAAGGATTTTGAATAGTTTATGTAGAACTTGCTTTTCTCTGAGTCAGCAGTGTTTTGAGGTTGAGATAGAGACCTGAATTCCTAATCTCAAGGGTTTTGGAAGGGCTTCCAGTAGGAGTTGATTTGTGTTCAAAGCCCATTTTTCTATTCTAAACTTTAGATTACGGTCAAACTGTTCAACACGCTTATTTGCAATTTCTTGAACTGGTCAATAATTTACAAAACAAGATATAAATTTTGTTATTTGGCATTAATTATGGTAGTTTACCTCTATGTTGCTTTTACTGAACTTCTTGGTCTCTTAGAAGGTGCTGTTTTGTTTGCACAGAAATATTCATGCTTGACTTTATGGGCAAAAAGTACATTCCATGCTTAAAGACTTTTTTTTTTTTTTTTAATCCTTTGGTAGTTCCAGTGCAAAGAAGTTTAAAAACTTGCTTAGTCTTACTGTTATTTAGTGAATGTACTGAAACATAAAACCAAGCAATGGCAGAAGAGATCTGGTGTTTCCACAGAAGGAAAGCAGTAAGCCTGTGTGCTTTTATTTCTTTATGACTTATTTTTAAGTGCAGGAAATGATGGTTCCCCCATGTCAGAAAGCACTTCTGGATAAACTTTTCTGCTAGACATGGGTAAACTCTTTTTGCTGGAGAATTTGCCTTTCAGGTCCATCCTTAAGAGTCAGCTCTGGTTTGGTACCTCCTGATTACTATTATTTGCAAAGTTTCAGGTATCTAGTGAATAAAATCTCTGCATTTTTAATATTACATAGTAATTTCTTCTGCTTCACCCCCCCTCCCCTGTTTGTGCTTTGCTGTCAGGTCAAAGATTTGGAAGTCTTGGAGGCAAGTTCAGATCAGCCTTACTGGGAGGGCCCCAGGCTGGGGTGTTGCGACTGCTGTGACTCTGCTGTTATGAGTCAGCAGCCCTGAAGCAGAGTTATTTTTTTAATTTTCTGTCCCTGTGGTGCTCAGGCTGCCCACGAGGAGGGATCCATGTGGAATGGGATTGCTCATCCTTGGTCCAGAGCCCTCGAGCAGGGCTGGAGTGACACTCCAGCAGTTCTCCTTCAGCATAGAGGAGCCCAAGGGGAACCCTGTCATCCCAGGGTTGGTTTGCTCCAGGGAGGGAGTCCTCATTCTCAGGAGTAGCCACTGAGCTGCAAGTAAAATGATTGGATAAGAAAGGAACCCTGGGAGCCAAAGCCTGGACTTTGGAACAGGCTTCGGGGCCCTTGAGAATTCTTTTCTACAAGCCCTTGGGCGGTGGAGCTGTAAACACCAGGCAGAACTGGTTATTTTCTCTCTGTTTACTCTTTAAAGCATCATCAGACTCCAAAAGAAGACAGACTTCTTCCAAGGTTGCCCCTGCACTGCAGTTTTGTGTTGTGTTCTTTGCTCTTTCCATACCATCCCGTAGAAATGGTACTGGCACGTGTGTAGGTTTGTGGTGCTTAATATCAGCACAGAGCAGAAAAATCTACCAAAAAAAAAATCTTACCAAAGCAGAAAAATCTAAATGTTGAAATTTTGTATTTAAATATTCTCTTGAGTTTGGTTTTACCTAGAAATTAATGCTAAAAGCAAAAGATTTCTTGGTTGTGACAGTCCAATGTGTGTATGTGATAGTGAATGAAACTTCTGTGTAGTAATTTGTCTTCTCAATTTCATAATGTTTATTTCAACATCTGTTTGAATCTGGTAGAATCAGCATCCCTGGAAGTGTTCCAAAAACATGTGGCTGTGTCACTTGGAGACATGGTTTAGTGGTGGGCTTTGACAATGATTGGATTCACTCATCTTAATCCAACCTGAAGCAATTCTGTGGTTCTCTAGTCTACTTCTCAGTGTTGTGGAGACCATAATAAAATCTTAATTTTCCTGTTTGTGTTAACACTAACCCTTGCAATCTGTGAAAGTGCATGAAGATTCAGGGGTTGTATCTATGGGAGGGTATGAAGAGTCTGCTTTGCTTCAGCATTAGGAACATTTGGTTTTTGACAGTACTGAAATTGGTAATTATAGCCTGTCTTGATTTTTTTTTTTTTTTACTCATTAAACTAATTTCTTAATTACCAGAAAATGCATTCTGTCTTTGAGATTCTGCACTATATTTTTTTACAACAAGGTGACTATCGCTGCCTTCATTTCAAGTTTTGACTTTAATTATGGAATTGTATGTAGTTCTTGCAAAAAAATTAAAGCTGTTCCAGAGCAGTGGGGTGAAGGAGACTTGTGGATCTGATCACAGTCACCATAATTTGGGCCTTTTCCTTTCAGCTTTGCTTATGAGAAAAGCTTTTACTTTCCAAGAGGGAGGCTTCCACACAGTTTTCTGTATGGATTTTTAGGATGCTGTGATGCTGTTTGTATTTGAAGGATTACCCTGGTGAGAAGGTGGGAATGGTGGCTGAAGCCAGTGAGTCCTCCTGGAAGATCAGGAGAAGGTTTCAGTTAAAAACTGGGTATTTTCTTTCTGAACACAAATGTTTGCTAAGCTGGAGCGAACACTTAGGGTCAGCTTCGGTCTTCAGAGCAAAAATGGAGTTGTGAGGTCTGAAATAGCACTTGGAGGATCAAAAAAGATGATGGGAACTTTGGTCAGGGTGCTGTTACGAGTGTGTCCCTCTCTGTCTTGGTGCAATTCCTTTTACAAGCAAATATGTGTTCCCTCCAGCCCTTTGGACTTGGTTGTTCTTCTTCCTCTGCATGACAAAGATGGTGGATTTACTCTGAAGAGCTATTTCCATGGCAGCCACTTGTAAAATTGTCCCTATGTCCTTCTGTTACAACTTCTTTGTGTATCTATTTTGTTTTGTAGACACAGATGAGGACACGGTGAAAAGATGTTTTGCCACGTTTGAAGAGAAATTCTTCCAAACCTGTGAGAAAGAACTTGCCAAAATCAACATTTTCTATTCAGGTAAGGCATTTATTTTGTGTGTATTTGTGGAAAACTCAACAGAGAAAGGGCCTGAAGGTCCCAAACTTTCAGGATAACCACAGTGGTGATGCAGGTCTACCATCAGGTAATTAGAGGGCGGGTTTGTTTGGAAAACTGCTCTGGTTTAATCACAGATCTGGAGCTAAACCCTGGCATTAACTTGGCTAACCCTGGCTGGAGGGAGAATGAGTGGCAGGTGATTTCATTTCTTTGAACTTCCAAGGTATCCTGCTGAACTTTATGGAGATGCTCTTCAAACTAAAGGGCACAGTCTTTCAGTTTATCCATGCTGACAATCTCCTGGCACACGTTTTAGGTGTGCTGAGCCTCCTAGCTGGTGTTTCCTGAGCTTCTGCAGGAGCAGCTCTCGTGGGCTGGCCTGTGTATTGGTAGATTGATCATCTTGATGGGTCCAACAAGTTTTTAAACACTGAGCTCTCACTGAAACCCCTGCAGCTGTCTGGAGTACAAAATCCAGCAGCAATTGCCATGGGCTGTATATTTTGAGTAAAAATGTTGTGATGGCAAGAGTGGGGATTTCTAGGTGTCACATACCAAGTGCTGTTTTTTGTTGTTTCTTCTGAAAAAGTTGCCTTCCCATCCTGTGTTTTGAAAACAACTTTGGAACGGGTTAATTGGAAATTCACCCTGTAAAATTGCTGCAAAAAGCTTGGTGTGCTCTGGCTCCTCCTGCCATTACGCTTCAGATGATTTTCAGCCTCTTTTGGTGAGGTTTAAAATGGGGTTTCAACCAGAAAAGCATTTAAATGTGGATACAGCAGTGCACTGGCTTCCTCTTAACATGTTGATTTATTAACTTAGTGCTATAAACAGGATTTGCACCACAATATGGTAGCCTTTTCTAGTTCTGATTTTAATCTGATAACAAAGGCGCAGCTGAATTATGCAAAAATATTTTCATAACCATTGGGTGATGACTTTATTGCTGGCTCTTTTACTGCCAGCCAGGATCTGGGTTGTGAACTTAAGGGTAGCTGAAAGCATGATGGATGCTGTGGCTGAGCACTGTCGCTTCCCTCTGTTGAGCTTCCATCTAGGGAAGTAAATCTCCTTGGGGCTGGCTGTGCCTGCTCTCCCAGCTCCCTGGAGCAGTGTGGGTGTCAGGACAAGAGGCAGTTTTTTAGGTAAAGCTGGTATTTTTTATTGGGTCAGCTGGATTTTACACTTTATAGGTATTTTTCTGCATGTACCTAACTCAGAGCACTGCTCTGTGTTGTTTCCCTGGGACATCTTGTGCTTCTATCCCACATCTGAGGTTTTTGTGCTCAGAAACTTCCTTTCTGAGCTGTATCAGATCCTGTAAACTGGGAGCTAGACTCTGTGCAGGAAGTTCTGTCAATTTAGATGCACAATACAGATTATAATTTCCCCTAATGAGGACCTGCTGCCACACGTGCAGCCACATACATGCACCCATTCCAGCATTGTTTAAAATGGCATTAATAGCATAGGGTAGGGTTTTTTTCCTCAGCTAGCTGTCATTTCAAAAAGTTCCAGGAGAGAATACATGTAATTTGAAAATCTCCTGTGATAAGATTAAAATAAGTCTTTTATTTGCAGAAGAGCGACGTGACTTTCATAGAAAGAATGGAAACCTGTTATTAGAGTTATTAGCATTGAGCTGCAGCAAAAAATGTTCCATCAGTGGTTCCTACCCTTGATCCTGTCAGAAATTTGTCATGTTGGACCCTATTGTAACTCCAGGCATGTGTTGCCTTAGATTTTGACCTGGCACATCCTATTTACTATAGGTTTGTTACACAGCTTATTACCCCCCTGTCTTTACTACAGTAAATATTGCTCATTTTTCAAGAAACTTAAATTTTCTGTTGATCTCTGCTTCATTTCCTCATCGTCATTCCCTAGGCTGAAGGCTCCTTAGTGAGCATCAGCCACAGCACAAACAACCTCATCCTCTTGGGGTGGCCTGGTCCTGAACCCCAATTCCTCCATGGAGCACTCAGAGCTGGAGTGGCTCCTGCCAAAGCCTTTCTTTGCCCTTCCTTGTGTGCTCCCCTCAAACATTCCCTTAATTCCCCAGCCCAGTGGGAAGGAAAACTGCCATTAACTAAATCAGATTTAATAAACAGTTGGCAATTTTTTGGACTGTGCTCAAGAAGAACCATCCCCATCTGAAAGACAGAAGAATTGCAGTAAAATTTTCAGATGGTTCCAGCAGAGGGATGCCTAGTAAATGCCTACACTCTTTTTATGAATAGTTCTTACCATGTTATAGAAATAAAACAAAAGTAGAAAACAGCCATATAAAACCCTACACAACAGGTTAAAAAAGTTACAAAGCTGGCCTGAGCCACAACATTTCCAGCACTGAAGAGACTGATAAGAGACTAAATAAGCCAAGCTACAACCCACAAAAAAAGACTTTCTAAGTTTATCATCTCTTTTAGAACAAAAGAGGTTTTATTGTTTAATATTATTATTTTTTCAGACTAGTAAATACTTTACCTATAAAATAAACAGGTTTTTCCCACTTTTCTCCAGAGAAGTATTTTTCCTGAACCAATTAAGAAAAAAAACCAATTAAATCTACTTTTTAAAAAAACACCTTCAGAGGTTCTCTCCCAAATTTACCCGAAAACAGAACACTATTCAAGTGCTAATGTTTTATCTGTGGCCAGTTTTGGTTTGTGTTTGGGATTTTCTAGATTACAGGTTTGTTATGTTTTAAAGCACCATCATCAGGACTTGGCTAAACAGTAGCCAGCAACATTTCCTGGTTAATTTAGGAAATTCTTATTTGTAGGAAACCCTGGCTTTAAATTGGGAAGCAAAATATTGAACAAGTAGGGAAGGGAAGGAATGCTAAAACTAAAATGTGTAGCTGGCAGGAGGTTCAGGCTGTTGATCACCTCCTGTCTGGTGGAACAGGCTTTGATCACACCCATAAGTAAATTGAAATTTGGGGGGAAATTTTCCTGGTTCTTTGGTGCAAGAGTATTTTTTCCATCATCTTTATGTGTGAACTTTTATTTAAACTTGGAAAATGAAGTCAAAAACCAACTTGGAACTGCATAGTTGAGGTGATAACACTTTCAGCAGTATCTAGCAGCATTTTTTGGGCCAAGCTGCTGCTTTATGGCAAGCATTTTGTTGAAGTCTGCCACTATTGGTTTTGGATTTCTTGTTAGTCTTTGCCATGAAATTACACTTGAGCTGAGGGCTTGTGGGCATCAGGTCATGCAAAATGCTGCAACACAAGAGTGGTTCCAGTTTCTAAGCTTTTTTTTTTTTTTAGCTCTTTTGAGCAACATATTTTTTAAAGTCACTTTTCAGAATGTTAAATTAGTGATAGACAGTGCTAAATTAGTGATAGTAGTATATGACACTTCAGTGATTTTAGAGTACACTGCAAACTGAGAAATTAATTTCTATTCTGCTTTGCTGTTTCCCTGGGCAATTCCCTAGAGGTTTTCAGAACAGCAGCACACTTTGTTTTGTTTTGCTTCTGCATTGAGTCTGGATGGTAAAAAAAAATCATACTTTAATAAGATGAAATGGTTTGTGGATGGGAGTCAGTGCAGGAGAGAGAAGGTGGTGACAGGATGGCTCTTTCTCAGGAGAGCATTTTTTATGGATCGCTGCAGTCATAAATATTTCAAGGCATCGTATTTTTTAAAATATTGTGTTATTAGGCAGATGGATGTTAGGATTTTTCTGGACATAGGGACAATGGAACAGGGCTTTCAATTGAAAATATTAATTTCTACTGATTTGATTTAAAGGAAATCTCAGTGTATCACAGATGGTTTAATAAATGTTTTCAATATAGAGAGTGAACTTGTGAGCTTTATTTATATGAAGGCTTTTGATTTGAACAGATATCTGTTCCTTCTTCCCAAGGGAGTTCCCAAAGTGGGGAGGGATTATTGTTTTGGCAGTCTGATCTTGTTGTGATAAATATTATGTTTAGGTTGTAGGCTGTGGGCAGACAATTCTCATTGTGGGCTGCATTGCCTCTGTTTGCTGGAGTCCTTGCAGCTCTGGAAGTTCAGTCAGAGAGGAGTTGCCCTTTCCTGCATTTTAGATCTTCTTCCTTTATTAAAGTTTATAAGCAGGAAGTTTAGAGTTTCAGGCTCCTCTGTACTTGATTTCCTATATTGATCCCCATTTTCTGTTTGGAAAGGCATTCTTCTGGCAAATACCTTATGCACTGTAAAATTATTTATAGAGTAGTTTTACTCTTAAAATTAAGCAGAATTGAGTTAGACAAAGGAAAAGGAAGAGTAAATCAGAGTAAATATGAGCGGGGAGCAATTGAGAATTATCACTGAGTTATGTAAGATACAAATGAGGAGAATTATATTGACATCCAGGAGACTGTTGGGGCAGAGCTTTGTGTAGCAGGGGGACCTTGAGGTTTCTTGTGCAGTGCTGAGTGGAGGTAGCCTCAACACTGTGAGCCTGGTCAGCATCTTCCTGGCCAGCACCAGCGCCCACGGTCTGTGACCCTGCTTATCAACAGAGATGCCAAAGCTGCAACTGAAGCTTAGCAGGGGATAAAAAAGCCTGGAAGGAACCAGTTATACAGAACAAAGAGAACGATAACGGTCTTAACTATGCTGGTTTTAGCTTTAAAAGGTTGTTATTTAGCAAAAAAAAAAAATTGTTTTCTGAGAGTACATAAAGCAGTATGTTTAAAGGAACACCTTCTTCATACTTGAGGTGTGAGGAAGAGAGAGAGGCTCGTTCTGAAAACACATCAAAATGGCATTTAAGTGCAAGCTGATGGCCTCTCTAACCAGTAAATAATGAGGCAGTGCTTCTAAAGTGAGGAAAAGAGGGATAAATGATTCCAGTGGATCATGTACAGCAGCCAGCAGTGTTGTAACTCCTGATCAAAGCAGAGCTGTGCTTGTCTGTCGCTGGGAGCTTGGCAGAGGGGCTGTGCTGCTCTCTGAGCAACAAAATTCAGTGTCACATTTGAAGTGTGGGGTTTGTCTTCTTTGATTTCCCTACTGTCACATGAAAAGATAGTAAACACATAGTCAGTAGTGGGTGCACAGATCTGAAAAATGCTTTGCTTACTCACTGTCATGTTTCATAATGTTGTCTAACAGGATTTTTCTCTAATGCTCCTGGTGCACTTGATTTATGTGGGAATGAGGAGCAGCTTTTCTGCTGCACTCAGAGTAGATGTGTGGTCAGTGCTTTGGTATTTGGATGAGACCCTAAATTAAGCAGAATTAATTTAGGGTCCAGGCAGTGTGGGGACGCCTGCCCCACTGTCCTTGTGCTGGTTTGCAGTCCCCAGGTACAGGCTGGGCCTCTTCCATCCCTAACAGGTGTTTGTGTGGTGCTGGACTGAACATCTTCTAGAAATCAAAGCTGGGATGGAAGCTGAGAGGTCTCAGTTCCTGGCTGCTTTAGCGTGTGCTGAAGGGACAGACCCTTGCTTTTGATTATATATATATATATATATAATTTTTTTTTTTTTTCCTTAAGAACTAGCGTGTTTTATGTAAGTTTAATGAGGAAAGCTTCCTCTTCTTCTCTGCCCCTGTGAGACTACATCTGGAGTTCTGCATCCAGGTCCAGGGCTCACAGCACAAGAAGGACAAAGACCCATTAGAGTGGTCCCGAGGACTGGAGCACCTCTGCTCAGAGACAGGCGGGGAGAGCTGGGGGTGTTCAGCTGGAGAAGAGAAGGCTCCAGGAATCCCCTACAGCCCCTTCCTGTGCCTAAAGGGTCCAAGAGAGCTGGAGAGGGACTTTGGGCAAGGGCTTGGTGTGCCAGGACAAGGGGGAATGGCTTCACAGTGACAGAGGGCAGGTTTGAATTAGACATTAAGAAGAAATTCTTCCCTGTGAGGGTGCTGAGACCCTGGCACAGGTCTGCCCAGAGAAGCCATGGCTGCCCCATCCCTCGAGGTGTTCAAGGGCAGGTTGGACAAGGAACAAGTGGGAGGTGTCCCTGGCAATGGTAGGGAGTTGAAATGAGATGGTTTTTAACGCAAGCCAGTCTGTGATTGCATCCTGTGAAAAGAGAAATACGTGGAGTGCTTGAGTTTAACGTGCAATGCGGGGAGGCCATGCAGTACAGCGCACTTCACCCCCAGGCACGTTACCTGATTTTTGGGGTGTTTTCAGAGCTGGCTGGGCCGTGTGTGACCCTCCCAGGTGACATTTCCCTCTCCCTGCCCACAGAGAAGCTTGCGGAAGCGCAGCGCAGGTTCACCACGCTCCGCACCGAGCTGCAGTCTACCTTGGACGCGCAGAAGGAGGCCAGCGGGGCCTCCACGCTGCAGCGGCGCCGAAAGCCCGTCTTCCACCTGTCCCACGAGGAGCGTGTCCAGCACAGGAACATCCGAGACCTGAAACTGGCCTTCAGCGAGCTCTACCTCAGCCTCATCCTGCTGCAGAACTATCAGGTACCCGCCAAGAGCGGTGCTGCCGCAGAGCCCTGCCCGTGAACGTCTCTGTGCTTTGCATGTCCTTTGGTGCCTCAGGTTTGAGCTTTTATATTTTTCACATTCTGTGCTGCTTTAGTGTGTGGGTCTGGGCTTCATATGAGGGGATGGTGAGCTCTCTGCACAGAGTAGGGAGACAAAACAATTCCTTCTCCAGCTGGGGACCAAGGACAAATGATCCTAATCTTGGGCCCAAGAGCACAAACAACATGGGCTGGAGAGAGAAAAACAAGCAGGATGGGACTGCATGGGCTAAAGCTGGAATTGGACAATTAGCTCCAATATGCAAATGAAAAGTGTCAGACCCCGTGACTGGCTGTCCATTTTGTGACCATTTTGGTTCATCTTGGGTGTAGCCCTGGCTGGGCTCTTGTGCTGCCAAATGGTGGATCCATTGAGGCCTTTAATAAATCCCTACTTTATTCTTTAACTGTGTCTAGGCTCTGTTCTAGCTCAGCCTTCACAAGGCATCACCTTGAGTTGCCTCACTCAGTTTTTCTTTTATTTCTTCCTTTTTAAGGGGTCCCTAAATACTTATAAAGGAAAGGCAGGTAGCAGTGTACACCTGGTTGCTTTTAAGTGAGCTAGAAGTGCTAAGCTGACTTGCTGAAGGACTTTTCCTTCTTCCTTTTCTGGGCTGACTGACCCCAGCACCTTTGTCCAGGCAGGACTTCTTTCTTCTGTAGTGTGTTGTTCTATGCAGGGCAGGTTGGAGAAGAAGCTCTTTTATCTTATATTTGTCCTGGAACTTGAAATCCCAATGTACTGTTTCCTCTTGGTGTTACCATGGTAGTGGCTGTGACCTTGCTGTATCAGAATTTCTTGCTAAAACATCCATTTAAAATATATATATTTTTTGATTTCTGCAGGATACAGGCTCATTTGCCTTGAGGCATGAAAACAAACGTATCTTTAGTTGTACTTGGATTTTTGGCTTGGTTGCAGATGCTGATCTTGTTCCAAAAATCTGGAAATAAAAATCTGAAACTGTTCATATATTTTTGGCTGGGCTACCTCTTCTGGACTTAAATGCTTTGAAATGCTGCTAAGTATTTTACTGTGAGGGGTTTTAGCTTGTTAAATAAGAATGTTGGAGCTTAAATTGACTACATCTGTACTTAGATCTTTGACAGATCTTTACTGCAGAATTTTACTAAACAAAACTCAGTCAGAATGAATTGAATACCACTCTGCTGTATGGACAGAACTTAATCTCCCAAAATTCTGAGTATTTGTACGTCTCCTAGAGTCATGTTACCTTTGAGCATGTGTCTGGAAGCTCTGAGTTTTTTAATAAGTCACTTTAACTATTAGTGGTAGTTCCTAGTGCAAATTCCTTGGAAAGGTGGAGTATCTGTAGCTTTTTAGGAATGGAGTGAAGCAGCATCACCTGCTGCGATTTCTTCCCTTACATTTATTTTCTCTTTTAACAGAAGACAGCTATACTTTTAATTACAAAAAAATCCGTTCTGAGGCTTGATGAGGAATTTAAATAGGGGCTGATGTGGGTCATTCTTTTGGGAAATCTTTTCCTACTATTCCTCAGTGAAGAAAGGAAGGTTGCACCCTGATATTTTTGCCTTTTGTTACCATGAGTCCAGACCCACTGTAAGTCTACTAAATATTGATCTAAACCCCATCTGGTAAGCTTTCACACTTTGCAGGGGCAGCAGAGCTGCTTTCTCCAACATAACTCCAGAGAGAGAATGAGAAGAATTCCTTCAAATTGGTATTGAAGTTGGGGACAAGGAATACAAACATGAAAACAGACATAAAACTAAATCCCAGAGTACTACTGTTGATAATCACTCTTGAGCTTAGAATATAACAATGAGGAATAGTCAAGCTCTTGCAGTTTTGGAGAGAACAAAAAAAAAAAAAAACAAACCTGGTGGGAGGATGATGTACCTGAGGCCTTCATGTAGGAGATAAAAAATGAAATCAGCAGCAGCATTATAAATATCAAACTGGCTTTGATGAAATGCTGATGCCTTGAGTTGGGTTACTGAGGAAGGAAAATCCACCTGAAGCAAATTCCTCAGTCTCTTAGGGGTGAACAAATGCATTCATTCCTGAGGTACACAAACCACACGTCAAATGAAATTATAAGCAGTCTCCAGGGCAGCCCTTGCATGTTTAAATGATTAAACTTCTGATAAAATTAATTTATCATTACCAGCAATGTATTATTCTGGAGTGTGTACATACATTTAAAAAATCTATCTATTTGCAATACTGTTTTTTAGGACAAACAAATGCTGAGAAATTAAGCATATAAGATTTAGTTACTTATTCTTTATATAATATAGTGCATTTATTGGGTGAATAATAGACGCTGAACCAGTTTTATTAAATTACCTTGCTGGTGCATTTCCTAATGTATATGAGCAAAGATTTTTGAGTCCTCTGTTTGATTCTACTTGATGTTGTGTTATAATATTGCCTAAGTTGCACTGTTTGTTGTTTGTGGAGGGGTTTTGTTTGTTTGTTTGTTTGTTTCTGGTTTTTGTTGGTTTTGTTTTTGTTTTCACAAAATGCAGCAGAAATGGAGGTTGGGCTTGGAGAAGGCCTCTTGCCAAATAAAAGCAGCGAGAATAGCAAAATATCAGAGCGCATAAATTATGTTTGTTCTGTTCCACGGTACCATCACTATGTGATCCTTGTCAGAAACATCACTGTGACCAGCAGTGCTTTTATCATGCACCTTGAGGTTGCAGAATTTTTGCAGCCAGAGGATGAAATGCCGCTGCAGAGGTTTTAGGGTGTCTGGTATAAACATATCCCAGCCAACCAGGGCACCCCAGATTTAAGCTGGGCTTGTACCCATGGCAGATGAAGGGATGTTATTTCAGGCCACAGAAAGGTCCCTGACCAAAATCATCCTTTTGTTGCAGTTTTTCATGTGAAATTTCTGTTCTCCTTGGGGTGAAATGCTGGTTTTTCCAATAGAAAGTAATTAAAGTATCTTGTCTGCAATAAGGCAGGTCATTAATGCTTTGGCTTCCTGCTTCTGTCTCCCCAGCCTCATTTCCCACCTAGATGGGAGGGTCTGGCATTAAATCACTCTAAGCATAATTAAATTGAAAATAATTTCACTGAGTAGTTGGTGCCTTTCCCCAGGGCATTAGATTTTGCTTTTTTCTCTGGTTTTCTTTCCAACCTGCTCTCTAAGCTTTTTTAAGAAGTGAGTCTTGCCATGGTCTCTGTGTTTCTGCTGTTGTTTGAATGAAGCATTGAGTTTTTTAGGCAGCACTTCCTGCACAATGAAATGCAGGATTGCAAATACATCGTGCCACAGCAATTGCTGCTGTGTGATGAGCTCTGCCTGTTTTAGGTACTGTGCATGGGTGTTGAATCAGGGATCATCTATAACTTGGAAATCAACAGTTGCTTCTTGTTTTAAGCATTGTGTGCTTGTCTCTACAGACTGGAGGGTTACATCTCCCACATCTGCAAGCCTAAGCTGGTTTTGCAGTCATTGTGCAACATACTCTGTGGAAAAACATGCTGCTGTGGGGATGCACTTGTCTGGATTTAATCTGCAGCACTGACAACTTTCATACCAAGATTTCCCTTCTGTAATGAATTTAACTGGAGAACTTGATTTGAAACCAGTGTCAAGTTTAAAGAAGTCAGTAGCTCAGATTTTTCAGCTGGGAAAACCCCTTAAGGGTTATTTGTCTTCAACGTAGCATCAGGTCACTTCTTGCATAAAGGAGGAAGGTGGAAGTGATCTGGCTTTTCAGGAAATAAAAAGCTTCAGGTAGCTCCTTTTTTTACGCCACATTTTTTACTTTATTTGCTAGGATTATGTCTTCCTTATAATAAAGTAAGAACTCAGAAACTTCCTGACAAGGAATGCAATCGTTTTGATTCTTATTAACGATTCCTTTCTCACTAGCACTGGGGAGAGAACCATTTCTTTTTCTTGGGACATGGCTGGGGTTTAAAAGCCAGCATGTTCTTTCCCTTGCCTGCAGAACCTGAACTTCACCGGCTTCCGCAAGATCCTGAAGAAGCATGACAAGAACCTGGAGACGGCGCGGGGGGCGGAGTGGAGGGTGGCCGAGGTGGAGGTGGCTCCCTTCTACACCTGCAAGAAGATCAACCAGCTTATCTCCGAAACAGAGGTGAAGAGGCTGCTCTGGGCACTGCCAAAAATCCACCAAAAACGGGGTTTTTGGTCACTAGTGGTTTCTGGAAGTGTTCAGGCGTCGGTAGGGTGGAGCTCTGAGCAAACTTGTTCTAGTAGAAAGCTGCCCTGCCCATGGCAGTGGATTGGACCAAGATCTTTAGGTCCCTTCCAACACAAACTGTTCTATGACACTGTAATTCCCATAGTGTTTTGTCCTCTTTATAGCTTGTATTTACCACCAAGATGGCTAATAATTGATTTTGAACTGACTTCTGGCACTGCTTACATAAGTATGGGTATGTTCCCTTCCGCTGAGAACTTTCCCCTTGGCAAAGCCTAGTGCAGCCTTAACTTCTGCTGTGAAGGAGCTTGGCGCAGCATGCTGAGCTTTTCATGTCTTTGTATTAAAAGAATACTTGGCCAGGGCTCACTTCTAACATGGAAACCAACCTTTAGGTTTGGTTTGACCATGTGCTCATCATCCAGATGACCTTCAGTGGTGTGTGTCTTTGTCTACCTAGGAAGTGGTGACCAACGAGTTGGAAGATGGAGACAGACAGAAGGCAATGAAACGTCTGCGTGTTCCACCCTTAGGAGCAGCTCAGGTGAGAGATGGGTGTTGTGGAGCGAAGCTGCTCCTCCAACTTGTCAAGGTGCCAAATCAGATTCAACATCTGAAGGAAACAGTGGAAATAATTGATGTGAGCATGCATGGGGCAGGGCCAGATAATCTGCTTTAGTTCTGGATGGTTTGGAAATAGGTTAGTGCTCCTAACGCATGCAGACAAGGTAATGAAGGGAGGAGATAAATGGTAAAAGGAAATTTGTGCTAATAAAAGCATATGCTTAGTGTTTGTGTGGTGTGGAATATTTTTCAGGGGCCACTGAGACTCCCAAGCTCTGTTTCAACGTGACAAGAATATTACACAGCATTTTCAGCTTAAAAAAACCTCACTTCAAGAGCAGGAGTGCAATCAGGGATCGGGAGCTTGTGTTTGCGATTTTAAGTTTGCTCTGCAAACTAATCTGACTGTGCTGATAACCAGTTCACCTCACCTTAATTCTGCTGTGGCTTTATTCACAGCCTGTACCAGCCTGGACTACATTCAGGGTTGGATTGTTCTGTGGGTTGTTCATTGCACTGAACGTCACTGTCATACTTTCAGGTAGGTGTCCTGCCCTGACTGGGTTTGGGTGTATTCTCCTAACTTAGGGAGCACCTGGACCTGGATGTTCTGGTGATCAGAGCCATATCACATTGGTGTGAGCTACTAGTTCTGCTCAGCAGTAGGTTGTGGTTTTTCTCATGTTGTATATGTCAATGTTGAAGACAAAAATCCTTTTCTTCTGGTTTCCTCCTTATTTTTGGAGGGATATTCTGAGGGTGCAACATCTATATGTAAAAACGGATTTTTGTTATCATTCTGGGAGCACACAGCCTGTGCCCACCATGAGACAGATGATTGTAGAACCTGAGCTTTGCATGGTCTCTCCCTAAAGAAGAGACCACCAGACACAGAGCCATGTGACCAGATGCCACTCGAGATGAAAATCTGGAATTCATGTGGAAATTCCTGGGATTTCAATGCCTGGAGTCTGCTAATGGAATTAATTGACTTTTTCTTATTGGCAGTTGTTAGACTGTTAGATTGTTTAAAAGCTACAATTAATGGGTGCATCTCTCAGGCCCTGGCTTTATTCTACTTTGTGCCTTCTGAGTTTGGCCCCTGATTAGAGTAAGAGCCATGTTAGTGCTGCAGATCCAGACACAGAGCTTAATCACAAGCGGCTTTACTAATTGTGTGTGTGATTTCTGGAGTGTTGTAACTTGCTTAAGCAGTACAAAGGAAAAGGCTTAACAAATCAACTTACGAGCTCTTGCATTAGGGAAAGCCCATGTCTGTGTTTTTATGACTTAAAAGAATTTTTAATCGGATGCTTCTGTAATTGGATCCAGCCATCTCTTGGGAAAAAATGCCTCTGTTTGAGGAGCTGTTTGCAGTGCTTCTCGTTTGGTCTTCTCGTGGTAGAGGCATGAAGTTGACCCATCTGCATGAAGGCACTGTTTAATGTGTAGAAACTGTTCTTTAGTCATAATTTCTGTTACTTAAACGTTTGATCTCTGTGTGAGATGCAAAATGATTGAAGCCGGTTGTGTTTGTTTTCCCTCTCGGTGCTGAGAATGAAAAAGTGAGGCAGTTGTGAGAAGGAATTAATAAAAATGATTATATCTCTAGAGCAGGTGTTACTAACCCAGTGTGGGTAATAGGTGTGTTGTATCAGCAGGCATGATCTGATAGCTGAACATTACTGCAGAAATTGGGCAAAAACCTGGATTCCAAGTGCAGAGTGGGTGTTTTTAAGTGGCTCATACTTTGCTAACCTCTCAGCTGCTTTTGCCAAATTGTTTCTGTGATTCGATCAGCTAAGATAGGATTTTAGTGTTCTATGTGGAGAATTTGTGAAACAGCATCAGAACATGGCTTCTGTCGGTAACCCAGTGCTGTACTGCCTGATTTGAAAACTACAGCAGCAGCAGCATTTTACAGAGATGAGTTCATCATCACTTGGGGTTAAAGGCTGCAAAGCTACAAGTGGATCCCAGGAGGGTGTCACCTTAAAGAGGACAAATTCTGAGGCTTCACTGTTTCTGTTTGGGCTTCCCTAGGTGCCAAGCTAGTGTGTGAGGTTGGAATTTCACAGAAATGTGCATTCATTTTATTAGCCAGAAAGCTGCAGGGTTTCATGCAAAATTTCACACCCTTACTTCGGTCCTGCTCTTGTTTGAGAATTGGGCTGCCATTAGTCTTGTCACCAGGGATATTTTCACTTCTTAGTCAGTATTTTTAGGGCTACTCTGTCCTGTTTGGAGTGTTGACCAGATGACCCATTGTGGTTCCTTCCAACCATACGCATTTTGTAATTTCCCTTGGTTTTCAGGTAAAAATTTGAAACCCTTTCTTTACAATTCCACATTTAAGACTAATTTCTTTCAGCTTTTTTGGGGGTGTGTGATTTCTGTCCAAAAATTGACTTTGTTTTGCCTGAATCCAAGAGTCTAAAGTTTTACATTTAAAGCAGCAGTTCTGGAGTCACTTTTTCTTGCACGGCTTTTTCTCTGTAAGTTATGAAGTATAAAGTGTAGATGCTGAACACATGAAATTTCCTATGGATTTGCTTTCTCTGAGAAAAAGTGTGAAAAACTTGGGGCTGTAATTGAGCCAGGTCTGTGGGACTAAATTCTCAGGCTCAGTTCTGTAAAGTGCAGGTTCTTTCTTTTACCCCTCTTAGAAAGCATGTGGGTGAGTAACTCTCAGTGAAACTAAAACTGAGGATTTTGAATAACTGTATTTTATTTATGCTTTTCTCATCAAACCTGTGCCTAGTGACCAGTCCTTTGCAAAGAGGTCTGTGCTGGAGAAAGCTGCTGCTGTATAAGGCTGATCATTGTTTGAAGTGAAGCACATTTGTTTCCAAACCCCTGAAAACTGAACAAAGGAAGCAACAGGCTTTCCAGTACTGCTGCCTTGTGCTGGCATTTCTGTTTGGGTGGGGCTGGGTGTTGTAATGGGGCTGGCCATGAATATGTATCGCATTACCATTGTACTGAGTCCGGTGATGAGGCGGGTTTAGCATTGTTTTAAATGCTGTAAATGGTTCCTCTTGGTTTGGTGGGGAGCTGAAGTGTTTGTGTATGTCTGTTGGGATTTCATCTCTATTAAACCAGAATATTTAAGTGTCTCTAGTCAGATTTATGCTGGTGCTATCCCTTGTGTCTGTAGTGTGAGGCAGGGACGCTGCTAATGACTCGATTACAGCAACTGGAAAGGGAATTTTCCCCAGAATACCCCTAAATCCTCTGACAGGCTAGGCAAAAATCCTTCACTTGCTGGAACATGCAATTGTGTACACGTGTACCCTGTTTTCTCCGGGTAAAGCCAAACATCTGAGATCCAGGATAAAGACTTGCTTTGTGATACGAACTCTGTTTGTTATCCCTAAAATCCTTTTTTTTTTTTTTTTTTTTTTTTTTTTTTTTTTTTTTTGTCTTTGTCAGGTGTGGCTTTTATAGATGGACCAAATGTGTGGCCACTGGTGAGAATCTATCGAGGTGGCTTTCTCCTGATAGAATTCCTCTTTCTCCTGGGTATCAACACATATGGCTGGAGACAGGCTGGAGTCAACCACGTGCTCATCTTCGAACTCAACCCCCGCAGCAACTTGTCCCATCAACATCTCTTTGAGGTGAACAGGAGGGATTTTAGAGTGACTGAGCCATGCTGAGGATCAGCAGGATAAATCCTGTGCCGTTTCCTGGCAAGGACTCCTAATACAATTAGAAGAGGAAGTTGCTGAAGTCTGATTAGATTACAGGATTGAGCACTGCTCTCCCTTTTCTCTTAATGAGAACACATTGCAGGTTTCAGGGCTGTGTTTTCATGAGGTGTCTGGCTTTTTTTTTTTTTTTTTTTTTTTTTTTCCTGCAGATTGCTGGTTTCCTGGGCGTTTTGTGGTGCCTGAGCCTGCTGGCATGTATATATGGTAAATTCACCTACATCCCCATGCAGGTGAACCCACTCATCTTGTACGGCTTCATGTTGCTTTTTCTCATCAACCCTACCAAAACCTTATATTACAAGTCACGTTTTTGGCTGCTCAAACTATTGGTAAGTGTCAAAGGTGGTTGAAATAAGTAACTTTTTGTTTAAATGCTGTGGCTGAGCAGTAGCTGTGAAGTGTATACAAGTGTCACTAAGCCTCAGGAAAGAGGGATGCTGGGGGATGCTTATACCACTGTGATTTATAGAGCAGACCTGATCAGGTGTTGACTGCAGATAGTTTTTGAGGAGGAGTTTGCAGAAGCATATTCTGCTTCCTGTACCAGTTGACTTGTTAACTTTCCTATAGACAGCTGCTTACAAACTTTTGCATGTATGGAAACCCTTGGATGTCTCTGCTTGTTTGTTCCTTAACCTAGTGAAACAGATTGATTAGACGTTCAGTGCTCTAAGGCAAGGCTGAATGGATGCTCCTCAGCCCAAACTGGCATAGTGCCAACATTGAAAGGGTTCACTGATGGAGAGAGAATCTTTGGAAAAGTTACTGCCTATAAAATTATGTTCATGAGT